>NC_069082.1:128867148-129592444 GCF_025698485.1 Gossypium arboreum | reverse complement strand
TTCCCTATAAATAGGCTTCTCATGGTTATATTTTTTTGAGGGGTATCTTATAGCTTTAATTAATGTGTTTTCATTACTTATACCACTAATTGTCAGATATGCATACTCGGAAGATGTGGGAGAGGAATTCGATGATGAAGAAGCTCAATCTCTAACTAGGGGGCAATCGAATGGCTATGTGAGTTTAGTCAAGCGAGAGCAAAAGAATGGAAATGCTGCTATCTTCGATGAGGAAGATGAATCAAGAGGATAAAAGGAGTAAAATCCATCACGAACATGTTTCTATCAAACCAACTTTCGAGCGGATCCCACGTGAAGATAAGCGTGTTATCCTCAAAGCAATGGTTTTTCGAATCCGAAAACTTAATATTTTGACTCATGTCTATGTCTTCTGCTGTAGGTAAGAGAGAACTACTAGCTTACATCATATTTTGTCCATATTTTGTAGTGTTCTTCAATTGTACATGTGAAAAAAGGGGGTCCTGGATGGTCAAGCATTCTAGTTTAGAGAATAAAACAGGTAAAAATTAAAACGGCATCGTTATATCTCATGTCTTGATGCATTCGTTTTGGTGTTGTAATCTTTAATGTTTTTTTCTTTATTGTAAAATATATTAGGCGTATGATTTGAAAGTGTTAGAATTAAGTGACCCAAAATTCTTATTTAAATAAAATACGATGGAAAATAAAATAAAAGTAAAATCCATATAGAACTAGACTTCTTTTATTTTATTTTAGAATAAGGTTTTAAACCTTATTAAACTCCATCTATTTTATATTGATTAGGATAAGGTGTTTCAATCCTACTAGAATATGGCTTTGCAAGCCTATAAATAGACATAGTCTATTCCTCTTGTATTTGAGTAAAAATTTTTCGACATAGTGAATTTTCTTCTCCTCTGCCTGTGGTTTTTTTCCGAAAGGGTTTCCACGTAAAATTTATGTGTTCTTTATTTTATTTATTTTATTCTATTTTATTTTTCACAAATTGGTATCTGAGCTTTGGGTTATTCATCTCGATCACGGTAATGGCGTCTTTGAAGTATGAAATTCATTGTTGGATCGCAACACCGATTTGCGTTGTGGCAAATTAAGATGCAAGCGCTTCTTGCAGATGGATCTGAGGATGCCCCGCTAGGATAGATAAGATGCCTTCGACATTAATGATGAAGAGAAGAAGCGTAAGGATCGAAAGGCATTAACACAATTACATCTGCATTTGTCCAACGAAATTTTGCAGGATGTGATGAAAGAGAAAACCGCCATGTATATGGAAGAGGCTAGAACAAATATGTATGTCGAAAACTCTAACAAGCAAGTTGCATATGAAGCGGCGTCTTTATGCTCATCGCTTGGAGGAAGGTGCGTCAGACACGAACACTTAACAAAGTTTAAAGAAATTCTCTCAAACTTGGAGGCCATGGAGGTTCAAGATGATAAGGAAGATCTAGGGTTGATTCTACTTTGTTCGTTGCCCCGCCTTATTCAACCTTTAGAGACACGATTTTATATAGCCGCGAGTCTCTCACAGGTTGATGAGGTTTATGATTCTTTAACCTCGTATGATAAGATGAAGCATCTTGTGGTTAAACCCAACTCTCGGGAGAGGGTCTCATTGTTCGTGGGAGACAAGACCGGAATGTTGATGATGATCGTGGTAGAACACAGAACGGAATCCTCGTGGTAAATCTAAGGGTAGATCGAAATCTTCAAACAGAGGTAAAACTTGCAACTTCGCAAGAAGAAAGGCACATTAAATCTGAGTGCTATAAGCTACAAAATAAGATTAAAAGGAGGCTGCGAATCAAAAGGAAAACAAATGTAAAATTCCGTGAAGTCGATGTTGTAGAAGACTACAACGATGGTGAACTTCTAGTTGCTTCATCAATGATTCTAAAGTGGCGAGGAGTGGATACTTGATTCAGTCTGCACCTTCCACATGAGTCCCAATCGGGATTGGTTTACAACTTATGAAACAATGATCTGAAGGTGTTGTTTTGATGGGAAATAATGCTTCATGTAAAATCGCAGTGTTGGAACAATTAAAGTTAAGATGTTTGATGGAGTTGTCGTAACACTTAGTGACGTGCGGCATGTTCCGAATTGAAAAGAAATTTAATTTCGTTGAGTACTCTTGATTCAAAAGGGCATGATACACAATGAAAGTGGGGTTTTAAAGATTTCAAAGGGTCCTTGTTGTGATGAAAGGGCAAAGAAAGATTGCCAAGTTATATGTTTTATGTGGTTCTATCATTATCGGTGATGCAATTGCCGCTTCCTCTTCCTTGTCGATGATGATATTACTAAACTTTGGCATATCGCCTAGGGCATATGAGTGAGAATGGCATGGCAAAATTAAGCAAAAGAGGACTTCTTAATGGGCAAGGAATTTGCAAACCAATTTCTGTGAGCACCGTGTTTTTGGGAAGCAAAAGAGAGTTCGATTCACTAGAGGAATCCATAACACGAAGGAAACGTTGGAGTATATCCATTCGATCCGTGGGGCGTCCAGAGTGCCTTCGAGAGGTGGAGCTAATTATATGCTAACCTTTATTGATGATTTTTCCGTAAAAGTTTGGGCGTTCTTCCCGGCGAAAAGCGATGTGTTTTCCACATTTAAGTCTTGGAAAATTATGATTGAAAAACAGATGGGAAAACAGATAAAATACCTCCGTACAGACAATGGCTTAGAGTTCTGTTCTGATGAGTTTAATAGATTGTGCAAGTCAGAAGGATCATGAGACACTTGACGTTCATCATACTCCACAGCAAAACGGTGTTGCAGAACGAATGAATAGAACGATCATGGAGAAAGTTCGATGTATGTTGTCAAATGCCAACTTACCGAAGTCATTTTGGGCAGAAGCAGCCTCTACTGCATGTTTTTTGATCAACCGATCTCCATCCGCTGCCATTGAGAAAAGACTCCACAAGAGGTATGGTCCGGTAATCCCGCTAATTATTCCGATTTAAAGATTTTTGGGTGTCTGCGATGCTCATGTTGATAATGGAAAATTGGAACCGAGATCCATTAAATGCGTTTTTCTTGGTTATAAAGTGGTGTAAAAGGCTATAAGTTATGGTGTCCTGAAAATAGAAAAGTTGTGATTAGCAGAGATGTTGTTTTGATGAAACTGCTATGCTACCTAACTTATCTCTTAAAGACTCTTCCAATAAAGAAAACCAAAAGCGGTGGAGCATCGATTAATACGTAATCAACTCCTCAAGCCAAGACAAAATTGATAATAGAGTTGCTTCTTCACCGCAATACTCTATCGCCAAAAACAGGACAAGAAGAGAAATTAAACCTCCAAAGAAGTATGCCGAGGTTGATCTAGTTGCTTATGCTTTAAATGTGGTGAAGATATAGATGCGAATCAAGAGCCATTTAATTATTCGAGGCGATTAGTGTGAAGACTCGTAAAAGTGGATGTTTGCTATGCAAGAGGAGATGGAATCACTCCACAAAAAGAACATGGGATCTTGTAAAACTTCCTAAAGGTAAAAAGGCTGTTCGTTGTAAATGGGTGTTTAAAAGAAAGAAGGGACTCAGGAGTTGAAGAACCCGGATATAAAGCAAGGCTTGTTGCAAAGGGTGACAATCAGTGCCATCTTTCTTACAAAAGATCAAATGTTTCATGAGAGAACAAAACACATTGATATTCGGTATCATTTTGTTCGTTATATTATTGCTCGTGGTGATATTGTTGTGAGCAAAATTAGCACTCATGAAAATCCTGCAGATATGATGACTAAGTCACTTCCTATAACCAAGTTTGAGCATTGCTTAGACTTGGTTGGTGTTCATTGTTGAAGTTAAACCCTTAAGGGTTTTTGGAAGAGGTGAAGAACTTGTTTATTGAAAGTTCGCGATGAAGAACTTGTTCATTGAGAATTTGTGTCAAGGTGGAGATTGTTAGAATTAAGTGACCCAAAATTCTTATTTAAATAAAATACGATGGAAAATAAAATAAAAGTAAAATCCATATAGAACTAGACTTCTTTTATTTTATTTTAGAATAAGGTTTTTAAACCTTATTAAACTCCATCTATTTTATATTGATTAGGATAAGGTGTTTCAATCCTACTAGAATATGGCTTTGCAAGCCTATAAATAGACATAGTCTATTCCTCTTGTATTTGAGTAAAAAAATTTTCGACATAGTGAATTTTCTTCTCCTCTGCCCGTGGTTTTTTTTCCCGAAAGGGTTTCCACGTAAAATTTATGTGTTCTTTATTTTTATTTATTTTATTCTATTTTATTTTTCACAGAAAGTTTGCTTAACATGATAGCGACATAATGTTATGTTTTGTTCTCTATAAAGCTTCTAACTTTTTAATAAATTTCTTTTTAATAAATTGGACTCATTTATGAGCATGATGCCAGTAATATTAAAAGGTTATTTATAAGGGAAACAGTCGAGTTTGAATTAGTATCATTGGTATCGTGGATGATATAATAATCAAGAGCTTGCAGGTTTAAACGTGTTCAATGGAGGGTTTTCAAATATAGTAATAAATAATATATATAATAGCTTTAAAAAATATTGAGGGTTTTTTTCTTTTGGTACAATAAAAAATATTCAGGGTTAATAAGTCAATAACCTCATGTTTACGAGTGACATCCAAATTAGGGACATGATCTTTCAAAACTGCAACTTCAATGGTCAATGGTTTTCTCTTTTCTCCATGATTGTTGATCTCCATTGGTTGCTACAAAAGCTGAAAATTGCTTCTGAATCCGACAGTCCTTCTCAACAATACTTATATTGGTTCCTTCAGCTGTCTCTTCATTAGAAAGACTAGTAACAACTGAGAAAGATGTTAGTACTGGTGAACAAATGACATCAAATGGCTACCTGTGACATACACCAAAAGTGCAAGTGTCCTCTAGCTTTTCATATTCATCATCAGTAGTCGATAGTTTCTCTTTTACCTAAGTAAGACATAGCATGCAGTAAATACTGCAGCAACTTGATTTTCAGTAGTATCGAAAAATGTGATTTGAAAACTTTATTTTTGTAAATTGAGTGTATAAATGTAAAATAGAAGTAATTTAACCGAGAAATTAATTGATTAAAGCTTAGAGACTAATTTGTAAAAGTCTAATCACTATTGAATTTAAATTAATAAAAGATTTGAGGACTTAAATAACAATTATCCAGAGGACCAAAATTACAATTAAACCAATTTTTGGCATGAGTTAATGGATGAGTATGTTAGATTCCACTTAGATTAATTAGTAATATTATTAACATGATTAAAGTTTAATTTAGTCAATTAAACTAGATTAATTAAAGACTAATTAGGTATAAATATGATAGTGGAATTTTCATGATCTTCTTCACTATACCACCATCCACCACCATAAATGAAAAGCCAATAAAAGCTTCCAAGTCCCTTTCGTATTCGACCATTAATTTGGTAAGAAACTAAGCTATTTTCTTGTAATTTTTATATATTTTATAATTATGAGAGTTTGATTTAGCTAGCTCATGTATCAAATTGTTCAATTTTTTAGTTTTTAGCAAGTTGTCATTGTTGATAAATTGATGAATTAGGCTTGAATTTGATAGTTGTTAAGTTTAGATCATGATAAGGACTAAATTGTAAAGTTATATAAGCTTGTTTGTTAACTTTGTAAATTAGGGGCTAAATTGAATAAATGATATTTGTTTATGAAATTATGCTAAGAATAGAAAGTATAGGGTTCCTAATGAAAGAAAGTGAAATCGAATTTTGATCCGAAGCTAGGAATCGAAAAACATGCTTATCTCGAGTTCAGGGGCTAAATTGAATAAAATAAAAAATAAGAGTGTATTAAAAAAGGAGATTAAATAGGATCATTCATCACATGGAATCATTTTTGGTGAGCCGTTTAATCAATATTGTGTGCTAATATATATTATTGATTTGGTGTGTATATATATTGTTGTGTATAATAAGAATTGAATAAAAGTGGAGCTTGTAGAAGAAAGATTAAAATTGTGGAATAGTCCATTAGAAATCTACTTATTTTGTGTTTTGAAAGGTAAGTTCTTATGGAACTTACTAGCCTTTGTTGTTAAATAGGTATGCTTATGTTTATTTTCATTTTATCTATATTTGAACTTCTGTTAAGGTTTTGGTAGAAATTAGCATACTTGACTAGGAACATAAATGAATTGAAATAAGTTGTGATAAGGGAATGATGTTATATCTATTGATTGCTAACTAGAAGAATGACAAGAAAATTAAATGCATCATGAATTGTATGTGTGATTCATGTTCAGACTTGATCGATGAATTTCAAAAGTTGATATGTGATAATCATAGCTCATGTTTATACAAATATGAATAATTGATGCCGATGTGAACTTAGTGAAGGGTCAGGATACAGTTGCCATGCCAATAGGTTCAGATGGGTGCTTGTGTACAGGTTAGTTGGCGATGTGGAGATTATGTGTTATTTTGGGATCTAACATTTGCTATGAATCATCTAGTGTTCATTATCTCTTCGAAGGTCTTGGTGTGGTGGATGGATGTATTTGTATGTGTATATACATTTGATGCCTACGGGCTTTGCTCTTTAGTGCTCTGGTGTAGTGTTGTTTATGCTCATACGAGCTATCTTGGTGTGGTGTAGTTCACCCGCAAGTTTGAGTCAGTTTTACTAGGATTTCATTGGAAGAAATGCTAAAATTGAATCTTGAAATCGAAAAATGAAAAAAAAATCAAATTTGATAAACTATAAAGGTATGTGGTTAAATTTGTAATGGCTTGGATTAGTAGTTTGATGAAAGTTTATGAAATTGTGATGAACTTATTTGAATTGGCACAATTTGGTGATGAATTGGGTCATGTTTATAATGTTTAATACATATGGATACCTATGTTTCTTATGCTCACTTTGTTTGTGACATTATGTGTCATGTTCTAGCTAGATGTATGCATAATCTTTTGGTAGTTAATTTGCTCACCTATGATCAAGGTAAGTGTTATAAATTCCATTTAAACTTACTAAGCATTAAATGCTTATCTATTTTTGTTTTCTTTAATATAGATTCTTATTCTTCAGAACTCTCAAAGCAGGATTAGTTTAGATATCACACTATCATCAAGACGGTAGAAATATGCTCATTTGGGCATCTAATATTGTAGCATGTATATCGAGTCTTTTGATATGTAAATGGTCATCCCTAATGTGAATTTCAATGTTGTATTTCTAGGTTAAGGTTATGTTTGTATGTGAAGGTTGGGAAATCGCCTAGTTTATACCTAGTTTTTTATCATGTTTAATTCAATTTGAATTTTTTGATCTTAAGAAGTTTAGCAAGCTTCATGTACCCAAATTGCATGATATGATGACTTGAGGAATTGGAATGAACCCTTATATTGTGAATTTTTATTTTCTTTTTAGGTCATAAAAATCAACTATATTGTTTTATATGACAGGCTGAAACCGATCTACTGTAATTCAGTGTTGCAAATTAAAACTAGTTTCGCACTTAACTTAAGGAGCTTGAATGCAAACATTTTTATTGTGTTTTAGTTAAGTTTTCTATCTAAGCTTTAAATTCAATAAAAAATTATATTTTGAGTTTTTCTATGACCTTGGGGACTGAATGAGGCCTAAAGGTGAGCTAACATACTTAGTGAGTGTGCATGACACCATTCAAAGGTGTAGGAACTCAATGCTTGTCGTTGTGTTGCAAAACGGGAAGTTCAATGTCGCAACGTAGGAAGCAGAATGCAAGAATTGCAAGCCTGCGTTTGGTGTCGGGACGTTCCCTATTTGAGGTAGCGACATCAAATCATTGTTTTCAAAGTCACTACATTTCACCCTTGAAGTCACGACGTTGGTTCGGTAAAGGTTGGAGTGATGTTGATGCTAAGTTTTATTTTGCTACGCCTACTAATGGGAGCTGTTTTGCTGCTTTTTTGTTTTTCATTCTTTTTTTGTAAAAGTGAAAAATTTATGAATATTATTGGTATTTGGTTCACTTTGCTTTGGTGCATATTTACTTCTCCACAACCTACTTAGATATAATTATAGTATTTTGATTATTGATGTAAATTCTAGAAAAGAACATTAATGGCTGATTGACTTAATTATGCTTTAAGTTAAATATGTTAGAATAAGGCTTGTGAAGAGGGGGAGCTATAGTTGTTCTGACGATTAGCTTCCTGATTTGCTAAGGAGAAGACTGTTGAGGCAAGTTTTTGAAATGGCCTACTAAGTGCCAATTGGAAGTTGGCAATTTATTGAAACAAATTGCTTTGAATTGTGTTATGATAAGTGCTTAATTTCTCTATTTATTTGTGATATTTCTCTATTATTTATATTTATATTTTATTTAGGGAATAATTGTAAAAAAGTGACCTTAAAGTTTATTTTTGACAAAAATTTTGTGCATTTAGGACTTTCAACATAGCACAACTTCAATATTTTGGTCATAACTTGAACTACAGACCTTTGTTTTGAGATTACAATATACCGATTTGAAGGGAATTGAAAGATTTAACTGAAATTACTTCATGATCTGAGCAAAAAAAAGTGTTAGGGAGACATTCGAAAATAACTTGGAAGTTTAGTGTGAATTTGCCAAGAAACCTAGAAAAATTCCGTTTTATTTAATTAAGAAAATTTTTTATATTTTCTCTAGTATATTATTTTTCCTATTAATAAACATTATTAGATTAAGATTTATGGGAGGTGGAGACATAACCATTCCTAGTTTTATTTTTTCTCTTTAATATATGGAGCCTGATTTTCTAGTTGAAGATTAATCTAAGTTTTATTCAATGAATTTTGAAGGGCGCTTATTACTGTTATTTTGAGACTGGCATGGAGTGCACATCTTTACCTGATATGAAAGGAGAAAAACTGTATACAATTCATGAATTTGAGGAACACTGAGCAAGAAATTATAGGAACAATAAAGGAGATAATGAGAATGAGGCATATGGGGGTTAATGTGAATGAGTGATCAAGTAATAGAAGGCTTCGTACAGCATGGGGAATTCCAAATGTATAGGATAGATATTTGTAAACATTAGTTTTTCTTTATAATTTTCGTAGCAAAATTCTGCTTACTGGGTAAATAAAAGCACATTTATCCAAAAAAAGAAGAAGATCCTAATAGACTTGTTGTAATTTAGTTTTGAGTACATTGAGGTAGGCATTGTTTTCACTTGCCACTATATTTTAGAAAGGAGGCTTAGGTTCGTTCCTTTGCTTTGTACCGCTAAGAATTAAGGGTGTCTCTTCTCTGAATGTAAACTTTGGTTGTCTCAAGGGATAAATTACTTTTTCTTAAAAAAAAATTCCAGTGTGAATAAATTATAAACGGGCACAAAGAGAGGCATAATAATTGGGCAGACTATTTTTGTACCCTTTGGATAGCTGTAAGCTTATTATTATTATTATTAAATTATGCTTGAGGGCAGAAAAAGGCTTTAGTATTAAATAGAGAGGAAAGAAAGCAGAAAGCAAGTGTGAAAGATGCAGAGAATTGGAGGGGTGTCCATTGTCCAAGTAGTGTGGTGAAGTGACAAAGAAAGAGTTGTATTATCCAAGTCTCAGATGGGTAATTACAGGTTCAGGTTCTCAGATATGATACCAAATGCCTGGTTTTACAAGCTCAAAGACATGAACAAAACCCGAACACATCACAGCAAGCAAAAGAAACTTCCCACATCACAAACACACCACAATTCCAAGCCTAGGCACTTCACCTCGGAACCTTTCAAAGCTGCCAGATTACATGTCGAAGCCTCCGGCGATCCACCAAGAAAATCATTGAAGAGAAGAGACAGAAGAAGAACAGTTTACAAGCCTTCTCCCAGAGCCATCTCATCTGCGTCTGCTGGTTTCAGCCGCCATACCATACCCATACTTAACAACTCTGCTCATCACTATTCTCTTTCTCCATTTGAGAGTTACCCTGAATCATCCGACTCAGAGGATGATGAATTTTTGGCTCCTCCACCCTCCACTTCTTACAATTGTCAACTTAGTTCTTCCACTACTGATATCATCATCGACATGCATAACACAAGCAAATTCGACGCAATATCTGAACTTGAGCTTCCTCCAATATTGACAAAGCTACCAAAGTCCAATCACAAGGCAGATGAATGCACCAAGTTGATGAGGAGCTCATCTCCCAGAAGTAGTCCTCTGGTGAGAAAGTCACTTGGTACTTCTGGAATAAAGCTTCGGGCCAATTCTCCAAAAATTGCAAGCAAGAAGATTCAAGCTGCTTATGCGCGAAAGAGCATGTCACCTTGTAGGTACTTAAAGTTTAGGAATAGGAGCATTGCAGAAAGTCTTGCAGTCGTCAAGTCTTCGCTGGATCCACAGAGAGACTTCAGGGATTCTATGGTTGAGATGATTGTGGAGAATAATATTCGGAGTTCAAAGGAACTAGAAGATCTTCTTGCTTGTTATCTTTCTCTTAATTCTAATCAATACCACGATCTTATCATTAAAGCATTCGAGCAAATCTGGTTTGATATGACTAACCTACGCTTGTAAAATTCCCAGAAATAAATGTTTTGACTTGGTCTGTTTTCAGCTTTTATTTTTTTTCTCATTTTTTATTTATTTATGTCGAATATCTTTTCTTATCATGAATTCTTATAGTAAGTTTCCGGATGGGCGGGAGTGAACACTGTTCTAGCATACACTCTTGTACTATGGAGTCGATGAATGCTCTGTGCATTCTGTGATCCTTTTTGTCGCGGAGCATAATTATAACACAAGAAGCCACTTGTTGGATAATAATAATGAAAAATATCATAATATTGTAAGACCATGATTATTAAGCATGATAAAAGTTTCTTAATATCATGAAACAGGTGGAAAATATTTTGTATAATATGAAATATCTAGGAGGAGTCAGAAAGGTCAAATTTTTAAGCCCGATGAGTAAATGGAAAGAACCTTTGACTTGAGCACTCTGATATAAATATATAATAGGCTAAGCAGTTAAGAAATTTATAGAGTAAATCTTGTAAGAATTAAGTGATAACTCGTTTGTAGTAGCAAGAGGATGAAGCAAACAGTAGAAATTAACAATGAGATATTTGGGTCAGCAAACAACTTAATTAAGCGGATTTGTGAGTGAGACGAGTAAAACAAAACAAGGTCCAAAAAGGAAAAGGAAAAGCAAAAGGAGATTGTTACTTATATTATCAAGTAAGCCTGAAGAGCGTCATCAATATGATTGCTTGGCTTTTACTAGACAAGCATGATTGCTTTTGCATGAATGCGACTCTTACTGGTATTCTGTATACAATTGGAAATTAATAAATGAGGAATGTGGGGTAAAGGGTTGGAATATTTATTTATATATGCTCTGCTCCGTCGAAGTTGGCTTAGGAAGTTCCATATTGGTTGGATCTGCCATTTCGGCATACATAAGATTGAAAGCTCTTTTCGAAGAAGTATATATAGAGGTCTACATCACAAATTAAATATGCTGTCAAGTTGTAAAAGAAATTAATAGACTCGAAAAGTTTAGACAGCTAGAATTGCAATTTAGGCCTCCAATCTTGTCTAAAGTTAATCCTTCATTATTAATTATTATGCTATATATTAAAGCTGAAAGAAGTTTAGACAATAGACACTCACCAGACGCCAAGGCAGTAATTCCACGTTAGCTTGCCTTTAGCATAATGGGCAGGGTAGAGGCCACCTTGTCTGTAAGGCAGCAGATATTAGCATATATAACTATATTGGGACTTGGGAGCTCCGAATTCAGTTTTCACCCTCTTTCTACCTGTGGTTAAACCTGCCACTTTGGAACAGTGTGTTCCCATGCTGATCTCATTCCATTCCCAGCCTCAAGTGTGTGTTTGATTAGCTGGATAACAAGTACTCAAAGGAGCATTATATTTATTTATTTAACAATAATTTTCTCTTCTTTCAACATCAGTAAATTAAGACCACTAATTGATATTATAATGATCCCTTTTGTAAATGTATAGAATATATTATTCTTATTAATAGCTTGAGCAAATTTTGAAAATTTAATGGTGAATTTTATAATTATTCTCTTATCTATAATAATTTACAACTTTGTTTTGAATTAACTACTATATTTTTCATTACTTACTAAAATATCACTGTAATTTTCAATTATTCGTAATATATTAATTAGTTTTACTTAAATATTTTATTAATTTTTGAAACTTTTAGTTTAAAATGATTTAAAACATTGACTAAATTGTGAATTAACATAATTTTAAAATTTAAATTATAATTAAAAATATAATGCGACAAAAATTTTGGTTTTTAACGTTATACAATTATAATTATGAAGTAGGTTGTTACGTTGTCAACCATTTAACTTTATTTTATACAATTCTTTTTAATAATTAACAAATTTATTATAATTTCAAACTTAAATGTTTAATCATGTTATTAAAATTAAAAATATATCATTTATATTAATAGCTTTTCTAGAATTTTAAAATTATATATAATTATCTCTTCATTTAGTATAAATTTATCCATAAATTATAAAATGTTAGAAATTATTCTCTAGCTACCATTTTTATTCAAAAAATCAATTAAAACTTTTAGAATTTAATGACGTTAACTAACTATATTTTAATTAAATTAGTTTATTTCATTTTTAACATACTTAACTAGAGAAATTTTATTAATTGAAATTCAAAGAACTGATTTAAATTTTATTAATTTTGAAATAGATTATCATCATTATCTTCACTCTATTTTTAAGTATTAATGAATTAAACTTTAAATTAAATCATAAAATTACATATTTATACAACGTAATTAATTTTAAAACTTTAAAGAATATTTATGCGAGAAAATAACATAATATATCAAATAATAATGTTTCAAACCGAAACATGAGAGCATGGGAAAATTTGACAAATTAAGTCTCGAATCAAATATATTTACAATTCATACATTTTTCAATATTTATTTTATAGATATAGAATCGAATATTTATCATGTATTTTTAATATTGTTTGAGAAAATTAAAATTTTACTAACAATGACTATTTTTTTATTTCTTTTGATTTCATAAGATATAAATAGTGATGCAAATTAATGTTATCTGAAACTATAATTAAATAACCATTTATTGATCAATTATTAAACATTTTTCTAAAAATAATTAAATAATCCTAAAACCTTTAGTTATCATTTACTATGGTAATTTTGATTTGGGCCTTGTTTTTAATCTCCCTAAGGGACTTGATCATACCTTTAACTCATGACATCAAACCAAAGAAACTCTTATACAGTTTTTTCACTCATATCTTAAATAACATATATGGTTGTTATGGATCAACAAATGGCACGTGGAGAAAAAATCTTATATAGCATAAGAAGCATATGGTTTAATAGAAATGCCGCTTTATGGAAGCATCAAATGCCAACAGGGGTGTATCAAGCAGCATGCTAATGGTTATCTTCACGGTTAGCTGGCTGCTCGCATCGTTCATGAGGTTCAGGCAATCCTGCCACAGATGAATGTGGTTGATGATGTACAATGGCGTAAACCACCGATTGGTAAGCTTAAATGCTATATTGATGGGGTCATTTTTATGAATGATGGGGCTGTTGGTTGGGCGGCCATTGTGTGGATTGATTCGAGTCAGTTCGTTAAGTGCATATTTGGTTTTAAGAAAGGCAAGTTCGACCCTTTTATAGCTGAAGTTATAGCTGCTCGAGAGGCACTCCCATGGCTTTGTTCTTTGCATGCGGAGGATATCATTTTTGAAACCGATAACCGCGGTTCTTTCCCATAGTTCTTCGTTTAATTCTTTATCTTCATTGGATATGTAGGAATGCTCATAAAACACTCATTTTTAGGTAACAACAACTTTTGACCATGTAAATACTCTAAATTTGTTATTTGTCCTCCTGTTATGAAAAATTTAATGTCCGGTTGCAATCATAATTTAGGCGAAAATGAGGGGATATAGGATTAACTATATTGGGTAAGCCTATTAGCTTGGGTTTAAGTTCTCCTCATTTTCTCTTTTTATCCTAATTTTAATTTAATGAAATGATTTTTCCTTAATATAAAACCAAAATATTCAAATAGTAAATGCTAATAGCTTTTAGTTTTATAATATTTGTATGTTAAAAATAATTATATTATTAAAATAAAAGTTATCATTTATAATAATAGCATTTGTAAAATTTTAAAATTTTACATAATTATTCTTTATACATTTATTTAGTATAATTTTATCTATAAATTATTAAATATTGAAAATTTTATAAATTTTGTAAAAAATCAATTTAAATTTGTAAAAGTTAATGACTTAACAAACTATATTTTAATTAAATTAAATTATTTTATTTTTAACATACTTAAAAGCAAAAATTTATATATTAATTTGAAATCTAAATTAATTAAAATTTTATATTTGAGTTTATTAATTTTGGAGTAGATTTTTATTTTTTGATATTCTACAGGTCTATTTTAATGTTCATAATCGATGATTGTGATTGTCCCTGTGAACAATGTCAATTTCAAAGTTAGAACTTGCATCCTCCTTTTAAAAATACAATATACATTATCATTACATCCAACACTCCCTAATCATATATCTTATAACTTTACGCTGGAAAATGTCTCAATTTTTACCCAAAGCACTCTGTAATCAAAGATAATAGTATATAGTGTGATTGGAGCAACACTAGCTAATCGTATAGCCAATATACACGACTCAATTAATCCCTTAATTATGTCTTCTTAAGGCAAAACTCGGGGTGTACTTGATGCAGTCGTCCATCCCTGGGTGATGAAATTAAAAGAAAGGCAGTGAGTGGAGCATTGACGTGTAAAACTGGTGGGAGTGGAGAGCTAGGCCTAGGATTTTATGCGGTTCTTCCCTGAAGTCCTCTGTGTCCTTTTGGTAGGAACCTCACAAGGTGACTGAAACCCAATATCCTCCACAGCTCCAACAGTCTTAAACAACCGTCTCTTACTCACCTCTTCCACTAATGATCGGTGAAGTAGTTGGCTCCTAATATCTACTAGCGATCGATTCCTTGTTAGCTTTCGATTGCCCATCAACAATCTCGTATGTTTTGAACTACAAGCTGCATGTGATTCCAAAGCCTTGTTACTACCTATTGACAGCCCGCTTCTTGAACTTTCTCCATGCCAAAATCTTGTCGAGTTGTGAATTCTTGAGCTGACATGTTTGCGTGCTGTTGTTGTAGGGCTCATATCAGGATTGGGGTCATCTCCGGACAAGTAACTAAAGTTGGAATATATTCCTGAGTGCGAAGAGCTCTGAGAGCTGGTATCATCATCTGCGATAACAATCTGACAATGATTTCTCTTTTTTATTTATTATTTTGCTTAATTCTAAGGCCAGTTTAAGTAAATAATTATGTGATACCGAAAGTGACAAGACAAAGAATAGCTTGCAACCCCATGGATAATATAACTCAGTCTAGGAAGGAAAACCTAAACATTAGTGCAACAAACATATATGGATTGACAAACAATATATACACTAGAATCGTACCTCGAAGCCAATCGCAGCCATGTGACATCAAGACAGACATTTGGGATGAAGAACAGGAGGAGAAAGAGTAAAACGGATGATGACACCCATCATCATCATCTACCTGGTAGTTATATGTATTATGGGCTTGATGTCTAGGGAGGTCTGATTTTTTCCATTGTGGGACTAGAGCTGAAATTTCACCATCAATCATTTCTGCAATTTCAAGTGGATCCCAATCGGTTATCTCAAGCTCCTTCACCATTTCAGTTGCCACATCCAATGGCGTATCTTCCACAATATCAAAGGGAAAGTAGATGTTCCTAGTAGATCCTGCAACACAAGGCCGTGTGGATTAGAATGATTCACTACTTTTTTTCAAACAATTGGATATGTTAGTAACTCGAAAAAATAGGGCCTGATCTCATACCCTCTGTATCTGCAATCTGAACTTTAAGGAAGATGGTATCATCTTCAGGATTAAGCTTCCCAGTGATGGTCATGTCTGTTCTGGGTGGATTATCGTTGAGGTGCAATTTCTCGATTTCACTTTGATTTAGAAAGAGCTTTGGACTCCCAAGCCTCGTCGCTTCATCCTTAGCGAGAAATGGGTCAAGCAATAGTTGTTCCGCTGATAGTCTGTTAGAAGCATTTACTAGACATTTGCCAATAAATCTCTGTGCATCCAAGTCTTGAATCTGGTAGAATGCCCCTGGTAGCTTCCCCTGAACAAAGGAAGTGGCATGCATGTCAGTCAAACTCCGATTAAGTGAGATCGACCTATTAAATCTAATACTGCCATTGAAACTGGACCATACCGAGGTCACTTTCTTGTAAATTTGAGCTGGATTGGCACATTCACTATATGGATATTCGGATGTAAGCATCTCTAACACACACATGCCAAAAGAGTAGACATCAACGAGTTGATTGTAATCCTCTTCGTATAATTCTGGTGCCATGAACTCTGGAGTGCCTATCGATGGACATTGGAGTCAAACACTCTAGAGGTAGCATACCTACATATAGCAAGCAAGCATGGAATAAGGAAACGGTGGGTACCTATAACACTGTGGGCTGATTTGGATCCTCGGAGAATGGCTGCAAGCCCTAAATCGCCAATCTTAACTTGCCCAAGATGGCCATTAACAAAAATGTTGTCACACTTAAGGTCTCTGTGAATAACTGGAGGGTCATGAGCATGCAGATATACAAGACCCTGCAGTATTTGGCGAGCCCAATTCTTAATGGCGCGGATGTCCACCCGTTTATATTTCTTCCTGTATCTGCAGATTTGGTTGACAGCAATCTCATCATCAATTAGTGGTTTATTTACTTGTGTTGAAGAGGTAGGAGTAGAAGAAGAGTAAGAAAGAGCAGTACTCTCTGAGAGATCCCGAAGTGAACATTTCAGTTATGAAATTGAAGGTCTTGCGATGAACATCGATCCAGGAGGAGTGGAATCTTATGATAGAATCATTATTGAGGGTGCTGAGGAGGTGAACTTCTGAGTACAGCCTCTGCAAATCCTCTGGCGATCGGAGCACCTCATTCAGTTTTACCTGGTTCCACGCCACCTCCATTCCCAGCACCTCATCGATTGCTTTATGCACTGTTTTCATTGCACCTTTCCCCAGCATTTCTTCAAACTAATGGATGCATTTTGGAAACACCAATAGACTGGTCAAATCAATGTCCAACCAGGAATTAACAACATTTTCCTCTCTACTTTTTTTTTTTTTGTGAAACCCTCGAGTAAATGATCAAATTCCACGTGCATTAGTTGCTTCCACAATTGTTATTATTAGTAGTCTTTTTTTTTTGTTCTAATTTAATTTATATTATAATGTAAAGTTGTCTGATGCTAACAGCGAAATTAATAATTGAATATTAAATGACCTTCAATAACTCTATTTTAATGTAATCCATTTTGATAATTTTTCTATTTTAAAAATGCTAATCCACTCATAGTCATGGGCCATCAACTTGCTGGAAGAGTCGTGCTAGTGATAGCTACCAATTAGTGTTGACCACCCGCCCCCAAAAGACTAGTTTAACAAATTAAAATTCGGAAAACAATCTGATGCGAATTCGATCATAAGCATCCACGGATTTGTAAATTAAATCACGCTCCCCCGCCCCCGTTCTTTTGCAGTTTAATTTTATTCGATATAAACTTCTTATAAGGCTAAAAGAAAAATAAATCTTTTCACATGAAAAATGCCTGTGAAATTCAGCAAGAAGCATGTCGGGAAAAAAAGTAGAGGAAATTAAGATGAGAATTTGCAATTACTTACCCGACCATATCGTCCAGAAGGATCAGTTTCAACGTAATCATGATCCTTGGCTTCATCGAACTGCTTTTTACGCATCATGTTTGTGCAAGCTAGCCAGACGTACAAGAAAATTGAAATTAACTAAAAGCAAGTAATATGTATCTTGTTTATAATAAAGGTGTATATAGATATTGGCAGGTTGGAAGTGGGAGAAAAAGGATATGTATTATTTTAGTTAAAAAGATGGGGGGGGGGGGTGGATATTTGTAAGAGGAGGGGAGAGGAGACAAGAGAAGAGAAGACACCAAATTAAAGAAGCCAAAAGAATCCTATCAACAGAAGAAAAGAAGAAGAAGCAGCCAAAATAGAGAGAAAGAGAGGTGATGGCTCTGGGCTGGCTGGCTGGAGTAGCCAATAATACGTTAGTTTAGCATGAAAAAGACAACGCCATTTTCACTATTGCACGTGAGAAACTAACATTTGATCCAGGTTGACACGAACAGGAATTGATGATGAAGAAATTAAGATAAAAAGGTTGGTGTTCCTTAGAGAAATGGGTATCTAGTGCAAGAATTGTAGCGATATTGGTAAGTGAAGGAATACTTTTTGACATTCAATCAAATATTTAATTGTGGGAGAGAAAGATGAGATTGATTTGACTGAGCAATATCGATGCATGGGTCCGAATATCTGTGGCTACACTTTGTTAGTAGCAGCAATATTAACAATTTGTGTGGAGGATGATGAGAGAGAATCCCAAAAAGAAAGAAAGACTATACTATCAATACTTTGATGAATAATTTCTTTACATAAATATTAAAAATATTTTTTTATTTAATATGTAATATTATACATAAATTTTAATTTAGTGTAATTTTATATTTAAAATTTTAATTTAGTTCAATTTTTATAAATTATTAATAATATTATTAAATTAACATCATTTTATGTTAATCTATTATATATAATTACACTAAATTAAAATTAATATATCAACGAAAATAAATATGATAAATATGTGCAAAATAAAGGCAATTAATACAAGGAAATTATAGATGAGAAGAAGACGAAGGCAGGCAGGGAAACAATGATTTTGTGATTAGAAATTAAGGCAGGTCCTACAAAGAGATGATATATGGATGAGAAAAACTTAAAACCAGCAAGGAGGTGGATGGCATCAAATTTAAATTAGGCACGTTACTTTACATTAATTCTTTTTTTTTCCTTCTCTGGAGCAACACTCCAATTCCCATTCGCATATTGAACAAAAAAGAAGATTTCCAACTCGCATTTCTCAAGCGATAGGATTCCACTTAATTTGTATCAGTATGTCAACCTTTGACTTTAGCCATTTCCTGACTAGCCGTAGCTATGTACTACAAGATTTTTGTGTGTAAACTTTTATTAAAAAGAAAATAAACCAACCCATGAGAGTACAAACAGTAAACAAAAGAAAAAAAAAACCAATAATCCTGGAAGGAATACATGAGAACCACCTCAAGCAGAAACTCAAATTCCCCCAAATACAAGCAAAACAAAACACTTAGGGTGGAGCCGGTAGTCCATCTCCACTAAGCACATTGATAAAAGAAGATGGTGGCTGTGAAAGCCAATTCTCTGGACATATCTTCCGTTTGAATTGAGTCGCAACCCAATCAGCTGCCATATTGGCTCCTCGTAAAATGGAAGGCAATCTATACTTAGGAACAAGTTTAAGACGATCAACAATGTTAGCAGCAACCACTTTAACACACCACGAAACATTTTGATTCTTGAAGTATACAAATTTGAACACTTCCAAAGAATCAGTCTCAAAAACCACTTTTTCGTATTTGTTCCATAAAGCCAATTGCACACCCTGCTCACAAGCTCTAAATTCAGACATCACTGCAGAACTCACATTAACAAGACAGCCAAAACCATTAATCATCTCACCATTGCAATTTCTCACCACAACCCCTACGCCTGCATCTCTTGTAACTAAATCAAAAGCCCCATCTGTATTTACCCAACCCATATCAGGCTTTATCCACCAACATTTTCCTATTCCTTTCTTTCGGGTTTAGAATTCTTTAATCACAAACTCCACACACCTTCAACAAATTTTAATCTTTCCATAGCACCAACAATATTAAAATCTAAGTGCTAAAAGTAACATATTTTAGTCTCATTCGTAATATATTTTTGGGTGATTATTCGAAGTTAATGGTGAATTTTATGCTTTTAATCATTTAAATTCATATTTTTATATTTAGAAGAGCATTTAGGAACAAAAGAAGCGAAAACTAGAAAATTGGAGAAAGATACAAGGGTCACAGAGGTTGGATCATTCCATATGGCCTGGACACACGGCCGTGTGATCCACACGGGCTGCTACACGGCCATGTGGCAGGTAATGTCGATTTCTCAAATTGCACTCCAAATAGCAGAAAAACGCAATTTTTAGAGTTTTATATCACAAAAATAAGAAGATAGGAGGGAGTCATCATAGAATATTTAAGAAAATAACTCAAAAAAACACTATTGAAGCGAATTCTGAAGTAGATTTCCATCAAAATTGAAGATTCTCAGTTAATTTTTCAGGAAATTATAATGAGTTTCTTCATTTCTTAAGTTATACTATATCTTAGATGTTTTTATTTACTAGTATGAATTAATTTTCTAAATACATATTGTGACATCCCTAATTTAACCCTAGTCGGGAAGTGGTTTCGGGACCGCTAAACCGAGTCACCGACATGTTCAAACGTAATATTTATTGTCTAGAATATGTGAAAATACATGTGTGAATTTTGAATTCTTTGATTTAGTTAATTTGATTGTGAATTGAAAGAAAAGGACTCATGTGAAGGGATTTAAATATATGTGGCTATTTTAAGAGGTTAATAAAGAATGAAGTAAAATAAATGGAGTTGCATGTCAAATACTCCATTTATTTTGGATAAGTGGCCGCCATGACAAGTTATGGGCAAGGGAAACATGTTTCAAACATGTCTAGCTAATGGATTATGTAAGGAGGAATAAAAAAAGAAGCATGGGAAATAAACTAATGAAAATTAAAGGAAGAAAACAAAGAAAAAAAAATGTGTCCATCATTCTCATGCATGACCGAAAAAAAAAAGGGAGAAGGAAAAGGCTTCATACTTTGGTTCTTCTTAGCCGTGTAGAAGAGGAAAAGAGGAAGAAATTCAGCCACCTTGAGCTGGAAATTAAGGTAAGAATTCAAGTTAGCTCTTTAAATCTTAGCATGGTTTTAAGCTAGATTCTAAGCCCTTATTTAACCATGCCAAATCTTTGAAAAATTATGGTGATATGAACGTTCGCCATGGTAGATGTTAAAGAAGATGGTGGAAATGTTGTACACATTTGATTAGTAAGTTAGATGGATGAAATTTGAACTAGTTATCAAGTTCTTTAGGTAACCCATGTTGAAATCTTGGTTTTGAATAAGTGAGTTTTTCGCTAGGGTAACTAACAAGGGTGATGATTGTTGTTTCATGCTAAATCTAGATGAACAATAGTTTAAGAGGAGCATTCGCCATGATATGAGATTGTGATGTTAGTGCGAATATGAAGATGATGAACTTGAATAAGAAATATTCGCTAGCATGATAAGTATGGATTATCAAGTAGTTGAGATAATTGATGAGTGAAGTGGCTAATGGGGACTCTTAATGAAATTATGCTAAGGCCGAATGTATCAAATGCTAAATGTGCTTATATGTGTGTGTGTGTGTCATTAGTAGCTAATGGCATTCGGCATTGTTTAACTAAAATTAGAAATGAATGCTTGAAAGTTAAATATGGTCGCCCTAGTGACCAAATGCGTTAAAAGCTAATATATGGACAAATGATACGAATAAATTGACCTTTGAAATGTATATGGTTGCCGTGTGTATGTGTCTGATTGAGAAGTAAATTTGTTTGATTTAGCTCAAGATCTTAAAGGAGAGGCGTCCAACAAGGGAAATCAAGGTCATCGAGTAGCCGACTTGGAACTATTTTACCTAACACAAGGTAAGTCATTAAGCATATATATTGGTGTTGGTTTAAATGATCATAATATATATGCAATTGTGTTTAATGAATTGATGTGTAAATGAAAATGTATGTGTATGGAATGATGCCATTGTTGAATGTATGAAGGCAGCAAAATGCATAAGGTATTGGTCACGGCACTAAGTGTGCGGGTATAAATGGACACGGTGACAAGATTGGCACTAAGTGTGCGGGTTTAAAATTGTACAGCACTAAGTGTGCGAGTTTGATTCTATAGCACTAAGTGTGCGAGCTGAAAATATATAGCACTAAGTGTGCGGATTCACTATATGCTCTTGTATTACAATTGGCACTGAGTGTGCGACATTATCGAGTTAATCCCGGACAGCGAATCGGGTAAGTACCTCGAGCTCATGACGAATAGAGAATACGCTCATGCTTGGGGTTGAATTTGGTAAGCCTTAAATCTATGTGATGATTGAAATTGTATGGTTGTGCTGGAAATTGAGTTAATGTGTAAAAATGCTTCGATTATCTTGTTGTGTAGAATATGAAATGTGGATGTATGAATTGGTACGAGATTGGACCGAAAGGTCCGAGGTATTATGGTATAGATTCGATATGGACGAGTACCTAGCCTCATTTGTTGTACATGTAGTAGTAACTTTATCGATGGATTGACGAATGCTTATGACTTACTGAGTTGTAAACTCACCCGTGTTTTCTTGTCACCCATTTTAGGTCTCTTGGACTCGTATTGTTATGCTTTCGGAACCGTCGTTGAAGTCATCACACCGCTGAAATCTTGTGGTATTGTTTTTTGTTGTTGAAGAACATTTGGCATGTATAGGCTATTATATTTTGTCGAATTGTGGGTTGTAAACTTTAAGCCATGTGAAAATGGCCTATGTGGTCGCCGAGTGGGATGCTAGAACCTATAGCCACGAGTCTTAGAAACTCAAATTTTGTTAAGGTGGCCATAATTTGTGTCATGTATGATGGATGATTAAGGCCAAGGAAAAATTCATGAAATTGGCATAGTCTACTGCAGTAACTGTTGCGGACAGCAGCAGTGAGATGAGATTGAAAAATCACTAAAAATAGTAGAAGTAGAATTAAATAGTGAGTAAATTATGGAACTGATCCTTGATGAATCTATTTTTATATGGACGAAACGAAACGACCATATGAGCAGTATACTGGGAAATATTAAAGTTCTCGTGAGACAGGGCCAGAACGATTTCTGGGTCCCCTGTCGCGACTTTGAAAATTTACCATAAATTATCCAGAAAGAATTAGGAGTCATGCCTTATATGTACAGATTCCATTTTGAGTCTAGTTTCATTAGAAACAAACGGCACCAGTATTAAAGCCCTGTACAGAAAGATATTCAAGTTGTAACGCGCGGAGGTCAGAGCAGTCGATCCCTGTAACATGGGTGACTTTAACTAATAAACTGTACCAATTGGCCCAACCAAAATTCTAAAAATAAATCCATGGATGGGTATATGAGTCTAAATTCAGGGAAAATTTACGAAACCAGTTTCCGAGTTTTGGAACTCGAGATATGATTTTTAAGGCGACGGTGACGCAGTTTTCCAGCCTGTCCAAAAATGCCAAATTGGTCGGTACTTTAAGAGGATTTGTCTCGTTAACCCCTCGTGTCCGACACCGGCGTCGGTCACGAGTTAGGGGTGTTACAATTTTATTGGTATCAGAGCTATGGTTTAGTCGGTTCTAGGACTACCATAGCGCGTGTGAGTCTAGCTATACATGCCAAATTGATAGTGCTTAATAATGTGATGACTTCGACGGTTGAAATTTTTGTTTTGATTAGCGATGGAACCCGGGTAGAGAGACCCTTGGCGGATGACGTTGAAAGTGTAGCGGCTGCTCCTGCGCAAGGGACACCGCCTGTTGAGCCTCACCATCCGCGAATAATCAAAATGAAGGGCGAAACAAGCCTTCTTCACTATGATGAATGAGTGGGTCGCGAATATGCCCGAACCAACCCTACTGTCCAACCATTCTCGAATTTAAATACTCCACCCCAAGAGCCCGCAATGCCTCCAGCATCGATCCCGTGAGGCTGAGTAAACCACCGTGGACTTGATTAGGAAGCGTGGGAGGAGTTCAAGGCCATAGTTACTTGATGATGCCGAAAAGGCCGAGTTCGCTCGATAACACCATTAGAGTGTTAGATGAATCGTCATGCACACCGACGAATGTCTTAAGTGTGCTATATCCTTGTTATGTAGACTCACTTACTATTGGTGGAGGACTTTAATTTCCATAGTCCCAAATGAACGAGTTACTTGGGATTTCTTCCAATCCAATTTCGAAAGAAATACATTAGTCAACGGTTCATCGATCGAAGCGTAAGGAATTCTTGGAACTCAAGCAAGGCCGGATGATCAGATCTCGAATACTGAACATGAGTTCGTAAGACTTAGTCGGTATGCTCGGAGTGTGTGGCTGATGAGGTTGCGATGTGCAAAAGATTTGAAGAAGGATTGAATGAAGAGTTAAAGTTACTAGTGGGAATTTTGGAGATAAAGGAGTTCGTGACACTAGTCGAACGAGCTCGCAAGGCGGAAGAACTTGGGAAGGAGAAGAAAAAGGCTGAATTTGAAGCAAGAGATTACCGTAAAAGATCGACGAGTAAAGCTCCGCTCTCGGCTGTAAAGAGGTTCGTGGAGGACACCAGTAAGTCGAGGACGATCAGGAATTTCCATTAGAGCCCGACCATTGACGGACTCCGAGCTACTTCAGAGCTAGTGTGGGCAATAATCGCCAAGAGAGACCTGAATGCCCCAATGTGGAAGACGACACCTAGGTGAATGTTGGGGTAAGTCTGCTTAATAGGGCTCTGTTATGGATGCGGTTCAAGGACCACTTCATTAGAGATTGCACGAGAGCTAGATGAGAGGAATAAGACGCAAGGTGCAAGACCTAGTGGAACGATGGTGGAGGTAGGCCCCGAGAATCTCTGGAGGTAGGGGTGGTAATCGAGAGGAGCCTCTAATACGGCTGTCCGATCCGAGACCCGTACTCGCTAGAGCATATGCCATCCGCATACGAGAGGAGGCATCCTCCCCGACGTTATCACCGGTACTTTTACTCTCTTTGATACTATTGTGATTGCATTGATTGACCCCGCTCTACTCACTCATATGTATGTGAAACCTTAGCATCCAAAGAAGACTCTACCGCTGAGTCTCTCGAGTTCGTAATTCGAGTGTCAAACCCTTTGGGTCAATACGTGCTTGTTGATAAAGTGTGCAAGAGATGCCCCTAATAATTCGAGAATCCTGCTTTCCTACCGATCCGATGCTTCTACCATTTCATGAATTCGATGTTATTCTTGGTATGGATTGGTGACCGTGCATGATGCAAGTTGGTGGATCGCAAAAGGAAAACCATTGATTTGAGGAGTGCAAATAATGAGGTAGTCCGAGTCGAGTCTCGATTTAAAAGGAGTGCCAGAATAATATCTTCTATGACCGTCAAGATATGTGAAAAGGAGTGTGAAACATACCTTGCGTATGTGTTTGGAAGTAAAGAGACGGAAAGGAAACTCGAATCGGTACCAGTGGTTTGTGAGTATTCGATGTTTTTCCGAGGAGTTACCGGATTGCCACCGGTTCGAGAAGTGGAATTCGCATCGGTTGTACCGGTACTACGCCGATTTCAATAGCCCCGTGTCGTATGGCATTAACGGAATTAAAGGAATTGAAGATTCAATTGCAAGAATTGACGGATAGAGGTTTCGCCGACCGAGTTTTTCTCCATGGGGCGACTTTGTATTGTTTGTGAAGAAGAAGGACGGAACCATGAGGTTGTGCATCGACTATCGTCAACTCAATAAAGTGACGATAAAGAATAAATATCCATTGCCACGAATTGACGATTTGTTTGATCAATTAAAGGGAGCCTCGGTGTTTTCAAAGATAGATTTGAGGTCGGGTACTATCAGGTTGAGGGTCCGAGAATCGGACATACCCAAAACCGCTTTTAGAACGAGGTACGGTCACTACGAATTCTTGGTGATGCCGTTTGGGCTCACTAATGCCCTCGCGGTGTTTATGGATTTAATGAATAGAATTTTCGTGCCATACTTGGATCGGTTCGTAGTTGTATTTATCGATGACATTTTGGTCTATTCGAAAGATGAAACCGAACATGCAACACCGAGGCTAGTGTTGCAAATCTTACGAGATAAGCGCTTATACGCAAAGTTCAAGAAATGTGAATTTTGGTTGAAAGAGGTTAGCTTTTGGGGCACGTGGTGTCCGTGACGGTGTCGGTGGACTGAACAAAATTTCGCCATAGTCAATTGGAAACCTCCAAGGAATGTTACCGTTAGGAGCTTTTTGGGGCTTGCCGTTACTACCGACGGTTTGTGAAAGGATTCTCGATGATAGCCACACTCATGACAAAACCGCTTGTAAAGATGTCAAATTTGAATGGACGGAAAAGTGTCGAAAAAGTTTCGACCAATTGAAAACCCATTTGACGAAAAGCTCCAGCCTCTAGTATAGCCCGAATCTAGCAAAGAGTTTGTCATCTATAGTGATGCCTCCCTACTTGGGTTAGGTTGCGATTGATGCAAGAAGGTCGAGTTGTGGCCTATCGCCGAGATAATTAAAGCCACATGAGAAAAATTATCCAACCCATGACCTCGAATTGGCTGCCATCGTATTCGCCTTAAAGATATGGCGACATTACTTATTTGGTGAGAAGTGCCAAGTGTATTCGGATCACAAAAGTCTCAAATATTTGATGACTCAAAGAGACTTAAATCTGCGACAAAGACGATGGCTCGAGTTGTTAAAAGATTATGAACTCGTTATTGATTATCACCCGGGAAAGGCCAATGTGGTTGCGGATGCCTTAAGTCGGAAATCACTGTTTGCTTTACGAGCGATGAATGTACACTTGTCTATTCTACCCGACAATGTGTTAGTAGCCGAATTAAAGGCCAAACCATTGTTGGCTCATCAAATTCGGGAAGCTCAGAAAGTTGATGAGGAGTTGCTTGCAAAACGGGCTGAGTGTGTTCTGAACAAGGAATCAGAGTTTCAAATTGATGATGACGATTGTTTGAGGTTCGAAGTCGTCTGTGTTCCAAAGAATTCAAACTTATTTCGATAATTCTAAATGAAGCCCATTGTAGTCGAATGTCAATCCACCCGGGTAGTACTAAAATGTACAATGACCTGAAACGCCAATTTTGGTGGCCCGGTATGAAACGAGACATTTCTGAATTTGTTTCAAGGTGTCTGATATGTCAACAAGTGAAAGCGGAACATCAAGTGCCATCGGGATTACTTCAGCCGATCATGATACCCGAATGGAAATGGGATCGAGTCACAATGGACTTTGTATCCGGACCGCCATTGTCGATGAGTAAGAAGGATGCGATTTGGGTCGTTGTCGATAGACTAACTAAGTCGGCTCACTTTATCCCCGTGACGCACGGATTTTTCAATGGACAAATTAGCGGAATTGTACGCTTTCGAGTTGTGAGATTACACGGGTGCCTATTTCTATCGTGGTCGGATAGAGACCCAAGATTTACGTCGCGATTTTGGAAGAAATTGCAAGATGCTTTGGGTACCAAGTCGCATTTTAGCACCGCTTTTCATCCCCAAACCGATGGTCAATCCGAACGGATAATTCAAATACTCGAGGATATGTTGAGATGTTGCATCCTTGAGTTTAGTGGTTCATGGGAACGGTATTTACCTTTGATTGAATTCGCCACAACAATAGCTTTCAATCAAGTATTAAGATGGCGCTTACGAGGCTTTGTACGGTCGTAAATGCCGCACCCATTATTCTGGACTGAACTTAGTGAAGGTAAATTCTTCGGTTGATTTGGTTAAGGATGCCGAGCAAAAGTTCGAGTAATTCGTGAAAGTTTGAAAGTCGCTTGGATCGCCAAAAGTCGATGCGGATTTGAAAAGAAAAGATGTTGAATATCGGGTTGGAGACAAGGTCTTTCTCAAAGTTTCACCGGAAGAAGGTGCTTAGATTTGGCCGTAAGGGCAAATTGAGTCCGAGGTTCATCGGTCCATACTGAAGTATCTGAACGAGTTGGGCCAGTAGCGTATCGATTAATATTACCCCCTGAGCTCGAAAAGATTCACAACGTTTTCCATGTTTCGATGCTTCGACGATATAGGTCTGACCCGACACACGTAATTACTCCATCTGAGGTCGAGGTTCAGCCTAATTTGAGCTATGAAGAAGAGCCGGTTCGCATTCTGATGCGTGAAGTAAAAGAGCTACGAAACAAGAAAATTCCATTAGTGAAGGTGTTGTGGCATAAACACGGGATGGAAGAAGCCACTTGGGAACTTGAGGACTCTATGAAAGAGCGATACCCGAGCCTATTTACCGGTAAGATTTTCGGGGACGAAAATTTCTTAAGTGGGGGAGAGTTGTGACATCCCTAATTTAACCCTAGTCGGGAAGTGGTTTCGGGACCGCTAAACCGAGTCACCGACATGTTCAAACGTAATATTTATTGTCTAGAATATGTGAAAATACATGTGTGAATTTTGAATTCTTTGATTTAGTTAATTTGATTGTGAATTGAAAGAAAAGGACTCATGTGAAGGGATTTAAATATATGTGGCTATTTTAAGAGGTTAATAAAGAATGAAGTAAAATAAATGGAGTTGCATGTCAAATACTCCATTTATTTTGGATAAGTGGCCGCCATGACAAGTTATGGGCAAGGGAAACATGTTTCAAACATGTCTAGCTAATGGATTATGTAAGGAGGAATAAAAAAAGAAGCATGGGAAATAAACTAATGAAAAATTAAAGGAAGAAAACAAAGAAAAAAAAATGTGTCCATCATTCTCATGCATGACCAAAAAAAAAAAAGGGAGAAGGAAAAGGCTTCATACTTTGGTTCTTCTTAGCCGTAGAAGAGGAAAAGAGGAAGAAATTCAGCCACCTTGAGCTGGAAATTAAGGTAAGAATTCAAGTTAGCTCTTTAAATCTTAGCATGGTTTTAAGCTAGATTCTAAGCCCTTATTTAACCATGCCGAAATCTTTGAAAAATTATGGTGATATGAACGTTCGCCATGGTAGATGTTAAAGAAGATGGTGGAAATGTTGTACACATTTGATTAGTAAGTTAGATGGATGAAATTTGAACTAGTTATCAAGTTCTTTAGGTAACCCATGTTGAAATCTTGGTTTTTGAATAAGTGAGTTTTTCGCTAGGGTAACTAACAAGGGTGATGATTGTTGTTTCATGCTAAATCTAGATGAACAATAGTTTAAGAGGAGCATTCGCCATGATATGAGATTGTGATGTTAGTGCCGAATATGAAGATGATGAACTTGAATAAGAAATATTCGCTAGCATGATAAGTATGGATTATCAAGTAGTTGAGATAATTGATGAGTGAAGTGGCTAATGGGGACTCTTAATGAAATTATGCTAAGGCCGAATGTATCAAATGCTAAATGTGCTTATATGTGTGTGTGTGTGTCATTAGTAGCTAATGGCATTCGGCATTGTTTAACTAAAATTAGAAATGAATGCTTGAAAGTTAAATATGGTCGCCCTAGTGACCAAATGCGTTAAAAGCTAATATATGGACAAATGATACGAATAAATTGACCTTTGAAATGTATATGGTTGCCGTGTGTATGTGTCTGATTGAGAAGTAAATTTGTTTGATTTAGCTCAAGATCTTAAAGGAGAGGCGTCCAACAAGGGAAATCAAGGTCATCGAGTAGCCGACTTGGAACTATTTTACCTAACACAAGGTAAGTCATTAAGCATATATATTGGTGTTGGTTTAAATGATCATAATATATATGCAATTGTGTTTAATGAATTGATGTGTAAATGAAAATGTATGTGTATGGAATGATGCCATTGTTGAATGTATGAAGGCAGCAAAATGCATAAGGTATTGGTCACGGAACTAAGTGTGCGGGTATAAATGGACACGGTGACAAGATTGGCACTAAGTGTGCGGGTTTAAAATTGTACAGCACTAAGTGTGCGAGTTTGATTCTATAGCACTAAGTGTGCGAGCTGAAAATATATAGCACTAAGTGTGCGGATTCACTATATGCTCTTGTATTACAATTGGCACTGAGTGTGCGACATTATCGAGTTAATCCCGGACAGCGAATTGGGTAAGTACCTCGAGCTCATGACGAATAGAGAATACGTTCATGCTTGGGGTTGAATTTGGTAAGCCTTAAATCTATGTGATGATTGAAATTGTATGGTTGTGCTGGAAATTGAGTTAATGTGTAAAAATGCTTCGATTATCTTGTTGTGTAGAATATGAAATGTGGATGTATGAATTGGTACGAGATTGGACCGAAAGGTCCGAGGTATTATGGTATAGATTCGATATGGACGAGTACCTAGCCTCATTTGTTGTACATGTAGTAGTAACTTTATCAGTGGATTGACGAATGCTTATGACTTACTGAGTTGTAAACTCACCCGTGTTTTCTTGTCACCCATTTTAGGTCTCTTGGACTCGTATTGTTATGTGCTCGAACCGTCGTTGAAGTCATCACACCGCTGAAATCTTGTGGTATTGTTTTTTGTTGTTGAAGAACATTTGGCATGTATAGGCTATTATATTTTGTCGAATTGTGGGTTGTAAACTTTAAGCCATGTGAAAATGGCCTATGTGGTCGCCGAGTGGGATGCTAGAACCTATAGCCACGAGTCTTAGAAACTCAAATTTTGTTAAGGTGGCCATAATTTGTGTCATGTATGATGGATGATTAAGGCCAAGGAAAAATTCATGAAATTGGCATAGTCTACTGCAGTAACTGTTGCGGACAGCAGCAGTGAGATGAGATTGAAAAATCACTAAAAATAGTAGAAGTAGAATTAAATAGTGAGTAAATTATGGAACTGATCCTTGATGAATCTATTTTATATGGACGAAACGAAACGACCATATGAGCAGTATACTGGGAAATATTAAAGTTCTCGTGAGACAGGGCCAGAACGATTTCTGGGTCCCCTGTCGCGACTTTGAAAATTTACCATAAATTATCCAGAAAGAATTAGGAGTCATGCCTTATATGTACAGATTCCATTTTGAGTCTAGTTTCATTAGAAACAAACGGCACCAGTATTAAAGCCCTGTACAGAAAGATATTCAAGTTGTAACGCGCGGAGGTCAGAGCAGTCGATCCCTGTAACATGGGTGACTTTAACTAATAAACTGTACCAATTGGCCCAACCAAAATTCTAAAAATAAATCCATGGATGGGTATATGAGTCTAAATTCAGGAAAATTTACGAAACCAGTTTCCGAGTTTTGGAACTCGAGATATGATTTTTAAGGCGACGGTGACGCAGTTTTCCAGCCTGTCCAAAAATGCCAAATTGGTCGGTACTTTAAGAGGATTTGTCTCGTTAACCCTCGTGTCCGACACCGCGCCGGTCACGAGTTAGGGTGTTACAATTTTATTGGTATCAGAGCTATGGTTTAGTCGGTTCTAGGACTACCATAGCGCGTGTGAGTCTAGCTATACATGCCAAATTGATAGTGCTTAATAATGTGATGACTTCGACGGTTGAAATTTTTGTTTTGATTAGCGATGGAACCCGGGTAGAGAGACCCTTGGCGGATGACGTTGAAAGTGTAGCGGCTGCTCCTGCGCAAGGGACACCGCCTGTTGAGCCTCACCATCCGCGAATAATCAAAATGAAGGGCGAAACAAGCCTTCTTCACTATGATGAATGAGTGGGTCGCGAATATGCCCGAACCAACCCGGCTGTCCAACCATTCCCGAATTTAAATACTCCACCCCAAGAGCCCGCAATGCCTCCGATTCATCGATCCCGTGAGGCTGAGTAAACCACCGTGGACTTGATTAGGAAGCGTGGGGCGAGGAGTTCAAGGCCATAGTTACCGATGATGCCGAAAAGGCCGAGTTCGCTCGATAACACCATTAGAGTGTTAGATGAATCATCATGCACACCGACGAATGTCTTAAGTGTGCTATATCCTTGTTATGAGACTCACTTACTATTGGTGGAGGACTTTAATTTCCATAGTCCCAAATGAACGAGTTACTTGGGATTTCTTCCAATCCAATTTCGAAAGAAATACATTAGTCAACTGTTCATCGATCGAAGCGTAAGGAATTCTTGGAACTCAAGCAAGGCCGGATGATCAGATCTCAATACTGAACATGAGTTCGTAAGACTTAGTCGGTATGCTCGGGAGTGTGTGGCTGATGAGGTTGCGATGTGCAAAAGATTTGAAGAAGGATTGAATGAAGAGTTAAAGTTACTAGTGGGAATTTTGGAGATAAAGGAGTTCGTGACACTAGTCGAACGAGCCTGCAAGGCGGAAGAACTTGGGAAGGAGAAGAAAAAGGCTGAATTTGAAGCAAGAGATTACCGTAAAAGATCGACGAGTAAAGCTCCGTTCTCGGCTGTAAAGAGGTTCAGGGAGGACACCAGTAAGTCGAGGACGATCATGAAATTTCCATTAGAGCCCGACCATTGACGGACTCCCGAGCTACTTCAGAGCTAGTGTGGGCAATAATCGCCAAGAGAGACCTGAATGCCCCCAATGTGGAAGACGACACCTAGGTGAATGTTGGGGTAAGTCTGTTATAGGGCTGTTATGGATGCGGTTCAAGGACCACTTCATTAGAGATTGCACGGAGCTAGATGAGAGGAATAAGACGCAAGGTGCAAGACCTAGTGGAACGATGGTGGAGGTAGGCCCCGAGAATCTCTCGGAGGTAGGGGTGGTAATCGAGAGGAGCCTCTAATACTACTGTCCGATCCGAGACCCGTACTCGCTAGAGCATATGCCATCCGCGCACGAGAGGAGGCATCCTCCCCGACGTTATCACCGGTACTTTTACTCTCTTTGATACTATTGTGATTGCATTGATTGACCCCGCTCTACTCACTCATATGTATGTGAAACCTTAGCATCCAAGAAGACTCTACCGTTGAGTCTCTTCGAGTTCGTAATTCGAGTGTCAAACCCTTTGGGTCAATACGTGCTTGTTGATAAAGTGTGCAAGAGATGCCCCTAATAATTCGAGAATCTGCTTTCCTACCGATCCGATGCTTCTACCATTTCATGAATTCGATGTTATTCTTGGTATGGATTGGTGACCGTGCATGATGCAAAGGTGGATCGCAAAAGGAAAACCATTGATTTGAGGAGTGCAAATAATGAGGTAGTCCGAGTCGAGTCTCATCGATTTAAAAGGAGTGCCAGAATAATATCTTCTATGACCGTCAAGATATGTGAAAAGGAGTGTGAAACATACCTTGCGTATGTGTTTGGAAGTAAAGAGACGGAAAGGAAACTCGAATCGGTACCAGTGGTTTGTGAGTATTCGAGATGTTTTTCCGAGGAGTTACCGGATTGCCACCGGTTCGAGAAGTGGAATTCGCATCGGTTGTACCGTACTACGCCGATTTCAATAGCCCCGTATCGTATGGCATTAACGGAATTAAAGGAATTGAAGGTTCAATTGCAAGAATTGACGGATAGAGGTTTCGCCGACCGAAGTTTTTCTCCATGGGCGACTTGTATTGTTTGTGAAGAAGAAGGACGGAACCATGAGGTTGTGCATCGACTATCGTCAACTCAATAAAGTGACGATAAAGAATAAATATCCATTGCCACGAATTGACGATTTGTTTGATCAATTAAAGGGAGCCTCGGTGTTTTCAAAGATAGATTTGAGGTCGGGTACTATCGGTTGAGGGTCCGAGAATCGGACATACCCAAAACCGCTTTTAGAACGAGGTACGGTCACTACGAATTCTTGGTGATGCCGTTTGGGCTCACTAATGCCCTCGCGGTGTTTATGGATTTAATGAATAGAATTTTCAGCCATACTTGGATCGGTTCGTAGTTGTATTTATCGATGACATTTTGGTCTATTCGAAAGATGAAACCGAACATGCTTGAACACCGAGGCTAGTGTTGCAAATCTTACGAGATAAGCGATTATACGCAAAGTTCAAGAATGTGAATTTTGGTTGAAAGAGGTTAGCTTTTTGGGGCACGTGGTGTCCAGACGGTGTCGTGGTGGACTGAACAAAATTTCGCCATAGTCAATTGGAAACCTCCAAGGAATGTTACCGGTTAGGAGCTTTTTGGGCTTGCTTTACTACCGACGGTTTGTGAAAGGATTCTCGATGATAGCCACACTCATGACAAAACGCTTCGAAAGATGTCAAATTTGAATGGACGGAAAAGTGTCGAAAAGTTTCACCAATTGAAAACCCATTTGACGAAAGCTCCAGTTCTAGTATAGCCCGAATCGGCAAAGAGTTTGTCATCTATAGTGATGCCTCCCTACTTGGGTTAGGTTGCGTATTGATGCAAGAAGGTCGAGTTGTGGCCTATGCGTCGAGATAATTAAAGCCACATGAGAAAAATTATCCAACCCATGACCTCGAATTGGTCGCCATCGATTCGCCTTTAAAGATATGGCGACATTACTTATTTGGTGAGAAGTGCCAAGTGTATTCGGATCACAAAAGTCTCAAATATTTGATGACTCAAAGAGACTTAAATCTGCGACAAAGACGATGGCTCGAGTTGTTAAAAGATTATGAACTCGTTATTGATTATCACCCGGAAAGGCCAATGTGGTTGCGGATGCCTTAAGTCGAAATCACCGCTTGCTTTACGAGCGATGAATGTACACTTGTCTATTCTACCCGACAATGTGTTAGTAGCCAATTAAAGGCCAAACCATTGTTGGCTCATCAAATTCGGGAAGCTCGAAAAGTTGATGAGGAGTTGCTTGCAAAACGGCCGAGTGTGTTCGAACAAGGAATCGAGTTTCAAATTGATGATGACGATTGTTTGAGGTTCAGAAGTCGTCTGTGTGTTCCAAAGAATTCGAAACTTATTTCGATAATTCTAAATGAAGCCCATTGTAGTCGAATGTCAATCCACCCGGTAGTACTAAAATGTACAATGACCAAACGCCAATTTTGGTGGCCCGGTATGAAACGAGACATTTCAATTTGTTTCAAGGTGTCCGATATGTCAACAAGTGAAAGCGGAACATCAAGTGCCATCGGGATTACTTCACCGATCATGATACCCGAATGGAAATGGGATCGAGTCACAATGGACTTTGTATCCGGACCGCCATTGTCGTGAGTAAGAAGGATGCGATTTGGGTCGTTGTCGATAGACTAACTAAGTCGGCTCACTTTATCCCCGTGACGCACGGATTTTTCAATGGACAAATTAGCGGAATTGTACGCTTCTCGATTGTGAGATTACACGGGTGCCTATTTCTATCGTGGTCGGATAGAGACCCAAGATTTACGTCGCGATTTTGGAAGAAATTGCAAGATGCTTTGGGTACCAAGCTGCATTTTAGCACCGCTTTTCATCCCCAAACCGATGGTCAATCCGAACGGATAATTCAAATACTCGAGGATATGTTGAGATGTTGCATCCTTGAGTTTAGTGGTTCATGGGAACGGTATTTACCTTTGATTGAATTCGCCACAACAATAGCTTTCAATCAAGTATTAAGATGGCGCTTTACGAGGCTTTATACGGTCGTAAATGCCGTACCCCATTATTCTGGACTGAACTTAGTGAAGGTAAATTCTTCGGGGTTGATTTGGTTAAGGATGCCGAGCAAAAAGTTCGAGTAATTCGTGAAAGTTTGAAAGTCGCCGGATCGCCAAAAGTCGATGCGGATTTGAAAAGAAAAGATGTTGAATATCGTGTTGGAGACAAGGTCTTTCTCAAAGTTTCACCCTGGAAGAAGGTGCTTAGATTTGGCCGTAAGGGCAAATTGAGTCCGAGGTTCATCGGTCCATACGAAGTATCTGAACGAGTTGGGCCAGTAGCGTATCGATTAATATTACCCCCTGAGCTCGAAAAGATTCACAACGTTTTCCATGTTTCGATGCTTCGACGATATAGGTCTGACCCGACACACGTAATTACTCCATCTGAGGTCGAGGTTCAGCCTAATTTGAGCTATGAAGAAGAGCCGGTTCGCATTCTGATGCGTGAAGTAAAAGAGCTACGAAACAAGAAAATTCCATTAGTGAAGGTGTTGTGGCATAAACACGGGATGGAAGAAGCCACTTGGGAACTTGAGGACTCTATGAAAGAGCGATACCCGAGCCTATTTACCGGTAAGATTTTCGGGGACGAAAATTTCTTAAGTGGGGGAGAGTTGTGACATCCCTAATTTAACCCTAGTCGGGAAGTGGTTTCGGGACCGCTAAACCGAGTCACCGACATGTTCAAACGTAATATTTATTGTCTAGAATATGTGAAAATACATGTGTGAATTTTGAATTCTTTGATTTAGTTAATTTGATTGTGAATTGAAAGAAAAAGGACTCATGTGAAGGGATTTAAATATATGTGGCTATTTTAAGAGGTTAATAAAGAATGAAGTAAAATAAATGGAGTTGCATGTCAAATACTCCATTTATTTTGGATAAGTGGCCGCCATGACAAGTTATGGGCAAGGGAAACATGTTTCAAACATGTCTAGCTAATGGATTATGTAAGGAGGAATAAAAAAAAGAAGCATGGGAAATAAACTAATGAAAAATTAAAGGAAGAAAACAAAGAAAAAAAATGTGTCCATCATTCTCATGCATGACCGAAAAAAAAAAGGGAGAAGGAAAAGGCTTCATACTTTGGTTCTTCTTAGCCGTGTAGAAGAGGAAAAGAGGAAGAAATTCAGCCACCTTGAGCTGGAAATTAAGGTAAGAATTCAAGTTAGCTCTTTAAATCTTAGCATGGTTTTAAGCTAGATTCTAAGCCCTTATTTAACCATGCCAAATCTTTGAAAAATTATGGTGATATGAACGTTCGCCATGGTAGATGTTAAAGAAGATGGTGGAAATGTTGTACACATTTGATTAGTAAGTTAGATGGATGAAATTTGAACTAGTTATCAAGTTCTTTAGGTAACCCATGTTGAAATCTTGGTTTTGAATAAGTGAGTTTTTCGCTAGGGTAACTAACAAGGGTGATGATTGTTGTTTCATGCTAAATCTAGATGAACAATAGTTTAAGAGGAGCATTCGCCATGATATGAGATTGTGATGTTAGTGCGAATATGAAGATGATGAACTTGAATAAGAAATATTCGCTAGCATGATAAGTATGGATTATCAAGTAGTTGAGATAATTGATGAGTGAAGTGGCTAATGGGGACTCTTAATGAAATTATGCTAAGGCCGAATGTATCAAATGCTAAATGTGCTTATATGTGTGTGTGTGTGTCATTAGTAGCTAATGGCATTCGGCATTGTTTAACTAAAATTAGAAATGAATGCTTGAAAGTTAAATATGGTCGCCCTAGTGACCAAATGCGTTAAAAGCTAATATATGGACAAATGATACGAATAAATTGACCTTTGAAATGTATATGGTTGCCGTGTGTATGTGTCTGATTGAGAAGTAAATTTGTTTGATTTAGCTCAAGATCTTAAAGGAGAGGCGTCCAACAAGGGGAAATCGAAAGGTCATCGAGTAGCCGACTTGGAACTATTTTACCTAACACAAGGTAAGTCATTAAGCATATATATTGGTGTTGGTTTAAATGATCATAATATATATGCAATTGTGTTTAATGAATTGATGTGTAAATGAAAATGTATGTGTATGGAATGATGCCATTGTTGAATGTATGAAGGCAGCAAAATGCATAAGGTATTGGTCACGGCACTAAGTGTGCGGGTATAAATGGACACGGTGACAAGATTGGCACTAAGTGTGCGGGTTTAAAATTGTACAGCACTAAGTGTGCGAGTTTGATTCTATAGCACTAAGTGTGCGAGCTGAAAATATATAGCACTAAGTGTGCGGATTCACTATATGCTCTTGTATTACAATTGGCACTGAGTGTGCGACATTATCGAGTTAATCCCGGACAGCGAATCGGGTAAGTACCTCGAGCTCATGACGAATAGAGAATACGTTCATGCTTGGGGTTGAATTTGGTAAGCCTTAAATCTATGTGATGATTGAAATTGTATGGTTGTGCTGGAAATTGAGTTAATGTGTAAAAATGCTTGATTATCTTGTTGTGTAGAATATGAAATGTGGATGTATGAATTGGTACGAGATTGGACCGAAAGGTCCGAGGTATTATGGTATAGATTCGATATGGACGAGTACCTAGCCTCATTTGTTGTACATGTAGTAGTAACTTTATCAGTGGATTGACGAATGCTTATGACTTACTGAGTTGTAAACTCACCCGGTGTTTTCTTGTCACCCATTTTAGGTCTCTTGGACTCGTATTGTTGCGTGCTCGGAACCGTCGTTGAAGTCATCACACCGCTGAAATCTTGTGGTATTGTTTTTTGTTGTTGAAGAACATTTGGCATGTATAGGCTATTATATTTTGTCGAATTGTGGGTTGTAAACTTTAAGCCATGTGAAAATGGCCTATGTGGTCGCCGAGTGGGATGCTAGAACCTATAGCCACGAGTCTTAGAAACTCAAATTTTGTTAAGGTGGCCATAATTTGTGTCATGTATGATGGATGATTAAGGCCAAGGAAAAATTCATGAAATTGGCATAGTCTACTGCAGTAACTGTTGCGGACAGCAGCAGTGAGATGAGATTGAAAAATCACTAAAAATAGTAGAAGTAGAATTAAATAGTGAGTAAATTATGGAACTGATCCTTGATGAATCTATTTTTATATGGACGAAACGAAACGACCATATGAGCAGTATACTGGGAAATATTAAAGTTCTCGTGAGACAGGGCCAGAACGATTTCTGGGTCCCCTGTCGCGACTTTGAAAATTTACCATAAATTATCCAGAAAGAATTAGGAGTCATGCCTTATATGTACAGATTCCATTTTGAGTCTAGTTTCATTAGAAACAAACGGCACCAGTATTAAAGCCCTGTACAGAAAGATATTCAAGTTGTAACGCGCGGAGGTCAGAGCAGTCGATCCCTGTAACATGGGTGACTTTAACTAATAAACTGTACCAATTGGCCCAACCAAAATTCTAAAATAAATCCATGGATGGGTATATGAGTCTAAATTCAGGAAAATTTACGAAACCAGTTTCCGAGTTTTGGAACTCGAGATATGATTTTTAAGGCGACGGTGACGCAGTTTTCCAGCCTGTCCAGAAATGCCAAATTGGTCGGTACTTTAAGAGGATTTGTCTCGTTAACCCCTCGTGTCCGACACCGGCGTCGGTCACGAGTTAGGGGTGTTACACATATGAAGATAAACCTTATAATGACTTTTGTCTTTTGATTTGATTTTACGCAATAAAGACGTAGATCTTGTTCTCAATTACGTGTGCTTAATTCTTGGTTTAATATTTCTAAATTATTGATTCATGTTTGATGTGTTTAAATCAAAGGGGGAATAGACCCTATTTAAGAGTAAATCTAGCGTAATTAAGTAGAATTACATGCAATCCTAGAAATAGGACAGTATAAATATATTAGATTAGAGTCAAATTTAATAAAGAAATTCATAAATAGAGTTAATGTGATAATAAATGTTTTAATAATAAAGAAATTTCAATTAATCAACCTAAACACAGCTGCTCTTATTTTTGAAGATAGATATTAGAAAACTTTAGGAATTTCTACGGATCAAGATTGAAGAAATTGCGTAATTTAGATTGATAATGACAGATGAAGTTTAGGTAAATTCTTTCCTAGGTATTGCTTCGCTTATTGGTTGGTTACTCGATTATTTTTATTGGTTAAATAATAGAAAAACTGTAATTAATAGTACTTTTAGTTTTCATAGGAACGATATATTTACTCACTGTAGCTATACTATTAATTGATAGGTGCACTTGTCTTTGTCGAATTTTTAATTTGTTTACGACTACATCAATCCTTCTTTCCCATGATTACCTCACACCTCATCTTCCAAATCATCCAATAAAAGAGCAATTGGCTTTTCATTCTACTACCATCAACAAGACTAGATATATTCTCAAAAATATTTTTAGAATTGTGTAACTCGAATTCTTGTTAAAGTAAAATACAGTGGTCAATTGAATTTGGTATCATGGGTCATCAACTCAATTAAAACAATTAAAAAAAACCCAAATCAAAATAAATGATAACTAAGGGTTTGTAAAACTTTAAAATTTTAATAAAAACCAAAGCTAAAACAACCACTATTTACTTCAAAAACTACCCACTTAAAATTTATTTAATTATTTTCTCAAAATATAATTATTTTATATAAAAATATTTTTACAAAAAAATAGTATTTTTATTTTAATTTATCTTTTCTTTTTAAAATTAATTTTTAGAAAAACAATTTATAAATTATAAGTGTAATTAAGTTATTAAAAAAATCCAGTGGGTGAAAGGTAATCTAGTATGTATTAAAAATTAAAAAATATATATTTAATTGAAATGGATGTCACTAAAGTCGGGCATTTAAAATTAGTATTGTATGAAAATTGCATAGTTTAGAAGACAATGATAATTATTATTTACAAGCCATAAATTAAAACAAATCAATAATTAAGCTATAAATATTGTTTTTATTATTGTTTTAGAAAATATACTTAATTTAAATTTAGGTAATTATTTTAGATTAAAATTAATTTTGAGTTTGGATTGGAGGGATTTAGATTCTTGGCACGCATGTAACTTTGAAAATTCATGGGATGGCTGTTAGATTCTGTTGATGAAGAGAGAGGAAGCAGCTAGAAGCGTGTGGCTAAAAGTTAGATGATTTTATAGTATTGGGAAATATTGCTACCATAAAATACGTGTCATTTTATTCATTCTTATCCTCGTTCTCTCTATGTATAAACAAAAATGATGAAGTAATTAGTTGCGTCAATGTTTTTGCCTTTTGTTACATTATATAGCTACCTCAAGGTCTAAGGTGAAGAAGAATAAGTCAAGTAATTAATTTGCATATTCCCTTTAATTTTTAAATGATTAGCACATTTCTCATTATATGAGTAATTTTCTTTTTAACATATGAAGAATGATACTATCCAACTTCGAATAAGTTGTGACAACCAGCATCCATTTCAAGCACTAAAGGAGGGCAGGTGAGATGGATCTCAATCTTATCATCATTTACTTGTTGAATACAAAGGCTATATTGTCTCTGTCCCACCCCACTTACTTCATGTCTCCAAAGTCAAACATGCGAAAATAATCCTTTTTTCTTTTATTGAATTAATTCCGGGAACCCACGCTTATCACTTTCCCTTACCTGCTGCAAGCATCATTCAGGATACATCATTCATAGTATTGTAGCTAGCATAAGTCACATACGACAATTAGCCGCCTTGAAGAGTCTTATACTTTGTACGCTACTGACAATAAGCGCTGAAGGCTAAAAGAAAAAAAGTAAGGATCATAACAATAAACAATGTGCTGACTGTCTTAATTATATATACTCTTGGTGCTAAACTGAAGTATTCATTTTTTTGCGCATATGACGTTAACGTCTTTGAAATATATTTATATATAAATATATTCAGCCTCTTTTATATATATATATATATCTGTCATGGATCACTTGCAACAAATGACGCATGGAAAGGAAACAAGGGGAGACCTGATCTTAATCATTAATTGACTGATTCAAGATAAAGATAAAAGGAATGAAATTAAGCTGAATGCAAGAGTTGTGACAAGAACTTTATTGCAAATTATATATAACAATGGAGCAGCTATAGTATTTGTACCCCGCTGGTTGTCACTCGTATTTTTGCAGTTTGAAATTTGTATGGGGATGGTGATAGGGTTAGGATATGTAGGTAATCTCCAAGCGTGCGGGTGCAGGTGTTGTCTAGTTTTTTTTTTTTTTTTTCTTTGAAAGGAGATAATAGTGGCACTACTAGGCTAGCAATTAGATCACTGGAGCTTTCATAGACAAGTAACGAAAAGAGAAGAAGCCTATATTATATATCATAGGATCTGCTGCTTCCAAAAATAAGGAATGAGGAAAGGAAACACAGTAGAGTGTTTGAAGTTTGGAGAGGGGAAGGGGTGTCCTGCGCTATTAAAGCAATCCCCAAGAGACACTACCTCTTATTCTTACCTACATTTTAATTTATTGTAAGGAAACCACAGCACACCACAACTGTTTTAACTCAATACTTCCATTAATGTCATTCACCTGCTGTTGCTCTACTGTCTCCTTTATATGTACATTCACATTTTTCCTACACGCAACTTTTTTTCTTTTTTCTTTTTCTCAAAGGAGGAGGAGGTAATGAAAACTCTATGCTATACTTCCGTTTTTTTTTTTTTTTTTGAGAAAACTCTATACTATACTTAATACTAGTAAATTCATTTATATATACAGCAACAACAAGAGGCTTTATATAAATTTATAACTGTAAAATTAATGGCACCAACCCATCTCTTCGGCTCTTAATTTTCTATCAATCGGAATGACCGATTTCATATTGTTTTTCTTAATTTAAATTAATATGTTTAAAGGATAATTATCTAATTTTCTCTAAACTTTTGAAAATGGCAATTACAATTGAATTTTTTTTAGATTTAATTCATCAAATTTTAATTATTTTAATATCAATTCAATTAATACTCATTGAAGGAACATGTCATGAACCGATTGTTGTTCACCTTATGAAAAATGCATACTAATAAATTCTAAGATCAATTAGTTTGAAGTTAATTTAATCCAACCTCTTCTCACTTGTCACTATATATATATATACATATGCATTTTACAAACTCCTGGAGCCATCAAAGCAATCAAATATAATTAGGATTACATAGAAATTAATTAGTATATTATTGTAATGCCTTCAAATATATAACCAATACCATGTATGTTTACGACTGAACTGCTACTTATGAATAGAGTAAATTAATATATGTGCGGGCGCATTTTCAGTCACCTCAGCATTTTCTACTCCACCACAACTCATTCACAAGTCACAGCACTAGCCAGCAACTGTTACATACAGATTTCATCTGCCTCTTCATTCAGTAAGCAGGTAGCAACTAAATATACGTATCTTTACTACCCTTATTAATTCTACCTTAGAACTGGATTTCTAAAATTGACCTCCTTCGAAAGTCTGACCAAACTGCCAATTAGCAGGCACCACGTTGTAGCTTGTCACAGTTCTACCGTCACTGGTGGTGACCTGGAAAGACAGGCTTTTTCCATTGAGGTAGGAGTTGCTCTGCCAGTTCTGGCCCCAGTTTCTAGACATGGATTGCCACCTCATCTTGGACCCTTTGATGGACACTGCGTTAACATCTCCTGCACCGCCCACATTGGTGATTAACACCAAGTTGAAGTAAGAGTGACCATTGATGGTGAATCTTATGCCTCCTTTCTTCACGCATGCCACCCTGCCAAACCAACACATACACTTCATTGTCACTGCTATAGTATATACTAACTTATCCAACCAGACCCAAAAAAGGGAATCTCTTTATCTAGATTTTAGACCGTCATGTTTATTCAACCATTCATTGGTTTACAAATTTTGTTTTGTCCGCAAAACTATGGAGCATAGATATTATTTTAACGATCTTCTCACCTTCTAAAGACAACGGGCACAATTCCAGCTCGATAATGGGCAATTTGCAAGAAGGCGGGCTCTGCCAAATCAAAATGTTTGAGAGGAGGGTTGCACCACCCACCATTATCATTAGATAAAGCAAAATTAGGAGGGCAGAAGTTTGTCGCAGTGACAGTTATTGTGCCAGAGAGGCACCATTTGGGATCATCATCGCATCTCATCTCATAGCATGCTCCACAACTCAGGCCATTATTGAACAAAGCTGTGCTTAGGGCTGCATTTTTTGTTCCATACCCTTGACTATACAAGTTCCCGTAGCCACATGCTCCTCCTGGAAATATTCACAAAATATTTTCAAACCACAGTGAAAGGACGTTTGATGTTGAGCATTAGTAATAGTGTGGCATGCACTTACCCATTGTGCCAGAGGCATCATCGCCACCATAGAAAGTGGCATGTGCATTTTGCCAGCTGCCGTATGCTCCAGCAAATCCATGCAAGTTTAAGCTAAAGCAGAGAATAATGAGAAGCATGGCAGAGGAAATCATTTGAAGTAGTAATGCTTATGGTACAGAGAAAGAGGAATCTGAGCCTGAGATGTTGTGGGGTAATGAAGACTGATGATTTGCGAAGCTTTGGGTGGGTGTGAGTAATGTACAATGGCTTTGAAGGGAAGAGTGTTTGCAATTTGCAATGCATTTATAGGCTGAGCCTAAGCAGGCCAGCAGCAAATCGGAAGAGCACATGCACTGACATCACATGAATGCATCTGTATGTTTGCAGCTTTACAAAATTATTGCACTGCTTTTTTCTGGGTTGACAATATATATTAAATGGTTGTGCGAGTGAGTGCAGATTTCGAAGCTGCTGAGTTGGAGTTGGTAGACTTCCATGCATTCGTGCAAGCTGATATGTACAAATTCTGTTGGAAGTTGGTCGCCTCACCTGTCATTCACATGCCCCATGGGATGGGAGCCAGCTTGTATTAATTAATTATTAATTAGTTAATCCATGACGTGGAATTTTGGGGACGGCGCCCAAAATTCAGGTATGCTACATAAATGCAATGCAATTCTGGCTAGGAGAATTCCGTGAGTGCATGCACATTCTGGCTTCAATTACACCGGTTTTTTCCTTCAATAGTGAAACAGATTAGACTATGTTCCATCCAAGACGGGATTAAAAGTCGTATGGTGAAATAAAATGGATAACAAATATGGGAGGTAGAAAATTAGAAATATGAAAAATAAATTTTTATATGTGTGTTTAATAGGAAAGATAGAAGAATGATAAGAAATTTTATTTTTCTCTCTATTGTTTGATAGGGTCGAAAAATGAAATAAAAATAAACTAATTGAAAAATGTATAATTTTGAATTAATATATATATATCTCTTTCATTTTATCTCCTCTAATCATTTCAATTTGGAATGATTGATATTAATATATTGGGATGAAAATGTATAATTTTGAATTAATATACACATATCTCTCATCATCCCTTCTATTTTCTTCCCTCTCAATTTTCTTCCCTACTAAGCAAACTAAAATTAATTTTCCTTCCTCTTTCCAAATTGGAATAATAAAAGAGAAAATGAAAAAGATGCGTATGTTAATTGAAAATTATGTATTTTTCAAATGTTTTGTTTTCTTTCCTTCCATTTTCACCTCTACCATACATTTTCTTTCCATTTTTTCATTTCTCCTACCAAAGCACACCTATGGAAAGAAAATTTATGTTTTTCATCCTTCTAGTTTTCTATCTCCTCAATTTCTCATCTTTCTAATTTTCATTCCAGTCTACCAAGCAAAGTCTTGGGGTATAGGAGGGACTAGAAAAGTAAAAATTAAGAAAATAAACTTTAAGTGTGTTTGATATGGAAGAAAAATAAGAAGAAAGAAAATACGAGAAATGATTATTTTCCATCCTCAGACATAAAATACAAGAGATGATAAAATATCAGTTTGGCCCCTACACTATAATGAAATTTGGAATATATTCTCTATACTTTAGTTTTTGACATAATTTGGTCTACCTTCATAATTCATTAGCCATTTTAAATAATTAATATTGTTCCAACAAATAAAATTTATTTTATCATGACAAATTTAAATGAATGCTTTTGAGAAAACATTCATATTAACGTTTAATGAAAACATTTAAGTATATAAATTACTTGGATTAGCTATTATAAAATCTAGGGACAAAATATTACCCAAAAATAATAATTAAATCTCAAATATAGGGATGAGAACCATAACAAGACTGAAGACAATTTGTACCTAATTCAATAATCCTGATATAAATATAATAATATAACACAAAGATATTTGACACCAAAGAATATTCACTACCAGTTACGTGACACAATTTTTTAATTATATAATAATAATTTAATTTTAATTTTGTCTCTTGAAATTTGAGATTTAATATTTATACTTTAATTTTTAAGTTATCTTAACTTTTAAAATTTCATTGATTTGTTTAAATAATTTATTTTGATCAAAATTTTCATGTGGAATTTTAAAATTGTTAATACCATTCAAATTTTTGTCAAATTCAAATTCATTACAATGTGATCTTTTTAATACATAGCTCCTATTGTGAGTTTTTTTTAATTTAATGGTAGTAACAACTGAATCTGAATTTTCAAATCTGAAAATATAAAAAGTAAATTATTGAAAATAAAATATATCAACTAAATTTTAAATCTACTTTTTTAACTTTTAAATAAAGAAATTTGAGGGAAGATAGTTGGAGGATGAGACCAATATGGAGATGAACACTATCGCTATTCCAGCACATGTTAAGAAGTCTTGTAATTTGATTTTCAGCTAACCATCAATCATCATATATGAACATACGTAAAAGAGATATCTTCCAGTTTGAATATTCTTGCCGCTAATGCCAACAATATGCTTGTTTGTAACCGGAAAATCTTGCTCCTCATCGCCTTCAATTTGACGCATGCGAGAAAAGAAGAAAAAAAAAAGAGCAGCCCCAATCCAAGTACGCTCTCTCTATATAAAGGGTAGAGGAGTAGAGGTCCAGTAAGTACGGATCTGCATAACATAACAAATTAAGCAGCAAAAGTTGTCAGTAAACACAAACTTAGGGAAGGATGGGCCGGTCTGGGAAGGCAAAGATGGGATTGATGATGCTGTTGCTTACAGTTTCCATGTTGGTGCCTCATCATTGTGTAGGTGCAGCCATAACATGCGAACAGGTCACATTCCTCCTTATTCCGTGCATTAACTATGGGGTTTTTGGAGGGACAGTGGCTCCAAGTTGCTGTACGGGTATTAAAACTCTGGACGCGGCTGCCAAAACCACCGAAGACCGCAGGAAGAAATGTAACTGTATTAAAGAAGGTGCTGCAAAAATCCCTGGACTCAACTACGACCGTGTTAATGAGATCCCTGCAAAATGTGGAACTACTTGTCCCTACAAGGTCACCCCTGATGTCGATTGCTCCAAGTCTCTCTCTCTCTCTCTTATCTCTCTCTCTTTTGTATTAGTTGTTAAATGATTGAGTTTAAACTTACACAACTAAAAGCATGATTTTGCTGCTTCTGCAGGGTGAACTGATCAGACTCAACCTGGCACTGCCATTGCAAGCGTGTTATGTAGAGTTTCCTCTACCTATATATACAATCTCAGTGTAGAAATTTCTATCTATCAAATTAATAAGACCATGTTATGGTTATGGTTTGTCAAATATTCAATAATGCACGGTTGAAAACAACTACAAAACCCTACAAAGACTAAGAAGAAATAGAGAAAAGGATATATACTTGTTTTTGTTAATCAAAGCTATAATATCCTAAATGAGACTAGCTTACTTTAGATTCAAAGAATGATAGTAGCCATAAAGTATAGTCGATTCTAATAAAAGACCTAATCCAACTTCCTGCACAACTGTATCTTAACAAAATAACAAACAATACAACAACTGAAACTAACTAAGCTAACTAACAACTGACTTAACAACTAATACAAACAGCCTATACTACAATATTCACCCATCACACTGACTCTTGAACAACTTCGACAAACTCCTAGTTTTCCTCGAATCTTGTAAAAAGCTGAACTTACAAACTAATTAAGTGCTCCAATTACGCCTAAATTTAGAAAAATTTATCAATTACAATGATTACCTATACACAATATAATTATGCCCAAATCTAATTATCAGCGGACTTTTTAAACATTACTTAGATAAATATATAATTACTTGAAGGGAGACTAACCGAGCAATATACTCAGATCTTGATCAAGTAATAGGCATCATGGATGTTAATTAGATTTTGTTTAATCAACTTAAAGTGAACTCATGCATTACTTTACTAGGAAGGAAAATTTTGTCCTTTGAAAGAAGAGAAAAATAGATGCAAAAAAATGGTATGTTACTTAAAAATAAAGTACTTGTCCAGGAAAAAGAAAAAAGAAAAATCCTTAATTAAAAAAAAAAGTAATGGTTTCAGTTCGTTTTTATCACATAAAATTAATGAAATTTAAAGGAGATGGGCTTCTTTTTTCTATTGGAGCATTCAATTTATTCACAAATACGTTTTGCTTGGGATAACGCCTAATACAGTGGTAAGTGATAATTCATTGAAATTTGTTGAAAAAAGCAAAAGAAACAATTTGCAATTGTCCAAACATTTTGATTGATGCAAAATCGAAATGTTATTGAAAAGGAAAGGAAGAAGGAACCTTTTTAGCACGTTTGGGATCAATGTTCCAGAGTTCAGCCAACTTATCAGGAGGCATAGCTTTCTTGGCTTCCATAACTTCGCCGTCAACGGAATTACTGTGCCTGTGTCTAGGTCTGGAGGAGGATGACGACAGCTTCTCCACCTCAGAAGGATCTGTAGTAGATTTGTGAGTCCGTCAGTGCAGCGTCGGAGGAGTTGAGCTTGTCGAGGTCAATGTAGGTTGAGAAAAGGTCGTCGACGCCTCGTTGGATCCTCCGGCGTTCATAGGATCCATCATAAAGAGGGACATGTCATGGTTAGTCAAGCGGAAGAACACCTCCGAGTGGGCCCTCCTGGGTCCTCTCGTCATGAATGCACAGCTGGTATCGGCTGAATTTGATGGCGGGAGTGGTGGATTGGCAATGGGCATGGTTGAGATTGCGGATCCTGAGTTTCCATCACCACCTTGCAATGGTTGTTATTTGTTTGTGTAATTGGATTGAATCACCATCGGATCCTATCCTACCTTATCCAAAGGATGAACCAAAATTTTTTTTGATTATATGATCGTTGTATATTTTTTCCGGGAATTTAAGTTTTTTTACAGAAGGAAAAGAAGGGATTTGCCCTTCTGCTTGACACGTTGATGAAATGAATGCTGTCTGTGCCTGCCTTTTAATTCTTTTCCTATTAGTTTGTCTGTGCAATGCACTGCAACTCAATTGAAGAATGAATGAATGGCATCGCCTTGCCCGGAAGCCTGTAAGTAAGCCGTCACTCTTAACCATTCAACGGGTAGTTTTCTGCCCCAGTCCAAACACCGTATTAATGGGATTAACATTTAATATTTATACTATAATTATAGAAATATGAGTTCACTCGAGTTATATTAAACAATCAGTTTTTCACTTTTAAATTGACTTTTCTATTCAAACTTATAAAATTACTCATTATTTATATTGGATATAAATTATATTGAATGTTGTGATATTTATATTTGGTGTCTAATCATTTTTTTTAAATTTATTGAATTAGAGGATATTATGCATAAATTCAACTGTCATCAACAATTTTTTTACTTTTAATTAATAAAAGAAATATATTTTTCGCTCTTATAAAATTAATAATTCAATATAAAACTTTTAGTAATTTCATTTAAAACCCAGCAGGTGGATAGGATAGATACTCGTGGAACACTAAAAATATCTCTCCTAGTGCTAAGATTTTCAGCTTTAGCTAATTTGGGACCAAAGGCAACAAGATTTTCATGCACAAGGACCATTAATATCAGTGACCAATAGCAGTGGAGCTCAGCTCAGCTCAGCTAAGGTAAGTGAAATTTATCTATGAAAGAAAGGCATTGAGAGAGGAGAGGAGCATTGCCAGCCAGCATATTTGTAGCCCAAAAGCTTTTCACCTACCCACCTTAACCCAAACATTAACAAGTTGTTCATAAACAAGCCATGGTGACTCCTCAACAACGCCCACATCGGCTGTTCCTAGATATGGAAACCGCGATGCCGCCCAGCAGTTTAAACAGCGTAGTTGGGACCTACAACAATGAGTCCAATTTTAACGACAACATGGTGATAGTCCTGGCAGCTTTGCTGTGTGCACTGATTTGTGCTCTTGGGCTGAATTCAGCTATCCGCTATGTTGTACGATGTGGCTACAGCTTTGGTTTATGGACCTCAGAGCAAATCCCAGCACTCGATGAACTGCCTTCAACCAGTACAGGCCTCACAAAGAGTGCATTGAGCCAGATTCCAGCCACGGCATATGAATCAGGACTAAATCTTACAGTGACAGATTGTTCAATTTGCCTTGGAGATTTTGCAGAAGGCGAGAAAGTCAGACTTGTCCCAAAGTGCAGCCATGTTTTCCATGCTATGTGTATAGACACATGGCTGTTGTCAAACTCCTCCTGTCCATTGTGCCGGCAAGCATTGATATATATAGTACAAGATGCTGGAATTTCATAGTTGGGTTGCCTGAAAGCTGTGGACAGGGCAACCTAACTTAGCTTGGGAGTTGAGCTTGATTGGTGGCAGTGGCAGTAGTACATATGTGATAATAATTTCTGGTTTATTTGGTATTGTTCTACTGCAGTGCTGGGTGAAAAAAGAAAAGAAAATCAGAAAAGTGCTTTCTGCTTTCTACTTTCTAGTCTCTCCTCCTGTGTACTACTTCTACACTTGCCTTTCTACTAATATCTGTGATGCATCAGAATCAATACGTACGATTACAGATGTACACACAGACAAACTGGAGTTTTCAATGAATATTTTGCTCCCAGTACATCACCCCCTTTCTATTTTATTTTTTGATGTAACTATATACATAGCTAGCATCAGAGTACTGAATGAATGAGTATCTATCTGCGGTAGATTACCGTAGCTGAGTCCTAGTGAAAGAGTCGCCCTTAAACCCATTCTGATTACCGTTTCTTATACCGTTTCTTACTCAACTTCGGCACTTCACACTCATTCACGCATTACTTGGAGGGAGTTTTTATCCCTTTATAGAATAACACTGTAATAATTTTGGTATCAGCCACATAATTTTAAACCAGTAATCGCCTAGCATATAGATTTGCCCAAAATTAATAGGGAGATATGCATGTTCAAATAAATAATATTAAACTAGTATAACTATTAAGAGAACAACAAAACAATAACCAATATACAAGTAGCGCGTGGAAGGGAAAATATTAATCTTATTGCAAATCTTGATTGATTCATGGATTTACGTTGTCACACCTCACAAATATTTTCAACTGAATAATGTTTCATACTGTCTTTCAAGAGTTCACTAAAATGGATAGAAGAGAACAAGTTAAAATTGCCTTGGCTTAGCAACAATGGTGGAATGCTTCAAAATATGAAGACTGAACTGTCCACCTTTCTCCGTGGTATCAATTTGAGATTGCCCAGGGGGAGGCAAGAGCTCAAAATTCTGTACCAATCGACCCAAAGTAATACCAAGGATGGGCAATGCAAGAATAATTCCTGGGCAACTTCTTCTCCCCACGCCAAAGGGGAGGTAGCGGAAATCATTACCATTGGCCTCAACCTTGGCTTCCTCTTCAAAGAACCTTTCAGGCCTAAATTCTTCGGGATTTTTCCAGTTAGCAGGGTTGTTGGCAAGCCACCATGCATTTACCAAGATTTTGCTCTCAGCAGGGATATCATAGCCACCCAATTTCGCATCATGCAGGTTCATGTGGGGCACGAGTAGAGGAATTGCCATTCGTAACCTTAAAGTCTCCTTGATCACAGCCTGAAGGTAGGGGAGTTTGTGGGTGTCAGGTTCAGTGATCTGGTTACCAGGTCCTAGAACAGTGTCAAGTTCATGCCGCAGCTTCTTCTGGATTTCAGGGTGGTTCACCAGCTCCGCAATGCCCCACTCGATCGACCACAGTGTCGTCTCAATTGCTGTAGAACACAACAAATTCTAACTCAATAATTTTTGTTACGATAACTTGTCCCCCGTACCCCAAGTAGTGACTAAAACAAACAAAACCCACCAATTTTCACTTAGTTGTTTTTCAAATTAGTCTAAAGAAAAATGATTAAAAGAAGTATCCATCCTATTTTCTCTTTCATTCTTTTCAATTTCATAAATTTCACAAGAAGTTGAAGTCAAATTTTAATTTTATTTCAAAATTGAGTAAAATCAATTAGACGCGCTATTAAAGAGTAGCTGTGGCAGAAACTGTATGCTAAACTCACGACATATTTCCCTAACAGTAATACTAATTACGGCTATAACGAAGATAGTAGTCCTAATTTATTAACATGCCTGTAACTGTAATGGCCAACTTCTTAAAATATTTACATTTATGCATTTGTAATGAATGCATCAAATATAAAATATCCATAAGGCAGGACAGGATTGATTAGCAGAGTTGAGGTAAAAACTAAAGTGGCTAAGACAGAACAGGACAGGACAGGACAGACAGAGCATATAACATACCGGCAACATTGATATTCTCGACAATGTAGAGAACGTTGTCCTCATTGATTTCCCCCTTCTGTTGAGCATCCAAAATATGATCTATGGCACATTTCAATCCATCGTTGTTCATGCTTTTTGTGCTTCCAAGTTTCCTGAAATGAATTTCAGCCACATCATTCAATTGTGCTGTTTACTCAATTCTAACACCAACGTGTTTGCCCAAAAACAGGAAAAAGAAAAAGAAACAACTTGATACATACTTCCTCTCTTCGACGAAATGGTCCTTGAAGAGCTGCAACCTCCTGTCCTTAACCTCCTTACAGATCTTCAAGTATCCTCTGAGGAAGGGCCTTAAGATGGGAATAAAATCCCCGTAATTGTATTCAAAACTCTGAGCCAACCGGCTCCTCTCCCCGTTCAAAGCCTTGAGCCTAACAAACAAAGGATCATCCTCACTCTCGAATCTTGTGTCGAACATGATTCTGTACATGTTGTTGTACATCATCAGCTGCAATCTTCTCCTCAAAACGATTCCGTTGGTGGCTGCCTCGGGATTTTTCCTCACGTCCTCCACTACACGAGCAGCCTCGTCCTCCCATCCAAACCTGTACTGCTGCACAACCTTGTTGGTAAAAAATGGTACCGTCATGATCCGCCTCATTTTCCTCCAGTGCTCTCCGTACACCGTGAAAACCATGTCTTGACCCTTACCCGTGAATATATCAAACACTACGTTCCTAGTTCTTGAGCCGAACTCCACTCCCTGCGTGTGGAGCACCTCTTTGGCTAGCTCAGGTGAAGACACCACCACCAGATTACGCTGTCCCATTCGAAGTAAAAATATGTCACCGAATTTCTTGGCCAAATCTGTCAAGTTGCGGTGGTTCAAGTCATCACCCACTTGGAGCCAGTTGCCGAACACCGGCACGGGTAATGGTCCAGGAGGGAGCTTGAACCGCTTGCCACGAAGTTTAGAGATGGTGATGGCTAGTACCACCGCCACGAAAAGGCCCAGGAGGGCCTTCTCCAAGAAGAGGAGATCCATTTGGCTTTGAGTTTATTTCTTCTTTCTTTACTTCGGCAATAAACTGGTGGGTGAACTGAAATTAAGGGAACGAACTTTATAGAGAAAGAGGGGGGGAGATTTGAAATGGGGCTGTCGCAGGCCTTGGTTAGGTGGGGCTTGTGGTCGTGGTTGCTGTCATGTGTGTGCTCCGGATTAAGTTGGTGAGCTTTGAATTTTGGATTGTTGGATTTATATTTTATGAATATTTAACTTATTTCCTTCTCTCAATTATTAAAAACAATAAAATTATTATAATATAAATTTTTCATGTTCATTATTATTCTAAATGTTTTAAATTTTTATATTTAATAATTTTAAAATTATAATATTCAATCTAAAACATTTGACGTACATTTAATTTTTATATCAATATTTTTAGGTGAGTAATTAATATACTTAATATATTTCTTTTATTTATTTTACAAGTAATTTTAAAAAATTAACATATATTTTTTAAGTATTTATTTTATTTGTAGAATATAAAAGTTTCACTCAATTAAATAATTTCTTATTTTGTTATATAAATATTTTCCTTCACATGACCTACATCACTTAAATAGTATTTAAAAGGTTGGGATCTGTTCTTTAGGAAAAAAAGAAAAAGAAAAAAGAGGAGGGTATGGGCTTGGGTGAGCCAGCCATTTCGTTGCAAGGGAGTGGAGTAGGTGAGGTTGTTGGTGAGCATTAAATATTTTATATATTAAAATATTCTTATTTGTTGCGATAATTAGCCAAATACCAGATGACAAACACATTTTCAACAAGCAACCAACATAAGTTGACATCGATTTATACATAATAAACAAAAAGAACATAATATATTAGAAGAGAGAGGGGAAGTTTAATTGTAATTTATAAGAAGCCCAAAGGATCGGGGCAGGGTTTGCAACTCTTATTATATTCATCAGGGCGTTATTACGAGGTCTTAGAGAGGAATTTATCGCTTATGAATTTAATGTACATGTTAAAAAAAAAAACCTTCACATTATTAAATTTGTTATACTCCTTTTTGTGAGAAATAAAATAAAACTGCAAAAATTAATAAATCAAAATAAATAATATTTTGTAAGTTAAACGACACTGCTTTTATGAGATGATATATCTACCACCGCTATCTCCTGGTCCTCATAATAAATACGAAACCTACCCTTCTTAATTTTACCTTACATCTTAATTTCATTTTATGCTTAGAGCTTGGCACTTAACTTTCCACCAAGGTGCTCTGCCCTCCTTTAAAATATTAAAATTTTAATTTAAATTCTTTATAATTTATAAAATTTTAAATTAATAATAATAAAATTATATTCTGATTCCTTAAAAATAATAAAAATTTGATTTAACTCTTTAAAAATTATATAGATATAAGTTATTAAAATAATAAAATTATATTTTTACTATCGTAAAAATATATAATTTAATTTTATCCTAAAAAATTTACAGGCACTACCACTGTATGCGTGAGGCTTAAATAATAGTAATTCAATTTACTGAGTAAAATCATAAAATAAAATATTACTTCTTCTTTATAGCTTTAATTCTTTTTAATAGCTTATTCATTTCAGTTATTCAATTTATTAAATCTATTTAAATTTTAAAATACTATTAATAAATTACTTTTTGTTAATTTCAGTTAGATAATTGGTGTACGTAACAGAAATATAGCACTAATAATATTTCATTTATTTTTCAAAATTAACCTTTTTTTTTTTCTAATTCTGTTTTGTATTGATGTTCAACATTGATTCCCCTCCCATTATAGTACGCGGAGGATAATTTCTTTTTATTTTTCCTCTCTTTGTTTATATATTATAAGGAAAAGAACAGTAGTAGGCCAACTGAGCCATTGACTAAATCATTTTGCCTTGGAACCAAAGGAAAAAAAAAGCCTAAATCATTTTGTCAACTCAAATTTGGTTACAATTTTTCTCACAACTTTTATAAACATAAATTTTTTATTGAAATTATCTAATGACTTTTGGATAACGATTTACTTATTAAAGCATTTATATTAATTTATTTGATGTGTAGTTTTAATATATAACAAAATGTTTGCATTACAAATAAAATAGTATACGAAAGTGATATTGATCCAGTAAGCCGAGCCGACTATATGGGTGGAGTTATCGTGGCCCATTATGCACGAAACTGGCGATGATACTATGAAAAAGAAAATAAAAATGTAGGGAGAGCCGTTCCAAGGCTCACCTACTACGGTGGAAAGATACGTGGATATAAAATACCACCACCCTACCTTACCTTCCAAAACCCATAAAGAGACTGGGCCGAGCTGAGACCACCATCACGTCACCTTACGTCCAACGAATGATTAACCCCACCTACTATACCTCTTACTATATTAAATTATATGCCCAATTTTTCACCCCATATCGTCCAACCAACCTACCTGTTTTGTTGAAAAAAAAATTTCACCTGGATTGTTATTTTTTCATCCATATATAGATTGCAATTATAATTTAAAATATTATTGAGATTTTCTTTTCAACACTAAACCCTTAATTATTTTTGTTCACAAAATGCAAAATACATAAAAATATAAATTTATAATAACTATAAATCAAGTTTAATAACACATATTTAAGTTACTTATATGCATAACTTACAAAAAATAAAAATTGTTTTTGACTATTTTACAAGGAAATGTAATTCAACTATATAATTTATTTTATAACTGAAACTCAATTAACTTTAATCATATTAAATTACTTTTAACTTGGACTAATATTTTATAAAATAAATAATCACATACAATTATTCTTATTATTATCTATAGATGTTGATAATATCCAAAAAAAAAAAAAAAACTTTAATTGAACCTGGAATTTACCTTGGTCGATGTTGACCTTGTTACTTGGCAGTCTCGAAGAGCATGCAAGCTAGTTTTATGGCAGCAACCACAAATCGGATAAGAAATATCACCGACCGTTCCTTGTTGGCATCTCTCGCAAAAATTGTTCTACTCTTTGAGGATCCTTATATAATTTAGACCAAACCGCAACTGGTGGTTTGAATGCAGTAGGTCTTATGGCAACAATGCGTAAAACAGTATACTGGTTGAGACTAGTAGTGAACAAGCTTTAATGTCGATTTCCTTGATGATCAACCATATCTCCAACACAAATTTAGTAATAACTGAATATTTAATTTTATTATTATAATTGGTAAAATGAATGTTTATGGCTTGGAAAGAAATTAAACTACTGCAAAACTCAGCTAACTACCCTTGCGTTCTCCAAATTAGCCTCGATTGCTCGTGCATGGAAACGATCGACGATCAAGCTGCACTAGACTTTCACTGTCCGGTTGCTGACGCCCGTTCGAAGGCTTAGGATGAAAGCTCAGCCAATGCCCCCGACAAGCTTCGCTATGAAGACGGTGTTATTTCCTACTCGCCGGCGTTCCTGTTGGACGTGGGTACTTCATCCTTGCTTCAACAGACACTTCCGATCAGCTTTCATTTTTCCTTGCTCCAGGCAGCGATGAGGGGTTAGGATTGGGCTCGGTTGGCCTTGTACTTTACGGTTTTATTTCTCTAGGCTTTCGGCCTTGCTGTCTTGTAGTTTTAATGAAGTGCTTGGTTTCTGTCAAAAATAATAATAATAAAAACATTACAAGATCATTTGTGATAAGCTGCAGCTGGCTCATTTTTTGCAAAATCTTCTTCGTGCGATACATCAGTAAATCATGTTTAGTCTTTGAGTAAGTTTAAGAACGTACCTGATAAATATAAAACTTGTTTGACCATTCTTGTTTAATTGCTCCAAAATTGTCTAACACATAAAATAGTAACCATTTATTCTTTCATTTAAGCAAGTTCAGCACTGCATATTGTAGGCGCATAAATGACCAATATAAACCTGTTAGGCCATTTTACATTTTCTTATGGTAATTATTAAGTTGATATATGAATTAGAAAAATATCATAACTCTATATGCTAATTGCAATTACCAATATACCATGCGTAAGATAGCTGCAAATACATTTCTCTTTCTTTTACTATCCTTTCAATCTATTTCAGCTTATTTTCTCATTGCATTTAATGTTGAGTTTGACCCACCATAAACATAGAAAAATGGAAGTAGATAATTGTTTGCTTGAATGCACTGGGTGTGGCCTTCTCTTAATTTGCTTTCAATTTATGGATTGCTGTTTTCAGATTAGAACCCTATTTACAATGACCTTTTTTTTGCACAATTACTTGATCACTCTGATGTCAAAGTGGGGCTGCAATTCTGGTCTTTCAAATTCATAGTGTTTATCCTTTTATTTTCATATTTCTTCTTTTACAACCCAATCTTCCTAGTTGCATGCCTAATATATTTAATATCGTATGTATTACATGTATAGCTAACAAGTATAAAACTTGTTTGATAAAAAGAAATTGTTTCATTAACCAGAAAAGTGCCACACGCACAAAAATTTACGCTCTGTCCCAAGTAGCTTGGGGAACGTGGAATCCCGTATAAATCAGTAAGGACTACCTTGTAAGGGTAAATATTTTAAAGTGACAGATAACATAATAATACCTTGAAGAAAAGGTGAAAAAGACCTCATCGGGAAGTGAAACAGAACATGAAACTGTAAACTCCCAAGCAATGGGAGCAACTCTAAACTCTGACTGTGTGCCTGTTGAAGAATCAACCGACAACTCATAGATAGTGATTTGGTTAAAGGAACTCATTGAAGTTATAGCAAAAACCAGTCTTCATAAAACAATTGTCGATGCTAATGGACCCGAACCTAACTTTTCTCCGAGAAACATTCAAGGAGTCCAAAGTTAGCAGCGGTATTATAACACATGTATAATTATTACTTTTATTTTTGCGGCCTATTATTAGATAGTAATTTAATTAAGGTTTTTAAATGGTAGATTTTTAGAAGTGAATAGGTTTTCTTAGTAGTTGAAAAAAAAAAAAGACATTTTTAATAAAAATATAATTGTTGACGTGGAAGTGGTTTTTTTGAGAAAAGTCTTTAAAGTGTTTTCCTTTAGGTAATCGACTTAGACTATTAATAATGAATGTATTGTTCCCGTGTCAGGGTTTTGTCCCCCGATTTTCAAGGAAAGAGCCATGTACGGTTTAGAAAGGGGGTGCCTCGGTTGGTGAAGATTGCTACTTGCAATACTTGGAATGAATGTTAGTATTGGGTGTGTGAATAATTATAGAGGTATTTACGTGCACCGTAGCTCGAACCACCAACCTAGGCTTTGTATAGGATTTAAAAGCAAACTTACATGGGGCACCAACCGAGACGTCCCCTCCATGTACCATGTATGACTTTTCGTAAAGGTCAAGGATAAAACTCCGATACGGAAACAATACATTCGATTGATGAGATTTAGATCTATTGACTAAACTTTGTGAACAATAATAAATTGTAATAACACTATTAGAGTTATTTTAACTTAAATTTCTTGATGTTTTTTTACCTTCATCAATTGAGCTGTGGTTAGGTTAGGATTAAGTAGAGATATTATATTGGATTAAGATTAGGATTAGTATAAGCTACGATTTAAGTTATAGATGTTTCAGTACTACCTTCTTTTTTTTTGAAAAGTCTGGCAGTAACTTGTCTCTCCCATCTTCATCTTATATTACGTTATTATCTATCTTGTTAATTTTTAGACGTTAAATGTGATTATCAGTTTAACAACTCAATTCAGAAAATTAATTTTAAAATAAAAAACATGACTTTGGACTTCTTCTTTAACCATGCTAATAATAATTAATGATAATTTAACACCCCACTTTTGACTAGAATTGCTACCAAAACTTTATTTTTAATTAAAAAATAAACAAGTTGATCAAGGAAAAGTATTTCTCTATCAATTAATTATCCAAAGAGAAATTTGACACGGTAAAAAGAAAACCTTACAAATAAAAATAAAAATATTGACAAGGGAATTGAATTTAACATTCATTATCTACCTTATTAATAAAATTTTACGACCTAATCCGTTAAAGAAATTGTAGAAATTATCTTTCGTATTTAAAATAAATTATATTATTTGAGAATATTTTAATTTTTTAATTTACAAAATTAATAAACATATGTATATGATAATATTCAAACTCATGCTAATTGCATTGGAAAAACTTTAAATGTACCACTCAACTAATAAAGGTTTTATTTTGATTTATTTATTCATTTTAACTTTATTATGCACATTTTACTACATCCATCAATTATATATATCTATACTATAATTTAAGTCATTGATTAAGTTAGTGTCACGAGTTAACGGACACTAACTTAGTTAGAAAATTATAGAAATATATTATATTATTTGAAGACATTTTAATCTTTTTATTTTATTAAAATATACTAAAATTCATGTTAATTAAATTGATAAAAACTTAAAATCTCCGCTTAACATTGAAGTAAATGCATTATTCTTTATTTTGGACACTCGTTATTCCTCGATTTTTTCTACACGTAACTGTAACTTGTATTAATTATCTCAATTGCTTTATAAAGCACAGCAAAAATTCCAATGAGCTTTATCATTATACGAGTATTATTTTGCTATTCTTGTTGATTGTTGAAACAAAATAAATTATTGAGAGATATATATAGTTATAGGTGAATTAGCGTTAAGGATAGGGTTTTAATCCTCTTAAATATTATTATTACTTGAATTTCTAATTTGTTTTAACACATGTTATTACTATTATTGCTATTGCTGAGCTTTATTATTTCATCTAGATATATATTATGTTTAGTTGTACTTAAGTAAGTCTAAGTGAACCATTAACATAAACCAATCCCATATTACAAATAAATGCTTTATTAGATGGTAATGGAAGGATAATGATTTATTTAGATGTGGTAAGCTTGTTTTAAAAAAACAACAATGGTGTGGAAATTTTTTAATTTTTTTGTATCATTATAATTTTGGATCTCTTAATTCGAGAGGTTAAGAAATAAAAAGGTTACAGAGGGCAGTCGGATTTGAGTCGGGTCGGGAGGCGAACATGGAAACAAAAAGTTGCGCTGTGCAGCCTGACACTGACTGAAACATGGCATATAAAATTAAAAAGAAGCTCGCGCCTCCCTCCCGCCCCTCCACCCTCCCCCGCCAAAATAAGTCAACAGCTCAACCAATTGGCCATTAATTCATAATTAATACTCCACTACCCAAAAAAAAAAAAAAAACACCTCGAGACATAGCTGACATTAATTGATATTTAATAAAGTAAATTCAAAAGCAAGGAAAATAGCAGTAGAAACCTGGAAATTAACCGAAAGAGATGTGCGAGTTTAATACTAGTATTCATCATCATCATCATCAGCTCAGCTATGCGCCATTCTTCATGTCGACGTGGTCAGACTCGGACTCAGTCTTCCACACTCAGTCACATACCAAACCCCAACTCACCCCATCCCAAGCTCTTTGGTTTGTTTTTACAATTTTCCTTTTACTACTAATTCCGCCCACCAACACTATAGGTAACAGGGTAACTTTATTGATTGCTTCTTCTACTTCTTTTTCTTCTCGATTATTTTGCGTTCTCGTGTTCAATTTCTTCCTCTTTTTCTTGTATTTGCAGTTTTCATTTGAGGTTTATCTTCTTGTCCAATTAGCTAGCTTATCCAGTAACCGAGGGCGGCTTTTGGAATTCTGAAAACAAAAACTCCCAGGCGGTCTGGGTTTGTGTCTGGGTTTGTTTCAAAACTCTGCTGAGTTTCGCATTCCGAGGATGCTCACATCAGGGGCATGGCCATGGACACTAGGAGCTGTCTTTCTTATGTGGCTCTTTGGATCCTCTTTACTTGTCGGAGCTCAGGATGGCATCACGCACCCAGATGAAGGTCATTTTGCTTACACTTGGAAGGCACCATCTTTTACTCAAACTTTTGCCCCTGGATTGGATTGGATTTGGATGTATTAAATTATCTTAGTTTTGGACTTTTGGCCCTGAATTTTCTTTCTGTTTTTCGCCTCCAATTTCTAACAGCATCTCTCAGGAGATGTATAACAGCACGACCACTTCTAAAACTTAACTTATTTCCCTTTTCTCCTTCCATGCTGGACGGAAAGTCCTTAATTGTTAATGTTGATTGTTGAATCATTGTTCACCATTTCCATTCGCATCAATTTGCAGTCAGGGCATTACAAGCCATCAGGAGAACTTTGATTGATCCTAATAGGAATTTGAGTAATTGGAATCGAGGAGACCCATGCACATCCCGTTGGACAGGTGTGTTGTGCTTTAATGGAACTCAGGATGATGGCTATCTACATGTTAGAGAACTGTGAGTGTTCAGCACAAGAATAGTTACTTTCTCCCTTTTCCAAGTACTGGTTTACTTTTGTACCTTATGTTGATTCTTGTGATAACTTCTCGAAGAATGATTACATAAGTTCCTGATTTCAAAGACACATTTCTGTCTACCATTTTGTTACGACAGTTTATTCCTTTTTGTCATGGTCTTTGCAGGCAACTATTGAATATGAATCTCTCAGGAAGCTTATCACCGGAGCTTGGCCGCTTATCTCGCTTACGGATATTGTGAGGCTTATTATATCGCTCCTGATAAACTGCCTTAATCTTATTTCAAATTTTATTTTCAGATATCCTTTGCCAAAGACTCTGGAAGTTTTGCCATTTTTAACCTAATGCCAGTATACAGTGTTTGTTATTGGCTGATATTTTTTTCTTCTAACTTTACCAAAGGGATTTTATGTGGAATAGCATAACTGGAAGTATACCAAAGGAGATTGGCAATATTACATCCTTGGAACTCTTGTAAGTGATCTAGTTCAATTTGAAATTCTTCAGAACTGAATGAATTATGTGTAGTTATTCATATATGATATTTTTGTTTCCAGGCTCCTAAATGGAAACCGCTTGACAGGTTCTTTGCCTGAAGAAATTGGTTATCTTCCAAATTTAGACAGAATACAAATTGACGAGAACAAGATATCTGGAGAATTACCCAAATCATTTGCAAACTTAAACAAAACAAAGCATTTGTAAGTATTTTCCTTATTGCTAGTCACCCTATCAGTGAGTTTTTTTTTTTCCTTCTACTACACCTTTTCTTCATATTCATTGTTCTTTTGTTTCCTCTTAACCCATGTAAATAGTCACATGAACAACAATTCAATTAGTGGGCAAATTCCACCTGAACTCGCCAGATTACCTTATCTTGTTCACTTGTAAGTTTCTCACCAACTATTGTCTTAAATTCTAGTCTTGTCATTCATCTTCGTTATCAGTTGCATTGTTAACCATCTGCACCCTCTTCTGCTTTCCTGTTTAATCATGTCACTTTGTTGCTGACAAAATGAGTTTCTGCAGCCTTCTGGACAATAACAATTTATCTGGGCATCTTCCACCAGAGCTATCCAGAATGCCGAATTTGACTATCCTGTATGGTTTGGATTTAGATTTATGCTTTGACCAAGATAAATCACTGTATTTGATTCTTTACATTTCTTGACCTGCTTTAGCATTTTGTTTTACTTATTAATAAGCTGTTTTAGGGACTTACTGTTTATTATGCATTTTAGATTAAGCATACAGTACAGTTGATTCTTTTAGCATGTTATATGAACTGGATTAATACGCTTTCTGTATATTCTTGAATTGTCTACTTCTAATTGATATTGTCTGTCATACCATTTATACTGGAGTTAAAACTCTGCTCTTCTCTACAAGAGGCATGGATGAGTAACTTATCCTTACCACTAACTTGAGATCCGTAATTATCTCAGTATAGATCAAACATTTTAGTGCTTTGTGGAAGTTTCATATTTACCTTGACAGTATACAAAGAATCAAGATCATATCAAAAGTACATCACTCAAAAGTGATTGTGCATGCTCATTATAACCTTTTATATTCCATGTTATTGATCTTGTTATGCAAGGGATATGACCTATCCCATTGATTTAAAAATGGAGCATTGGTTTATGTGGTAAGGCTTTGTTGAAGGGATTGACGAGCTTAGCTTTAGGTGATAAGCGGCCAAAATGTAATCAAGGTCTGAGTTTTCAATCCAATTGATGCAAAATTGTCCTTATTCAAGCAGTCAAGATATTCAGTGAACACTATGGAGAAGCCATGATGTGTTCAATTCCATAGTCAATTTCAAAAGAAAATGATTCTGTAGCCAATTATGGTAGCAGCAGATGTTCAGTAGTGCATGGAATCTGCAATATCAATCATTTAATTGTAAGGAGTTATTGAAACAATTCATTCCAGAAGGTGTTTGTGGAATGACATTTTTGCTATTTATTTGGACAGAGACATCAATGCCTTATGTTTGATTGCTAGCTGATTATATAAGTGAATGTGATTGATGCAGCTTCTATCTATATCAACATAATTTCTAAAAAAATACTTCTCTAGAATTATTTTCCTCTGAATGGTATGATATAGCTAAGAAATTAAAATATGTATATGAGAGAGACAGAGAGAGAGAGAAAGAGCTATTCTGCTTGGGTAGTTGTTTAGTGCCATGAGGAGAATCGTACTGAGCGAAACTGAGGTTGCAAGAAAAATACAATTTGTGCTATAAAAAAATTTATTTAAAAAGAATATTGCTGTCTGGTTGTGCTTATTGTTTCCATGCTTCCTATATGTTTTTTTCTTAATTTTTGCTTTTCCCTAGAAAAAGAAAATCACTTTTCCATAAATTATAATGCATGAGTAACCTTGTGCTCAGTTTCTAAATTGTTTCTTAACCCTTTGCAGTCAACTGGATAACAACAACTTCGAAGGGACTACAATTCCAGATTCCTATGGAAACATGTCTAAATTATTGAAACTGTAAGTATTCATTTGAATCTTCTGTTTACTAGAAGGTTTATGAAGTGATGGGGACTGGGGAGCATAATACTACAGTATTGTTCTATTTTATTGGCTATAAGGAAGATGTAATCATTGAAGCGTTAAGAGAAAGCATTGCAATATGCCACTGTGTGTAGATTCTACCACACAAAATTGAATTAGCAGGAAAACATTGGCAAAATAACAAGCACTGGAATGCGCAAACATTTATTCACATATATTAAGATTGAAAAGAAAATTATACATGTTAAAACGTTTTATACAATTTAGAACAGTTAGTCTTATGGTATTCCACCTTTGAAATTATACTTCATGCCAATTAAGTATCCATAAAAAAAAAAAAAAGAAGCATCTACTGAAGAAGCTAAATGTGTTCCATTACTTGTCCCTAACCTTCAATGTTTTAGAAGCTTTATTTAGACTCAATGACTATTTAAGCATGCATTTGAATGCATTATACAAATTCAGAGAACGCTCTCATTGCATAAATGGTTGTTTTTCTGCATCACTTGGCTTTATCAGGAGCATCAGGAACTGTAATTTGCAAGGACCAATACCTGATCTAAGCAGGATACCCCAACTTGGTTATTTGTAAGTTCATATATTTGCTGCTTTGTAAGTAATTGTATTATGTTGTTTATCCATTGGGAAAATTGACCCAATGTTTTATTTCTCCTCTATATCATATAAATTTCAGAGACCTTAGTTCAAATCGGCTTAATGGTACCATACCTACAAATCAACTGTCACGGAATATCACAACCATGTAAGATCTTAATCTTCCAATCTGCTTATCTCAGTGTTTGTTCCCTAAGAATATGCAATATTTGAATCCTGAGGACTATGGCACCAATGTTTTTATGTAAACAATATGCACAGTGGCTTAGCCAACAATGAACTTACTGGAAGCATTCCTGCCAGCTTTTCGAGCCTACCAATTCTTCAGGAACTGTGAGGACTTTCTCCTTTGTCTTCCTTCACCTCTTTAGACAAACTCTTTTTCTTTTTTTCCCCCTTATTTCCTTATTTTATGAATTTTAGACCCCCCCTTTTTTTATGTTGCCAGTTATTCCTCATTGCAGGTCACTTGCCAATAATTCATTGAATGGTTCCATTCCATCCTCCCTATGGCAGAACAAGACTTTGAATGCAAACGAAAGTCTTATTGTGTAAGCACTAAAAAGAGCAAATGCGCTTTAATTTATTTCCCCATGCTGTCAACTTTCTGCACCTCAAAGATTTTGGACCCGATATGCTGAGCTACAGTGTTACTTTATCTTGGTTGATTTCATCTGTCTTATGGGTTTTCTTTTGGGGTTAAAGGTGCAAGAATTTTTTAAGCATCTTATTTTGCTAAGCTATGGCTTTTGGCTAATTGACACTTTCAGGGATTTGGAGAACAATGCATTTACCGATATTTCAGGCAGCACTGACCTCCCTCCAAATATCACTCTCTGGTTTGCTTCTAAACTTGCATTTAAATTTAACTCAAACGACAAGCATGCATATTATGTATATTTTTTCTTCATCAGTAATTAAATGTATCTTTACAGATGCTTTTGATCAATGAAAATTGAGTTTTTTTGGGGTATTTTTAATGTATATACTGATGCTGCCTTTTTGAAATTATTATTGTACTGCTTGGATTAATTATGTGAACAATTTCAGGCTCAAAGGGAACCCTGTCTGCACAAATAACAGTTTAAGTTTACCCCAGCAATGTGCATCCCGCAATGATAATACTAGAAGTCAGTCTGGAACAAACTCCACTGGTTCCTGTCAACCTCAATCGTGCCCCTTCCCTTATGAATATTCACCTTTATCTAACTTATCTTGCTTTTGTGCTGCACCTCTTCCTGTTGTATATCGGTTGAAGAGTCCTGGCTTTTCAGATTTTGTTCCATATATAAATAGCTTTACGGAGTACCTTACCACTGGTCTTGAATTGGATTCTGATCAGCTATATATTGGTTCCTTTGAATGGGAAAAAGGACCTCGATTGAAAATGAACTTGAAGCTCTATCCTGTTTATAATGCCAGTAACAACAGTGGCAGTATGTTCAATGGAAGTGAGGTTCAACGAATCAGGGGAATGTTCACAGGATGGAATATTCCTGATAGTGACATATTTGGTCCATATGAACTTATCAACTTCAATTTACCAGACATCTATAGAGGCGGTTTGTCTTGAGAACCTTATCTATTACATAATTAAATTTTGTTTGCAACTTTATGGAAAATAGATGCAATAAATGCAAACATTGCATTGCACCATAATAAATTAGTTGAAGTTTGACTTTTATGATTTCCCTTACGTTTCTGGACATGTCATAACCTGTGTGAGCTATGAAAATTGGATAACATGTTCAGCACCTCATTTATGAGTAACAACATTATGGTTATATTAGCTTAAGCCTAATCATCCTCTACAGCTGAAGGTTACTTGGAAAACATTGAAATGCTTCATAATTTGATGATCCTGTGATACACATTTTATATCCTCCGGATTGAAGGAAAACTTTATTGTGACTGACTTTGGCATACAAGTCATAAACCTTTTCAATGATTGTCTGCTAAAGACAAATCTTAATTGAGGACACTTGATGCTCTTACAAAATTTCCATTTCTTTTAAATGGTCATCAGTAATAAGGCCTTGTGGCAACCACAATTGGTTGGCAATGTCTCACTTGTAACTTGCCCAGAGATGACGTAAACCTAGAATTTGCTCCTTGTTTATGTGCATGCATATATAATAATTTTGGTGATGAATAACTTTGATCTGTTTCGTTGCGTGGTTCTGAATTCTCTTGGGTGTTGCAGCTGTCGTCCGCACTTCAGGATCTGGTGTCAGTACGGGTGCATTGATTGGTATTGTACTTGGGGGCATTGCTGTTGCTGTTACATTATCTGCAGTCGTCACACTCTTAATCTTGAGAGTGCGTTTGAGGAACTACCGTTTAGTTTCAAAACGTCGTCAAAGTGAGTATCTTATGCAGATCGCAGTTTCCATTTAGACATTATGTAGTCAGCAACTGATTCCTCTGATATTTTGAATTGTTTTTCAATCTTTATCTGGAAATTTGTGATTGAATTTGGACTTTGTTTATCTTGATTTTCTTAAAATGGATCAGGGAAAAGCCTAGTTTCCTATTATGATCTGTTGCATTCTTCCGGAAACAAAATGTAGTATTACATGTATGCTTGATGCCTTTAAAATATCATCCTATTTCTTTCTTAGGTATTTGTTCTAATATTGAGACTATTTTCTATACAGCTTTGAAATCATCAATTAAGATAGATGGTGTCAAGAGTTTCACTTACACAGAATTGGCCACGGCAACAAACAATTTTAACAGTTCTACTCAAGTCGGCCAAGGTGGGTATGGAAAGGTTTATAGAGGAACTTTGGCTGATGGCATGATAGTAGCCATCAAACGTGCACAAGAGGGATCATTACAGGGTGAAAGGGAGTTCCTTACTGAAATTCAATTATTGTCAAGATTACACCATCGGAACCTTGTATCTTTGATTGGATATTGTGATGAAGAAGGCGAGCAGGTACTTTCTCTCATCTTCTTTCAATCATGTACACTAGACATATCCTCAGTGGAATGCCTTGTACCCTCAAATCTCTGTTGCTTGGCCAGCAATATGACAGACGAGCCATTTCACAGTTTCCAAACAAAAAATTCAAATTGTTTAAAATTAAAAATATAACTGAAAGATGTAAAATCTTTGGAATTGTCATTTTCTGCTGTTGCCAAAAAATAAAATGAGAGGATACATGCACATAGATGGAGAAGTACTATGAGGTTTTATCAGCTTAGATTTGGCTCTTTGTCACTTTCAACTAAGGTTAATACTTTCTTCTAAGTTCAAACTTCATTCTGTATGAGCAAAAGCTCCAAACTATATGTGCTACAATATAGCAAGAACAACCCTTCTCTATCTCTCTTAGCATTTGTTGAAAATCATCATATGGCGAAAAACTAATAGATTTCTTTTGCACATGCAGATGTTGGTATACGAGTTTATGCCAAATGGCACTCTGAGGGATCATCTTTCTGGTAGTTCATCTTTCTGATATATTACTACACAATAAGGAATGCAAAATTCACTTTTACCGGTCTTGCTAGTTTTTTCTGCCTATATTAGATGCTCTAATTTAATGCTATGCTCATATGATATAACAGTTAAGTCCAAAGAACCTCCGAATTTTGCAATGAGATTAAAAATTGCCCTTGGCTCAGCCAAGGGAATCCTCTACCTACACACTGAAGCTGATCCTCCCATATTCCATCGAGATATCAAGGCCAGCAACATACTATTGGATTCGAGGTTCACAGCAAAGGTTGCTGATTTTGGACTATCAAGACTTGCTCCTGTTCCAGATATGGAGGGGGCAGTGCCTGCTCATGTATCTACGGTTGTAAAAGGGACACCAGTAAGTCTCGTGTTGATAATTTCAAAGAAATAGTGGAACATATGAACTGTAGCATCTTAATAGACCTAAATTTGATGTTATTTCTATCTCTTCTCTTTATTTGGTCCAATTCCTCTCATCTCTGATTATATTACCACTGTTCTAGATTAAAACTGCAATGGTTTAGCACCTGAGTCTTTAGATGACAAAAGGAAAATTTCTGGAAATATTAATAATACAAACAGTTCATAATTCAAGCCAGAGTTGATGAAATACCTCCTTTATTTATACTTAACTTTTAAGAGGTGCACCAGAAAACTACTAAGAGCTGGAATTCTAATAGGTTAATTGACTGTCTCATGGCTGAAATAATAATCAGGGTATGGTCAAATATATCTATTATCTCAATCTCTAATATTTGTTTTCTCTGGTAGGGTTACCTCGACCCTGAGTATTTCTTAACGCATAAGTTGACAGACAAGAGTGATGTATATAGCCTAGGTGTTGTATTTCTGGAGCTCTTGACTGGGATGCAGCCAATCTCACATGGAAAAAACATTGTTCGAGAGGTAACATTTTACTTCTATCCGCATATCTTCATTGAAATTTGATCTTGGTTGCAGTATCCCCTCCACTTACACACGGGAAATTTTAAGTCGAAAATAGAAGTTATTGGATTACTAGACTAAATGACATGTAGGTTATATCTACTTCTTTCCAATAAAATGAAGAGGGAAAATAGCCTTGCTGTTGGGTGTTTGGGAATGAGGATCTTATGATGATTACTTTCATGGAGGGAGTCTTTAGTTGCTTGCATCGCCCATGGAATATCAGTGACTTGTTCATTTATATAGTAATTTATTTATTTTTCACAAGATTAATGTTAGTTTCAATGGTTATCAGGTTAATGTTGCATATCATTCTGGTATGATATTCTCGGTAATCGATGGGAGGATGGGTTCTTATCCTTCAGAATGCGTGGAGAAGTTTGTGACATTGGCCCTCAAATGTAGCCAAGATGAGACAGATGGTAGGCCTTCAATGGCAGATGTGGTTCGTGAACTTGAAAATATATGGGCAATGATGCCAGAGTCGGATGTGGGAGTCTCAGTATCCATTGACACTGCAGCTGAAAAGATGACTCCACCATCCTCTTCATCATCATCATCATTGGTGAAGAATCCCTATGTGTCATCGGATGTTTCTGGTAGCGACCTTGTCAGTGGAGTCATTCCCTCCATCACGCCTAGATGAATGAAGATGGAAGCTATTTTGTTGTGAAATTTGGACCATCAACAGCTACTTTCTTGGTTCCTGATATGAAGCATGATATGTAGATAAGTCACATGTTTAGATTGTCTTTTTGTTAGATAGCTTATTTTCGTTATATGTTCTTAATAATGCTCTCTTCTGCTTTGCTCCTTTGCTAACCAATATTATCAACACTATTGTTAGGAATAGAAAAATGCTACTGAATGAATGTGCATTATGCATTCATCATTTCTTTGACGGGTATAATTTTAACACAATACAATGCATATGAATGCTAAATCAAAAGCCAATTACGGGAGTATTATATTTATTCATAGCTAGTACTAGTAAAAGTTGGGAATTCCTAACCATTGGCATCAATCAAGTGAATGCTTTGATTTTTATTAATTTAGCAAAAATAGTGTTGTTAATGTCGAGAGGAGAGATCTATTTACAGTAAATTAAAGTAATTTTTATACCATTAATATTTAACAATAGGAACATTAGGTTTTTTCTTCTTTATCCTAATCAATTGTCATATTTCAAGTTTTTTCATATAAATAATACATTTTGAGTTTTGAGTAAAATAAAAATATCTAACACTTTATTTTAATAATAAAAAATCTTTCAATCATTAAGTATATATTAATAAATAAATATAGGAGGATCTCAATCATAATGATTAAGATATTGAATCTATGACAGGTAAATGACAAATCTAATTATATTGATAAAATTTAAGGGTTGAATAATTAAAATATTAATCAGAATTTAAAAAATTATGTAAAATTCTTTTAATTTTATATTAGTGTAAGCAAATTCTTCCTCGGCTCAATATATACACACCATTTTCATAAATGTTTTATTTTATTTTTAAGAAAAGAAAATCACTTTAAAATTTTCGCAAGGTCAGTTGGTCGAACCCAAAACCCAAATTTCCAATAATTGGGTCAAACAAGTAAAGAGAGAGCCGAGCGCCAATGTAGAGGCCCAATGGTGACGCATTCGCATACGTACAAGCCTGCGTTGAACGTGTTCATTTTGACTAGGGTTTCTTAACTTTATCAGCTTCCAGCTCTATAAATACAGCTTTACCATTTTCTTTACAACCTAGGTTTATTTTTGCAGCCGCGAAATATTTACAGAGTTCTACCGCCATGGGGAGAAGTGAGTATTTGTCTCTCTGGACTTTTTTTATGGTTTTGCTTTCCTATTTTTTATTTTTCGATTGTTTTATTTTTGAATGAATGTCTGGAGATGAATGATTGTTTTGCTATCATGACGAATCGCTGTCTAGATTTAAGGTTTAATTGCTTACTTAGCTCAAAGAACATGGATCATTTTTTAGTTTTCTATTTCTCATTCGTATGTTGAAGATTTTTCGTTGGCATAAACTTTCAGAAGTTTCTTTACGAACGTTTCCTGATTCTTATACATTATATAATGATTTAAATAAAATTCTGTATCCGTTTCTTCATAATTGCTATTTCTTTCTTTCTTTGCTTCTCAAGTTTTCGATTGTTCTGAATCTGATTTATTACGATGCTTCTAGACCTGCCTTTTGCAAAGAATAATTATATTTAAATGACTCTCCATTTTGGATGATGATATGTTTATCGCCCTTTTTCAAAATGAAAAACAGGAATTTGTTTTGGACTATATAAATATCTTAACTGATTTATCATGAAAATGTCTTTCCAAATAAAATCATTTGGAATGGTTGTCTATACGTTTGTAATCCATTTTGGAATGCAAACGACTTTCCCACTTTCGTTTTCCTTACTCAGGTGATGTAATTCAGATTTGCTAATATTGCTTGGCACCTGAAATTACCTTTTAAGATATTTCACGCCTTCTTGTCACTTAGTTGATTTTGTTGCGGAGGTGAAGGATATGAAATTTGTTTGATTGTAATTGAAATTTTTATGATATTTTTCGTTTTCAGGACCTGCAAGGTGTTATCGTCAGATAAAAAACAAACCTTACCCAAAGTCACGTTATTGTCGTGGTGTTCCTGATCCCAAGATTAGGATTTATGATGTGGGAATGAAAAAGAAGGGTGTGGATGAGTTCCCTTTCTGTGTTCACTTGGTCTCTTGGGAGAAGGAAAATGTCTCTAGTGAAGCTCTGGAAGCTGCTCGTATTGCTTGCAACAAGTATATGGCCAAGTATGCTGGGAAGGATGCCTTCCACCTGCGGGTCCGTGTTCACCCATTCCATGTCTTGCGTATCAACAAAATGCTTTCATGTGCTGGAGCTGATAGGCTCCAAACTGGTATGCGAGGTGCTTTTGGCAAGCCTCAGGGAACATGTGCTAGAGTAGCCATTGGTCAGGTCCTCCTTTCAGTTCGTTGCAAGGACAGCAACAGTCATCATGCTCAAGAGGCCCTCCGACGTGCTAAGTTCAAGTTCCCTGGTCGCCAAAAGATTATTGTCAGCAGGAAGTGGTATGCAATTTACTTAAGAACTTTTAAAATGATTCATACTTTCTTTCTTACATAATTGTTTGGCATGCTAAATGTCTTGAATTGGTTCTCTTGCAATGTTCAGGGGTTTCACAAAGTTCAACCGAACTGATTATTTGAAATATAAGTCAGAGAATCGCATTGTCCCTGATGGTGTTAATGCTAAGGTTTGTCTTTTTCATAGGCACGGAAGGGAGTTTATTAATTATGTCTCATCATGAACTTGAATAATTTGTTTTTGGCCTTGCAGCTTCTTGGATGTCATGGACCTCTAGCTAATCGGGAGCCAGGAAGAGCATTCCTCCATGCTGCCGTTTAAGATCTGACGATACTCTAAATCCTCAACTAGTTGGCTGTCTTGATAGTTATCTTATTCACTCTTTTTGTTGAAAGAACCTTTGTTTTGTTTAATGCTTAGTATAATTGCCCATAGACCAACTATGTTCAAGTATGTTTTACTTGAAATCTTTTGAAGGGTTTGGTTCATTGTGGATTTTTCTACTTTATAATGCATTTTGTTGGAAACAGTTTTGGTTGCTCATATTTTCGTATAATTCTTTCTTATATTTGCCGTTAGGCTGGTAATTATTGAATTGAAATTGTGAAATTTTGAATGTGCTCTAAAATTTTAAGTGATCATGACTTTTGAGTGTTACATTCATCTGGATTCGATCTCACACGGTTTAGGTATAAATATGGCTGTTCTCGACGTTTCCATATTCTGAGTGATTGGAATGCCTAATGAAACACGTTAAAGTAGGTTTATGACAAACAAGTGAACAAAGAAAAGTTTCCTTGTAATCGTATCGTGTAAATTATCAGTCTTATGGTTTATGGCAAACAAGTGACTCATATTGTGTTGTCTGAAAACTTCATTTGGAGAAGTAGTAGAAACCTCCAAAAAAAAAAAAGGAAAAAATCACTTTGCCTCTTTCGCTTCCATCCATTCTGTGTTAGTTTCAAAAGTAAACGATTTTAAAGGAAATGTTGGTTATGGTTACACTCACTATTGTTCTTCTCTTCTAGAGATGTTATTTTTTTTAAAAATATACATGATTTTAACTTCACAAATGAGATTAAAAAGTCATCACATCACATGTAAATAAATGGGACACATGGTGAATTTTTAACATTTGTTATGGAATTAAAAAGCTTCGCCTAGTGAACAATTTGTTTTCTAAAAATCCCGTAATTTATCTTTCATCTTGCTGTTGGTTACTAGTTGTAGTCTCGCAATATGCTTCAATTCTCTTTAGTTTTTAGTTTCAATTCACTTTATTTTCTCTGAAAAAGTATGGTGTTCTTGTTTCAAAACATACTATAGTGGTTATTTTGTCCACTTTTTTTTTCTCCGAAAGGTGATTTTAGTTTTTAATTTCTAGTTATGTATTGGTGTATGTATTAAATTTTGATAAATCTAGCATTAGATTTATGAACCGTTCTTAAAAGGTCTTTATTATGATAGAGCACTATGACAATGTTCGCAAAATTGGACTTCGATATGAGGATGATGGAGGTCATTTTAGATTTCCTTTGATGTATCACTGATGTGGAGGGATTAGTTAATCCAAGTTTGTTTGGTCAATGTGAAGCATCTCTAGTTTGTTTTTAAAATTTTCTAGTGTTTGTTTAATATCAATTTATTTTTCTCTTTTGGACTTATTTCTGCAAACAGTGACACTTGTGCATTAGTTTATAATGTATTATTCATCATTTGTATTATGTGTCATTTTTATATTTTTTGTTCATGATTCCACTAATGAAAATATTTCTCAAAAAAATAAAATAAAATTGCAAATACATATTACAATTAATTCAAAAATTTTTTTTTTTAAAACCAAATTTTTTAATATGTAATTTTGTATGGTAATGGGCCTATGAACAAAATGTATAGAAATGGGCCTATCCTATGGGCTGTTACAATCTGCATCAGCTGCAGTTGAAATCAAGAAGCAGAATAGGACTGGGTGTGGACTGTAGAATTTTATTGGATGAAAAATGGTGGGCGTAGAGCGTTGACGTCGCCGACGGCTGAGTGGCCACAACAGAACCTACATACTCCAATACACGATTCAAAATACAGATATCAGAGTGAGTGAGAGATGAGGCGACAGGTTTAATCCAAATTCGAAAGGGAGATTGAAGCAGCAAGGAACAACAACAACAAAAGTAGAGCAAGACTAAGATCGAGTTGATGAATTGTGCAAAGAAATTGGAATAGGAATTAGGAAAAAAGAAATGGCTTACAGGAGGAGGCAACAGCAGCAGCAGCAGGGAATATTAACATCATCTTCATCATCATCAGCTGATGTAGATGCAGATGATTTGGTGGATTTCGAAGTAGATGCAGCCAAAGCCATAAGGGCATCTTCTGCGCACAAAGATTCGTCTTTCTCCTCCGCTTATGGCTATGGTCCCCTTCATTCTTCTTCTGCTTCTCCTCTCTCCGCCCCCAAGGTTTCTCTCTTTTTTTCCCCCCTTTCTACTTCATTATATATTCTTATTGCGATAATTTTCCTCGTCATTCTTTGAAAACCCTAACCTCCTTGGACTGCTTGTCTCTCCAGGATTCCCGCTCCCATCAATACGAATCTATGAAATCTCTAAATGAATCCAAGCAAGGATTTTGGGGTTCTCTCGCTAGGAAAGCTAAATCCTTTTTGGATGATGATAATAATAATAGTAATAGTAATAATAATAATAATGTGCAGTACCAGTTTGAGTCTGATGGACCACCAAAATCAAAGCTGCCTCAGAGTCAGAGGCCAACACCAGAAATGGTCAGGATCCAACTCATACTGTTGCTACCATTATGTGTTTTAATTCTATCAATGTTTCAATATTGGTGTTCACTTTTTGCTATCTGCAGTACCATAATACGTACCAGTCAGATGATAGGCATCAGAAAACAAGCAATCCCACATTGCAGAAGGGCATAGGTGCAATTACATCATCCCTTAATTACATTGGTAATGCTGTTGAGGTTAGTTCATCAATCCCCTTGCTTTTTGCTGGTAACGAATATATAAATATTCCAAGTTTTAGTAACATTTTGCTTTATAAAGTGTTTGCATAAAAATAGAAAAGAAATTCTTTTTTGTTTTTTTAAGGGCTGTTATGCTTTCTTTGGGCACTTCTGATCTACTAAAGTGTTTTATACGATAGTTTTTGGTAGCCAAGTGTTGCCCACATGTCAGTCTTTTTGCATTTTCCCTGTCATAGAACTTTCATCTCTCTCTTGCATCTTGAAATGTTTACAAACCTGTTTCATTCTTCTTTGCTTTGCTTTGCTTATTAGGAGGGTCTTACAATTGTGGAGAACCGGACCGCAGGCATCATTCAAGAAACCCGCAAACATATCAAGAAAAAGTCTAGTGGTTCTGTGGCACAAAATGAGTATGCTAAACAGCCACAAATGCAGCAGCAAGTACGAACTCCGGTGCAAGCTGATCAAGAAATTCAATTGAAGGCATCTCGTGATGTAAGGTGGCTGCTTTGTGTCACTGGTTCATATCATGGATGTATTTTTCTGTTTGCATTGTTAGTGCTCTGCTATTATATAGCTCTAGAAACCTCAGTACTGGATTCTTTTAACAATATAAAAGTGACACAAATGTTTTTACCATGCATGAGAAAATAAGATTGTTCCTTCTTTCTTTTAAGGTAATTTGTAGTGGCATATATATAAGTGCAGGAACCATATAAAATAGAACAATGAATATTCACTGTTGTTCATGTGGAAGATGGGTGTTGGGGATGTGAAATAAATTGCGCACATCATTTTTTCCCCTCCAATGTAATAACCTTTTTGTTGAAAATTGGATGGATGATTTGGCTCTTTGATTTTGTAACAGGTTGCAATGGCTATGGCTGCCAAGGCAAAGCTCCTTCTTCGAGAGTTAAAAACCGTTAGAGCTGATTTGGCTTTTGCAAAGGAGAGATGTGCTCAGCTTGAGGAAGAAAATAGAGTCCTTCGTGAGAATCGTGACAGAGGTGACAACCCAGAAAATGATGAGTTGGTATGGATTTTCCTCATTATTGCATCCTGTGTTGTATTTATATTCGATTTATGGCAATTTACTCATCTGCAGGATCTAAAAGTCTTATTTGTTTGGAGTGAACTTCAATTTTACCACTTAGAATGATGGACCAATCTACCACTTGTTTTTTATCGAATGCAATTTCAACCTTGTACTTTAAATTTAGTTTAAAGATGGTCAAAAAGTTAGCTGCACAGAATATGATATGGAATATTCCTTCAGTCATTAAATGTTGATTATTATTGAACCAAATTAAAAATTACAACTGTAACAAAACTTTAATTTTCTCCCACAATAATGTCTGAAATAATAGATGCTGTATGAATGGATAATCTTCTTGAGCCTACCTCTCACTGTATGAAGATAATTTTCTGCTAAAAAACAGAAAATGAAGGATAGCCTCATCTGATTATGCAAGGTTGAAGTTGAACTTCCTATAGTTTATCATGTTACAGAATATTTCCTCTTTTTTCATAAACCATGTAGCACAAGTGCCTTCTAATCTATGGCATCTCTCTTTGTGATAACTGAAGCAATTTTGTTTAGACATGTAAACCGTTTTATTCTTTTCTATTTCTATTGCTATTTCCAGATACGTCTTCAACTGGAGACACTGTTGGCAGAGAAGGCACGACTAGCTCATGAGAACTCCATCTATGCACGTGAAAATCGCTTCCTGAGGGAGGTTGTTGAATACCACCAACTCACTATGCAAGATGTTGTATATTTAGATGATCGCACTGAAGAGGTCACTGAAGTTTACCCTATCAAGGTACCTTCATTACCCAATATCAACTCCATGCCTGCTACATCAGGAGCATTACCATCTGAGGCATCTCTTGACACAAGTCTGAAAATAACTCCGAATATCACTGTCTGTCCTGTGCCACCCCTGGAGTTTGCGGAGGGTTCCCGAAGTTCTTCCTGACCAAGGTCTCATAGCTCAACTTTAGACAGACGAGGATGTGAGATACATATGGCGAAACTTTCTATATGGCCTCACTTCGCATTTGATATATACGTTTTTTGTATGAAGGAATTGAGATGTTGCAGTGGTCTTTGATTCACCGTTTTTTCAATTGTTTAACACTTTACTACGATCTTCCCCATCTTGATTGATATATAGGGGGTTACCATTGTGTATTTTAAGCCCTTTGAGACTTGATGAGTTGATGGTCTATTTCTGAAAAAAAAAAAAAAAGTGGGTTTATGCAGTAACAAAATTAAGATGCTATTATGCTGAACAACAATAAGGTTTGAATGCAGGTTTTCTTAGCTTATTCCATCATTATTATTATCATTATCAATTACTATTACCTATACATTTCCCTCATTCAAGTTTAAAACTTGTGCACTAAATGACATCATTTCATCAACTTGCCTCAACTTGTTTTGAAAATTTTTTATTCTTACTTTCCCTTATAGAATCATTTGCTTCACCTTTTGTTTTAGATGAAAACAAGAAAAAAAAACTTGGTATTTTCCAGACATTATTACTATTGTCGCTTCGCTTAAATCAATTTGTTTGGTGACAGTGATTTTCTAGACTAGGGAAAAAAAAACGCACAAAGACAAAAGGCTTTCTTGGTCTATGATTGTGGCCAAAGGCCAATTATGTCAAGAACACAGCAAACGATGTCGTTTTATGTTTGGAGTTTGGATGCTTTGGTGGTCGTTACAATTATTACGACACTATCACATAAGCTCCAATGGCAATTGGCAATATCCTATCCATCCACAACCAGATATATATATATACACAATATCCAAAAAGCAAAAAAGGAACAAAAGATGTAAAACTAAATACTTGGCTGAGAAACTTCCTTTGTTTGGCCATTCTAAGCAAAGCAAACAAAAACCCTTTTCTTTTTTCTTCATAACAAATTAAAAGAAAACTAATAAGCAGGGCAATGGTTTCACTATGCTTGAATTCATTGCCACTTCCACCTTCATCATGCCCCAAAAAGCTTACTGAAACTTCCTCTTCTTTTAGTAATGGTAGTATAGGAACAGCCTTGAAGCCCATTGTCGTCAATGGAAATCCTCCCACTTTTGTTTCTGCTCCTGGTCGCCGTATAGTTGCAGGTTGTTTATTTATTTATTTATTTTTCTTTTAACTTGTCGTTTTTCTTGCTATAACTCCATGTAACGTAAGTATTTTTTTTTTTTTGAGAACCCATGTAACGTAAGTTAATTTTCTAATTTTATGCTCAACTTCTATGCTTTGATCTAGCTCTTGATTCGTGATGTTGATTTCTGTAGCTTTGAGAAATCTTGTTGCGTGGTACAAAGACTTGGGAATCAAAAAGACCAACACAGTACATATCAGTTATCATTAAACGAGATCATAGGAAACATAGAACCATTTTGTTGTTATTGCTTTTGTGCCTACCTTTTTAGTCTTAAATTCAAGCTTCTCCACTTTTAAGTCCCAAGATTTAGCTTTAAATAGCTAGAATGTATAAAATATTTTAGATAGTTTGCACCCCACATGATTGAACTGCAATGTGAAATTAGCTTAAAATGTCATTGCCAATGGTGGAAGTAATTCAATTGATGAAATCAATCAAAACTGGATAACATTTATTTGTCATTTATCTATATCTTTATATGCTTCCATGTGTAGTTGGAGATCTACATGGAGACCTTGATCAAGCAAGATATGCGCTTGAAATGGCTGGTGTCTTGAGTTCGGACGGTCAAGACCTATGGACTGGAGAAGATGCGGTATTCTTCTTCTTCTACTACTTTTGTTGATAACAATGATGCAGAAAACTAGAATTTTTCCTATGTTGTTTCTTACTATCATAATGGCCAACTATACCCAATGTGGAAAAATTCTTGTGTGTATGGATTTGTTTCTCTACTCAGAACCCCATCTGATGCCTATGTTTCTGTTTGAGAAAAAAGGTACTTGTTCAGCTAGGAGATGTGCTTGATCGAGGAGATGATGAAATAGCTATCTTATCCTTGTTGCGATCATTAGGTATACAAGCCAAGGCTAAAGGTGGAGCTGTTTTCCAGGTTTGTGATGCTAAAAGTAGAACAGCTTTGGTGCATTTTACAAATCAAATTTTGAAGTTCAAGTTGCTGCAGTGCATTCTTAAATCCTGCTTACATGTTAAGCATGTCTAGATGTTTACACATGCAACAGCTCTATATCAATTTAAGAATGCTGACAGTCTTTTTCTTGATGCAGGTCAATGGAAATCATGAAACTATGAATGTGGAAGGGGATTTTAGATATGTAGAGTCTGGCGCTTTTGACGAGTGTGCCGATTTCCTGGAATACTTGAATGACTATGAATATGACTGGGATGAAGCATTTGTTCGTTGGTGTGGCGTGTCTAGAATATGGAAAGATGAACGTAAAATGTCCAGAAACCATTGGGGTCCATGGAATCTGGTAAAGGTACTAAAGTTCTCATTCCTGTCAATCGACTGAACTACTACATTTCTTGTTCCTTAAGTATTGTTCATTTATCATAAATATGTTGCACTTCCTCTTTCATCTAAGTCCATGTTATAGTGTTTCTTTCTAGTTGGTTACTAGTATACTCCCAGAATGTAGGGTAAAAGGACACTTTCTATGTCCTCCCTATTTATTAGATACCATTCTGATAAAGATCTCAAATTATTTATTAGGACAGAGACAAAAGGGTTTGATCGCCAGATCAGTTCTGTTTAGACCGGGTGGTCCACTAGCGTGTGAGTTGGCACGACATGCTGTAGCTCTTAAGGTTAATGATTGGATCTTCTGTCATGGTGGCCTCCTTCCTCACCATGGTAAGAAAATATCAACTTGCATATTTTGCATGAACCAGTTTAGTAAAATCATTATCATTCATCAAATAATACCGTAAGAAGTTCTTTCTCTTTCTTTTGTTTTGAATTCTCTGATAGGAGTCTTGGTACTTGCACAGTTGCTTATGGCATAGAGAAGATGAACAAGGAAGTATCTCAGTGGATGAGAGGCCTTATTGAAGAGGATACTAATCGTAACATGCCCTTCATAGCCACAAAAGGCTATGATAGCGTTGTTTGGAACCGCTTATACTCTAGAGATATTTCAGACTTGGCGGATTATCAGATTAACCAGGCAAGTATGCCAACTAATAGTTTTAGTACTTATTGCCTTCAAGAACTATAATTACTTGTTCGTTAGCAGATAAATGCTATTCTTCAAGAGACACTGCAAGCACTAGGAGCTAAGGCAATGGTGGTTGGCCACACACCTCAATTCTCCGGGGCAAATTGGTATGCATACTTTGTTGAAAATGTTTTTTTTTTAACTAGTAAGGTATTCATCCATTCTACATTTAGTTATTAACATCTAGCCTTCCCTGCAGTGAGTACAATTGCAGCATATGGCGCATTGATGTTGGAATGTCCAGTGGAGTTCTTAATTCGAGACCAGAGGTGAACTAAATATATACCAGTATTTCACACTGTTTATTAAGAAAAAAATGATCTTAACATGCCATACTGAGATTGCATATCATTAAATTCCTGCTTCTTTATGGATACTCTTTTGTCAAATGTGTTCAGCCATGCCTATGTGCTTCATTAACAGTGGAAGCCATTACTGATGCATATATCCATGATCCATCCCTGTGTTTTTGCCAATTTGATTTTGTTTTTAAACAACAGCAAAGTTGAGTTGAGAGAGAATTTGTTTTGGATATGTGTTCACTAGGTTCTAGAGATAAGAGATGATAAAGCAAGAGTAATAAGGAGCAAAAGGAACAGAGTCAGTGAGCTTCAGATGGTCGACTATCTATAGATACAGGAAGTAAATATTCAGGTATCAACTATTACTTTTCGTCCTATTTATTTATTTATGTCATTACTTAGATGAAGCAAATACTGGACAATGGTTTCATCTGTGTTGTTTTCCCATTTGTATATGCAGAATATTGTTGCTTCAACTTTCAACTACAGTTGGAGTATTTATAAATTGCAGGAATCATCATCCAGAAATATGATGATGAAAAAGAAAATATTTGCAAAGGCAACTTTTGTAAATCAACAGAGGAAGGTGTCTGAGAAGCTGAAGTTGATCCCGGAGCCAGGCTGGCTTTTATGTCTAATCATTTTTCTAATTTTATTTTTCTTTCCTGCTCTGTTGTAAACTATTTCAATTGTGAATTTGGCAGGCAGGCTTATATTTTAGTTTACAATAATACATGTATATTTTTATTTTATTGCACTGTCTAATTTGCTCCTAACATATTGGATTTGTGATATAGACCACTGGTGCTAGTTGATTCTAAATATAAATAGTCTTCTTTCTTACAACCACACGGCCCTAGAGGGCTTTCGACCGAGTAGAGAAGAAGAGTAAGTTGCATACAAACATCACATTTATGGCATGGCTTCTTTTATTATCCTAAGCAAAGTAGTGATAATGTAGTTTTGGAGAATGAAGCGCAGAGGAGACCGAGAAGGGAACAGAAAGCATACGTCCATTGAACACCGAATGTCCTGCCAGAGGGCTACTCATCTACTCGTCAATAACAATAAATGACAAAACTAATCAACAAACACTAGCACATAATCTTCCGCTTGCAAAAATAACATTTCAATTTCAATACTCCAATCTTCCAGCTAAAACTCAAAACTTTCTACCTCTCATTCTCGTGAAACCAAACACAAATAATCATCTCACCATTTTATAGGACCATTAACATTTATTATTATAACAAATAGCAATGTATACACTCTTCGGATACCACTTAAATAGACCCGCAACATGCCTGAAAGTATATGTATTGCTTTCCCATCCCTCGTGTCAACCCCATTGCTTCGGGTGTTGCTCATGCAGCTGCACAATACATTGTTTGCAATTCCTTACGTGCCACTTTCACTGCTAGCATTGATTTCTTGGAAGAATGCTTTTGCTGCTTCATATGTTGACCAGCAGATTGCAGCAGCAGGAGCATGGAAAAGCATTCGGGGAATCCATCCTCTCATGAGGCCGTTGTACCCATCTTTTCGCACTATTGTTTTGACCACGTCTCCAATAGAACTACTCTTAAATCTGTCACACCCGCATACACCCTGTGGAACAATTTTCAATAACAATACTACCACAATCAGTAAAGCAAGATGCATATAATTAATCAAAGTAAAAAAAATCAGCTCACTCAAGTACAAATATAAATCTTGAAGGACGCCAATACACAAATGTTTCAATTTATCGTCAAAAACCATCACTAAAATTGTAAGCAAACCAGGATGGACCAAAAATAAAGACCTAATGAGCAAGCACTTAAGTACACATGTATCGAATAAAGGGAAAGTCTGCATATGGTATTAAAACACAACTCAGAAGATGATACAAGCATTCAGTTCAAGAGAAATGGTCTCAATCATCTTTGCTAGTGTTAAAGGTGTTAGTAACTAAGACTATGTAGCATTATATTCCAGATGTTGGTTCAGTTAACCAGATAAAAGATAATACAGCACACAAAATAATGGAAGATTATAAGATCTACAAGAAGAAACATGAGAGGCATGAGACAGTTGTCAATTAAAACCATCCTAATCATTTAAGCCATAGCTATGGATATATTCTATTAATTAGGGGATTACAACAAGTACTCGGAGGTGAATAATAACTTTGTCAAAGATTGATTCCATTTTCTAAAAGGGCCAGTAGCAGCAAACAAACTGATAATGAAGGATTTGACCTAAAAGCAAAAGTAAATGATATCATCTGTCTGGAAACACAGACAGAGCATAAACTGATTACACTAGGATAGCCGGGCACCCTTTTAACTGTCAATACATAGAATTTTCCACTTACTGCATCCACTAAACAAAAGCTCCAAATATAGCTAGCATAAACTGATTATAGCTTCAGCCATTGCAACAAAATACATTAAGGGAGAAAAAAAGAGAGCAAAAGATTAAATTACCTGACACTGCAACTGAGTTTTGACTACATCAAGTGGTGTAGTGATAACGGCAGCAGAAGCCCCAGCAAGAGCACCAGCCGTAGCATGGACAATCACCCGCTCATCACTTACACTCTCTGGTGAAATCTCAATCAAACCCCTTTTCAATGCCTCATAAGTTGTGAAGTGAACGGCAGTATACGGTGCATTCATGAGCACTGTTGTCCTGTAGGAAGCATAAAACGCCCCAAAACCTTCCTCTTTCAAAACTTTCTTAACACAATCAAACACCCCTCTATAAGCAGCACTATTGCCCAACTGTAACCTTTGTTTCACCGTATCCATGGGCGTAAAAACGGCGTCGCTTGCTACCGTCGCGCAAACACCGGATACAGCATGAGCCGCCGAGTTATTCGGGTTCTCACCGGAAAAATACTTCTTGCAAACCTCGTATACAGAGAAGTAGACGGCATGGGCAGGGCCAGCCCCAAGTCCCATGGCCCCGATTCCCCGATATAAGCCCGGGAGTCCTTCAGATTTGAGAATGGAACGGAGCGCGTGACGTACACCCACCGATTTGATGGGGCAAGAGCCGAGGGCTTGCATATGAGTCTTGACGGTGTCAACAGGGAACATAGCCATATGCTCAACGCAGCCGGCAACGGAACCAGCAATCATGAACTGCCAAAAGTGGAGCCCGTCGTGGGGGCTCACGATTACTTCCGGGTGAAAATCCGGTGGCTGTGGGACCGGCCTGAAGTCTGAATTTTGGAAATTTGTTGTGGTAGCTTCTGTCGCCATCAAGAATAAAGAATTGGAGAAAAAATTGGGTTTTTTGGAATGAAGAATAGGGACAATTAGGGTTTTGTAATGGTTTTAGCGGTGAAGTTATAGCCATATAAAACTTTTACTCCTCTAAATGGGAACTAAGATAGGATTGCATATTTGAAGAGAAAAAAAAAGGTCAAAAGAAAGAATTTTTATCTTCTTCTTGATCCTTTCTGTCAACAGTGAGTGATTTTTCCGTGTTAAATTAACAGATTTGAAGATTTAACAAGCCAGAGAGATGAAGATAGACAAGTTGCATTTAGGGTTCCAAGAAATGGGGGTTTCTTTTCAATTTTTAACGTTTTTTTAGAATTTGGTGTGTAATAATTTAGCCCGCACAATTTATTTGGTTCCTTGTTGGCCAAATTTGGACTTTGGAGCCATAAACCCCCAGAAATAAGACTAGATAAGGCCCACTACGGCCTCAATTAGAGGACTTCTATTAGTCAAAATCAACTTTAAAAGTGATATACAAGGAAAACTTGACTGAGAAAAGGAGAAAACAAAAGAAAAAGAGGAGAAATTTCCTTGAATGCCTAATGCCTTTAACATGTTAGTTTTTAAGCATTCAATCACAGAGGAAGTTATAGAAACATTTTCGTGACCAAGTGATACACACTGTATCACTTAAGCCTTATAATTTCAAGAAACGCTTTATTTCATTTAACTAATCTCATGACTCAAAATACACCCTTTCATTAGGTATTTATTAACCGAAAATATCATTGTCCTTAATGATGGAAGGAAGGAACCCTCCTTTGCAGTTTCAACAAATTCTCACAAGTAGCATCCTCTGGAAAAGTGTTTGTTCATTTCACCAAAACCTCAATCGTAATCCTGTGTCCCTTCTTTACCATACGATGATCAAGAATCTGATCCGTCTCCTTAACCATAGCTCCATCAGTGCCCACAATAGGTATATTAGATTAACAGTATTTTAACATTGAAAACTCACTAAAAATTGTAGAAATCGATTTAGAGGTTGAATTAAATATGAGTTTAAAGCTTATTAAGTCTAGTTTTACATAAAAGAAATGATGTAAGCAATAGAATTGTAGATTATGAGATATATGAACTTTTGTGAGACAATGTCAGAATGATTTTGAGTTTTCCTATTATGACTTTGAAAAATTATTACAAATTTACAAAAATATTTAGGAGCTTAAGCTAAAATTTATATGCTTAAAATATTGATGAGTCTATTTTCAAAGGAAATAAATGTCAACATAATATGAATCTTGTACTGAAAAGAAAATTAATTTTTTGTGGAGAAGGGTCAAAGCTGCCTAACAGCAGAATAAAGGAAAATTTGAAGAAAATACTGAATTAATTGTCTTAAGTGGAAATTTTGAAAATTTTAAGGTAAAAAGTTCATTGAGTTTAGTTTCAAAAACAATAAACGGATCTTAATTTAGAACGCTCAAGACCAAGATATAAATAATTTGGTGACTGCCATTGAAGTGGAAAATCTTGCTGAAAATATGTAATTAGTGAAATCGTAATTAATGTTATATATAAGCATACTATACTCGAAATCAAAGGTTCATATATACATATACACATGTACATAAAATATGTGGAATTGAGAGGAAGAGGAAAGTGTTATAAGTGATAGATTTGTTAATACATAAAAATAATTTAAATGAATAGTTGAGACATTAAGTGAATAATTGTTATATGATGTATTAATGAACTTATTTCTAAAATTTTAATAGTTTGATTAATCTTATAAATTTGATTGAGAATCATATGGTGTTGAAATTGGAAATAGATGCATATGAATTATATGAATTATGGTATATAAACTTGATTGTAGGTTATGAGAAATGATAAAATATAAATTAAGTGGACACAGAATCAATGTCACGACAACAAGTTCACCATTCCCGACGAGCTCAAATCAGTGAGTGATGTCGCAACGAGGATCCCCCAATGTTGCTTGGATTGAGATTTTGAAAATTTTGTAATTTGGTCCCTATTCAATTATAAACTGTTACGAGAGCTATTGGAAGCTCGTATTGAATTTAGATAAGTTTTTAAATTGTATTGTTTTCGCAAATTAATTTTAATAGTTCGATTAGAATTATAAACTTGGTATCGTGATCTAACTACCAGATCGGGTATGAGGGTGTTACAAGTTGACCCTTTTATATGAGTATGAGTGGTAACACCATCACTCATTATAGAAAATCAAGAAGCTTTGATACCCTTCACACAACAGGAAGAATTGACAGAGAAAAGAAGAAGAAAACAATAGGAAAAGAGAGAAAAACAATAGGAAAAGAGAGAAAAAAGAGAAGAGAAACACTAAGAGTTTTTAAAGAAAATATGCCAGACTCAAAATGCACAATTTCATTAAGTATTTATTAACTGAATTTAACTATTTTTTTATTCTTCAACAAAAAGAAAATGCCCGAGCTTGAGGTACTAAAATACAATTCGATTAATGGTCATTAAACTGTAAAATGCTGTGGATGAAGGAGTTAATATTGGATTCAGATGATCCATGCCTCTCAATGGCTTGCAAACATTCCTTTTGAAGCTTTTTGGCTCTCCCCCTCATTTGTTTGACTTCATCATCACTCTCCAAATCCATCAACTTTTTAACTAAACTAGAAATTTCGCCTCTTGTTGTGAACTGATGTTTCTTTATTCGCCACCCGATCTTCCAGTCCTCCACAATGAGCTTACTGTTGAGGTTTTGATCAGCAAATAGAGGAAACGTAAGAAAAGGAGTGCCTGCAAATATACCCTCTTTAACAGAATTCCAACCACAATGACTCCAAAATCCCCCAATGGAAGGATGGCATAACACCCTCAGTTGGTCACACCATGGCACCACCAACCCCTCACCCCCACACCCATGCTTCAACTTCCAACTTCCCTCACGAGCCACCAATAAGAACCGAACACCACTGTCTTGCAAACCAGCTGTTATTTCCTCCGTCTGGACATTTGAAACTGAAAGAAAACTTCCCATTGATACGTACAAGACAGAGTTACTAGGTTGCCTGTCAAGCCATTGCAAGCAGTCATCTTTGTCGCCATGGCTTAAGTCTAAGTAAGGTATAGAAGGGCCGATTGTGTAGATGGAGAGGGACAGTTCTGCTTTTAGAGCGTCAATGGTTTGAGATTCAAGCGCGTAGATTGAAGGTAACAACAGATAATTTGCTTTACCAGCCCACGAAACACACCCCAAGATTTGCTTCAATATAAGTGGATAGATCCCTCCATTAAACCCAGGAAGGTCCAACAAACGTGTCGATGAAACCCCAGGAATGTAGTCAACTAGTTCATTCTCGTTGTCTATATCCGATTTAATACAAGCACTAATTAGAACAATATAAAACAGAATGAATATTAGGATAGATTTAGAAGAACAAATAAGAAGGGTGCATTACCTAGCAAATCCACCGGGAAGTGACCTTTTTCCTGGAAAAGATGGAAATGGTGAAACACTGAAAACATTGTAGTTGACATAGGCCAAAACGAAGCCACAGGGATATTCCTCCTATTTCCAACAGATACCGCCCAAAAAAGATGTGTGTCAGCAATAATAAGAGTAGGTGGAAGCTCAAGTTCAACCAAGAGCTGCTCAAATGGAGCCTCCATCTTGGTCCAAACAGCTTCCAAGAATCCAATCATATCAGAAGCTCGGACCAGCTCAGATGGCACAACGTTTGGTATACATCGAAATCGGATTTTACCAGCTTTCCTTTCAGAGCCTATGAAGCTAAGCCACTCCTCGGTTACCACAAAGGTGATGAGAATGTTATCAGATTTTGAAGCTAGCTCATTGCAAAGGTTCATCAAGGGGTTAATGTGGCCTCGGCCAGGGTACGGCATGGCCACTATGTGGCATACGGCCCGCTTTGCGCTGCTGGTGGAGCTCATATCTCAACTTTGTTTTCAACCTGGTGGGAACTGAGATCACGAAAAGATTGTACTATTATAATAGTGAAACTTGAGACCAAGAGCCTTGAAACTGGTATTTTCTTTATAAGAAGAAAACAAGGAAATGTAACTGGCGACAGATGGATCCTAGAAATTCTAAAAATATGCACATGTAATCCATAAATTAGGATATTTTAAAGCTTGAATTGCATTTTTTATTCCTACGTCTTTTCGTTTCTCAACCTTGTAGTTTACATTAACTTTCTTAAATCTCTAATTTCTAAAAATTATCTTTAAGCAAGTGGGATTTGCAGGCCACCTGAATATAGTAAATATAAAAAAGATAAATTGAATAGCCTTAACTTGGTTTAAAATTTTAGTTCGACAGTAGAGGGAATTGTACATGCATTTCCACTCAAGAAAAGATTAAGAGAAACAATTCATGAATGGAAGCTTAAAACCATTGGTTTTTCAAGAACACAAGACAAGAAAAAGAAACTCTCAGTGGTCTTTTCCTGGTGAAATGGAACTAATAAATGCATCAAGGTTAGCTGCAGAAGACCCTCCTTCAGAAATGGCAACTACACATTTATTCTGGAGTAGTTTTGCTTTTCTTCTAATCTGCTTTCCCTCATCGCTTTCAGCACCCATAAACCTTCGCACAAGCTCTGCAATATTCTCTTTGGTGACTAATTTTTCAGCTTTCACCGCATCATTGACCCTCCACCCATTTCCCCAATCTTCCACGATTTGCCTACTATTGGTATCTTGGTCCAAAAACAAAGGAAAAGTAAGCATTGGAACACCAGCAAAAACAGCTTCCAGGATGGAATTCCATCCACAATGTGTCCAAAATCCCCCTACAGATGGATGACACAGTACCTTCAACTGGTCACACCAAGGAACTACTAACCCCATATCACCACAACGATCTTTCAACCTCGAAGCTTCTCCCCGGGCCACCCACAAGTATCGAACTCCACTGATTTGCAACCCGCCAACAATTTCATCCATTTGGGTGTTTGAAACTGAAAGGAAACTTCCCAATGAGATGTACAAGACAGAACCTGTTTGTTGAGAATCCAACCATTGAAGGTAGCTTTTAGTTTCACAGGAACCTTCTCCAAGTTCCAGGTAAGGTATGGCAGGGCCGATGGGATAGACCGGGAAATTATAAATTGCCCTTAAGCTATCAAAGACTTGGGGTTCAAATTCGTTCGCTGATGTGAATAGGAGATACTGTGCTTGTGGCACTGTTGAAATGCAGTCGAGAGCAAGTTCCAACACTCTAGGGTCGTCCCTATGGAAAATTGTCCGAAGTTCTTCTACATTGGATGAAGACATTCCTGCTATGCTTTCTACTTGTTCTATTGCAAGGAAGAATGAAAAAGAAACAGAAAAGAAAAAATAATTAAACGTAGTTTTACTAATTTCAAAATTTAAGGATACTTCACAAATTTAGCATCCCTTACCTATTAGATCAATTTTTGCATGGCTTTGCTTTATATGGAGGTCAAAATGATGAAACATGGAAAACACAGACGCCGACATCGTCCAGAACAGGGCCACCGGAATATTCCTTCGATTCCCCACACCGGTGCTCCATCGAACCTCGATATCTCCTATGATAGCCGTTACAGGCAACTCAAGTCGATCAAGAAGCTGTTCAAAAGGAGCTTCCATCTTTGTCATCACAGCATTGTAGAAGCCTGGAAAGTTGGCGGTTTTAAGCCGCTCAGGTGGGATGACATTCGGGATTGTCTCCAAAAGTATGTTATGGGGCTTGGGATCAGAGCCGATGTAGCCAAGCCATTCTTCTGTCACAACAAAGGTGATGAGAATATCTTTCTTCCTTGAAGCAAGTAGCTTGCAAAGGTTCATCATGGGGTTGATGTGGCCACGTCCAGGAAACGGCATGGCCACCACGTGGCACACCCTGGTCGTCCGAACATTTGTTGAATCCATATCTGGAACTTCACTGAGAGTGATTTGACGAGTTCGTGAGAGTTGATATTTTCTTTGGACTTTATAGCTAAAACAATAAACCAAGGTCTCAAATTTTGTGCTTTCCGAGTCGTCATTGATGACGACCATCGTAAACTTTGTTTTCAAAGGGATTTTAATATACGTTCTGTTTCTTTATTGAGAAAAGAATATGTCAAAAAGAAGCAGACAAAACTGTAGTGAATTTTCTAAGGTGTCACACTGTCACTCAAAAGAATAAATTCGATTTGATTTAGACACTTTACGTCCTTTAAAAGTCGATGGCACTAGAAAATGAGATATATTAGTTTATAATGTCTGAAACTTTATAGATTATAATAGGAACACGAATGACCGTCTTTCTTGGACTATATGACACATTTTCCTTGTCTGAAAAGGACTTCCATCTTCTTTCTATCTTATCAGATGCCTCATGTTTTGTTTTTGTTTTTGTTTTTGTTTTTGTTTTACCTTTGATCTCAGCTATCTTACTAGGCTCATAGGATGTTTCGTATTGAACTTGCCTTCTTTTGAATTCTAGACTTACAAATTAATGGGGTTTTAACTCGAACTTCATCGTGATGTTATTCTTGGTTCATGTCTTTTCATGCAGAAAAACACTAAAACTTGTAGATGGCAAATGATGTAAAAGTTGCTGCCAACTTATAATCAACAAAGTAAAAACAAATGCATAACATTTATATCAAAATCAATTTACTCAATGAGCATTACATCATGACCTTGTGAGATGTCTTTGATGAAAGCATCAAGGTTTCTTTGAGATGATCCGTTCTCGGCGACTGCTTTTCGGCATTTTTCTTTGAGTTCACTTGCTGATTTTCTCATGTTTTTCACCTCATTGTTCTCTGGATCCATGAAACTTCGGACAAGCTCTGCAATGCTAGCTCTTCTCACCAAACTTCCATCTTTTTGTTCTTCTTTCAACCTCCACCCTATCTTCCAATCATCAACAATTTGCTTACTATTTGGTGCTTGATCAAAAAGTATCGGGAAAGTGAGCATTGGAATGCCTGCATAGATAGCTTCAAGAATGGAATTCCACCCGCAATGTGTTAGAAATCCCCCAATAGAAGAATAGCATAGCACCTTCAGTTGGTCACACCAAGGTACTACAAACCCCATTTCACTGCCTTTTTCCGTTGGCCAAGAAGTTTCTCCACGAGCTACCCACAAATATGGAACACCACTATCTTGTAGCCCAGCAGCAATTTCATCCATTTGGTCATTGGAAACTGAGAGGAAACTCCCCAAGGAGACATACAGAACAGAACACGGAGGATGAATATCAAGCCATTGCAGATAACTGGGGACATTTTGAACCATAGTCTCTGAGGAGTTCCCATGAAGTTCAAAGTAGGGGATTGCAGGGCCAATCGTATATATTGGAATATTGAACCTTGCTTTTAGAGTGTCAATGGCATGTCCTTCAAGCTCATAGACTGAAGTGAATAGAACATATTTGGCTTTTGGCACCCATGAAATGCATTCCAATGAAAGCTGGAACACTTGCCTCGTACTTCCTTCAAATATCATCCGAATATCCGGTGAAATTCCAGAGCTCTGCTCCGCAAGCTCACTTCCATTATCTGTATACAGTCATCAATTAATCATTAACATCATGTAACAATTGAGACATATTGGCAGAATATGGAAAACGCTACAAGGAAAACGTTATACTGTAAATCAGTACCTAATGTATCGATCAAGAAACGCCAGTTTTCTGTGAGAACCATGCTATGCAATACAGAAAAAAATTTTGCTGATGTTGTACAGAGCGAGGCCACACGAAAGTTTCTTCGGTTTCCCATGCAAATTGCCCATTTCAATTCAGTATCAGCTATGATAGCAGTCACTGGTAGCTCAAGAGTATCAAGGAGCTCCTCAAATGGAGCTTCCATCTTTGTCATAACAGCTTCATAAAAGCCAGGAAAATCAGCACCACGAACCAGCTCAGACGGGAGAACATTTGGTATCGAAGCAAAGTGTATGTTATCAGGCTTGGTGTAGGATCTGATAAAACCCAACCACTCTTCGGTGATAACAAAGGTGATCAGAAGATCATGCTTCCTTGAAGCTAGTAACTTGCACAGGTTCATCATAGGATTGATATGGCCCCTTCCAGGATAAGGTATTGCCACCACATGAGTGCCGGAGATAGGTCTCGTGTGGATCAGATTCATGCCAGATATTTAACAAAGAGCAAGATATGGGGAAGAATTCTGAAAACAATCTGGCAAACGCAATTGATGTAAAGTTTATATATACAAATATTTTTAAAAGTTTTCAGTTTATATTTTATTGTGTGACTTGCAAGTTTGGCCTGTAGTTATTAGGCGGTAACAATTGGGACGACAAAGCAACCTGGATGAATGGTTGATCTCACACATTAACCAAGAGGATAAACTGGTAAACAGGGTATGCTCAACATATAGTCTTTGATTAATGTCAATCATCACTTTGATGCTAAAGTTTGACTAGAAAAATTGAAATCAAGGTTACATTTCCAGCACAAACAACCTCAAAGATATAAAATGACTCCGAGTACACAAAATTGAGGTCAATTTAATTTTCTCCCATCCTTTTTCTTTCAACTGAAAACCAGCAAATAACAGAGCTTTGGAAGCTAATCTAATTCCCTGCAGAAGAAATATCACAGCAATAAGCCTTTTTTAATTTAAAAAGCATCTCTCTCTACCATTTGAAACCCAATAAACATGAAAAAAGGCAGGCCAACAGCAATATTATCCTCGGAAAGATATAAGCCTCATGAGCAGAAGTTGAATGGGAAGTTTGAAGTTCAACAAAAAATCTGCAAGTATCAACCGATGGATCAACAGTAGTGATGAGACCCAACCCCCCAAAATCACAGCTATCTGCCCTTTGATCATTCTGCTGATAGTAGCTGTTAAATGCATAGGATATATTACCGGGCCAGCTGATATTGGAACAGGAGCCACCTGGAGACAGCGCAGTACAATCAGATGTAGAACATGCCTCCAAAGCACTTGCAGATGCATTTGACAAATCTTTGTTATTGTTTACAACGCACCATTTTGGAGCAAGGTATTCAACGAATTGAGAATTCACAAGGTTTTTAGTGCCCTGGCCGAAGTTAAAATGGTACTTGGCTTGGCCATCAAAAGTGAACACGCCCCAGTGTCGCTCAAAATTTCCAGAGGTTATGCTTCTATGGTCCTCATCCAAGAGGCTAAATATGAATGTTTCGATAGGAGGATTCTGAGGTCTGAGAGGAGTTCCTGTTTTGCTATGAAGGTGATCAATGAGGCCCTTCATAAATGTCTCAGCAATAGATGAGGTTGCATTGGCTGCTCCATCGGTAGGCCAACCAATGCGTGCAACAACAATATCTATTTCTGGAAACCCAATCTTTGATAATGCACTAACAAGGGTGTCATAACTTAAATCGAAGCTGTTTTTGTAAGTTCTAAGACTGTCATTATGATGATGAGCATTTTCCTTGAAAAGACTAAAGTCAAGGGATATGTTTTTGTTCTGTTGGAAACTTATAAATGGAGAAATAGTCACAAAGAAAGAAGAGTGATGCTTGCTGAGAAATGTAAGTAGTTCGATCATGGTTTTATTGAGGTCAGTCCTGAAGTGTCCTTTTGAAGGCCGACCAGATTCGGACACAAACGTATCAAAACTACATGGAACAACAACTTTCACTTCACCTGCCAAGTTAGCTTTTGTTAAAGTTGCTTGGATGTTCATCGCTGCTCCAATGACAAAGGGATGAAACTGATCACCATAACTTTGAAGAAATGGTTCATCTCCAACAGCAACATACCTACAAAAGGTTTACTCAGCCATTGATGTAGAAAAAGAACAAATGTCAATCATAACTTAATAAATCAAAAGAAAAGGGCAAGAACTTTACAAAGGAAAATATGATGCATCCCATAAAGATTGGACAAAGTTTTGCACTAGCTATGAGACCAAGTCTCTGGTTTCCATTCAGTTAGCTCTTATTTGGCCTAATGTCTAAGAGACTAAAAAGCTAAACCAAATCAACATTCATAAATTCTGCAATAAAGCACTGAAAATCAGTAGTTCAGTACCACTGGTTTGTTATCTTTAAACTGATATAGCTGAGCTTTCCTACTAAATTGTAGCTTACAAACACCCAACAAAGTAAAAAAAATCCATCAAAATCAGCAACTCACCTACCCACATTACCATTCCAAACCCTAACATCAAAACTAAATGAAGAACCACATACCGAAACATGAAAAATATATACCCCATAATTTAAAATAAACAAACAAAATTAAAGGAAACAAATTTATGCCTTAACATCAAACCAAAGAAAAAGATATATATAAAAAAAAAAAAGGAGAAGGAAGAGCAAGAAACATACTCAATTCGAACTCCAGCTCCACCATGAGAGAAGTAACGGGTGACATTATCATGGACCCAACTCTCAGCAGCTTTCCTAGAGGAGTTCAGAGTTTTGAGCATGGAATTGGGGATGCCCAGAGTGACAACAATATTGGAGCCAGAGAGAGCTTGTAGCACAAGTGGGTCAGCATCGAAAAGCTTGACCTTGGAAACCTCGTTGGACTTCAAGAGCTCAACCACCTTGGGAGGTGGGAGAGGGTGAGAAGACATGGTACCCCAGTTGACGCCTATGGCGTCAGCTGTAGAACCAAGAAGGCATAGAATGGTGAGAAAGAGAAACACTGGGAAGGGATACATTTGCTATGATAGCAATGAATTAAAATGTCTTGAGTGGTTGGCTTTGGTGGAGAGACAGTGAAGGTAGAAATGAGTGTGCTCTGTTTTCCTTTTTCCTACTGAGCTTTTAAGTTTTAACCGATATATAAAATAATATGGTTTTAATTATGCTACAATCCCTATACTATCGCCATTTTTAAAATTTAATTCTTTTACTTTTAATTTCAGAAATTTAATTCCTCTATGATTTATAGCATTGTAAAAGAAATTTCATTAAATTGAATTAAGGGCATTTTTTTTTAAAGTATTCATTTAAATGGAAGCCATGTAATGCAAGTAGAAAAAAGAAATTGATTGTTACTCTTTCTTATTTGAAATTATGATCCCAAACTCAATAATTTTATTTTATTAAACCAATTGGCATAGACTCGCATAAATTCAACGACAACTACCTTGGGGTTGAATGCTTGATTGGTATAGGAATAGGGTGGAGACCAGTTCATCACATGATTGGCCTAAAAGTGAGAATATATGGTCTTTGACTAGTATTTATTTTTTATCCAAAAGAATAAAAGGCATATGTTGGGAAAAGGTTACAAGAAAAAACAGGGCCTAAAGGCATTGTTTTGATGTGCAAGGTCATAGTTGGGAGTTATACTGAAATGGGTTTGCCTTGGCAAAATGGGGTTTATAAGAGAAGAGAGAGCAGGTGGAGGTTTGTGATACAAGTCATTACGGAGTTCGGATGATGTGATTGAGGCTTGAAATGCATGTGTTTTACTTTGAAAAATAACTTATTATGGCCTGTAACTATTGTCTGTAGAGAATTGAGTTAGCAATGGAATGGGTTCCATATATATATAAGAATGAGTTTTTGATGGATTGTGGTATGTCCATTTCAAAGATGTTACCTTTGGGAGGTTAGTTAAAAAAGCAAAGCTGCCCAACTGAAAGGTTGGAATGAATTGCAGTTCCCGAGTGAGCACTGCACGTCATACGAAGCTCTGCCCTTCCCTTATTGCCTCACATCACATTTCCACTTCCAAGTCTTACGAAGAATCACTCCTTTCGGTTTTCTACTACTTGCTTCACCTCTTAAAGCCAAAATATAATGATAAAAACAGGGATAGGTTAAAGGCAGAGCCAAAAGAGAATATTGAAGATGCAGGTTTTTGGTCTACAACGTCCCTGAAATGCTGTCGGCGACCCAAACAACAGCTTTTCAAACCAGCTGAGAGGGGTGGGACCCACTCTTGTCCTATTCATTCTTTACAATCTTTGTTGGGTCTCGGCTTCTCATCACTTCCATCTATTTACTTGTTTACCTCTCACTTAATGCAACGTTCAACTTCTTCAATTACAGTTCTTCTCCAAACATTGTTGATGAGGTTTATAAATAGTTTACCATAATTTCTAATAATAAATGAAAATTTGTGGTTACACTTATCATTAAAAATTTGTTTGATTTAATTATAAATTTATAATCCCACTGGGCAACTTTCTTATCAATTATCATCTATTATATATAGATATGTGTTAGAAAGTGATTAATCTACAGAATTCATTATTTATGTGTTCTTTAGAATTAAAGGAGATTGATTCATGTTTGAGATAATTTATTATTTATATTTCACACAACGAACCACGCACTAAGAATTGTAAAACCATGTAGCTACTGCATGTCTCCCTAAAACCATGAAAGCCCTCCTTAGGTAACGACAAAAGCAACAATTGGCATCTATGTATTACGACCTTTTCCCTTTCGTACGTCACTTTAATTGCTTACTTTTCACTTCAATCAAATTAATGTAGACTAGTAGAGATGCAATGAGAGATTGATCAAAGTTGGAGTTCATATCCTCATCCTCATCAAATAAACTTGTACAAACGTGAATTAATATTACAGACAATAGGAATTTATTAGTTTTGGGGGAGAATGACTAGAGTTTACGCCAAGTGGACATATTACAACAAAAAGCTTAATCCATGAAAGAAGAAGAAAAGAACTTGTAAAAATAGAAACAATTTAAGCTATGATGATAAGAGAGCAAAAAATGTAGCAATGATCTAATTTGATATATAGATCTACAAATGAAAGTCAGAAATAGGAATTTGAGTGGTGGGTCTATGTCATTATAGCAAAACAGAAGAATATTATGGAGTGTTATCATAATACATATATACTTACATACATACATACACTTATGCAATAGAACGGAAGAAAAGGGTTGGCTAGCTACTGGTCCTTCTCGCTGTTAGGCAGGGCCAGCTTACCCAAAGGCAGCAATCACAAGGATCATTTTTATTAATTATTATTCATCCATGCTTGCAATGCAGATAGAGAAATTAATAAGTGTTGTTTTCCAGATGGAGAAAAAGAATGTGAGAGGAAGAGAGGAGAGAAGAAGATAATTTAGAGAGGATGGGATTTAAAAGAGTTATATATAACAGCAAATTAAAAGAGAGAATAAAACAAAAAACCCTCAACATCTTAGATGAAGGTTTTATTAGTTAAATGCAGAGAGGTGCACGTGTGCATATATATATATAACAAAGCTGAAGATGAAGAAAGCCGGGACCAGATCACGTACTGTTGTTTAGAGAAGTCTATTTTGTAGTATAAGATTCGGCTAACAAGTGTTTGTGTTGTGTTCAGTGTAACAAGTGTTTGTATTAATTTGTCAGGTAAAAACATATCTTAACCCCACCCAACCCCCCCTCCCCCCCTTTCCAAAAGAAATCCATTCAAATGCAAAATTATCTGATTGGACTAAAGCTTACAAATAGGTCAAAACAATGAAAGCTACCCAATAGCAATAATGATACTTTGCCAAGTTAATTTACTTGATAACATGAATGCAAAGTGACCCATTAGTTCGTTGTTGAGGAAGAAGCTAAAGTTAAATAATTATAGAAGCAAAAAAGGCTCTCTGTTTTTTTTTTTTTTTTTAAAGATGGAGTACAAGGGGCCGGGCATATTAAAAATAGATTAATAACTCTCATCTTATTGTTTTTATTTCAACTTATACATATATATGTATGTGTTTATATATATATAGTAATCATGTTCATGCATGACAAGAAATGAAGAAACTGTAGAAGTGGAAATATGTCGAAAGAGATTAAACAAGATTGCTAACTAAACTTAGTTCATGTGATAACTCATCATAATCACATATAAAACAGCTATTAGAAGATAAAATAAAAAATAAAAATAGTAATTAAGAGAACAACTATACGCTATTAGTGGTTGCAGCAGCGGTGACAGTACCATCGTTAGCCGTTGTTCCACCACAACTACCATCACCGGCAGCACCACCAGGTGGTTGAGTACCAGAAGCCGCCGACACAGCCGTAGTAGTAGGCCTTTTTCGCTTCTTTTTCTCATAAGGAATCCCTCTAGCTTTAGCCTGCCCTCCTCTCACTTCCCTCAAATAAATCCTCACAGCCCTTGTCCCAAAAGGGTTTGATTCCGGACGTCCACCGTTTTCTTCATAAGCAGCTCTCAGCCGTCCGATCAACGCGTCGAGGCTACCCCACGCTTGCTTGAGTGGACAAGAACAAGGATCGGGCGGGTTTGCATGTCCGAAATAAGGACAAGCGGTTACGTGAACCTTAGTTTTGCCGAACTGGTCAAGATATTTCAAGAACTCAATTACGTGTGCGCCGCTGCAACGAGATAGCGTCAGTGGGGGCTTGTGGTTCTTCAAGTACTGCAAGAAAGTGTTCCAGTCGCGACGCTTTTGTGACTCGTAGCGACTCGGTGGATGAGCTGGAGAAGAAGACAATTCACCAGCTCCACCTTGTTGTGAATCCATCGGCACCGGTGCTGTAGCTGATGATGAACCCTCGTTGATGCTATTCGGGTTGGCTCTGGAACCAGAATCCATCGATTTAAAACAAAAAAGAACACTAAACCTATCAAAATCCTAAGCTCTTAGGTTAGGTAAAATAGTAGTATTAGTGTTCATATTGAAAGAAGTGATAGGCTCCCCCACCCACCGGTGACAGGAAAGATTTGCTTGTATAATTGTATTCTCTTTATTGGTGATAGAGAAGAAGATATGATTCTGAGTTAAAGAAGGAAATAAAATGAATTGATGTTAGAAAAAAAAAAAAAAACAAGTAGCAAGAACAGGAATCTCGATGATGTGGGACATCCAAATACACATGTTACGTACATTTTTATATTGAAAATTAAATATTCAAATCTAATACTGTAGATTACGAAGTGGATCATGAGAAATGGTGGTGGTGTACTCTTTGTGTATGTATATTGCTCAATATTCAATAATATATAGTGTATATAGTTTTCATGTAGGGTGGATCACATGGTGGCCCCAATGGAGGTGACATGGTTCACTATTGAATCCCATCCCCGGCGGCCCCATCACCCCTTTTTCCGCTAAAGGATCCATATTCCATTAATATAAAAGCAAAACTAAATGGGGGAGCTTCCTAGTTGCTGTGTAGAAGTGCAGTACACGTTAGGAAATCGAGAGTGTGCATGGGATAGTTATGGTTGTGGTGGTGCATTTAAAGAGTTAAATTGAAATGATAAGACATAGATGAAATTATTAAGAGAAATAATAATTAACTTTAAAAAAATTAATTAATCTCCATAGAAAAATTCCCTTCATTTGAAATTAAAATGTAATATATATATATATATATAAAACATAAAATATAAAAAAGGGCATTAATACCAATAAGAAAGCACATGCACCATGCATATGCTGGTAGCCACAGTATTTGATGTTTACATTTTACCAAGGAATAGAACACCTGAATTAACTTCAATTGTACAACCATTGCACATTTTACGGACCCAAACATTTTACATCTTCAATAATCCCAAATATATATATAATTTAAATACAACAAATAAAAATATGTTAGTACATGCTTCTTGAGTTATTATTATATGTATACATAGAATAATCGCTTTTCTACAATTATAATCTAAAGAAATATATTTACACATTGCATTTTGCTTTAGAGTGCACTTCAAGGCAATGTCATATGTTGAAATTAGATGATCATGAACAATGATTTATAATATATTAGTTTTTTTATCCTGTTTTTAATATCAATTAAATTTATTTGAATTATGTAAATAATATGATAAAAACAATAATAATAATAAATAGTAAATATTATTTTATCTTGTATCTAAACATTATTTTTATAAGAAGATTCGTAAAAATATTAACAGCTTTTTGAAAAAAATTAAAATATGCTAATAGAATTATAAGAATATAAAAAGAAAAATATAACAAAATATTCAAAATCTGAGTGGATTTCATATAAACAAATTTTGTTAGAATTTGGATTTAAAATTAATTAATTAATTAGTACAAGCAAATTAGAATAATAACATGGGATGTACCGGAAATCATATGAAAAATGTTACAATATATATTAAAATTATTGAAAATGTTTAGAAATATTTAAAATGAATAGTTGAACTGATTTAGTGTGCCTTTGTATGGGCGGTGTGTTTATTTCCGATAAGGTTAAAAATAGCGGTGGCGGTAAAATAGAAGATTTTATTACCCACAATCACTGCCAATCCAAAGACATTTTGAATTGTAGCTCAATTAACATAGATATTATTATAATGTAGGAGGACGTTGGTTCGAATATAGTGAAACGTATTATAATCACAGTTTTACCACATCTCCTCGTTAATAATTGTAACGCCCCCTTTACCCGAGACCGTCGCCGGAGTCGAGCACGAGGCATTACTAAACTTATTTGAGCACTTAAACAATTCAAACAATTTATATCACACTTTCCAGACAAGCTGTCCAACTGTGTCATAGTTGCTAAATAATTCATATCTCGAGTTATAAAACTCGAAATCCAAATCCGTAAATTTTCTCTGAATTTATACTCATATATCTACTTACCAATTTTTTTCTAGGATTTTTGGTCAAGCCAATTAGTACAGTTTATTATTTAAAATCTCCCATGTTTTAGGGTTTGACTACTCTGACCTTTGTGTATTACGAATCAGATATCTCTCTGTACAGAGCTTCAATGACTATGCCGTTTGTCTCTAATAAAACTAGACTCAATAAGGAATCTGTACATATAAAGTATGACTTCTAATTATCTTTGTAAAATTTATGGTGAATTTCCAAAGTCAGAACAGGGGATCCAGAAATTGCTCTGGCCCTGTTTCACAAAAATTTAAACATCTCATAAAATATAGCTCATATACCTGTTTTGCTTCTTCCATATGAAAATAGACTCATCGAGATTCGATTCCATAATTTATTCATTATTTAATTCCATTTCTACTATTTTTAGTGATTTTTCAAAGTCAAACTACTGCTACTTACCGAAAACTATTTTAGTACAAATATTGTTAACTAGTTTATAACATCTTTACTTCAATTCATTCAAACTCTATACATGCCATATAAATCTTCAAACATAAAACAAAAGCTACCGAATTGATCTGGATAGTGTGCTTTGTTGTGTTGATCCGATCTACCCACTTCACTTCAAGTTAATCTACATAAAAATATTAAACACACACAAGTAAGCTTATTGAAGCTTAGTAAGTTCATAGGTTAAAAGTAATGCTTACCAAACATAATATTTCCAAACAATACCAAAACATTTACTAAAGTTTCCTGCGATTCACAACCATTGTTATAATAATTCACATAGTTGAGCTCAACAAGAATAACTACTCAATCTCTTTCATTTGGATCACTTCTCTTTTATTTCTTATAATCAAATTAGGAAACGGCTTACGAAATTGAGTACGTCGTTGCTCAATGCCACGATTCACAACTCAGTATGGTTTTCCTCATTGAAATACCATACCTACATTTTTTTAACTCGGTATGGGAAATGCCATACCTACATTTCTTAACTTCGGATGGATTTGATAATACCATACCTACATTTCATGTTCAAGATGGATAATACCATACCTACATTTCACAACTCAGTATGGATGATACCATACCTACATTTCACACTTTGCCATGGAACAACCATGGTCTTATCCAATCAATTCATCACACGTCACGATACGAACGTACTCAATCCTGCGTTTTTCCTAATTTGCATTTCCACATTTATTCTTTCATTAACAAAATCTACACAATCCCACAACAAATTCGTATATAATAACACATTATATACTTCAATCATTCACAAATAAACATCTAATTTCAACCATATGAACTTACCCGGCTAATTTGTAGAAGATATTGAAATTTAGGGACTATTCCGCAACTTTTTCTTTTCCTCGTTCTTCTTTGGATTCTTGATCTATAATATAAAATATATCTACTCATTAGCATTTATTTGATTTCTATTTCACTTCACAATTTATGCTGTTCAAATTTCGAAATTGCACTTTTACCCCAAAATTTACAGTTTTCACAATTTAGTCCCTACTCAATTCCCCCATCAATTGAACTAATTTTTCTCAATTAACACTTTATTTTATCATTATAAACTATTTCAAAACCTTTTATATTCTGAATTTCAACAGCAACCTTCAATTCACAACTTTTTCACAATTAGGTCCTAAATATCATTTCCTATCAAAATCACCTAATAAAACCACCTTAATATGAAATTAGAACTTAAATTTCATAATAATTCATCATAAAATTCCCTTATCCATCCAGGGTAACTTCCAATTTCACCCATAAAATCAAAAACTAATGAATTCTACAAGTGGACCTAATTGTAAAAGTCATAAAAACATAAAAATTATCAAGAAAAAGCAAGAATTAGACTCACATCCAGCGTTTTGGCTGAGAAATTATGAAGAAAATGTCTAGATTTTTCAATTACATCATTATTTAACTATTAACTTTTATCTATTTCCAATTTTGCCCCTTGTTCACATTGTTTTCTTGCTTATTTCATATCCAAACCGTCCAGCCATTAACCTTTGGGTCTAATTGCTCTTTAAATCCATCTTTTTAAATACTTAAGCTATTTACTCACAATTTAACAAATTTTGTGCTATTTTCAATTTAATCCTTTTCAATTAATTAGCCATCCAAACGTTAAAATTTTCTAACGAAACTTTAATACTAACTCAATGACACTCCATAAATATTTATAAAAATATTTATAGCTCGATTTTCAACTTTGAGGTCTCGATACCTCATTTTTGACCCGTTTGACCTAACAAATTCTTTTAATTCACTAATTTCACCATTTCACAAATTCTTCTAAATTCTTACTTGACTCATAAATATTAAATCACTATCTTGTTCAATCTTATTTGTCGAATTTAGTGATCTCAAATCACCATTTTCGACACCACTGAAAATTAGGCCGTTACATTGAGTAGCATTTTGGTGGTGGTGATAGTAATTAAAACAACAATGGAGTTTGAAGACAGATTGAGTGATCTCCTCGATTTCCTTCATTTTCATTTCAACTACTTCAAATGTTAACATTTTTCAATATTTTTTATAAATATTATATATGATATACATATCTAAAAAAGTAGCGTGAAGGAATATAACGCAAAAAATCATAATCTTTGTATACCCTACCACCAATGAATGATTCTTCTCAAGTCATGCAAAAATATTTTTCATACTTCACCTCTTCACTCCTCAAACTCTGAAGCAATCAATCAAAGCTAAGAATGCCAAAACCCTACCTTTTTACAATGGAGTGGGGATATCATTCAAATAACAAAGGATCAATAGATCTAATACAGTAAATATTGGTCTGGGGCACACAGCCAGGCTGATAGGTTGTACACCATCACAAAGCTGCATCATCTTTGTTGATTTCTATATTATGAAAGGCTGTTGTACGTATATGCATGTGTGTAACAGGCCCTCTTTGTTCTATCTAATAACCCCATCTACCATCATCCATACTCTAGTCCAATATTCCCTGGCCCCTTGTAGGGTCTATGTCCTTGTTTTGTTGACCAAAACTTAGTAACACTTTCACTTTTTGGATAAATCATTATTTTAAGTCCCATCTTTATACCTAAGAAATCAATGGAATAGTTATTTTTTATTTTTTTAAATGTAATTTGCTGTAGGGTGAGAATCTAGATAGAGAGTCATAACCAAAACCTATGCTATGTTAATAGGGTTGTGTATATAATAAAAAAAAATAGTTAATGGATGGGATGAAGTGTGTGAGCTCGAGCTTTTGTTGTTTGTTTGTATACTTGAATGAACGATGGAAAATTTACTGAAATGGGACGATGACGGCCCCAACCCTTCCGTAGCCATACGTGTAAGTCCATGTTATTTTTGGACCGTGCTTTAATGGGCCTCCCGTTACCCTCACCATGGTTTTTTCTTTTTACTACAAATATTTATATTTTTAAAATTCACATGTCTAATTATAAATAATATAAATCTGATCTATTAGTATTAGAATTAATTAAATGCAAAGAATAATTATTCTAAACTTAGATTAGAATAAATTTAGATATAATTTGCATATGATAAAACTTTAGCTCAAATAAAACATAAAGCTAGAAATTTTTTAAGATAATAATTTAAATTATAAAATTTTAAGAACTAAAATACACATGATGAGCGGTGATTGTAGTGAGGTGAAATTTTTACCTTATAACTAAATAATTAATATTATCATCGCTACAATTTTTATCATACCCTTTAATAATTATATAACACCACCAACTTCTCAAGAAAAGAATTAAACAAAATATATTTTGACAAAATCATCTAAATAACAAAATTAAATTAATTTCTATTTTCTATAAAATAAATGAAGGTGTTAAAAGATCTGTTAAACTTTGGTGGGTTTGCAGGGTAAAAAGGAAAGGAAGAGCTGACAAGCTATCCTATTCCTATCCTTTGCTTTGCAACTGACATTCCATAGACCATTCTCAAGTTGTCTCATCAATCAATCAAATTTTTATGTATAGGAGTCAAGGTCAAATTTTATATTTTTATAAAACTTAAAATGTAATTTTATTACTATATTTATTTATATTTTTATAGGTTTTAAAGGATGAAATTAAAATTATATTAATTTTGAGAGAATTAAATTATAATTTTTAAATTTTAAAGGTCTAAAACATAATTTTTTAATTTAATGTTTTATGTGTAAAGTTGAAATAAATTAAAACTTTACACATCATATTGCATATTAAAACTAGATTTATTTATAATTATGGTAAATTGGTAAATCTAAATAATTATAATAATTTATATAAAATTGATGTATTGAAAATGAAAAAAATACACAAATGTATTAAAATGTACACATCTCTTAATTAATAATATGTTAAAATTTATCGAAAGTTTAACATTTCAAATATGTGACATTAAAATAGTAATTATATATATTTTTAAAAAATTAGCCCAAAAATATATTTAAAAAAAAATTAAATTGTCCACAAGATTGTTTCTACTATAATTGATATTAATTCAAAAAAATAATATTAGTATAGATAACCAGACCCATGTGTAACCACATCCTATTTTTTCCCGCTCCATAAAATAATATCTTTAGAAGTTACAACACGTAACTAGACATGCGATGAACTGTAAGAAGGAACAACAGCCCAACCAAACAAATAAAAGCACCTCATCATCCTCTGCCTTTCTAGAACTCTCTAGCTTCGTCGCTCGCTTTCTTATTTCTTCCATTTTCACTACCTTTCCACTCATGTCTCGAATTTTCTTCATTTCTCCTAAATCCCCTCCCCCCTTTTGTATATATACCTCCGGGGTTCCCTTTGTTAAATCATCAGTTAATATTACAAATTCATCTAAGCAATCGATTCAACCAGACAAGCTCTCTTAAAAATCCCTTTATTTTCCCTGTATAATTCTTGTTTCTTGTTTAACGCATAAGAATGGCGGCCAAAGCTGAAGGCAAGGCAATTGGGATTGATCTCGGGACGACATACAGTTGTGTTGGTGTATGGCAGAATGATCGAGTGGAGATTATTGCCAACGATCAAGGCAACCGAACGACACCGTCTTACGTTGCTTTCACCGACACCGAGCGTCTCATCGGTGATGCTGCTAAAAACCAAGTCGCTATGAACCCACAGAACACTGTTTTCGACGCTAAACGTCTGATCGGTCGTCGATTCTCTGACCCAGCGGTGCAAGCCGATATGAAGCATTGGCCTTTCAAGGTTGTTGCCGGCCCTGGTGATAAGCCGATGATCGTCGTTAATTACAAGGGTGAAGAGAAGCAGTTCGCTCCTGAAGAAATTTCTTCCATGGTGTTAGTCAAGATGAAGGAGGTTGCCGAGGCTTATATGGGTCAAACCGTGAAAAACGCTGTTATAACCGTGCCTGCTTATTTCAATGATTCCCAAAGGCAAGCTACAAAAGATGCCGGATCCATTTCGGGGCTTAATATTTTAAGGATTATCAATGAGCCAACGGCTGCTGCAATTGCGTATGGCTTGGACAAGAAGGCATCAAGGTCCGGCGAGAAGAATGTATTGATTTTCGATCTGGGTGGTGGAACTTTCGATGTTTCATTGTTGACGATAGAGGAAGGTATATTTGAAGTTAAAGCCACCGCTGGTGATACTCATCTTGGTGGTGAAGATTTCGACAACAGGCTTGTTAATCATTTCGTTCAAGAATTCAAAAGGAAACATAAGAAAGATATCAGCACCAATGCAAGAGCTTTGAGGCGATTAAGGACGGCATGCGAAAGGGCTAAAAGGACTCTTTCATCCACTGCTCAAACCACCATTGAAATTGATTCACTCTATGAAGGTATTGATTTCTATTCCACTATTACAAGAGCAAGGTTCGAGGAGTTGAACATGGATTTGTTTAGGAAATGCATGGAACCTGTTGAGAAATGTCTACGAGATTCCAAAATCGACAAGAGTCAGGTCGATGAAGTTGTTCTTGTTGGTGGATCAACCAGGATTCCTAAAGTTCAGCAACTTTTACAAGATTTCTTCAATGGCAAGGAACTGTGCAAAAGCATAAATCCCGATGAAGCTGTTGCTTATGGTGCTGCTGTTCAAGCCGCTATTTTAAGCGGTGAAGGGAACGAAAAGGTCCAAGATTTGTTGCTTCTTGATGTTACTCCTCTCAGCCTTGGTCTTGAAACTGCTGGTGGAGTGATGACGGTGTTGATTCCAAGGAACACGACGATTCCAACAAAGAAGGAACAGATTTTCTCTACATATTCTGATAATCAGCCTGGGGTTTTGATTCAGGTATATGAAGGTGAAAGAGCTCGAACCAAAGACAACAATTTGCTCGGCAAGTTCGAGCTGACGGGGATCCCACCAGCACCAAGAGGTGTTCCACAAATCAATGTCTGTTTCGACATTGATGCAAATGGTATCTTGAACGTGTCTGCTGAAGATAAGACTGCAGGTGTAAAGAACAAGATAACAATTACAAATGATAAGGGAAGATTGAGCAAGGAAGAGATTGAAAGAATGGTACAAGAAGCAGAGAGGTATAAAGCAGAGGATGAGGAAGTGAAGAAGAAGGTGGAAGCTAAGAATGGGCTTGAGAATTATGCTTACAATATGAGGAACACCGTGAAAGATGACAAGTTTGCTGGGAAACTCGACCCTGCAGAGAAGCAGAAGATTGAGAAAGCCATTGATGATACAATTGAATGGCTTGATGGGAACCAGCTGGCTGAAGTTGATGAATTTGAGGACAAGTTGAAGGAATTGGAAGGTATTTGCAATCCCATCATTGCAAAGATGTATCAAGGTGGTGCTGGAGGTGATGTGCCAATGGGTGGTGGTGCTGAGATGCCTAACGGTGGTGGGTCTGGTGGGTCTGGTGCAGGGCCCAAGATTGAAGAAGTGGATTAAGTTCCATGGCTTTTCTTCTGCATATTAAATTGTCTGTTGTTGTCTCTGTTCCTTTCTTTTTTTTTCTTTTTTTCTTTTTTTTTTGTGTACCTTGGTTTGGCTAGTATTATGTGATGGGTGCGATAGGTGAGGTTTTTAGATGTAAAAACGTAACAATGTAATAAGAACTTGAAATTTCATTCGCCTCAACATAAGTACTCTTCAACTCATTATTTTCAGATTATGATTTTACAAATACTACTAGCGCTACCTTTTCTGAGCTATATATATGGGTTACTTAATAGGGTAAGTAATTACACCCTAGTAGTTGGGGGTTAATGTTCAGTATAATAAATCAATAGGAAAATGTCTTAAATTTAAATCTATTTAATGATTAATTTTGGATATTAAAATTATTAAATTTTGATTTGTGTATTTATGGTATTTATAATTGTTTCATGAAAAAATAAATTGTAAAAACGAAAATTTAATTAGTGCAAACGATGTAGACTAAACGATTGAAAATTTGTGAATAATTTAATGATTAATTTGTAATTTTTTAAAATTGAGTGATCAAAACATAACATGTTAATAGTTTAATGATTTTGAGTATAATTTACCCTAATTACTCATGCAATGATGCAAAAGAATTGGTGTACCGGGCAATTTGGCAATCAATAGCTAACAAGTGAAAATATAACCCAATTAAAACAACGTCATTTACACTTTGCATTGTTTAAATACATTTAATCGTATGAGGTGACACAAAGTGCTACCCGGAGATCGTTTGAGGTTCCACATACATACATCCGATATGTTTCTATTTCTTGTTGATCATCCATGTGAGGTCCGCCGCGCGTGCTAACTGCATAGTGACAGTCACTGCCGCTGTCACGCTTGGAAAAGACAATCTGCCTGAGGATTGGTTCGTGGCCGTTAAGAAGATTGCCCATGCTTAAAACTTTTCTCCATGACTGATTGGCAGTGGGTGGGGTAAACATATTTGACATAACTTGTCTCTCGTTCACCCGTAGCTGTAGCTTCAGGTCAAATTCCTAAGCAAACAAAAGATGTTAAACCCAACACAGTTGGAGGCAAATTCTAAGAAACTGATGCGCTGAAGTTTCTATTAGTTAAATCTAAATTCAAGTTACTTGCTGATTTCAGTCTTTATGGAATAGTAGATTGCAATATTGCCAACATTTTAATCACAAGTCCAAAGACATGAAATGGATTTCCCCAAGCAATAGTACATTGAAAGAGTCCACGATGCCCATGAATGCTAGAGTGGTAAAAGTGAAGATTCATGGCATAGAAGCTATTTACCTTCTGAATATCAACATCTGCTGAGCCCTTTCCCATGTTCGGAAGGTAAAAGTCGTAGTAGTCACTGAAAATAGCTTCATAGACACGGGGTGCTTGTATGAATTTATGACGAAGAGAAGCTGCAAGTGTTAGCAACTTCTCAACATGTTCAAGGGCAACACAAAGCCGTTTTAGGTCTTCAATTTTCTCACTATTTCCAGATAACAGATTTGCTGTGACATGCATGAGATTGAAACTTCAATGACCTTAATTTTGAAAAGTATAAACCTGCAAGAATGATGAAAGAAAACCTTGCAAAGGCCTTAGTGTAGATGCCATAGTATGGTAGAGTTGGTCCATTTTAGTTGTCATCTGCTTCAAGCTTCCAAAATTCGTCTGGTGCAGTGTGTCAGCTGAGGCTCTGAAGGCAGTACAAACCATTTGCTCAAGAAGCTGATGGGGTCGCACAGTTTCTAGGTAATGAAGTATCTGTAGAATTCAAGAAGCCAAGAAGAATCAAGCTTGATGCATCAAAGAACTGGGTGACGGTTATTACCAAGCTACTTGGTGAGCAAAGTTTCAAGTCATCTATATGCCAGGTAATAAATCTTTGCTACCAATGAATCAAATGTGAATATTTAGGCACAACTCAAGATATGTGGGTACCATTTCTGAATCTCTTCCCCTATAAATCAATTAAGGCGGATACTAACAGAAGGGTTTGCCTCTGGAAACATCATCATCACAAACTTGGGAATGAGCAAGCAGTTTCCCATTGTCAGAGTCAGGATAATGAAACTAGAATGAACTTTCAAATCATGTTTGCTACTGCACACAACTCTGCAAAGAGTGTTGGAAAGCTTAGGCATTCCAAGTCATAATTTTCAGGCCTAAGGCCACAGGTTTGTTCGGTAATGTCTCTGCACGTGACATTATCTTTTTGGTCAAAGGAACCACAGGGGATATCAGTATGCTCTTGGTAAAATTCAAATTAAGGGAACAAAAAGCTAACCTTCTCTCCTTCTCGGTTTGGATCCAGCAGGGGTTTCTGTTCATAAGCGGGCAAACTAGGAGCATCATTCCAAATCTTTCTCCATGAGTTCCCAGGGCCAGACATCCTCTGTGAAAGTTTTCCTCGAGGAGGCCACTTATCATTTGCTTCACTTCCATCATTCTCCCAATCTCCAGGTGAATGCCACCGGATAAAATCTTCGAAAACAGCATCTGGGTTTGCAGCTTTAAAGGCTGACATGTCTATTTCAAAATTTGAAGAATTGTCAGGAAAGATGCACAGTGAAGCATAGAGCAGACAAGAACATATTTGAGACTTTAAGCATCAAACTTATGAGAGAAGAAGGTTAAACAGAGAATGAAGGGACCATTTAACATCTAACATCATACAAGCCTGGACTTATTGCCTCTATCCTATTTGCATTCGTACATAAAAAAATTTACCGAATTGGGAGGGCAATTTAAGAATTGATTCCCTCTTATCAGCCTCCAAGGAGAGTGCCTACATGCAGTGTGTGACTCCACTAAGGTAGCCAGTAACTTTAACATCCTCTTCCTTGATGTAAAGTTGAAACATGCAGTTCCATTGATGCATAATTCAACAAAGATGAAATACGTAATGACCTTATTCACAGTTGTACTGCCAGGGAGTTCTTTGGATGAAGTCAGATCAGAAAGAATTCAGCAATTGTATGGATCCAAAACAGTTATATTTAAATAGATGCAATGAATTCCCAATCTGCTGGACTAGGATTAAAAATTGACATAGGAAAAGATATATCAACTAACAAAACATCAAAATATTTCTAAATAGGGAGGAAGATATTCTTTGTGCCAACTATTCAACAGTTTCTTAGCTCCATAACTAATCCCCAACAAAACCAGATGTAAATGTTGAAAAGCTTTATGTTTTCTTTGAACTTTCCCAGTTCAACATCAAAGCATGGTTCCATATAAAATGAATTTAGCAGTCTCTTGAAGTTACATCTGCCACTGGCAATATCTAATTACTTACAAAGTAACATAACAAAATCACTCTCAAGAGGAAGACCACTTAGTATAGTTATTACCTGAAGATAATGTTTCTCTCTCCAACTGTGCAGAAAAGTTCTGTAATGAAACATCAAACATCTTCTTGAGCGGTAGTAAATAATTAAAGTTGTTCAAGACAACATGAAATATATAAAAAATGCTATAACTTCTTTTTTTTTTTTTTCCTTCTAATTATAATCATGATAGATGAAACACGCAAAGAAAAAATGTATAAAGGTAAATCTATTGCTAACTGTGATCAGCAAATTAGATCCTATTCATGATTCAGAGATAGCCATAAAATTCAAGCATCCGTTAACCAATTAATGAAGGAAATAATGCTATTGAACTGCAAAATGAAGTATTGCAAGAGAAAGCCAACCCGTAAATTTTAGATATTTAGCACAATGAAATATAACTCTATTAATTCTTTGGTGCCTGAGCTAAACAGTAACTAGAAAAAGCTGCTAGGTATCAGTTTTGAGTCACTGATTGTAAAGAGAAACATATCATTAAAATGCTTAAAGCATGTTAAATCTTACTTTGGCTTGAGAGAACTAATATGTCAGGAAGAAGGGAGAGGGCACGCAGAACATTACATGACTGTCTGAACTGATCTATAACTGACTAAATCTTTATACAATCCAAGTTCAAGGGTGTGAGAAGCAGGATGGCTACCTTGACTAATACCATGTTTACATCATACGACTCCCAGGTGATATGTTTAAGATTAATGGTTTGTCTGATGCAACAAAAAAAGAACAAACTGACATTCATAAGCAAATGGCTTCTAAAAACATTGGGCTTACAAATGAATCACCAAAGGCCTCGACAGCACGGAGTCGTTCTTCATGCATGTCTTCTGTCATGAGTGGTGCATTCTATAACAGTTCAAAGGAAAAGAGACCACTGCGTTAAACATACTTTGTAGGAGTTTTTTTTTTTTTTTTTTTTTTGGGGGTTGGTAAATCAGAGATGTAAGTGAAACCTGTGTAAATGGAGCATGCAAGCTCTGACACGAATTCAGAAGCTTCATAGACCCTACAGGACCAGCTGACCCTGTCCTTTTAGAATCTGAAGTGCTTTTATCAGCAGAATAGGCATCTTGAGAATTTGTACTGAATTTTGATATAGATGTTTTAGATTCATTAAAACCTTCTAGAATCAAGGGACTGCAAAAACCAAAAGGATATCATGTTTTTATTATAACTTTAGTCCAAAATAAAAGGATGCAGTAACCTATTGCACACTGCAGTACAAAAGGAGAACTTATGAATTGATAAATTTGTTATCTCATTTGTATTTCATAGAATCTTCTACACTAACTAATTATTGTGATATGGAAAAGTATTACAAGATACGTCAAAATGAACCTTCTAACTCAGGAATTCTAGACATGTAATTAACCCAGGTTACATATCTGCTGAAGTAAACAGAAAATGAACCCAGCATCTCATACATCATTTTTTAAAAATGCACCACCTAGTCAGGTAACAAGGTGCATAGATTTGTCATTCACACATATTCAATAAGCCCCACTAATTCTGCCTACACAAGTATCAATATAATAAAGGCAGAGAATGAATGCGCTTTAATCAGTGTCATCATAAGAGTAAGCTAAAATGGATCAACTAATATCGCTTATGTAATATAGTTAAAGCAAGAGCAGAGAACTAAAAAGGAGTTGTCAAATCCACTAAGGACAACAAATTTTTATGAAGAAACCAAAGAACTCTCACTTGCTTAGTTCACCTGTCACGTTTCCCATCAAAATCTTGACTCTGAGTAAGAAAACTAGTAGACTCCTCTCCAACTTGAATATCTTCCTGCATTTTTTATCAAATGAACAGTTCAAGCCAAAGACAATATGATGAACCAGGACCGTAGAGGTACAAGTAGAATAAATGTAGCAAGAAAGTGAAAGGTAAAAAGCATGAGAAGAAGAACAAGGGGTAGACTCTTTTTTCTCAACCTCCACCTCGCCTTACTATCAAATACAATAAGCACAGTGAAGGAACAAGAGAAGACAAAAGGGGCTCACAACCTCCATATGTACAAACACGTCATCATTACTTCCAAGACAGTCTTGAAATTCTTCATTGAGTTCACGCTTCTTCTCAATGCATATTGCAAGCTGACAAGCAAAAGGGCAAAGTAAAATAATTCAATGGTCATCATATTGCTTGAAAGAAAAAAAAAAGTGAATATTAAAAATAAACTAATTACATAAATAAGATAAGATTCTTCATAAACAAGTGCCTACTAGAGGAAGAAAAGTAAAAACAAAATGGAACATACAAGATCTTGACAACAAAATGCAAACAAGGTAATTTTCTACGGATCTAAGTTTAGCCTGCAACAGAGCTTTGTAAATCACATTAAAGCATGCGCCATTCAGTGTAACCAATGGCTCTCAGGACTTAAGAGAACCATTTTACTGCAAACCCATGTCTAACCTAAAAGATTTGAACTAGAAAGCTAGCAGACAAATTTGAGTAGCAATGATAATTAAAAAATTAGCTAAAGGTCTCATGAAATAAGTGCATGGCAAATACAGCTGTATCTGTCTTCATTTTCCCCTCCAACTTGGGTAAACTGAATTAAGGGTAAAAGATAGCAGTAGAGTATGAGAAAATTGTTTGACAGTTAACAGTACAAAAGGATGCAAGAGAAAGGAGCTAAAGTAGAAAGACGACAATAATTAATAAGCACCATCCAGCTGGAAAAGAAGTCAATGATACAAGCTTGACACACATATAGGAAGTTCAGCTCCTTTAAAAGCCCTATATTTCAATCAATATTAACTGTCTTCACTTGAAACATAGTCACAAGCTGTCAAACAATGACCATTAGATTTTATTACCATTTGTAGTTTCTGGTTGATTAAACAAGTTGCTAGGTCAATTGAACCATGGGCTGGCATTTTAGGCAATGGCTGTGACTCTTCCCAATACCAACGAATTTCTCGAACAAACTCTACCCACAACACAGCAATGGCTAAACACACAAGAAGAATAACCAACATTTAGTCAAGGAAAATCTTACAAGGTCAAATACAGACATTTTACTCTAGAAAATTTATCATGCATGATTCCATTCATACCACGTATGCTACAATTGCCAAACCATAATGAGTGTAAACAGAACTGTGCAAAAAGAGATTCAAGAGGTGCGCCTTTAATTGCTCGAGAACTCTTATGTTCGCCTTTAGCAAAATCAGGAAATTGACGACCTGTTATGTAAAATTAGAAAGAAACAAGTGAATTTTAAACAATAAGTCATATGTGAAGGCAGAAAATTAATAGCTTAAGAACTCTTATATTTGCCTTAGCAAAATCAGGAAATTGAAGACTGTTATGTAAGGTTTAAAAAAAAAAAAAGCTGTTCTCCCTTGAGAAGTCATATGTCAAGAAAGAAAATTAATATTCATAGAAACTACTTAAACAAGCCAGCAAAGCTGACGATGAGTTGAGAAAAGGCAGATTTTTCTTCTTTTTGGCCAAAAAGAGCATTTGGTTATTTCTAGAAAAAGACACAGAGATGGAGAAGGTAACTTATGCCACAGCAGGAAACATCAAAGACTTTATATAAGCACGTAGAGAGAAATATATAAAGCACGCAACATATTCTTAGAGATATAACACATCAAAATGCTTAGTGAATTGAAAGAAAAAGTACCCTCAAGCAAAAGATCTTTAAGCACACGGTCAAGGACGGTAGGTGGCGGTATAACCATAGAGGACTTTAAATTGTCTGAACCAAGATTTTCAACTGCTAGTAACAAAATGCACGAGTTACAAAAAAGAACAAGTTACACAATTTAAAATAAATTTCGAGGTGACTTCAATACATCCGCAGCATCATATATATGCCAAGATGGAGATAGAGCTATTAAGACCTGAAACGAAATCCTCCATAAATTGAGCTTCAAATGACATATCCAGTGCACTAACCAAAAGCTGCAACTGGGAAGCAAATCCAATTCGGTCTCCTTTTGAACTATCACTTAATACAAAAAATCAATATAATCAGATATTTCATAGGGAAAGGCATTAAGGAACTAACAAATCAAAAAGGACCATAAAAACAAGAAGATGAATATGCAGCACCAATCTCAGTTTTAGAATAAATATAGAACACATGCACAAATTCCTTACAGATTTGGAGACAAATTTGGAGTTAGAATCCACTTCTCGGCTTCATGGGGTGAAGCATTTTCCATTTCAGCCATTTCCAAGGAGCTTTCAATCACCTTTTCCGACCAAGTGGTCACCAAATCAAACCCTACATGCATAGTATCCATCAAACCAGTGCCTGCCGGCTATGCATAAAGAAAAAGCAGTCTCTCAAAGCTTGCATCAGCTTAGAGACCCTGCAAGTTATCTACAAGGCAGAATTTTCCACCAGCCTCCTCTTAATAAAGAAAAATGAGCATAACAAAAATAGGATTACCCTTTACTGGATCTTCTGCAGAATACCATTCACTCCAAGGGCAATCATCATCCCAATGCTTCCTATTGAGATTGCCACCGTCAGGCATCTTTTCAGATTCTGCATTTTCAGCATCAGCATCTTGGATACCATCATTTTCATCATCATTGGGAAGGGTTCGATACGTAAGTTTCATCATAAGATATACTTTGAAGAGATGTGTCAAATGGTCCGATGTCCAGTAAGCCTTCAAAAATAAATAACCAATTAATATTACCACATATAAATAAGAGCATAACATCAATGTGTATAAAAGACATTAAAAAATCTGATGTAAATACTCTTGCATAGACATGAGAAATAACTATAAAATGCTAGTTAAAAAACCTAATGTTATCTCACTACCATCGTAATAATTGACCCATGTTAAATGCCAAAAACAAACACACACTATAGTTTGTGAGCTGGAACAATATCACATTTTTAATAAATAACGAGGGAACTTACAAACTTAGAAACAAACAATTCATACAATCCTTCCAAATGCATGAACTTTACAGGAACTTGGCTACCAATACGATCTGCCTCAAACCTTCTAGTAAAAATTGTTCCCATGTTCTGGATTCCAATAAACGCTTTTCTTGAAGGATCATGGACTGGCACAAATGCTGGCCACAAACTGCAGCACCAAAATTTATATAAGTTTCAGATTCAAAGTTATTAGTAATATTTCATGTAACAAATATACCAAGGTTACAGATATGAATAATTAGAATCTATTAACAATTAATAACATCACATGTTGCTATGTCAAAAGCAGATCAAAGAAAATTATACTTAATGGCAGCATATTTCTGTCAGAAACCCACCATGAACAATTTGACAAAGCAATTGCAACTGCACTTAAAAGCTTGCTGGACTCTGGAGCATCAAGTACCACACCGCTGGCACTCTGAGGTGAAATCACCTATTGATGGCACACATCAGGCGCAAAGGAAATGAAAGCATCATAACATTATACAAACAGAAGTGAACTATTATCAAGAAGACTATTGAAAGAATAGGAAGGGACAGGACAAGATGCTGAGCATACCAAGAATTCTTTTACTCCAAAACAAAGCTGCAAATCATGCAAAGTGCAATTCCAGTCAGAAATGTTGCCTGTGCCAATCAAAAACGCAAGTCAAGAAACATAAGTTCAAACCCGGTAGCTCAATGAATAGGGGGTAAAAGTAATTTTTCACCAAAAATACCATTATTGTCGATCCCAAAGTAGTACTCCATGGAATAGATTTTTGTAGCATCTTTCAACTCGGATTTAATCCTATATATTTTATTAGAATAATCCAAATGAACAGCTCCCTTTTCCTACAAAGGACAGGGAATCTGCTTTCATTGAAAGTGATCATGGGATAGCAAATATAATCTTATCCTGCATCCTTATTCTTATCTATAAAAACTATGTAGAAGAAAATAAAAGATTTTGAATAACCAGAGTTAAATAGAACAATATTCTGAAATCAAAGCAAGCGTACCAGCAAATTCTTTGGACCATCAGCTGACCACTGTCGACAAGTAGCCTCTATTTCAGATATGAACCTAAAAATTCGATAAGATAACATTAAAAAGGGAAGAAAAATAAATGAGTAAAATGCAGTAGTGAAATCGTTAAGTTATTAAATACCTTTCCCATGAAGAAGCCAGAGTGAAATCATCAAAGTGTTCAATCTGCAGCAATAACCAGTAAACTTCAATTTTCCAACCAAAAAAAAAAATCAAAAGAAATTCAAATTGCTTTCGAAATTTTCTAGCTAAGGGAAACTCGGAAATCAAAAACAGGAAAAAAAACAAAAGTGAAGATGTGAATGACAAACTTCCTCTTCTTCTTCATCGTCTTCAGTTAAATTGGCTTTGCTTGTAGATGCCATGAAAGAATCACGCGTTATCGAGCAGGTAAAATCAGCTTCAAATTTTGGTTCCGTCGCAAATTGCCGGTGGCTACAGAAAATTAATCAAAATCAATCGTTCATAGCAAAAAGTATAATCAAAAGCGACGAGGGTGACAGGGAAAGATCTGGTTCTCAAGGAAAACGCAAGTAAAAGTAGGAAAAGCAATTTAGCCATGGAATTACAATAAGCTCGATCTAATGCTAAAGTTTTGCAAAATTAGACTTACCTCCCCCAAGTTATTCGTAATGACAAACGTTTCTTGCTTTTTTAGTTAAAATTCGAAATTTGTCTTTTAACATTCCCATCCTTCAAGTCTGACCATTTTTCGAACCAATAATTTGGCTCGAAAATGCAAGTAAAGTAGGTTAACTAGCAGTCTCTTCCCGCATCTGATCATGCCCGAATCGTGTGTCTACTAAGGTGGAATTTCCTGAGAAGTCCCTCTACTATAGATATAAGATCAATTTGGTCTATATATTATTAAAAAGAATTAAATAAGATCACATTGAAATGAAATTAACATTTATTGTCTAAAACAATGAGGTGAAAAATATTTTTTCATTCATAGTTCAACTCAAACAATATTTTATCTGCAAAATCACAAAATGTTTTTAAAAGATAACTCCTTGACAATTTTTTTAAAGTAAATGTTAATTATGTTAAAATTTAATCTTATTTTATTCTTATCAACTGTCTAATTTAATTTTCTTATAATAAAGAAACATGTAATGGTACATTTACCCTTTACTAATGATTAACTTAAACTTATTTACATCTTCATATTATTTTCTATTTTTATCAAAATATAATATAGTTTTTATTTAATATTTACTAATTTTATATTATTTTCATTTAATTGTATACATTTACTAATGTTATATTATGGTATTATACATTTCATTTTTATTTGATTTAATTACGTATAGTATAAAAATAAAAAATTATATATTATAAATAAAAATAAAAATAGGTTGAGCTAAGTTTGAGATTTGAATTTTAAAATTTAAGCTTGACTTATATTTTAAAGGAGTATTTTTTGTAAATTAATTTTTTATCTAATACTTTTTCCTAAATATAATTTTACAGTTTTAATAGTTTATATATTTATAATTTTAAAAGATTAAATCAAATTTTTATCACTTTGGGAGGCCAAAACATAATTTTACCTTTACTAATTTAAAATTTTATAACTTATAAATGACTTAAATAAAAATAATTCTATTTTAGGGATCTTGCTAACCTCCTAGCTCTACCACTGCTATCAAACAAGAATCTATATAAAAAACTATCAATATTATCAGGAAACACTTTAAGCGTGTATAATTGTAGATTTGATCAATATTTTCTAATTGGATCATTCTAAGTTTTCATATTTTTTTGAATTTTGAAAATTCAATCTTGATACAAATTATAGTTATTAATCTATTAATTGGATTCTCAGTGAGAAATAGTAAGCTAACACGACATTATATATATGATAATATATTTGGTGAGGACTGTAATTTAAGAAATTAAAAAAGTGTAGAGACTAAATACACAACTTTGCAAAATACAGGGACTGATAGAAAAATTTAACCTAAAATCTCCTTTTACTTGAACATGATCCATTCATTGACCGTTTAATTGCCTTGTACGGCCCACGTAATTCCACCTGAGTTAAATTTTATCCTCCCCTCGTGTCTCAAAAACCCAAAACAGAGAAAAAATGAAAATGGTTGCTTGCATTGCACAGACCCAAAACCCTCAAAAGAATAACTTTTTGCAAGTCCATAAATGCCCTTCCCCTCATTCTCCTTATATTAACTCCCCATTGAACCGTAATAAGCTCATTGAACAACAATTCCCATCATTTAGTTCTCTCTCCTATTTTCCCGCAACTTTTCTTCTCTTCTTTTATCAGATCCTAGTAGGTACCTTTTTTTTATTTTTCAATTTTCAGTCGTTTAATTGCTTGAATAAGAATAAAAAGAATGATCATGTTTAGGATTCGCTCATATTTCTTTGGTTGAAATGAAAATGTTTGGGGGATGAATGATATTAGAAACTGTGTATGCATTTGTGGCATTGACGGTAATTTTTTTATTGTGTTTCTTGGCAATTTACTGTACTATATGCTTCCAAGAAAGAGAGCGGGTGAAGGAGCGGTTGTAGGAGAGAGTGAAAACAACAATATAAAAGACGTTTGTGTCACATCGGCGATCAAGAAGCATCGTATTTGTGCCATTGCTGCCACCTGTTTGACGGTTAGTAACAACCCCGTAACCGTAGGGAACAATAGTAGTAGCCATAGTAGCAGTAGCGTGGTCGAGCCATCGATCATGACTCTCGGCTAAGCGAAACATAATGATATAGATGAGGATCTACACAGCCGGCAGCTTGCTGTTTATGGCCATGAGACTATGCAGCATCTTTTCGCCTCCAATATCCTCATTTCCGGGATGCAGGGACTCGGTGCCGAAATTGGTATTGATTTCCTACTTTCTTGAATTTGCTTTATGTTCTTGAAAATGAATCACTTTCTTGTTCTTTTCAAAAATCAATTGCTTTGGGGTGCCCATTTTTTCTTATGGCGTTCTTTAACGAGTTTCTTGTTCTGCATGATAACTATATCTATGACTTTGAGGTATTAATTACATTAGTGCAGCATTGCGCACTGTGTTATTGTTGTTTACAGTCATTTATAGCGTTATTGGTCCACCATTAGTTGAAATGCTGTTGTTAATAGCATTCTGAGAACTTAGGACGGAACCCTGAACATCTGTGTATTTAGCATAATCATTACAGATTATAATCTTTATACATTTAACTTTGGAGTTCAATAGCTCCATAAGCAGGTTTATAAGCTTGCCGTGTGCTAATCTAATTATGAGCAAGACTGCAGGAGAAAAATATAAAAGTAAAAACCCTTCGTTTTATTTGATTTAATACCTGTATTGTTAAGTCTATGGTTGCCAAGTTTTGCTCGCTTCAATGTTATTTTTTGCTTTCTGCAGCTAAGAATCTCATTCTTGCTGGTGTCAAGTCTGTCACCTTGCATGATGGAGGAATAGTGGAGTTGTGGGATTTGTCAAGTAATTTTGCTTTCTCTGAGAATGATGTTGGTAAGAATAGGGCACTTGCTTCTGTTCAGAAGTTGCAGGAGTTAAATAATGCTGTCCTGGTTTCCACCTTAACAACAAAGTTGACAAAAGAACATCTTTCTGATTTCCAGGTATTTCCCTCATGTTAAGTTGCTTGCTGATGAATCTTGTTCTTTGAAATGTCTTAGTATCAAGTTTAGCCTTACGTGATTTTTCTTGTTAGCATTGAAATCTGGTGTTGGGTTAGGTTATTTAGATTCAAAGGTGAATGTTGGATGTGGGTACCTGTCCAACACAGGAATGCTCATATTTTTCCTAAGTTTTTCTGTATATTTGTAGGACTGGTCCCCGTACTTGTGTCCAAATATGTGTCGGATGTAGATACTTAAAAGGTAAATAAAGAGTCAAAGTAACATGAGTGTTCGGATGCTTGGGGATAAAAATGTGAGCTGAAAACAATTTGTTCTACTGGATTTGCTGGTAGACTAGAGACTACAGAGTTTGGGCACTTGGAAAAATAAAGTTCCACTAAATTCAAGGTTTTATGTTCGTGGCTACCCTGTGTCCTCTCTCTTGTTATATTTTTTGCTGATATCGTGTTGTATTCAGTTGGTTCTTTTCTAACTGGTGCAGGCCGTTGTATTCACTGATCTAAGACTTCAAAAAGCCCTTGAATTCAATGACTACTGCCATAATCATAAGCCCCCCATTTCATTTGTCAAGACTGAAGTAAGAGGCCTTTTCGGTTATATCTTTTGTGACTTTGGTCCCCAGCTTACTGTTGTTGATGTTGACAGAGAGGAAACCACACACAGGCATAATTGCATCCATCAGTAATGACAACCCTACCCTAGTTTCATGCATTGATGATGAAAGACTTGAGTTTCAGGATGGGATTTTGTTATGTTCTCTGAAGTTCAAGGAATGACAGAGCTCAATGACGGAAAGTCCCAGAAAATTAGAAGTGCAAAGCCATACTCATTTACTCTTGAGGAGGACACAACAAATTTTGGTACATATGTGAAAGGTGGCATTGTCTCACAGGTGAAACAGCCGAAGGTGTTAAAATTCAAGCCATTGAGAGAAGCTCTTAAAGATCCTGGTGATTTTCTTCTGAGTGATTTCTCAAAGTTCGACCACTTACCTCTCCTGCACCTAGCATTTCAAGCATTGGATAAGTTTATATCTGAATTTGACTGCTTACCTGTTGCTGGGTCAGAAAAGGATGCTGAGAAGCTCACATCTATTGCTGCTAACATCAATGAGTGCCTTGGAGAGGGAAAAGTGCAAGATATTAACCCAAAACTTCTCAGGTGCTTTGCCTTTGGTGCCAGAGCAGTACTTAATCCCATGGCTGCCATGTTTGGGGGAATTGTGGGACAAGAGGTTGTTAAAGCATGTTCTGGAAAATTTCATCCTCTTTTTCAGGTTGGCTGGAACACTCTCTCTCTTTCTTTCTCCTTCTCTGTCTACCTCATATGTATTGTCTGATTGTCATGAGGCACATGTATATCTGGCTGCCTATTTGCACATGCATGTATGGATGCCTCCGCACACATAATTTATACATTCTTGCATATGCTATTTGGGCTTTATGTCTAATTAATGCAAATTGATGAACCTGTTTTGAAGTTTTAAGCACCTCTAATGTTTATTTTTTAGACAGTTAATTTTTGGTTTTATTAGAATTAGAAGCTTTGTTAAGTAGAAGGTGAATTGGAAGCTTTTCAGCTCAATCACTTTCAAGAACCTAATCTATAGCAATTTTCTTCGACTTATTTAATTTGCGACAGTTTCACTGCTTATATATATTGCTATCTTCTTTTCAACTCTACTTTTAGTGGAAGTTTAACCTTCACTATGTTTTTACCAGTTCTTCTACTTTGACTCGGTGGTGTCACTTCCTGTTGAACCTTTGGACCCCAATGATTTTAAACCATTGAATAGTCGTTATGATGCACAAATATTGGTGTTTGGCACTAAACTTCAGAAGAAGCTGAAGGATGCAAAAGTTTTTATAGTTGGATCTGGTGCTCTAGGCTGTGAGTTCCTAAAAAATCTAGCATTGATGGGTGTTTCATGTGGGAGCCAGGGCAAGCTAACAATCGCCGATGATGATGTAATTGAGAAAAGCAACCTCAGCAGGCAGTTTTTGTTCCGTGATTGGAACATTGGGCAGGCTAAATCAACTATTTCTGCTTCTGCTGCTGCATCCATAAATTCTCAGCTTAAAATTGAAGCTTTGCAAAATCGCGTAGGTCCTGAAACTGAGAGTGTGTTTAATGATGCCTTCGGGGAAAACCTAACAGTGGCCATTAATGCATTAGATAATGTTGATGCTAGGCTGTATGTTGATCAGAGGTGCTTGTATTTCCAGAAACCACTTCTTGAATCAGGAACTCTTGGTGCTAAATGCAACACTCAGATGGTGATTCCCTATCTGACTGAGAACTATGGAGCCTCAAGAGACCCACCTGAAAAACAAGCACCCGTGTGCACAGTGCACTCATTTCCACATAATATTGACCACTGCTTGACATGGGCTCGATCTGAGTTTGAGGGCTTGCTTGAGAAAACTCCTGCTGAAGTGAATGCCTATCTATCCAACCCGGTTGAATATGCCACCTCAATGAGAAATGCTGCTGATGCTCAGGCTAGGGATAACTTGGAGCGCATCCTCGAGTGTCTTGATCGGGGAAAATGTGAGACATTCCAGGGTTGTGTGACCTGGGCTCGCCTAAGGTAGTGCTTTATGTGATCGAGGAAAAATGCTTTGTTTGCATTTGTTTCTAATACAAACTTCTTATAATGACATAATGCTTCTTGTGCGCTCAGATTTGAAGACTATTTTGTTAACCGGATTAAGCAGTTAAAATTTACATTTCCTGAGGATGCTGCAACCAGTACCGGGGCTCCCTTCTGGTCTGCTTCAAAGCGATTCCCACATCCACTTCAGTTTTCAGCAGTTGATCCTAGCCAACTCCAATTTATTATGGCAGCATCCATACTTAGAGCTGAAACATTTGATAGTCCTGTCTCTGACTTGGTGAAGAACCCTAAGATGTTGGCTGAGGCAGTTGAGAAAGTAATAGTCCCCGATTTTCAGCCAAAGGAAGGTGTGAAAATTGCGACAGATGAGAAGGCTACACGTTCTGCTGGCTCTGTAGATGATGTAGCTGTTATTAATCAGTTACTCTTGAAGTTAGAGCTTTGCCGGAACAATCTGTCATCCGAATTCAGGATGAAGCCAATTAAATTTGAAAAGGTTTGCTCATATGTTCTCTGTTGGGATAACTAGTTGTGCTATTCTGGATTATTTTTCTTATTTCTAGAAATTTTTTGTAGCTATTATGATAATTGGTGGAAAATTTTGGTTTACGACTAGTTAGTAGGAAACTAGGTTTGAGGTTTATCTTTTAAATTCCGGTTACAAATAACTTTTCTTTTGGTGTCAATTGAGCATCTTTAATCAACCTGTGATTCCTTGAATTGCAGGATGATGATACAAACTTTCATGTGGATCTTATTGCTGGGCTTGCCAATATGAGGGCAAGGAACCATAGCATTCCCGAGGTGGATAAGTTAAAAGCAAAGTTAATTGCTGGAAGAATCATACGATCAATTGCCACTGCAACGGCTATGGCTACAGGCCTTGTCTGCCTCAAGTTATACAAGGTTCTAGATGGAGCACATAAAGTGGAGGACTATCGAAATACATTCACAAATTTAGCACTGCCTTTGTTCTCTATGGCTGAGCCAGTCCCACCCAAGGTCCTGAAACACCGTGACATGAAGTGGACTGTATGGGACAGGTGGGTCTTGAGAGATAACCCCACACTGAAACAAGTCATCAAATGGCTCAAAGGCAATGGTTTAAATGCTTACAGCATATCCTATGGAAATTGCCTGCTCTTCAACAGCTTGTTCCTGAGGCACCGGCAACGATTGGATAAGAAAGTGGTGGAAGTGGTTCGGGAATTTGCCAAGGCAGGATTGCCTCCATATAGATCCCACGTGGATGTGTCAGTGGCATGTGATGATAATGAAGGCAACGATATGGACATTCCTCCGATATCCATCTACTACCACTGACAGAAGTTTTCTTCTAATCACCGAGGTTTAAGGCTGCTTCAAGTTTTATTCTGATGATCTGGTGTTAATAGCGGATGAACATACAAATGGATTAAATTCTGCCAAAGACCTTGCACATTTCATATAGCATTAGATTAGTGTAGTTGTAGAATATGATAATAATAATTTTCTCACGTCATTTCTTGGCCATGCATGCTTCTCTTGTAAATATGTACAGTAATGTTAGCATCTGCTCGGTTCTAAATTTCTTAAGTATTCATTCCGGTTGGGATTTGAAAACTTGATAAAAAAAATGTTTGTAATATTTAATTTCGAAGGTACATTTATGGTTGAATTTCTTCTCTTTTTTTTTTTTAACTTACAAATATAGTTAATATAAATTGAAAATTTTAATGGTCAATTAATTACTTTTTATTCCTTTTATACCATCCAGTTATAATTTTACTTACGAAATCAGAATTCCTTCTCCCAGAAGTTTTAACAACATAAAATAAAAATATAACACCAATTACATTTGGTAAGTTAAAATTTTATATAAATTAATTTTTATTGAAAACTTTTATTTAAACTTTTGCTATTTTTTTTTAATTTAGAAAGTAAGCTCTAATTGAGCAACTTTCACGAGTAAAAGATTGCTTATATCGCAAGAAAAAAACTTTTGGATTTTCATTCATAACATTAAAAAAAAAATTGTAAAAGAGACATGAAAGAAAGAAGAAAATTTGGATTCTTATACGTGAGGTCAACCTCGGTCGCCCATCGCTATTCGCCATTAGCCATTAGCCATTCGATCATATATTCTATATTCTATATTCTATATTCTTAACTAAACTTTCAAATGGCAACAGTGATCTTTCAGCAGATGATAAAATCATCTTTCTGTCTCAAGTCTCAACTCATTTCCAGCTGATTCTCTCCTTTTCTTCCTGGGTAAATCATCTTATCAATCTCATTTCTTCTTTCGACCATTATATTGTACACTCTATGCCTTCAAACCATGTTCAAGTTAGGCTTTAGGTTGGATTTCATAATTTCTGTTTGTTTGTTATTTCTATCATAATCTTCTTCCTCTCGTCCGCCATAGTTGTTTACTACTTTTATATTACTATATTACATCGTGGCACTCATCGTAATTTCCATGGTGTTTTTGTGGCATTTTCGGCAGTTTCTCACTCTATATTCTATAGAGCTACTGTTGATAATAGAGTAGTAGTTATAGAAGCTGACCCCCCAAACCACTGCTACCACCGATACCCGCGGTCTCATCAACCTTTAACACACACCACATTGATAGCTGCATCGTCGCCGTCGCGGTTAATAACGGTGATATTAGTGCAATTCTTGGAAGTAACAGCGATCAGAGTAACAGTAGAGTAGTTGAATCTTCACCGTCGATCATGGCTCTTGGCGGTGCAAATTACACTGAAATCGATGAAGATCTCCATAGTCGGCAGCTGGCCGTCTATGGCCGTGAGACTATGAGGCGGCTTTTCGCATCGAATATTCTTATTTCCGGGATGCAAGGTCTTGGAGCCGAGATTGGTATGAGTTCTCGAATTTTGATTTCTTTCTATCCTTTCTTAATTTTGGTGAAAGAAAATTTATTTGTATCTTATCTATAAGCGATGATAATTTTCCGTTCCTTATGTGTTGTGATAGATCCCATATTCCAATTTGTACTAGTTGCATGATCTAATAGATTGTTTCAGAAATCACGAGATTAAAAGTTGATGATATTTAGGAATGTCTTGTTTTGCTGATTCAATTTGATGGATCGGTTTTTGTTTCTGAATTTGCTTTTGTAAACATCGGTAGCTGAGTTTCTAATGGGTTGATGGAAAGCTGATGGAAATTCATGTGCTAATGTTGAAAATTACGAGCTAAAAATTATGCCAGAACTAATTAATCTGTGATCCATATAGAATTTCCCATTCTCAATCCCTGGGTTGTGATATCTTTTGGTTATATTTTGGGATGTATATATGATAATGATTATAGATTGGTATCTCACTGAGACTCTTATTTCTTTTGCTTGTGCAGCAAAGAATCTCATTCTCGCTGGTGTCAAATCAGTGACTTTGCATGATGAAGGGGTGGTGGAAGTGTGGGATTTGTCCAGCAATTTTGTGTTTTCCGAGACTGATGTTGGTAAAAACAGGGCTGTTGCTTCTGTTCAGAAGTTGCAGGAACTTAACAATGCTGTGATCATTTCCACCTTAACAACAAAATTAACCAAGGAACAACTTTCCAACTTCCAGGTACTTAGTCTTTGGATCTACCCTGTCTATAATTGCTTACCTTGTTTTCTTTTTAATGGTTAACTGAATTTGGAACTTGCTCCATTTGTTTTGTAACAAACCTTGAGAAATCATGCTGAACTTCAATTATCATCACCTCAAATTCCACTATTTATATCTGATACAGTTAGGAAGATGTGATATGATGGAGATTTCCTGAGAGTGTATTTACCTGGAAAATAATCTGCAATTTGAGCTAAAATCTTGCTCTATGTTGCACGAGTATTTTGAGGATCTGTACATTCTCTGCTATTCCATCACATAACCTTGCCTTCATCTTTCATTGTGCAGGCTGTTGTATTTACTGATATCAGTTTTGAGAAAGCTATTGAGTTTGATGATTATTGTCATAATTATAATCCTCCTATCTCTTTCATCAAGGCTGAAGTTAGAGGTCTTTTCGGTTCTATATTTTGTGATTTTGGACCTGAGTTCACTGTAGTTGATGTTGACGGAGAGGATCCTCATACGGGTATAATTGCATCTATAAGCAATGACTACCCAGCATTTGTATCATGTGTTGATGATGAAAGGCTTGAGTTTCAAGATGGGGATCTCGTTGTCTTCTCCGAAGTTCATGGAATGACAGAACTAAATGATGGAAAACCAAGGAAGATTAAGATGGCAAGGCCGTATTCATTTACTCTTGAAGAGGATACTACCAAATTTGGTACGTATATTAAAGGAGGTATTGTTACACAAGTGAAACAGCCAAAGGTGTTAAATTTCAAACCATTAAGAGAGGCTCTCAAAGACCCTGGTGAATTTCTGCTGAGTGATTTCTCAAAGTTTGACCGTCCACCTCTGTTACACATAGCATTCCAAGCACTGGATAAGTTTGTCTCTGATTTAGGACGTTTTCCAGTTGCTGGTTCAGAAGAAGATGCCAATAAGCTTATTTCTATCGCTGGTAACATTAATGAGAGAGTGGGAGATGGAAAGGTGGAAGATATCAACCCAAAACTTTTGCGAAACTTTGCCTTTGGTGCCAGAGCTGTACTGAATCCCATGGCTGCCATGTTTGGTGGAATTGTAGGACAAGAGGTTGTCAAAGCATGCTCTGGAAAGTTTCATCCCCTCTTTCAGGTCAGTATCATTTATCTTTTGCAAATTGCCTTGTGTTGCACTGTATAAATTGAATTTACTCTCACTTACCCTTATGCATGGATTTTGAATTTAAAATTTTAATCATACTGTGCTTTTGGAATATTAATGGGATGAAATACCTTGGACTGTGGCTCAAACATCTATCACCTCCCCATCCTCTTCTTCACCATCTCTGAGACTTAATAAGAGTTTATGACATTGACTGTAAAATTTATTGAAACTTATGCAACCTAATTATTTCTTCTATTATACTAATCCTCTATCATTTGGTTATACAGTTCTTTTATTTTGACTCAGTGGAGTCACTTCCTACAGAGCCTCTGGACCCTAGTGATTTAAAACCATTAAATACCCGTTATGATGCACAAATTTCAGTGTTTGGGTCCAAGCTCCAAAAGAAACTGGAGGATGCAAAAGTATTCATCGTGGGATCTGGTGCTCTAGGTTGTGAGTTCTTAAAAAATATTGCTCTGATGGGAGTTTCATGTGGTGACCAAGGAAAGCTAACTGTCACTGATGATGATGTAATTGAGAAGAGCAACTTGAGCAGGCAGTTTCTCTTCCGGGATTGGAATATTGGGCAGGCCAAATCCACAGTTGCTGCTTCTGCTGCTGCATCAATAAATTCTCGTTTAAACATTGAAGCTTTGCAAAACCGCGTGGGTCCTGAAACTGAAAATGTGTTCGATGACACCTTCTGGGAGAATTTAACCGTGATTATCAATGCATTGGATAATGTTAATGCTAGGCTTTATATTGATCAGAGGTGCTTATATTTCCAGAAACCACTTCTTGAGTCAGGAACCCTAGGTGCTAAATGCAACACTCAGATGGTCATTCCTCACCTAACTGAAAACTATGGTGCTTCAAGAGACCCACCTGAGAAACAGGCTCCTATGTGCACTGTGCATTCGTTCCCTCACAATATTGACCATTGTTTGACATGGGCTCGATCTGAGTTTGAGGGTCTTCTTGAGAAAACTCCTGCTGAAGTAAATGCATATCTGTCTAACCCAGTTGAGTACAAAACTGCACAAAGGAATGCTGGTGATGCTCAAGCTAGAGATAATTTGGAACGGGTTCTTGAATGCCTTGAGAAAGAGAAGTGTGAAACATTCCAAGACTGCATTGCTTGGGCTCGACTAAGGTACTTCTTTGACATTAAATTGATACTATATTCATAAGTGAAGATGGTGCTTTTGTTGTGTCTCTTTTTGACATTATCCTTCTTTTGCATCTAGATTTGAAGACTACTTCGTGAATCGTGTAAAGCAGCTGATTTATACGTTTCCTGAAGATGCTGCAACCAGTACAGGGGCTCCGTTCTGGTCTGCCCCAAAAAGATTCCCTCAGCCACTTCAGTTCTCAGTAGTTGACCCAAGTCATCTGCAATTTGTTATGGCTGCTTCTATCCTGAGGGCTGAAACATTTGGCATTCCTATTCCTGATTGGATTGAGCATCCGAAGATGTTGGCTGAGGCTATTGAGAAACTAATAGTCCCAGACTTTGAGCCGAAGAAAGATTTAAAAATTGTAACGGATGAGAAGGCTACTACACTCTCTGTTGCATCTATAGATGATGCAGCAGTTATCGATGAACTCATCTTCAAGTTAGAGCTTTGCACGAAAAATTTGCCACTAGGGTTCAAGATGAAACCTATTCAGTTTGAGAAGGTTCGCCTTATCACTTGTATATTTACCATGTATACAATTTTTAGTTTTTGAAGCCAATGAATGCTTTTATATTAATATTTTCTCTAAAATTCTTTAGGATGATGATACAAACTACCATATGGATCTGATAGCTGGGCTTGCAAATATGAGGGCCAGGAACTACAGCATTCCAGAGGTGGACAAGCTGAAAGCCAAGTTCATTGCTGGAAGAATTATCCCTGCAATTGCCACTTCCACAGCTATGGCCACTGGTCTCGTCTGCCTGGAACTTTACAAAGCTCTGGATGGAGGACACAAACTGGAAGACTACCGTAACACTTTCGCAAACCTTGCACTGCCTCTATTCTCTATGGCAGAGCCGGTTCCACCCAAAACCATCAAACACAGTGACATGAGCTGGACTGTTTGGGACCGATGGATCCTGAAAGGCAACCCAAGTTTGAGAGAACTCATCCAGTGGCTGAAAGATAAGGGGTTGAATGCCTACAGTATATCTTATGGAAGTTGCTTGTTGTATAATAGCATGTTTCTTCGGCACAGAGAACGAATGGACAAGAAGATGGTAGATCTAGCCCTTGAAGTGGCTAAGGCTGAATTGGGCCCAAACGGAAAGCACCTGGATGTCGTTGTGGCTTGCGAGGATGATGAGGACAATGATATTGACATTCCACAAATATCTATCTACTTCGCCTAGGTTTCTTATTTTAGGCTAAAACTCCACACAAAATGGATAGCCGATTCAACTTAAAAACTACTTTGGGTTTCCGATACTCACTTTATTGCTCTACATTCACCATTTGTGTATTAATAAGAAAGAATAGTACCTACCATAAATCGCTTTGTATATGTTTGGCTTAATGAACTTGTTTTGCCTGAATCATTAACTTTCATATTTCAGCCTCATCTAGAAGAAGAATTACTAATTCTTTAACAAATTAGCTGTTTGTTTTCATCGTTTATCGCTGCAAATTACCAAATGAATGATTTGACCTACGAAATTGTTCTTGTCGGGTAGTCACAGTCCCTCTCCAACGTACATCCTCTTAGTCAATTGGTTATGTGCCTTTGAAACACAGGTTCATTAGAAATGTAACAAAGACACAGCCTATCACTTTCCCCTGGCTTTATTATACAAATCAAGCGTGTCTATATGATTGGGTTCCAAGCAAAGAGCTGCTTCACAATCACAAACAGCCGATTTCAGGTCACCAATTGACTCATAAAAAGCGGCTCGAAGATGAAGCATTTGCTGGTCAGGCTTGAAAGCTATAGCTTTTGAAACCTCCTTAATTGCCTCACTGTCTTTTTGCTCATCCATCAGCACTGATCAAGTAAACGCAGCATGTCAGTATTACTATTTCATGGCTCAGCGACACAAGTTTCGCCAAACAGAGAAAAGAAAATAGAAAATTACCAGCTGCCCTGTATCTATATGGGTATGTTCTAAGTGGATCCAGTCTGGTTGCCATGTTGAGATCATTCTTGGCCATCGAACCATCACAATATTCAGACCGCTTTTCATATATCGAGGCATTACTACATGCCTTCTCTATCAGTTTGGACATCTCATCATATGCGGCTTTTCGCTTATTTCTTAAAAAATGAATACGGGCTAACCCTTGATGAGCTCTTGTATGCTTGATTTCAAGGGCATTCATATAACAGTTTGTAGCTTCATCCAGTTTACCACAATCCACATAGATAGAGCCTAAATTATTGAGTGCCTGCAAAACATCACCATAGTCCATAAACAATCAAATTAGTATCCACGATGACACCAAATGGTGGAGTCCAAGCCTATATTTACTCACTTGTCCTTTACGAAGACCATCCGAAGGACATCTAATGGCTTCCTCGAGAAGTTGAATGACATAAGAGGATTCGGGACCCAGACTCGTATCTGCCAATATGTAAGCTTTCAAGAAAAAGGCTTCAAATGACCTCTGGATCGAAATGGATTCATCAGCTCTAGCAATAGCTTCTTCACGATGGCCAGTGTCGTGTAAAATCCATCCTTCGTAAACTAGCTTTTTGTGTTCAGAACTAGAAAGGTTACGAGCTAATCGCAAACATCGCATAGCAGCCTTTTGGCAGTTTAACCTGCAAATGTTATTGTTATTCGCCATTCTTCATCTTATAATATACAGCAAGATCAAGCTTGATAACATAGAACTTACCTCAAAAGAAGTAGAAATTGCCGAAATCTAAGCAGGCTTTTTCCAGGGTCATTAACCAGCATCTGGTGAATTACTGCTAGTGAGCCGATATCATCTAAACACGACCATCGATCATAAAGTTGCATCCAGCAATCAGCCTGGCTTCCTTGTTCAACCTTAAGGCTGAGGAACTCAATCAAATTATCCCCGCTTACGTGCTCATCAAACATCCTATAATTTGGGTCCAAAGTAAACAGTGCTTGAACATCTCTCAGAGCACTTCCATAATCCTCAATTGCTATGAAGAACCAAGCTCGTAATTCTAAGCAGTCTGGTTCAAGTTTGAATCCTATGATTCTATCAATCTCCAAAATAGCAGGAGTAGTTTGCTTCTCCTCGGCCTTCAAGACTGCTCGATATTTATACGGGAACACAAGGGTGGGATCCAACTCTGTTGCAGTGTTCAAATCATCAATCTTATCCTTCCCAACATTATACAAAGATCGTTCCTGGTACATCCAGCCAACTGCTTTATACTCGGCGATAACCAAGCTCATCAACTTATAAGCTGAGTACCGTTGTCCTTGCTTGAATCTGCATCTTGCATTACCAGCTAATGAATAAACATGGCTTGCCTCAGCAGCTGCTTCGAAACAACATTGAGCACTTGTATATTCTTGTCTCTCAAGCAACACACATCCCAGTTGATGCAAAGCTAGAGCCTTTTGCCATTTTTGTGCCGCACATTCTCTCAACCTTTCTAACAACATCACGGTCACATTCGACACTGTATTCACTTCCATAGACACCTGGCTTAGGAAATAATACAAGATGAAAGAAGCATGCCCTGCTGATGCTAATCTCTCCTTTGCCTCAAAGCTACAAAACATTTTCATCACTTTGGGGTTATAAAGAGAAGTTGGGAGTTCTCTTAACAACAACTGTAAACATGAAGCTACTAGAAAATTCGCCCTTTCTTCTAACCCGTATTCGATAAGGATCAAAGCATCCTCTATACAGCTCACTAAAGAAGCTAAATGAATATCACAATCGGACTTCATTTCCTCACAACAGAACCTATTTGCAAACGATAAGAGCTCTAAAACAACCTCAGGATGAAACAAATCCACCCTCCTAGTCCTACTGTACAAATCCACAGCTCTCATTCCCTCTACAGAGATACCAGTATGTGAAAAATCGATTTTACAACTTTTTGACTCCTTGAAACTACCATATAACATGGCCTTAAGTGGTCTAGAAAGTGCAGCAATTTTAAATCGAATACAATCAATCTCCTCATTGCCTACGCAAAATGAAACATCACTATCTTCTTCCAATGTTTTCACCTTAGAGATATGCGAATCAGTGGACTTGGCACATTCTTGATAACACTTGCAGTTGTCATAAATCGAGTTTGGATCATACCCGTATACAAGAGTGGCCTTAGGACATTCAAGAATGAATCTACTACTGCAATCCATTGGGGACACACCTTCAAGCTCATCTTCCCTCCTCTCATACCTCAACCAAGCTGATAAAACTACCTTTGAGTGCACATCCAAGGCATGTTGCCTTGCGGCACGGAGGCATCTTCTCAGTAACTTCGGATCACCAAGGCTGCTCAAAATCGAGTACTGCTCAATGTATATTAATGATTTCTCAGATTCTAAACAAGCTTCAGACCGGCGAAAGAGATCAGCTAAGGTTTCTATTAACTGAATAGGTTTCAAGTGAGGTTCTATGGATGGCTCAAGGTGGTCAGTTCTAGGGAATCCAAAAGGAATAAGAGTTTCAGCTCCTGAACCAGAGCAGGCCTTAGAGGATTTCTGTTTTGATCCTTTAAACTTAACTCTACAATTGCCGGGTGTAGAAGAAGAACCAGTAGTGTTAACACCATTGCTACCTGGTGGATTCAAGGCATGAACTTGAGTGCCTTTGAATCTCTCTATTAACTTTTTAAGACCAAGCATTTTCTATTCAATACATATACTATATTTCAAATAAATCTCCTAACTAGATTCAACATAGAAATGTCCAATCTTTACATTAAAAAATCAATAAAGAGAAGAGCTTTAAGCAACATTGTTTTTTACCTCTTACATTTCTCTCTTCAACCACCAGCGAATGTGATATGCAGGGAAGAAGAAAGCTCAATACAAATAAAGGTGTTTCCATAGGATAGATTCTTTGGAGGTATTGGTGATGGTGTTGTAGTTAACCCAAAAGAAAAATGGTTGATTTGGTTGCTAACTCCAATGTTAAAAAGCAGCAGTATGGAGCTGGATCAATTACCAAGTGAAGCATCATATGAGGATGAGAACGGGGACCCACTAATCTTGGTCAACTGTCGATTCATTTACATTAAACAATGTATCTGCCATGCATATGCTAAGACATTTTATTGATAATGATTCCCTAAACAACAGAGGTAAACAATGAACCTAATATATATAATATAGTTTGTGTTTCTTCCAAGATTAGTTTGTGAAGGTTGTGGTGAATATCTCCAGTTTGTTTATTCATCATATATATTACTACAAGTTGCAAAATTGTCTGAAACAAAATATACGAAATATAGGACTGAAGAGCATAGAACCAAGAAAGTAATCACGTGGCTAGGTCCCCATGTGGGAGTTGTGTGTACCAGCCTGTTTTTCTTACCTGGACATGTTGATTGAGAAAGAGAGGAGCAGTTCAACTTCAATGTGCATCAAGATGGTGCAAAATGTCCATGAAATGTTGAATGAATCATAGACAAAAGTTTTTTCTAATGTTGAATGCCCATTAAACATTGATGCTTGTTGATAATGTTGTGGTTGTGAAGGAAGCCAAAAAACAAGCATAGCCATAGGATATATGATGTTACAAGTTCAATATTTTATAACTGGTAATTAATTGTAGTTGTCCAATGTGTTAAGCTAGATCTGTCAGCTACTTGTCTAGTAGATTCTAAAACCCAAATCATAAACAGCTAGTAGACATAAAAGATGAGAAGGTCTCAATCTTTGTCAACACAACCAAGGTTTCATTACCCGGTTCTTGCATATGTTTTATGTTATGAGAGAAAAGCTCATTCTCAGGAAAATATATGGTTTACAATATTGATTCAAGGAGAATAATGCAAGAATATACCTACTTGTGTGGTTCATTAGCTTTTTTATTGCAATCTGGAGACACCGTTACCTTTTTGCCACGTAAAACAAAAGTAAATGGTGTGGGTGGATGGAGTTACTTACCTACACCATCAAATATAAAAGTTTCACAGCCTACAAATATTAATGAGGAGAGGGTACTAGTTTGGTTTTATTTGTATTGATTAGATCGATAATAGGCGATGTTCACTTTCAGCTTTCTGACCCACCATCCTTGCCTACTGAAAAACCCACCAAAAATGTCAATTCCTTTTTTTAAAAAATATAAAAAAATATGTAGTCAAACTCACTCAAATCCCAATCCCCAAACCAAACAACAACAAAACTAATTACTACAAATATTTTGGAATGGCTGCAGCAGCTGTCTCTCTCTTCTCTGCCAAATCAATTACAGCCATTCCAAAGCTTAAGCCTTTCCTCTTTGATTTTCACGTTTCGCCCCCTTTCTCTCTCTCCTTTGCCGTTGCCGCCAACACCACCACCAATTTCACTCTTTGGTCCCGAAAACCCCGCCGAAATCCAACCGCTCCCGCTGCTGCCATGTTATTCCCTCAAAATCCTGTCTTTTCCGACACTTGCGCCGCCATCATTAGCGGTTCCATCGCCCTCTCTGTCCTCCGTTTATGGCAGGAGACCGCCAAACGCGGCCTGTTTGACCAGGTCAAAACTCCGCCAAACTTTTTTCTTTTTATTTTTTCCCGGGTTTATCGGTAAAAGCTTGCTTGCATAACTGTTCGCGGGCTTAATACCTGTGGCGTCGCTTGCTAAGGCGTTTCTCTTACTCAGCTCAAAGATGCTCTTTTTCGATTGCGATTCAAAGTCCAGATTTTGGGGGTTTAATCATTTCAGGGAATTAGATTACTGCATTCAATACAAAATGATAAATGAATAGGAATCTGTTAACAAATGTCTCTTTGTTTTCTTGTTCAGAAACTGAATAGGAAACTCGTGCACATAAGCATTGGGCTAGTTTTCATGCTTTGTTGGCCATTATACAGGTGATGATCTTATTGAGACAGCTTTATATTGCTTTACCATATATTGCTTGATGAAATTGTTAATACTAATCATTACAGTTCTGGGTATCGGGGAGCAATTTTAGCAGCTATTACACCCGGTGTCAACATAATGCGTATGATTCTTATAGGTTCTGGACTATGGAAAGATGAAGCCACTGTGAAATCAATGAGCAGATATGGTGACTACAGGTGAGAATGAAGATTAAAGCTTAGCTTTTTTATGTACAATGTTAGAAGTATCAGTTATATTTCTTGCTTGTTGAGTATGTGCTTCATCCTGACATGAAAAATACCAAAAGAAGGGGAAAACAGTGTGTTATCTTTTACCCCTTTACGGCTCGTTTCTAACTCGCAGTCCCTTGCATCAGGGAACTTCTTAAAGGACCACTCTATTATGCTACGACGATTACTTTGGCTTGTGCATTCTATTGGAGGACTTCACCTATAGCAATTGCTGCAATATGTAACCTTTGTGCTGGAGATGGTAATAGCTAATTAAGTCATTTAATCTTTTAAGAAGTACTTTGAATTTCTGAGTTGCTTTATTAATCAAAATGGATAGTTGGATAACAATCTGTACCTGTTTTAAGGTTTTGCCGATATCGTGGGAAGACAATTTGGTGGACAGAAACTTCCTTACAATAAGAACAAGTCCATAGCTGGTAGTGTTGCAATGGCAATAGCTGGTTTTTTTACCTCTGTTGGGTAACCTGTCTAGAATTTTTTCTCTTTTTGCTTTTTCTTTCCTGACTAACCCTAAACATGATTTATTATTTTGATTAATGCCAACAAGCAATGTTATAACAGGTATATGTATTATTTTTCCTACTTTGGATATATCAAAGAGAGTACGGAGATTGTTTTCGGTTTCTTGATTGTGTCTCTCGCATCAGCACTTGTGGAGTCACTTCCAGTTAGTACCGAGCTCGATGACAACCTCACGGTTACATTAACCTCAATATTGGTCGGCAGCCTTGTCTTCTGATTTAAGAATCAGTCTTAGAATGCAGAGGGTAGTTGTAGGAGCAGTGTTTATTTGGGGAATGAGAAATGTTGTAATTTAGTGTAACATATAAAATGCTTGAAATGTGGCCAATGATGATATTCCACTGATGACATTGAAGTTCAAGTCCCGAGCTGCCTTTCTTAATGGCAACATTTGAGCCTGTCTCATTCATGGTTCCAAACTTAGCTCATTGGTCAAACTCTTCATCTCTTACTGGTTTCGTAAAATCAATTTGTAGGAGTTTATCTGTTAGTGGTGTGCGTGCTAGTAATTTTCTCCTAATACTCTCTGAGTTGTACCTTCTTCCTTTTTTCGAGGTAGGCATAGATCCTTTTTCAAAGCTTGAATTCGCGTAGAAGTGATTATATTGTTGTTCTTTGACTTAAAGAAGACAAATAATTTGTAGCAAGGAAGACAACAATTTTGTTCATGAAACAGTTCATGAATTTTCGAATTAAAATTTAAACAATTCTCTCAACTATCTTCAACACAAATTATCAAATTAATTTGGATTTAAAATATGTTTTTTTACTCGTTAATATGTATTAATTTATTGTATTGATTGTCGAATTATCGCTCATTATTTGATAGTTGAACTTTAAAAAAAATCTTAACAGTTCAGTGGCTTAATAAAAATTTTTAAATAATTTAATGAATACATTGTAACATTTTTAAATTTAGTGACTAAAATATAAATTTACTAATAATTTAGTTACCTGGGTGTAGTTTACAGATACTTATTACACCCTAATTTTTCTTTCATTTATTTGATTGTTTCTATCATCATCTTCCTCCTACCATCGTCCATCTCTGCAAATCAGGGTTTTTTTTTCTTTTTCATCTCAGTTTTCACCCACCGTTGTGTCCGCTGGTTTTTGCCGGATCTTACACGTATCCCGTTTCGGAATCCGTATCGGATCGTGTCGACAGGGTTACTGCGCCCCAAATTGCGGAGTTAGGGTAACGAAAATCGGGGGGCTATTGTATAGAGCTAAAATTATCTGCTTTACAACTCATGTCTGGACCAAATGAAGATAAAAATACTCAGGTAACCCTGTTTTTCTTTGAAACGAAAAAAACTGAAGAACGAATCCGTAATTTCACGATTTTATTTACACGAGATGAACGAGAATAAGGGTTTATTATATCAAAGATGGAGAGAGATGCTTTATTGATTTCGATTGAATTGCCTTTTTCAGCTTTCATCTCACTTTTTCGGAGATCTCTTGGATTCCATAATTGTTGATGTTGCATCCGAGTGTCATCGGATAGCAAAATTGGGGCTCGACCGTAATTTAGAGGAAGAAGAAGAAGAAATGAGGTTATCAGTTCAAGCCCGAGCAAGAGTAGCTGATCCTAGTAATAGCAGTGAAACAAACACCAAGTATGTAGTGGATATATTTGGACAAACACACCCATCTGTTGCCACTGAAATATTTGAATGCATGAACTGTGGGAGATCCATTGCTGCAGGGAGGTTTGCTCCTCACTTGGAAAAATGCATGGGAAAGGTAATTCCCATTTTCTAGTTATCATATTTCCATCTGTTTGTATTTATCCATAATGATAGACTCCTATTGCGATCGAGAATCATGTGCCATTCCATGAAACTTTCATTATATAATTGTTCTGGTACAGGGTAGAAAGGCACGTCTCAAGGTTACTAGGAGTAGCACAGCTGCACAAAACCGGTATTCGCGAGGCAGCCCTGTTTCTGCCTATTCTCCTTATTCGAATTCTACCAGCACAAATCGGTTATCGAATGGAACCCCTAGTGTTGCAGGGGAGGAGTATTCAAATGGCACCTACGAGGAACCATGGAACAAAACTTGAGCCAAGGCTTTTAACTTGTGTAATGCAGCTAGTTAAATTGAACTCAAGCTTGTCTCTCTAGATAGTTGATAACTTAATTGGAAAAATGGGAGGCAGTATTTAAGAAGAATGATTCAACTTGCAGAAGCTTTTTTGATTCTTTTGAATTGTATGTTGCATCTGTCATTTTCATTTCTCTTGGTCTGTGTTAAACTGCTATAAAAGACAAGTTGGGGAAAAGTAAAGAAGTAGAGCAGGGGCGGAACGAAATTGACTTGAGAGCATCTGTAAAGTCTCATTGCAATTGATTCGATTGTGTTTCAGTGGACGGCAGTATATGCCAATTTCTTAGATATCTCAAGCTTAATGCATCTTCCTTGTTTTTCTTTACTATAAGATAAAAGAAAACGCTGCTGGGACTTGAACCCGGATCTTACTGTGAATGCCGAATATCCTAACCAACCGACGAATTGCAATATACTCGAACCCACTAGTTCAACGGACCAGAAATGGGTCTTTCAGAACCCAATGAGAGCTGAATATCCTAACCAACTAGGACTTGAACCTATGTCTAGACTACAACAGACTTGAACCCGGATTTTTCTGTGGATTTCTGGCAAAATGAATTTGACATTGGCAAGAAATATAAGATTCTAAAATTCCAAGTATGATGTTAAAGAGTAGAGTCTACAAGGGAGGGAACCTTGGCAACATCCTCTTCTACGAGTTGATATCATGTCATAAAACAGAAGGCAATTATGTACAGAAGTTTGTCTTACCATAGCTTTTCTTAAATTAAAATTGATCTTTAGCATTTGAACGACCTATATGTATATATTTCAAGCTTGAACTAGAGTTATGTTTGATGCAATTGTTCCATGGTTACCAGTCCAGGCTAAATTTTGTCATTTCACAAGGCTTTTATATATTATTATGGGTAAGTCAGATAATAACCTAGTGAAAAGGAGAAAGTAAAAATACAAGTGGGAAATAATAATAATAATAATATAGTTGCTTTAACATATATATTTTGTTCTAAATTGTAGGAGAGTAGAGAAGAAGGCTTAATGCAGCAAAAACCCAGACGATAAATGCCCCTCTCTGCAATTCAATGTTGTGAAATAAAGGAAAAACTACATGTACATGATCTCATGCATCTTTTAGCTTATGCAACACGTGTTTTATCATTATCTTAATTATATATACGTGAGATTAATAATTGTGTATCCGATTTGTGTTTTGTTTGGTATCCATTAGTTATATATTTCGTTCAAAATTGAAGCTATTTCCTCTTCTTATTTTGAATATATACTGTTGGATGCATGGTTTTTGTTGGTTCCTTATTATATTTAAACTCTCTCCTAACTACCTTAGATTAGGATTCGGGATTAAGACACATTGTTATGAATACATCTTATCATCAAGTGAAGTCAACTTAGCATAAAAAGTCTTTCGGAACATACTAAGAAAAATAATGAAACTAAGAGCTTTAAATGGGAAATGGCATAACCATCCCAGTATTACAACAATAGATGGAAGTATGCAACACCCTCACGTCACCCTTTCATTTTTAAATATACCCAACGAAGAAAACCATGCACACAACGTGGTTAATGCACATATTTGCAAACACTCTTTAATGGGCTAGGGAATTGATCCGTTTTGAATGGTGTGAACTTCTTTTTTTGAAAAGCGAATGTGAGGTCGGTTGAGTGGATTTTTTTTTAACGGTGAATATGGAACACTTATAGTAATATTGCTTGCCCCGCCCTGTCTAGCCCATTCCACATGGTAAAATTATTATTTTATTTTTGTATATATATAACTATTAAAAGAGTAAAATGTATTATAGAAAAATTTTTATATTTTATGTTTAAATTTTTTTTTAAAGAATTATGTTCAAATACTTACTTATTTTAAAAATATAAAAAATAAAAGAAATATAATAAAAGTAAATCAATACTAAGTGGAGTGGGGTAAGCATGGAGGCATCCAATATCTATAAAGATAATAGTAGTTTTCAAAATTATACATGTATATAGTAACATCCACCCTTGCACTATTCCATGTCATCCCCATTGGAGGCCAATAGGTTTGATGATTATTAAAATTAATCAACCAAAATTCATATTAATAAGCTGTAATAAATATTATCTTATATGTATAAGTGTATGTTTTGAAAGTTGAAAGTTGTAATTCAGACCGGCCAATACCAAGGTTCTTAAAATGGAGACTCCTAGTAAACAAAGAGGTTTAGTAGAAATAGGAAGTTTAGACCTATGGCTATTGCATGGACTCATTGCTAGATACATACACTAATTATAGGAAGCTAAAATGTGTGTATATGTATATAGTGCAAAAAGACAGAAGAAAATTCCTCCATGTGTTTTGGAGTTTTTTTCTGTTTTGCCATCACTTGCCTTCATTCATCAATTATGGTTTTAATTTTTCAGGTGCTGTTTCCAGTAAGAATCAAAATGATGAACATATCTTTTCTTGTGATAATAATATTATTTAAGGGAGATTAAAACGATCCATTAGATCAAATCAGTATATATATGAGTTTAATATATTCAAATTATTGGATCCTTTGATTGAGGGTAGGATGGGTCGATAAATGTAGTCTGACCATTCAATGCTTTATTATCTTAACTAGCTATAAATATACCTCATCTATATATGGACGGTCACTATCTTTAAATTTGCCAAGTGTTTTTTAACACAAATTTGCTGCAATAAAGTCTTTTTATATTTTGAAAGCTCAATTCCAACCAAAACCAACAATTTTATTAACTTTTCTTTTTAGAAAAATGGGCCTTTTAACCCATAATTTTCAACCTATAACCCCAGTCTTATGTGAATGTGAATGTATTTTGACTGTAATATATAATCGCTCATTGTTTATGATTGGTTCTAGTTGATAATGACATTGAGGGAGGAACAGTTAGGCTACAACATATAGGAGCTTAGGGAGTACAATGGCGTGTCGACACTGAAAGTTTTCCTAACAGGAAAGTTCAAAAATGGCAAAACACAAAAAGACAAAAGAAAACCACATCTCATCACCCTTTTCTGTCTTAGTACTGTTACTGTCTGAAACCCTAGCTAGGTTGATATGTTGATCACACATACAACATTATTCAACATTATACACACTCACGTGTCTATATATATATATGGTCGCCATGAGTTTTCCGAGCAAAGTCTCTTCATCTTCTCCAATAAATTAACATTTCTCTTTGGTGTTAGGTGGCAGTTCAATTATTGATTCATTAAATATGGGATATGGTAGTGGGGAGCTTATTATACGAAGCTACAATGCCCAAAACGACAGAGTTCGACTTGAAGGTCTGGAGAGTATATGTGAAGTAGGTCCAGCTGATAAACCATTTCTCTTCACAGACACTTTGGGTGACCCAATTTGCAGAATCAAAAACAGTCCCATTTACAACATGCTGGTTGGTAGCTACCATTACATTGATTATATCATTGCATTGTATCATATGATGTTATTGATCATCACCATTAATTTGTTTATTAGGTAGCCGAGTTGGGCGGTCAATTGGTTGGTGTTATCCAAGGCACAATAAAGCTAGTAACACTACACAAGCCTCCCAAGAATGTAGCCAAGGTGGGCTATATCTTAGGTTTAAGGGTTGCACCCGCTTACCGACGACAAGGAATCGGCTCGAGATTAGTGACCAAACTCGAGGAATGGTTCGTTGCATGTAACGTCGATTATACTTACATGGCCACCGAGAAAGATAACGAAGCCTCCTACAAGCTCTTCGTAAACAAACTCGGTTACGTTAAGTTTCGAACCCCGGCCATTCTCGTAAACCCTGTTAACCATCATCGGTCATCTCAGATATCGTCGAACTTCAAACTAACAAAGCTCAAAATCAAAGAAGCCGAATCTCTCTACCGTAAATACTTGTCTTCAACAGAGTTCTTCCCAATTGATATAGGCAATATACTAAGAAACAAGCTAAGCTTAGGGACTTGGGTGGCTTATCCCAAAGGTGAAACATGGGGCAAAGTCCCTACTAGTTGGGCCATGCTAAGTGTATGGAATAGTGGTGAGCTTTTCAAATTAAGGTTAGGGAATGTACCCATATCTTGTTTCATGTACACCAAGAGCTCACAGTTGATCCAAAAGTTTCTTCCCTGCTTTAAATTGCCAAGCATACCAGATTTTTTCAATCCATTCGGGTTCTACTTCATATATGGAGTTTACGGTGAAGGTCCATTATATGGCAAGCTGGTGAAAAGCCTGTGTAATTTCGTCCATAACATGGCTTCATCAAAATCCAAAGATTGTAAGGTGATTGTTACAGAAATTGGAGGTAATGACACAAGATCAAAACTTCACATCCCACATCGGAAATCAATGTCTTGCTCAGAGGATTTGTGGTGTATAAAGAGCTTGAAAAACGAAGATGGAAAGAGGGTTCATAAATTGACGACAATGCCACCAACAAGAACCCTTTTTGTAGACCCTAGAGAGGTTTGAAAATGAATCCAAGATATGAAAAAAATGTTGTTTAAATAGGTGCCGCCCTCCAATCAAGGCAAAACACTTGCTGATCAAACATTTCGGCGCAGCTTCTTTATTTGTCATGTTGTAATAACATATTTTTCTCAAGTGTAACCCTAGTTTATACAAAAAGGAACGAAGTTGGTTAGGCTTTAGGTGACTTATCATGTCGATGTGACTATGTAATTTACATAAAGCACTAGCCATTTGGCATCTCTTCTGTCTTTACTATATATGGAATATTATTGCCAATGTTGATTTCCTTTGTTTTCGTTTAAGCCTCCTAATTAGACTTACCTTTTAGTAATCATCAATAATTAGTATAGTGGCAAATGATTTTTGCTCCACTTTGCTAGGACCGCTCGGGTCATTCGCTCCACGAGTAGTACACCCAGATTTCTCGTAGGACCTACTTATTAATCATTACATTAGACATCAATCACAATGTTTCATTTGAAGTATTCCAAATTATATCTAGTATCACTTTCTCTTAAGTTATAACGTCACTTGATTACTTATATTATACCCGTTAATAATAACTTTACACGTGACACTTCGAGACAAAAGATAATACATATCACTTATGGCCTAATGTAAGGCCATGATAAGTAAGTCTTCATACCTTCTCTTCTTACCTTAGCTCCAAATTTTCTCTCGGGCCACCTCATAAGATGGCTCATGTCTTAAATAGGTTGAACGTTCCATCTCGATCATCCATTCCTTTGTGAATCAATTAAGTATCAGCAACTTTCGTCAAGGGTGATATCGGTTCGATTCGGTCAGGTATTTTAGATTTTTTGAACTGTTCTTCATAATTTGATTTGGTTCTCGATTTTTTCATATTAACTTTTTGTTCTTCATAATTTGATTTGATTCTCGATTTTTTCATATTAATTTTTGTTTTAGATTTTTAAATATATTTTGACTAAATGAGTTTTTTCATGCCTTTTAAATATTATTTTACAAAATTTCAAAATCTTTTTCATAAGTATTTCTAAAAATAATTATAAGTTTTAAGAATTTTCAATAAATCAAATATAAAATGTTTATTTTTATATCATAAAAATTAAAATTTATTATATATTAAATAAATGTTAAAATTCAATTAGATTTTGACTAATTATGATTTTAAACTTATATTCGATAATTCGTCCAAACACCTTAATACAAGTCAATTTTCAATTTTTCGATTTTTCTTACTCAGTCTATCTTTTGTTACTTCATAAAAGATCCATGAACATATATATAATGACATTTAATATATATATATAAATATAGGATCCATGCAACATATAATAGGATGGATTTCTCCCACCCTGTATATATACATATACATATATGTCAACTTATCTTGATTCAATGCATAATTGATCAATGACTACAATTTGAGAAGCAGTATAGCAAGACGTGTACCACATTGAGCCCTGATAACATGTGCATGGGCATGTATGTACAGAAACAGGATGAAACACTTGACGGCAAGGCCTAGCGAAGCTTAAAGTGATACCCAAACAGAACCCCCACGAAGTTCATCCTCTCGAGCCACTGATCGATCTGACCCGAAGTTGAATGTGCTTTGTTGATTGTTTGGTTCTCTTGTTAAACAAGAAACATTGCAATGTTCATGTTGCCAAAATAGGGACTCGCTTGTTCCCAGTAAATGCTTGCTTAAGCTTATAATACCCATCTCTATAATGTTCGAGAGAGAAGCAGAGTTGTCGTATAGCTTCTCGTTTCTCTTCCGCAGCTTCCTCTATTGCTCTACTTTGCCTCTCGATTTCATCCTCTAGTTCCTTAGCTTTTCCTTGCATTTCCTCCACCAATTTGTTTGCTCCTTCAGCACTAGCGATTAGTTCCCCGTGCTCCACACGTAATCGGTGCAGTTGCTCATCCATTTCAACAATTTGATCACCTTTATAACCAACTGCTTCTTCAAGTAAATCGATTTTCATCTTGAGCTCATCTCTCTCGGATTTCAAAGTCTCGAGTTTTTCATTTAGAATTTTAATGGAATCACCTCTCTTAGTAATCTCTGTTTTCAACGCCTCGATTTCATCGTGCAGCCTCTCCTCCAATTCTCGTTTTTCATTAAGAACATTTCTAATCTCTTCCTCCAAAGACCGAGCATGCGACTCCCCATCCCTAAGTTGTTCTTCTAAATAACTTCGTTCCTCCAACAATTTCGATACCTCAGCTCCGATCTGCGCTTTTTCGTTAAAAATCTTCATCTCGGCATCGGATACGACCATCTTTAATTCCCTAATCTCATTATCCCGGCTCACTAAACCATCCTTTAACATAGCCATTCTCCCCTGCAGCTTGCAAACCTCTTTTTTCAGTATACTCAGTTTCGTATTCGATGTCCTTATCTCACTTTGAGCCATATCGAGCTGGCCCTGCAAACTTTGAATCTTTTCAAACGCCTGTTTATTCTCGAGTTTCAAACACGCGATTTCCGTTTCGGGATCCCGAGGCATTTCTTTAGTCATATTGAACTCATCCTCCAAGGGCAGGATCTTGCCATCATCATGCAGGATTTCTTTATCCACCTTGTTTTGAACCATTGATGTGTCAGTTTTAACACTATCTTCTTCGGATGAATCCGATTCCGATGTTTCCATCTGTTTATATTTCTGTAGCTCAATTGTCAACCAATTGTTTTTTTCTTCGGAAAGTCGTAGTTTTCTATTAACAATCTTCAATTCTTCCTCATACTTTCTAATCCGAGCAAGCAGTTCCGATTCATCCTCAAGTATTTGTAGCTTCTCTTTCATTTCGCGGAGCTCAATCTCCAATTCAATCGTCTTCCGGGTCGCCCCTTGATCGCCTAAATTCATCGTTGATGAAACCGTGTAATTATTAACCGATCCATCATCAGACTCCGGTTCGGAATCTGTTACATAAGACGACTCGTCATCTCCTTTCTGGTACATATCGCTCCAACTAGAACCAAGGAAGAATTCAAAACCGGCAGCTCGTGTACCCGACCGCCTACGAGTCAACCTTTGTTCAGGAGAGGGAAATGTAGGCGGCAATTCAAAGCCATTATCTGAGACACCTGAACCTTGAGATTGAACGTCCAACAGAACATTCCTCCTCAATTCTCCTTTAAGATAATCATTACGCTCCACCAATGTTCGATATAAACGGTAGAACTCCTCAACATGAGCCACAAGCTCCGGCCGTTTCTGATAATACATCTCGGCCTTTTTGGCAAAGGAATCCGCATCTTGGTCAATCAGATTCAACATCTGTTTGACTCTTCGATCCATTTCTGCAGATAGCCATTTTTTGGTTATTTTCTTCTTCGGCATTTCGGCAAATCCAAATTACTGCAGAATCACAAAAAGATGCAGAATCAAATAAGCCTTAGCCTAAAGGCATGTAAACAAATGGAGGAGAACAAGAGACAAACTGCCAAGTGCCTAATATTATACTTTTACTTCTTTTAACATAAACCAAACAAAGATCAAATTAGGACACAACCAAAGGATTTAGACCACAATTTTCATTTTCAGTTGCAACAAACTAAACCATTGTTTAAAAAATGAAGCAACAAACATAAAGGTAGCGGTAGTTAGTTCGTTGTGGGAATGCCTTACTACAGTATCTCAAAAAGGCTAATATATTTTTTAACGTGGCCACCATGTAATTCTATTTTGTTTTTCTCAATATAAGTCATTTCTCAATTCAACCAAACAAGTGTGTTGGAAATGAGAAACGGGATTATGTACACCGATTTATATTCATCACCAAGCGTTCTAGCTACATGCTTGAATGCAATGTTTATAATTTGTTTTCTCTTTTCATAAGAGTAGGGGTAAAGTTGTCTTAAAGCTCAAATTCGAGATGATGAAATAAAAGATAATGTTTCTACATTATTATAATAGAAGCTAATTACAGTATACATGTATACGGAGTTAGATTGCATTTTATCTCCTCTACTTAAAAAATGAGTAAATTAATCTATATGCTTTATATCAAAAAGCAGATTAGTCTTTTTGTTAAAAATTTTATTTATTTCTCCAGTAAAAAATTAATCCCTATTCATAAACATGAGTTATACGTGGCACACCACATGCCGTTATCTAATTATTCCGCCAACCACATCATTTTTTAACAATACAAATTAATGAATGAAATTAAAAAAAAAAATGACTACTCTAATCTTTAATTTAACCTACATTATTTTTTTTATTAAATGACACCAGATGAAATTTGAGTCCCCTCCATGATAATTTTTACTGTAGGTTAAAATACTAAAAGAACTATTGAATTATTATATTTTATTAGAATAAAATCTTTTTTTATATAGAAGGAAAAGAATGGACCAAATACAGTCCATATAGATATTATTAGCACGCACATTATCAGCGCCAGTTCAGCCGTCCAGGCCTCTAAAACAAAACGCCATTATTATTACAATCGCGGCAATTTTATTACATCCGTCAATCAAAACAACATCCAGCTTACTTCAACACCAAATAACAAAAACAAAAAAACTTCAACTCGATTTGATTCATGCTTTTCAGAAAAGAAAGAAAAATCAAAGATTTCGATTAATGCTTATTAGAAAAGTAAGAAAATCTGCTGAATTTGTAGTTATACGACGACACGACATCATAATATCTCTTGAAAATATTTTCAAAACAGTTATTTGATATCGTAGAGAATAATAATGTACAGGAAACAAAACAACTTACAGCAAAAGGAAGAGGGTTTTGATACCTCTTATTTTTGTTTTTCGCTTGCTTGGCGTTGATCAAAGAGAGAGAGCTCCCGAGAGCTGAATGTGTAGACTGAAGCAAGGGAAAGGATGAAAGATAGGCAAAAAGCAGTGTTTAATGGACATCTATGGAGATGCCACATTCAGACTCATAACCCACATCCAAATTCAAATTTTGGGATGAGGGAACTGTTCTAATGTACGAAAGTTCCACCTTTATATATTATTTAGAGAGTAAAGTTTGAAAAAATAAAAGAATGGGGGGAGATACCAGATAAAAGAAAAAGGAGAGAGCAAGTGTAATGCCACTATCAGTGTCACCTAACCAGCTTAATGGTTGAATTTCAAATATATCTTTATATTTCAATTGAATACCGTCGTCTTCCTTTATTTATTGCGAAACAATTAATCTAGATGCAATACAAAGTTTTTTGCCGTCTTAATACTTTTTCACTAAAAAGCTATATATTATGTCCAATCATACAGTTCTTTTGTAATATACGTTTGTATTATTAGCTTTAGATGCGTGTGAGAATGGAGCCTTTACTCTATCATAAAATTCATGTTCGAGATTCACTTTAACAAAAAACATTAACGCATACAAAACCATCCTCATGCTCTTCCATTTTGCCATTTAAATCTTACGGTATCGTCCAAAAGGGTCATTAGACTTGATTTTAAAGTCTTTTTAATACAATCGAGCCCAGTCAAATTGAAGCTCAAGAATCATCAAATAAAGTAATGGGTTATATATACATATAATTTTACTTTAACTCAATTTTTCAATTTTTACGAGCTACAAACCACTAACATCATTATTTACATCATACTATCCAATATAAAAATATAAAATATATAATTAAATCAAAATTAAAAATACTATCTAATATAAAATAAAGATATAAAATTGAATCAAAATTAAAAATTAATATATACATTAAAACCACGATAAAAATTTCACATATTTAATTCATATGTATAGTTTCAATATTTATCTCAAATCATAAAAATAAAAATTTGCTTTAATTAAGTCTCTTTTGGGGCCGGCCATTTCGTAATCATTTCTTAAATCCATATATCAGAAGTTTAGCTAAAACTAGCATCCGACTTTTAGCCAACTTCAGGCAAACCAAATTTCTTGTCACCCAAACTCTATTCTCAAGACACAAAGATCCAAATTTCAAATAACTAAACAACCCCCCCAACCCCCAAAAAAAAACACCTTGTTTATTCTTTGTCAATGCATGGAATGAGCATAAAGAAAAATTCAGCATGATAGTATAATACTGGGAGAAGCCGGTTGAATGACCGCAAAACATGAATCTCAACATGCAAACATGACCCAGGGTACAACCAAACCATAAACACTCGAGACCATTCCAACCAATAACACGTCTAGTTCCATCCGAGGAATATGCCAGTGACTACTCTCACCATATTCGCCAAAAGTACATGGCATGGAAAACAAACCCAACAGCCTTTTAAGTTGAGGAAGCTGCCTCCCCATCTTTCTTCTCGGAATCTGCCTTTTCTGTGGCTTCTGTTTCCTTTTTCTCCTCTCCAGCTTTATCCTCGGTCTTCTTTTCATCAACGCTCAACTTCTCCAGCAGTCCAGCAGCAGCAGATGCATCTTTATTTTCCTCTTTCGGTTTTTGTGATTCAGCAACTTCTTGGAACTTTTGCATGAAGGTTTTGCAATCTAATTTCAAGAACAAGAAAAATCAGCTAAAACTAGAATGCTTTGCTCCCCCCAATAAATAGAGAATTAGTCAAACAAAGGGAAAAAGATAAGGCAAATTACAAAAGGACCATTGCAAGCTAATCTACAACTACAATGCAAACCCAGCTACATTAATTATTCTTGTTAACACTTTCTTTACAAGAAACAATAAAGCCTACAGAAACAGCTTTTTAATGAAACATTTCACGTGACATATCAAGCACTAAAATATGATTATTATTACTTATTACATTAAAGACCCCAAATCATAAACAAACTATTTCTATTACTCGGTCTAAAAGACTTGCACAATGATACAGAACACTATAAGACCAAGTATTTAGGGATTAAAAGATCATTCAATAATTCAAAGCAAACAGCTAGTACTCAAGCAACAATAGTTAATTTTATATTTCTTCAGTTGGATAACCATAGTTCTGTATTTAACCGACATTTTGTAATTAATATGGAAAAAAAATTCTATTTAAATGACATGATAATATACCACATTACCATCTAATCAGTTCTCCAAATGAAAAAATATCAAACCCAAGAAAAGCACTAGGGAAAACACGCAAAGATACTTCAATTTGCCATCATAGAAATCCTCCATCCATAAAAAAATCACGTAAAATACAATTTTTCAACTTAGCTACCCGAGCAAGGTGAAAACCCGAAGTTCATGGCAACTTTGAAGGGAACAGGACTATATTATTTACTCAACATTTAGGTGTAACAGTTATTCTTACTAATATATCTTATTTCTTCATGTTCAGTATTTTGCAGTTTTCCAGCAACCACAAAAAGAACATGCAATTACCCATAAAGGAACAAAAGGAAATTTTCAATAAACCTTTCTAGCACTCTATAACCACAAACAAGACCATCTAGAACAGCTATTTTTATGTTCTCCTAACACAGCTATATGGAGAATTAGAAGGGAAAAAATCAGCAAGAATCTGCCTCAAAAGTTTTTCACTTCATCAAATATAATTTTAAATTTCAATTGCTTGGAATTGAAGTATAAGCCTTAGAATTTTGTTAAACCAAGCATTCAAACAATCAATAAGAAAAAATGCTAGTCACTAACTACTTAAAGAATATACCAATGCTCGACTCTCAAACATTCTCGAGTTACTAAGAACCTAACTTGCAGCTCCAGATCTTAGAGTAAAACAAATAATTGAAACAAAATCCATTCGATTTCATTTTGCAAACAAAAGGAAGCAAAGTGGTTTACTGTAAAAAAAATATACGTACTTTCCACAGATGCAAAACGAATGCAGAACAGTTCATCTTTCAATTCACCATCAGCGTAGTCAGAAGCGTGCCACAGGCACGATTTGTCGTTCCCTGCGTGCTCCTGCACCGTCATAGTCGGCAACACTGGACAAATATTTTAGTTAATAAATATTATGAAACAAGAAAGAAAAGATATCTAAGCAGACACCGAATCGAAAAAGAGAAAAACAAAGAGAACGAACCTAAATGATTGGCGCAGATCTTGAGAGTCTTAGATTGCCTCATAACAAGGCGAACTTTTCCAGTCTCTTTGTGCTTCAACAGCTTCACAGTACCAGCGCCTCTCTCTTTCCATTGATTGCCTTCTTTATCAAATCGGTAGAGCTTCGACTTCCTAATCAATAAAATAAATATATTCAGATCGTTTGAATTTGTAGAAAAATCGGAGAACATTTGAATCGGAAAAACAAATATAAGTAAAAGAGAAGAATACAGACAGATCGAGTATCGGATCTTCGTTTTCCTCGCCGGTGCTGACGGCGACTTCCTCGAGCTTGATGATAGGGGCGATTTGAGCTCCGGTGTCTTCTTCCTCGGCGGGGGCGGCATCCTCGTCTTCTCTGTGCTCCTGATCCGGTTCTTTGCTTGCCATGATTGCTTTGTTTGGAGTGAGGCGTTGGAGGTTTGCTGGCGGTAGAATATACTTTTGGGGTATAGGGTTTTTTATATATATATATATATTAGCGATAAGGAAGTTGTTTGATGGTAAAATTATTTTTTGATGAATTCAGTGTAGTTTAATAGTTTATTTCATTTCTTTTAGATGATTATTTAAAAACAAATTTAATTAATTAATTATTTGATTTAAACTCCTTAACAAGTAAGAAATGAGTCACTTACTAGTCTAGAAAGCGCCATCTTTTCTTTCGCGCCACCTCCATGCCCCTTTAGTTCTTCGCCGTCGCCGTCACCTATGACACTAATAACACACTAAAATTACACCGATCAATTCCTTCTAGAATTCGACATGATTAATTAGAATTATTCATAAAAGTCGACAACTCGGCCAAAAAAATCACCCTAATTCTGACTAGAAATTATCGAAACAACTTGAAATGACTTCAGTCCAGTCAAAAATGATCGATCTAGAAAATTTGAAATTTTCAAACTGCAAAACAACTCTCTCGAAGCGATTCAATCCACATTAATTCGATCCAATATCAACAATTTAAGAATAAAAAGGACAAGATTTTGCTTCCAGAAAGCTGATTCATAAAAGTCCATTGTGCGGCATTTAGGGCTGAAATCAGACTACCGTTCCAATGCCAAATTGTTCAACTTCTATTCCGCTCGAAATTTCATCGTCATTTTCGTTTTCACCCATACTAATTTGTAAATCATTTTTTATATTTTTAAAAGTTCGGGTTAAAAAGCAATTACAATTGAAAATTAAATACCATTATATAAAAGTAAACAAATATAATGGTCGAACAAAATTACAAATGGAGAAAATGTCAATAAAAAATAGAAAAGCGTTTATGATTTTACTTTTTAATGCGAATTGACACCTGCTAGAAATTGAGAAAAACAAAAAGCACAAGTGTATATCAAATGAATAACGAAGAGCTTAGCGGAGAGTGAAAATGAAGAAGACGAGAAAGAAGAAAAAAAAACATAGTATATAGATAACAAGAATAGAATAATCCTTTTTCAATCTTATTCAATAACAAAACCTATCTACTTGAACTCTCAAGTGACGGAAGCTACATGCCTATACTCAGTCTCAATGAAAGACCGAAAAAAACATATTTATCACCACAACCTTTTACTCAAATGGAGCAGGAAATCAACAAAAACATATAACCAAATCAAAAGATAATTTGAGGCAAACATTGGTTCCTTATTGCATCTTTTACCCTTCCTGGAATTGCCACTTCCTCAACTGTCCGTGGATAATTCATATTAACCAATTCATCATCTAATGTATTCAAAAGTCGCAAAGATAGTGTGACACGAATAGCATAAACTCAATCATCGAAATTGTCGAGTTTTAATTAAATAAGAGTAATAAAATCACCGGGTCGATCTTGAAGACCCAAGTAAAACGGAGAGTTATGTTCATAAATGTAACGCCCCCACGCCCGAAACCATCACCGGAGTCAAGCTTGAGGTGTTACTAAACTTATCTTACCTTTTAAACAACTCTAAATCACTTATTTTAATTTTCGGAATAAACTGTTTTTCTGCGTCATGGTTACTTAAAAATTCATTTCTCGAGTTTCAAAACTCGAAATTAAGATCCGTAAATTTTTCATGAAACTAGACTCATATATATATCCACTAATTTTTTTCTAGAATTTTTGACTTAGCCAATTAGTACAGTTTATTAGTTAAAATTTCTCCTGTTTCAAAACTCGACTCACTGACCTCTTCTTACTACGAACCATTTTTTTTCCTGTACAAAATTCATATGACTAAGTCGTTTGTTTCTCTCAAAACTAGATTCAACAAGAATTCTAACCATATAAATTATACCTTCTAATTAGTTTTGTACAATTTATGGTGAATTTCCAAAGTGGAAACAGGGGATCCAGAAATCGCTCTGACCCTGTTTCACTAAAACTCAGATATATCATAAAATATAATACTTTTACCTATTTTGCTTATTCCATAAGAAAATATACATAATAAGCTTTAATTTCATATATTATTCATCTTCAAACTATGTTTATACAATTTTTAGTGATTTTTCAAAGTTACATCATTTCTGTTACTTGAATCTGTTTTTAGGTTACTTTCACATTTTTCATAATTTTCATGTGATAATCATCATTCAATCATACATATTAATAAACATGTATATCATCAGCTATTTTCTTAGCTAATCACTAGCAAGTATTTACACATCATTCATTATTCATATTATACCAAAAGTAGCTAAGTTTCTATACATGCCATACCCAAAACAAAACGCCTAGTTATACCGAGTTATTTCTTTGATAGTGTGATCGGCCTCCGACATTTCCTTCGATCCCGAGTGACTAGATAAGTACTATAAGAAGAAGAAAATAAAGAGATTAAGCACTAGGCTTAGTAAGCTTACAAGCAAATAAATCACAACATTCAACATAATGGATAATTATGCATAATATCATCTAACATCATAAATTTCTTTACTTCTCAATTTCTATCTTCTTCTTTATTCTCTTACCTTCTTTCTTACCCGACCTTTCCTTTTCATAAGTATAATCTACTTTTCCTTTGCTGTTAATTCACTGTAATTTAACTCGTATCCTGACCCGTTGAACCACTCGGAATACTAAGGATACTAGGGTCGCTTCTGTCATCAATATCTCGCCAATGCCATGTCTTTGACATGGACTTACATGAATTATTCTGTCTCCAATACCATATATAATATGGACTTACATGGCTCAATCCTGTCTCCAAAGCCATATTTCTAATATGGACTTACATGGCTCATTTCTTACATCCATCAACCCTAATATCCTAACATTCCTAGGGTTCAATCGGGCTTTCTAACACTTTTCCTCCGTCACTTCACCTTAAATTCGACTTTAAATATTTTCATAACATAATATATAAATGCTGAAATTGACAATAATAATGTAAAATAAAAGAATATTGCATTTATTTACTGTAAACTTACCTTGATACAAAATGTGACTAAACCTTACAATTTAGTCCTTTACTTTTCTTTTCCTCGTTCTTCTTTGGATTCTTGATCTATAATATAAAATATTTCTACTCATTAGCATTTATTTGATTTCTATTTCACTTCACAATTTATGCTGTTTAAAATTCGAAATTGCACTTTTACCCCAAAATTTACAGTTTTTACAATTTAGTCCCTGCTCAATTCACCCATCAATTGAACTATTTTTTTTAAAAATTAACACTTTTATTTTATCATTATAAACTATTTCACAGCCTTTGATATTCTGAATTTCAACACCAACATCTAATTCACAATTTTGCTCACAATTAGGTCCTAAATACCATTTTCTATCAAAATGACTTAATAAAACAACCTTAATATGAAATTAGAACTTCAATTTCATAATAATTCATCATAAGCTACCCTTACTCAGCCAGGGTAACTTCCAATTTCACCCACCAAATCAAAAACTAATGAATTAGATGATTGGACCTAATTGTAAAAGTCACAAAACATAAAATTACTAAGAAATAGTAAAATTGAACTTACATGGTGCAAAAATATGAAAAACCAGCATAGGAGACCTGCTACGGCGTTTCTGGCTGAGAAAGATGAAGAAATGTCTAGATTTTCAATTACATCATTTTTTTTAACTATTAACTTTTATGCTAATTCCAATTTTGTCCCTTGTTCACATTGTTTTCTTGCTTATTTCATACCCAAACCGTCCAGCCATTAACCTTTGGGTCTAATTGCTCTTTAAATCCATCTTTTTAAATACTTAAGCTATTTACTCACAATTTAACAAATTTTGAGCTATTTTCGATTTAGTCCTTTTAATTAATTAGCTATCCAAACATCAAAATTTTCTAACGAAACTTTAATACTAACTCAATGACACTTCATAAATATTTATAAAAATATTTATAGCTCGATTTTCAAATTCGAGGTCTCGATACCTCGCTTTTGACCCGTCGACCTAATAAATTATTTTAATTCACTAATTTCACCATTTCACAAATTCTTCTAAATTCTTACTTGACTCATAAATATTAAGTTACTATCTTGTTCAATCTTATTTGTCCGATTTAGTGATCTCAAATCACCGTTTTTGACACCACTAAAAATTAGGCCGTTACATTCTACCTCGGATTTGTGGTTTCGCAACCACTGTTCCGTTTAGGCCCTATTTCGGGATGTTACATGTTCAATTTTATTGAGAACAATGAAAAAATTTTGTTGTGTTAAAAGGCAGGCGATAGCTTGGAGGTTGATCCAACTGTGCTGTCGGGCAAAACAAAAGATAAGAAGCAAATGATTTGGAGAAGAAAAAAATAAATAAAAGGGGAACCTAGGCTCTTGATACCATGACAAAGATAAAGTAATCCCTTTCAATTTTATTCATACATCTTAAGAGTATTCGTAATGTTTATACTATCATTGTTATACGTAAATAAGAAAGATATATAATATATTCCTAAATATCGAAAAATATATAATATATTCTTAAATATATGCCTAAAAGATATATAATATATTCATATATTTTTAAAAGATCTGTAAAAATCTTAAAAAAGGATAAATTATAAAAATAGTCCTTTTTTGTTTACTTCATATTACATTTTAGTCACTTATGTTTGAAATGCTACGTTTTAGCCGTTTACGTTATTATTTTGTTTCGAAGTGATCACTCTACTGTTAAGCTCTGTTACCTCCCTAACAATGGTCTTACATGGCAGTCTAAATTAAATTTATTTTATTAAAATCCTATTTTCATCCTAGCAACTGACATCCAAGTTAGCATTTAAATTCTATTTGGATTGCCACATAAAAGTATCCTTAGGAGGTAAGAAAGTTTAACTATATAGTGACTACTTCGTAACAAAACGATAACATAAATAACTAAAATGTAATATGAGACAAACAAAAGTAACTATTTGTATAATTTACTAAAAAAAAAGGAATTTTCTTGAAATCTTAATTGTTAAGCCATCAATTTAAAAATTAATAATAATTTGCCTAATTTTCAAGGAAATGGGGGCAATGCTCAATTTGTCTAATTCAAATTTAATAGGGACCTAAGAGACGCTTAAACCGAAAAAGCTAGGGGGGGCAAAGCACAAAATGTTTAATTTGAATTTAGCAGTGACCTAAGAAATACTTAAACTAAAAAGAGTTAGGAGGGTGAAGGCCCCTCCCATCGTTCATGGCATTATAGCGTGACCATCAAGCCAGATTAAGCCGATAGAGAACCATTTTTAGTGGAATTAAATTGAGAATTTACCATCTTATAATTTCAAAATTTTTAAAGAGATTATAAAGCAATTCTACCATATTGGGGGCAGCTATCTCTGCTTTCAGTAATAAAAAAGTAGAGAGAAAAACATAGATAGTAGAATGAAAAAGACTACGTACAAGCAGCTCAGGAAGAGATCCTAAACCTGTGTAATGGAGTCGCATATTTACAGAGCCAGCAACAAGAAAACTGATCACATGTACAAGTCTAGTATCATTATTATATCTGAAACCTGCCCTTATCAATAAATTAAAAATAAAATGTACCCTTATCTTTACTACAACTAACAATGAACCTTCCAACACTAGACCCAACAGCCATTTTATATTAAAACTAATCCATGTAAGAAACAGAGAACAAAGTCGTGGGAACCTTCAAATGCAAACGAAGAAAAGAATCTAACATTGTACGTACATGTAGTGATTTTATTTTATATATATGATAATCTATTTATTAGTTGGCAATTTCTTAATTGTATGGGAAATCTCCGATGTTGTCTGTTACCAGACACCATAATCTTCCTTGCCAAACAGTGAAGAGGGGATGTTTCGACAGCAAGAAGCATCCAATCCAGCTTCCATTTAAGTGTTCAATTACTTTGTAATTAGTAGCTACCATGAACCTCTATGTGGGAAGACTACAGACTCATCGTTTAGTTCCAAACCAATGTTTTGTCTGTTCTTTGACTTTTGTTAATCTCTCTTCTTACCATTGTTTCTTGACAACCAACCATATCTTTATTTCTTAATATTTTAGTAAATTGTCAACTTCAGACTATATAATTGGTGAGTTGTCGAATAAAAAGAAAAGATTATCATCCCACATCGTAAGCAACTTGTGCCTTGAACCTAGTTTTATCATAACAGCATTCCAACAGCCTAGGTCGCAACACACTGATAATTAGTCACTCTACCTTATAAAAATTGAGAATATATTTTTCTTATTTTAAAAAAAAATCAACTATTCAACCAACAAATTAGCAAAGACTAATTTCTCAAGTTTTATAAAATACAGGGTTGAAATTTACAATTAAACCCTCTTAATAATTTATATTTTGGTTACTCAACTTTAAAAGGTTATAAAATGGTTACTGAACTATTCAAAAATTTCTTTTTAAATACTCATCAGTACAATACATCAGTAATTATTGACAAATAGAATATCATATCATACATCCATCCAAGTTGATCTGATGGTTAGTGTCAAAGATTAAAAAAAAGAGAGGTTATTTAGATTTTAGTTCACAAATTCGTAATATTCAAAGTTGCTTCATGAAAAAAATTATACTGTAGAAGAGAAGGAGAAGAGCTTTTGATTGATATAATACAAGTGGTGCAAACAGAGAAGGTCATACAATAGTGACTTTAATAATCTAATAATAAAAATTTTTAAATAATTTAATAACTATTTTATAATTTTTTAAAATTAAATTATCAAAACATAAAATCATTGATAAGGAGAGAGGGGTTAGGTTTGTGTCTGAATCTTTGAATCCTTGACCAAAATTTGTAATTAACAGAATAACTTTTGCTACTTAACTAGTGACTAAATTGAATAACTAGTAACAATACTATTACTCATTAAGTAAGGGGTTTTATGCTTGTGTTGACTGGGAAAGGTTGGGATTAATTAAATTACTCAAAAATAGTTGTAACAAAGTAGTAATTAGAACAAAAATCAAATATAAAATATATCTGAATATTCTTAAATTACTCAAAAATAACTGTAATAACAAATTACAATATCTGTAGAATCTGAACTCTCCCTTATCCACCGCTAACTCCACGTTTTCTGACCTATACCCACAGCTCCTACCGGCGGAGCAGTCGCACCATAGCCTAGTACTTGACGATTTTAACCCTCTAACATCCTCGGAGTTACCACACTGCCACTCAACTGAATTACTACCATCAAAACAACCGGGAAATTCCAAACCTGTCCTCATCGACTCTAGATATTCCGTATTTGTCCCTTCCTCACAATTCAGACTTGATTCACGAGGGAAACTCAAACTCCTTACCGCCATCCACCCATCAGATTCCCAAATTACCCCTCTTACAGTCGCTAATTTACAAATCCTCTCCCTCGCCGAATCTTCAACATTCTCTGTATTTTCGTCCTCTTCGAAATCCGAGTTGGCGAAATCAAGCACGCAACGTGGAGATGATCCCTTGGTCCTATTCGGCGGCGAAGCCGATGCTAAAAATGGATGCTGCAGCAGCTGATCGCAGCTCCACCTTTGATTCCGATCCCTTCTCAAACACTTCTCTACGAAATCCTTACCGAGTTCAGATAACTGAGTCGGTAACTCAGGCAATTCATCCGAGTTAGCAATTCGACTCAGTGAATTAAACCCCTGGTCCTCCCAAGCTGGTTTCCCTGTGACCATCTCGATGACGGTGCATCCTAAAGACCAAACGTCACTCTCCGGCCCTTGATACTCGCCGCGAATCACCTCCGGTGCCATCCATAGAGGGCTTCCGCGTGGCGTGATCAGGGACATACACCTGTTTCCCGCGCTTTCCCTTTTAATCTCAACCGCCGAGCCGAAATCCGCAAGCTTTACAGTAGCCAAATCGGAGCCCACCAAAGCATTCTTCCCTTTCACATCACAGTGGACAATGCCTTGACCGTGCACGTATTTCAAAGCCGAAACCAAGCACCGTGTTTGCCACCGTAAAATCCGCTCGTCCAAGTCAGCCAACCGGCGTTTAAATGCCCTAAAATCAACAACGGTGCCACCTTGTAAGTACTCCATGTGAAGATTCCGGTAAGATGTCGTCAGAAACTCATAACTAGTAACGTCATCGCCGAGATACTCAACGACAAAAGGAGAAGAAAACGAACGGAGGATCCTAATTTCATTCTCCAAAGACTCCAACTGGTTTGGTAAACACGTTGCTAAATCAACACATTTTACTGCAAAAACAGACCCATCTATTTCATTAATCGCCAAGCTTACAGTACCAAAGGAGCCTTTACCTAAACACTTCCCTTTAGTCCAAGAAATTTTCTGGGTATTGCTCTGTTTCCCCATTTTTGAAACTCAAAAATCTTGTTGTCTTTTTTTTTTTTTTTTCGATTCACTTCAGCTTGTTCTTTTGAGGGCCCAAATGGGTATTTAAGTAGGTGTGGAATATAGAAATGGATAATTGGGTAAACTGTTTGATAATGCCAGTATAAGATATTACTAGACTTGTTTGTTGGGGCAATGATTCTGGGTTTTATCCTTATCTGAGGGTGGCGGAGTAATTATTTACTTGCAAGATTTGTTCTTGCCATTGATTGGTTGTTGTTAGGGACAGTGGGAGCGCGTAGCTGTCATGTCATGGCATTAGCTCACACGATTCTGGGAAAACCAAAAATTTATATGAAAACCATACCTAAAACGTGTCCGAATCATTTGTTTACTTGTATAAATTTGGCACGCAGGCAATTTATCATACTTAAACAAAAAATAAAAAGATAAATTGCACATGAGATCATTAAATTATTAATAAATTTATATTTTAATCATTTAATTTTAAAATATTATAAAATAATCACTGAATTATTTTAAAAAAATTATTTAAGTCACTGGACTATTAGTTTTTTTTCTTTTTTAAGTTCGGCTAGCAAACTTCAAGCGACGCTTCAATGATCAGTATCTAACAACAAGTAGGAAAACATACTTTAGATCTAGGTCGATCTGATGATCGATATCAAATATCAAAGAAAAAAATTATTTGCATTTTAGTTTGCAAATTCATGGCGTATAAAGTTGTTTCATGAAAAAATTGAACTGTACAAAAGAGAGAGAATAGAAAGTTCTGATTGGTGTAGATTAAGCGAATAGAAAAAGTCATACAACAATAATTTTAATAGTTTAGATATTTAAATGAAAATTTTTAAATAATTAAGTGACAAATTTATAATTTTTTAAAGTTAAATAATCAAAACATAAATTTAATAACAATTTAGTCACATTAGTTGTAATTTATTAAAAAAATTGAAGACACGTGGTTGTGAAGGGGAAACAATGGGACAAAAATGGGAAAGGGACAAAGTCCAGTGCAGAGAGGGAGAGATGGCTAGTTTGGTGTTGGATTGAAAATTTGGGACTTGGGAACAAAAATATATAAATGTAGGGTGTAACGACCAGTTTACGTGGCAGAAGAATGGTGGGTACACGTTGTGAAACCAAAGAACTTGAGGTTGTTAGTGGTTAAAGAGAGGGACAAAGATCCCCAAGCTGTCTCGATCTTGCTCATGATGCTGCCGTTTTGCGCTTTGTAGCGAGAGTTTTGAGTAGAAGTATGTGTCTGTTGACGTGCACCCACCAGCTTCAAATAATTAATTAATTAATTTTATTTTATTATTAAAAAAGGAGAGTAAAATATTTCGTAAATGACAACTCTATGTCACAAGGCCATATCTCCATACGAATCTTTACAAGGATGAGTAGTTTTGGGACACCCTTACGTGACAGTCACAAACTTCCTTAAATATAACCATCAATTTGGCCATTTGTTATAGGGATTAGGATAAGATTTTATGACCAGAAAAATGGTACTTATTGGGAACTTCACACTAAATTTCAAGTATGGATATTAATATATATTTGGGTAAAACATTATTTAATGGTAAAATAATTATAGAAATCTTTAAATTAAATATTTTATTAAAATTTTTGTCTATTTGTATTATTAAAAGCGGCGTGATTAACAAAATAACCATACAAAGGACACGTATACCTTATGTTAATATACAATAACTAATTTTTAACAGTAAAAATAGATGAATTTTTTGACAGAATGATAAGTTTTTAACATATTTTGCTTAAAGTAAAAGTACCATAAAGGCCTTTATATTAAGAGTTATATTATATTTTACCTCTCTACTCAAAAAATGAGTAAATTAATCTCCATAAGTTAGCACATTTTTCATCTATTTATACTGTTAACATTTGGTGTGGCTAATAGAATAATCATACAGTGACATATGACCAATTTTTAATAGAATAAATAGTTCCCTCTTTGATCTAATATATATAAATTAATTTACTCATTTTTAAAATAAATAGAACAAAATGCAACCCGATTTGAATAATTAATAGTACTTTTACCTTATTCAATTGATTTAAGTAGGTAATCACGCTTACATAATGGGTTAGAACTCTAATATGGTTTTAAAATTGCGATTGGATAAGCTTAGAGCAATTACCTTTCACAAAGGGAGAAAAAACAAAGTATTTTTTTACGTAAAAAGGTATAGCTGAATGGGGAATAACTTTTGGTTACTAAAAATGAATTTATGGCTGAAATCTGATGTTTTGTTCATTGAATCTCTGTATGTACGTAGAAGACATAAATTATAGATAAAAAATATAGATGTTGGAGTTTAGGAAGTGCCTTTCTCTTAATTAGAATGGTAAGTTAATATCACGAATCTCCCTAACCCCATCACGCCTTTTCGTGTCTCACGATTTATTTGCGCACGTGATAGTCGTTGTTCCGAGGCTAATATATATATGGGGAGGTCGGCAATAGTTTATGATTGCATGCATCTTCCATTTGGTGTGGTTGGCTCTGTTGAGTTCATATTAAAATATTAGTTGTTGTTGGTTCATGGGAAGTGCATGTAACAAAGATGAAACCAAGTCCAATGGATCTTCTTGTCCTTTCATTTACTTTGCATGTGTTTTGGTTTTAAGACATAAATCATGAATGATGCAATACCAACAAACCCCAACTTGCTCTTTCCACCATGTTTCCAGGAAGATGTCATGTACGACAAAACAAAAGCCACAGTATACTGGACACTATTTTTGGTTGTTTCATGTGTTATTTGAGTGAGTCAAATCATTGAAAGGGTCCTAATTGGACAGCTGATAACAGACTCAACTGGAGGAATTTACATGATTGAAAATATATTACATGACAAATAATACATATACCAAGCTTGCAAGGACTGAAACATTAAAAAGATGGTTGACACCGTCAAAGTGGTCAACAATATTTGTTTTATTCCAATTATATAATGGATTTGGTAAAAACGCCTTCTCAGTCCCTCTTGGTTACTTTATCCATTTTAAAATAAGTAAGGATAATTAACCAAAGTGTTAATATTTTAAGTTAATTGTATATAATTTTGATTTGTATAATAATTAGCTTTATACAATGGATTAGTATGGTGGATAGAACAATTATTTTTTAATTTCATAAATAGACTTAAAAATTATCATATGTTGATCCTTGTTTGTTGACTTGATAGTTAAGGTATTCACCGCCTCAAGTGTGTTATGGGTTTGAGCCGCACTACTCACCTTGTTGTTAAAATTTTGTCATCCTCTTATAATTCACAAAATAAAAAAAAAATCATGTGTCTAATTTCTTTTATATATTTATGTTTTAAATATTTTATGAGACATTTTCATCACCTTAACCTTATTTGTTGAGTATAAAACTCAAATATAATTATTATTATTATTAGATAAGTGCGTGATACTCCATTGAAATTTCATTTTATGAAGAATTTCATGATATACAACCCTATGAATAAAGAATGTAATACATTTAAACAAGTTTACAACTGAGACTCCGTAATCTCTTCTTCAGCCGTAAGTACAAAAATGATGCAATTAAGCATGAGGGTAGAAACACTATAAGGCCAGAGCCAATGGTTGGAATTGAATGGGAGAATCAAATATAGTTCCTCAGCTGAATGAGCATGACACTGATATCATCCGACGAGCCTCTTGAAACAGAAAGTTGTACAAGTTTTTTACAGGCAACCAATGGATCAATTGTCTTGTTGATAGCTAAACATTTTGGACGAGCAATGTCAACTGCTTCTTGATTGCTAACCTTGTCCCATAAGCCATCGGAGGCTAATATTAAGAACTCGCAATCGGATTCTATGTTAATGATGTTTGTCTCCGGTTCAGCTATTACCCATTGTTTAAGATGCTTGTCTCCTATCCCTCTAGACACAGCTAAACAACCTTGAATTCTCCAAGAACCATGGCATAAATCCACATACCCACCCTGTAAGAAACAAATTCCACGCAATATGGCATCAGTCAAAATGTTCAGAACAAGTTCCTAAAGGATCCATCATTTGGTTTATTGAGAAACTGCTTACCCAAGTCTCGATTCGGTCCTTCTCGTCTTCCCTTGAAGGTCGGTGATCAGAGGTGAGAGGTTCCGCGACACCAGCTCTGCTCAAAACTGCACGACAATCACCGGCATTGGATACAATAAGGTTACCATTTTGTATCAAAGCTGTCACACAGCATGTGCCACCGGCTACATCTTGTTTAAGAAATTCAGCATCTGTCTTCAAATAACCTTGTTTAACAGCTTCCTTTATCATTGTTTTGTCTCTTTTTCTATCAACTTCATCTAATATGTTCCTCCTCAGTTTCTGGGCTGCGAATTCTGCAGCTTTAGCTCCTCCATGTCCATCAAAAACACCAAAAAATGCCTGCAAAATCATCATATTCAATCAGACAAACCATTCAAGCTAAGACATGATTTGAAACAAAGAAGCTGTAAAAAAATTTACCTGTTTGGAGTTTCCTTGGAGTTCAACAGAAGCTGAGAACCTATCTTCCATGGCTTTTTTCCTTCCTCTTTCACAGTAAACAGAAAACCCATCTCCCTCACTCTCCACCTCTCTCCTTACTTCACACGGCGTCTTTGGAGCTCCAAAACTCGTCGTCGTTTTCGCCACCGGTATGTCCAGCTTCGCCGGCCTCTTCCTCTTCAATATAGTCTCAACTGTTCCCGCTCCCATACATGCTGTTGGCGACGTCGAAACAGATGATGATGATAACAAAGACCCAGTCGGCGGTTTTTGAAGCCGGAGCATGAAAGGCGATGAAGGAGAGGGAGATGGCGGATAAGACGACGGAGGTATAAGGTGAGTCAACGTCAAATTCAAGGCATCGTGAGACTGACAGAAAAGAGGCGACGATGGAGAAAACACCGGCGAGTTAGATACGGCGATAGAACACGACATCGTGTTTTCCCTCAGTTTTCTTTTTTGTTCTTCCCTTTTGATGTTCTTCTGGAACAAGTTACAACGTAAGATTTTGGGTTTTGTTTGTTTTGGTTTTTGGTTTTGCGGTAAGATTTTGGGTTTTGTTTGTTTTGGTTTTTGGTTTTGCGGTTGTTGTAATGAAATATGAAGTGTATATATAAAGGGCGGAGCGTGGAAGGTTCTTGGCTAGCGTGTTAATGGCGGATTGTAGTTAAGGTTTGGATATATTGACCACATCGCGTTTGATTTTGGGGGCACTCCTTTGATTTTTGTGGAATGTGTCCTTAGCCAATTACACATTTTGTTTTTCAGATTATTTTTGCTTCCATTTTTAGACTTTATGAAACCATAATAAAAAACTACATTATCCAATGTCTAGTTGTTACCTAATATTTCTAAATATATATATATATATTTTAAACTGATTTTAGAATTATTAATTTTTGATGATTAAAATATTTGATTTAGTTCTCAATTAAATCTTAGTTAGATTGACATTAACATTGTTATTAGTATATGAGGATATATGTTTGAGTGTGTTAAAACATATTATAATTTTATTTAGGGATATACAAAAAATTAATATTTTTATATACATAACAATGACAAACAAATATAAAGTAATATTTTTTGAAAAATAAGGAATTAACTTTTCATAACTTTCCTTCAAAGAAAAAACTTTTAATGACATCTAATATTTAACTAGATTGAAGAAATATGGGAAGAAAATGAATGGGGTAAAAGAGTAAATAAACAAAAATGAAGGCGTGGTGGAAGGGGCGAGATGGTGAGTGCCCCCATGAAGTAATTAAAGGTCGAACACGTAATAGGCTAGTACGTTGACTTCATAATTCTATATATGTTTTGCTATTATTCGTTAAATCTGATTTAGTATTTTAAATATTTATGCTTATTAAATTTTGAGCAATATTATTTGAATTAAATTAGTTGATCGGACATTTAAATCGAAAATTGGAGAGGAGCATCGATTTCCATGAGATGTAAAAAAATATTTAATCCACAAATCGGTATAGGTTAATTGAATTAGACAAAACTCAATTAAACTATCTAAATCTATTTTATGATTCTTTGAATTTTTAATAATTTATTTGCATTAAACCACTCAAACTGATCAAATAAAAATTAATGGTCTAATTAGTTCAACTATCAATTTTTTTATCCTCAAAATATTAATTTTGAATTCCAACCTCGATTAAATAATATCCAATAATTTTTAAATTAATTTTTATTATTCAATATCAACTTATTATTTTCACATAATATTTAAAAAAATTATATCGTTTGAGCCAATAATAACAATTTTAAAATATAATTAAAATAGATGATTAAATCCATAACGTATATAAAGCATGTGTAAAGAGTGTGGGTTGAGTGTTGAGTCAACTGAGGTGTTAATGGGTGAGAAAAGAAAAAGCTGACGTGGTCATATGGTTGAAGTTTCGGTGGCAAAGACACATTCCCACATGATACGCTGCGGCGCTAAATGGAATGGCTATTATGGCGGCCGCACCTGGCTTGCACCATGTCAAGAAAAGCATGCACATTTGATCTTTCCATTTCTTTAATGACTGCACTGACTACTTCTACTTCTACTTCTACTCCATTCATCCGCGCCATTTCAATCCAACTTTCTTCTTCATCTTTCTAGTAACAGTAGCTTCTTCTAACTTGGACTTCATCATCATTTAACTCTAATTTTTTATTAAAATTTATATAATTTCTTCCCATGGATTTTTTTTCTCTCGATATTTGATAATATTTCTTAATTAAATTAATTTGAAGAGGTCTAATAACGTCCAAATACAAATACTGCATAGTTGAAATCAATTTCACAAGGTTTGAATGTCTCCTTTATAAACACCTCAACTATTTTTTTTGAATTATAAGAGAAAAATAAAACCGTAACAACAACGCGACTAACACGACTTAAATCTAAACTACACTTGAGACGGTAAACACTCAACTATTATATCAGTCATTTACTCATAAAAAAAGATTTTAAAAACACGAACATCAATTCAACAATTCAATCCTTCCATCAAATTAAACTCTCATTCGCCGTTACCATTGTTATATATTCACAAGGTTAAGAGATGTGACATTTGTTTTACTATTATTGGGTTTGCAATTAGGATTAAAAGTATTGTAGATACGAGGGCGAATTCATAAATTCTTTTAGAGGAGTCTAAATTGAATTATAAATTTTTGAGATGTCAAATGTAGATTTTAATATGTATTAATTTATTAATTTATCATTTTTAAAGGACTAAATAGAATATTTTTCATTTTATGGAGGGCCCAAAGCATAATTTCCCTATATTAAATTATATTTTGATCATTTATAGGGGCTAGAATTATAATTTTTCAATTTTACCGGCCCCTATATTTGCTCCTAGACTTGATCATGGGACAGGTCACTTGCCCAAAAAGTGAGATGATTTGGACAAAAATATAAGGCCGGCTTTCTAAACGGGCAAAACCTTGGGTAGGATTTTTGCCCCAGCCCAAATCAACCGAGACTTTCTTTTCTCTGGTTGTTTTGTTATCATTTCGCTACTATCTTGTTACTATTTTATTGTTATTGTTTGAATATTGTATAACTCTTGTTTTATTATTAATTTTGCTACTATTGTAGTGGCATGTGTTTTTAAGTATAAAGATTTTTTTAATGTATTTTCAATTTGTTGAAAAATATTTATTTTGATATTTTTAGTTTTTTGATGTATTATATTTTTTAAATTTATTTTTATATGAAAAATAATATAAAAATTTAATACAATTGGGCAAGGTCAACTCCGGTTTAGCATTCTTAATATGGGTTGGGTTTGGGTAGAATTTTAGGCCCATTTTTAGGGTCGAACCTAGAAAATGGCACTAAAATTTTGTATCAAGTAGACCCGGTCCATGATCAGGTCTATCCTCCCTTACATGGAGGCTTTATACTCAGAGTTACGCTGCATTTGGCTCCCTCTATTTAAAAAAAATAGATAAATTAGTTTTTGTACATTAGATTAAAGAATAAATTAATCTTTCTGTTAAAAATTCTATCTATTTTTGGATCTTTATACATTAGCACGAGGTACACATGGCACGTCATGTGTAATTGTCTAATTATTTTGTCAACCACGCTAATTTTAAACAATATAAATGGATAAATTTTTAATAAAAATGATCAGTTTGCTCTGGGATTAAACATTAGGGACTAAACAGCTCATTTTTTGAATAAAAAAAAATATAATTTAACTCTTAATATAGGGATCTCCATAATATTTTTACATGTTATTTTTATATGCTCCTCTAAATTGATTTATTCTTAAATGAACTTTTATTGTTTGGGTTTAGAGTTGATTTATTAAATAATAGACTTTTTTATTTTGTTTGGGTTCCATCGAATTCTATAGGAAATTAAGCCTCAAAATGATAGACAATGTTTTTTTGTCCGTTGCCCATTGGCTCCCATCTAAGACTAAGATTGGGCATGTCTTTCTCTTTTTATATTTGCTACAAAAAGGTCCAATATAATTTGAGGTGGGCGGGTTTTGTAAGAAGTTCATTCAAGATGGGCTCACATGAAAAAAATATTAGATCACAATAGATACTTGCATAACTCATACCCTGCGACCTTATATTGTTTTCTTAAATTCTACTATAGATTTCCCCAACCCTAAACCCTGCAATGAATAGGGAAGAGCGTGCTATCATTAAAACAATGCCAATCAGTATGGGTTATCTGCATATTACAGAGCCACTTCAGGGCAAAGTTAGAAAATTTTTTTGGGTCGAGAGTAAGTTATATTTGCATGAAAGTTAAAATACAGTTTCATCATTATATTTATATATATTTTTATAGTTTTTTAGAAGGATTAAATTAAAAATTTATTATCTTTGCGGCTAAACTATAATTTTACCATACTTCTATTTAAAATTTATAAACTTTTAAGAGACTAAAATTGAAAATATTCATTTTAAGGAGATAAAGGCCCTTCTTATCCCTATACCTTTGTCCCTACATCACTTCCCACATTCGTATTCATATTGCGACACATAAATGTCTGAATTTCGAATCCTATAACACAATATCAATGGTGTAATATTTCGATCTTGATACTAATCCATTACAACCCATTATATAAGTCGTAAACCCCTCTAGTTGCTCCTTATAGGATCATCTTTACCAACATATATGATACAATGCTTTACCATTATTAAATGCTTCAAACAATAGTTTCTAGTTTCAAACAATGAAATAATAACAGTTCCATGTTCCAATACCTTGATCACATGGAAACATGACAATATATATGCTTTATAGATTATCTCCCCCTTTTGACAAAAGGTTGCTTTTACCAATAATTTAGCACATTCTTTTCCATGTCCCGACACAAATATTTGGCATATCATGTGCTCGGACAGCTCACACTTCAAAGCAGTAGGGTCAGTGCCCAAAAAATAACAAGTTTTTGTTTGAAATGGTCCCTAATGGGTCCATTGAGAGAGCAATAAGATGTAAGGATTGTAAATGCAAGGCCGAACAGAAAAAACAAGAAATGGCGTCTTGGATATCATAGTTTGGTGGATTGAATGTTTGATTCATACAAATATAAAAATATTCTATGAGGGGGATTTTTTCAGAGTGGTCCCTATGGTTTCATAATTTTCCCTTGTATTTCTTTTGGCTTGCACGAAATATATGATTGAATGGGCCAAGAAGACTTCAGATCAAGTCCTATTCTGACAGCAACTTCAACTTATTTCTTATATCCCCACACCAAAACATTCCTATATTATGTTACGATATTAAGCAGGCAATGTCATAGTATCATTCACACAATCCTATCAAGTTTAATTTCATTTAATAATTTCCGTTAAAAATTAGACCCGTAAGTAAATTATCATAAATTATCATGAGAAAAGTTGTAATTAATGCAATTAATTACGATAATGCAGCACAAAATAACAACATAATATTATGTTATCTCAGTTATTAAGATTTTGATTAGGTCAGTTTAGATTAAGTTAATTTAGATTTTATAATTCTTGAATATTTTGATTTGTGTCAGTTTTAAGCTTGAGTCATTTTGAGTCTGAAACTTCGACTCAAATCAAAACATTAAGGGTTTGAATCATTTCACGTTTTGATCTCTCACAATTCAAGTCATTTTTATGGTATCTGTTCGAATCATTTCGAATTTTATGTGTTAGCTTTAAGAATTTAACATTAATTTTGAGAGTAATAAAGTAATGATTTGGGGAATGGGAAATCTTAAACTTGAAAAAGTAGGATAAGGGATGACTCAATGAGACACACTTGCTTAAAAAGAGAGTCATCATCACTGCCTTTACAAAGTTTACATTGACCACTTTGTTTCTTTTCAATTTTTGCCTAATCTCCACTCTCATTTCATATGCTTTAACTCATATTCTAACATAAAGATTTGGTGAAAATTAGCTAGTAGATGTCATGTCATGTTATATTACATTATAGATTTAGTCACTATTTCGCCAATTTCAATTTTAATTTTTGTATTTTTTAAATTTTAAAATTTCAAATCATAAACCACTCGATAGTAGTTAAATTTATTTGATTAAAATATGTTATTAGTATTGTATTATGTGTAAAGCTGTAAATTTGTTCATTCTTAATCAAGGACAAAGTCAGATAATTGATTTAGGGACAGAGATGAATTATAAAATACTGGAAAGTCAAAGTGCAAATTTACCATCATACTAACTTACAATTTCACAAGAGTTTAAAGAGTTAAACGGAAAATCTACCATTTTTGGGACAATATATAAAAATATATTTGTTACGTAAGATTTTAGAAATAATGAAACTTAATTAAGTATTGTTTGATTAGAATTCAATATTCAAAATTTGATAATCCTCGGAAGACAAAAAATCAAAGTAAATGTAGAAATAATCCGTTATTGTTGTATCAAATGTTGGTCCATGGATGAGTAAAAGTGGATTTGGATGAACAGTACGTTTACTCGCAGTCAGTGTAAGAATAGTAGTGACAGTAAAATTAAATATTGTAATCTAAGACAAAAAATAAACTAAACTCATTATACCACATTATACCGCACTACTTATTTGAACCCACACAAAATCTTTCTATCACCTTCTTTATAAAGCATCCAAAAAGTAGAAGTAGAGGTGCACCACATGGATAATCTAAAACTCCCCTTAAAATCTCCCATAATTACACACATGGATGGTGAAATAACATCAATCTTTTGTTTGTCCTACCACATAATTTAATCAATAATGACTTTTTATATTTAATTTTGTCTTACTGTCATGTAAAGTTTGATTGTGGGGTTGCTATTTGGACTTCAAATAGAACACCTTACCAATTTTACAAGTTTCTACTCTTTGCTTTTCTTAAGTAATTAACATTCATTCACAGAACAAACCTTTTTTCACTATCAGATCATCCATTTAAATAGTGATAAATGTCTAACAAAAATCCATGTAGAGCAATATCTTTTTCAAATGAACTAAAAGAAGAGAGAATGAGGATAGAAAGCAGGATCACACCTGTGCCACTAACTTCAATCTTCTACTTGATAACTACAACAAGAATGGATGGGTAACGTAGGAGAGACGCACCCAATGCCCCAGTCATCATCTCCTTGTCCTGCCAAACCAAATACCCACAAATTTAATTACCAACCAGTCTTCTTCTTTAAACCTTACCAGTTTCAGCCAAATCCCTACATATCCTACTTCATATATTATATGCTGCTCTATTCTAATTATTTGTGTAGGTAAGATGTCACTTAAATTATAGTGTGAAGCTCTAAGATATTGAGTATTTTGAAAGACTAGCAAACTTGTCTGGAAATCATTTGTCTGTAAGGCTTGTTGGGTGGTGGTACCATAATATGGTTGCCATTTTAATTTATTTTGATGCTGCTATTCTACCTCTAATCTTTGTTTCTTCAATCATCTTTGTACGATTCGGGTCATTGAGCTTAAATAATTTTGATTCATACAAAAAAGTTCAAATTTGGATTAAAAAGAAAAGAAATAAAATTGGTAAAAGTATCATTGAAACTTTTGTGGTAAGAGTTAAATTGCATTCTGCTTCATTTGTTAAAAATGGACAAATTAATCATATATATTGGATCAAATAACAAATTGGTCATTTTGTTAAAAACACCGTTCAATTCTACTATTAAAAACCAATCTCTATTTGTCAACATGAAATACATATGGTACGTCACGTATAACTGTTAATAGATAAAATTTTAATTTACTAATTTTTTAATAAAAAATAAATATAAAAAATTTATAACGCATTGATTTTTGTGGCTATTTTACTAAAATAATCCAAAAAATTTTGATATTTATAAAAATGATCCAGGTTCAAAAACAATCACAAAAATAACCTGGAATGAACAGTAAAATTGAGTTTTGGCCTGTCAATGGCCGGCGCCAACTTGTATTTTGCACCCATGATTGCCAAATAATTGTGTCACGCTTTAAAAAATTAATTTTTTTAGTTTTGCCCTGTCAATGACCGGCACTAGGGTATTTTTTTTTAAATCGTATCATATTAGTATACAAAATACGAGTTTTAAAAAAAATTTTTTGGTCTTTGGCTTTGTCAATGGCTTACCAGACTAAAAAATAAATTCAAATTTTTTTTCAAAAAATTTTTTTTTGCTCTCTAAAAATACGAGTTTTAAAAAAAAATTTGGTGCTGGCCTGTCAATGGCCGGCACCCAATACCAAAAAAAAAATCAAATTTTTTTTCAAAAAAAATTTTTTGCACTCTAAAAAAACGAGTTTTTTAAAAAAAAATTTGGGTGCTGGCCTGACACAATCATTTGGCAATCATAGGTGCAAAATACGAGTTGGTGCTGGCCATTAACAGGCCAAAACCCAATTTTACTGTTCATTTCAGGTTATTTTTGTGATTGTTTTTGAACCTAGGTCATTTTTGTAAATATCAAAATTTTTTCGATTATTTTAGTAAAATAGCCACAAATTGATGCTGTTTTCTTTTTCCAGTCAATTTTGAAGACATATATAATCCTTGTCCCTAGGTGAACTTAAGTTCAACTCCTCTCTAACTTGCCTTCATTCTTCCTCCTGTAATGCCTCTTAAGCTACTCAATCTCCACTACTCCAAAAATGGAAATAAAAACTTCCACTTCCACAATCAACATCACTGTCTGAATTCCACTATATATATACCCTCTACCTTCTTATTGAAATTCCATCTCCATTTCATCAACAAAAAAACCTTATAACAAGGTTTAAGTCAACATGAAAATGTGTCGTTTATTTCTTCAACTATGCCTTGGTTTAACTCTCCTATCGGGACTTGCTAAACCAGACCTTGACCCCCTTCAAGATTACTGCATTGCAGACACTAAATCCCCTTTGTACCTCAATGGTGCACCCTGTCTCAACCCAACTCTGGCTCATTCCTCCCACTTCACCACCTCGGCTTTAGCCAAAGCCGGTGACACCAAGGCTAACCAATTCGGCTTCAGTGTCACCCTCACCACCCTTGCAAATTTGCCTGGAATTAACACCATGGGCCTCACCATGGCCCGTGTCGACATAGCAGCTGACGGCCTTGTTCCGCCCCATTCCCACCCTCGGGCTTCCGAAGTCACCATTTGTCTTCAGGGTGTTATCCTTGTGGGCTTTGTGGATACCTCTAACCGCTTATTCACTCAAAAACTTGAGCCCGGTGACTCCTTCGTTTTCCCCAGAGGACTCATCCATTTTCTGTATAACATGGAGCCAAAGAAGCCTGCTTTGGCTATCTCTGGGCTCAGCAGCCAAAACCCAGGCGCACAAATAGCTTCAAGGGCCGCTTTCGTGTCCAATCCACCCATTCCCGAAGTTGTTTTGGAAAAGGCATTTCAAATCAGCCGCCAGGACGTTGCCAAGATACGTAAAAACCTTGGCGGCTGACCTATGTGATTGTGTGTTTCTCATTTCTTTTTTTTTCTTTTTTTCTTTTTTTGAAATGGGATCGTTGCATATTATTATTTGATTCTTACCTTTGATCATGATGTAGGAAAAAAATGGTAGTTCAAGTCTTTATTCACATAAAATAGACCTTCCAACGGTCGTATAATTGTGTATTATTATTAACATTATTAGTTTTTTTTCAAATAAAATAATCAATGAGGTGTGAATTATTTGCTTATTACGGTTGCTTGTAAAGGGACTTTAACAAATAATTTATGTTTGAATGGAAACTAAATTAATATTTAAAAAAAAAAAGAACAAAAGAATTCAAGTAGCCTAAAAGTTGCGTGTTCATCTGTATCATAAAATATTCTGGAAAGAAGCAATTCAGTGTACAAATATGGTAAAAATGTAGTAAAACCCAATCCGTTATGTAATGCCCCATGCCCGAGACCGTCTCTGGAGTCAAATACGAGGTGTTAACGGACTTAATTCGTTACTTATACAGCTCAAACAATTTATTTTGAAAACTTCCAGACAAGCTGGCAATCTGCGTTATAGTCGCTTAAAAATTCATATCTCGAGTTCCGAAACTTGAAATCCAATTCCGTAATTTTTTCCTGAAACTAGACTCATATATCTATCTACTATTTTTTTTCTAGAATTTTTGGTCGGGCCAATTAGTACAGTTTATTAGTTAAATTCTCCCCTATTTCAGGGTTTGACTTCTTTGACCTCTGTGTATTACGAATCAGATTTCTCTCTATACAGAATTTCAATGACTATGCCGTTTGTTTCTCTTAAAACTAGACTCAATAAGGAATCTGTAAATATAAAGAATAGCTTCTAATTATTTTTTTACAATTTATGGTGAATTCTTAAAGTCATAACATGAGATCCAGAAATCACTCTGGCCTTATTTCACAAAAAATCAAATATCTCATAAAATATAATTCATATACCTGTTTTGTTTAATCCATATGAAAATAGACTCATTAAGCTTCGATTCCTCAACTTATTCATCATTTAATTCAATTTATACTATTTTTAGTGATTTTTCAAATTCACATCATTGCTACAGCAATATTCTGTTTTATAACAAATTTCACTTTACTATAGATTTCCATGGACTAAATAGCATTTTAAACATACATGGCATCAAATATGATTTTGATGGGCCATTCCAATGGCTAATCATTCACAAACCCTTTTCTTACCAAACCATAACCATGTCATAAAATCTTTTACACAAAGTGAGTATTTTGCCATTCATGCCACATTCAAAATACACAAGCCATTTTACCAATTTAGGCCTTCGGATATTGTGAACGAGTCTTCGACCTATCCCGATTCTTAAGCCGGCTTGTCAACAACTACAATGAATGAATAGGAGGAGGTAAGCATAAATGCTTAGTAAGTTCACATGCAAATAGCAAGTAACATAATCATGCAATTCCACATAAAACATCATTTGCGTAAACAACATCAAGACATTCGTGTCTCGTTTGCATTTAATATCTTTCTACGATTTCATCATACCAAGTTCTCAACTCGAGGATTTAAGCACATACCTGTCAAATTTTCTCATTCACCACGCTTACCAATATATCACCTTCGTTTTCGGCATTCTTCTTATTCACTTAAGATTCACCCGTTGAACACATCGGAATATAATTTGAATACGCGGATTTCATGAACGTAAGTGCCATACCCGCAGCTAGACAAACTCAATAGCCTGCGGAACTTATGTAGCCAAGCTACCATGTAACCCGCCTATAAATGAACTCGGACACAACCAACGAGCTCGGGCGTTCGTATCCATAAGTGAACTCGGACTCAACTCAACGAGCTCGGGCGTTCGTATCCATAAGTGAACTCGGACTCAACTCAACGAGTTCGGATGCCTAGTTGCATCTCACGAACTCAGACTCAATTCAACGAGTTCGGAACTGAAATATCCTAGTGACATATCACTTGTATTCTAATCTATTCCAAAGGTTCAAACGGGCTTTTTCCTCGATTACACATCTTTGCCGTCTTCCACGGAATATCGAATTCGATACTTCGGTGATAGTTCATACTTATCAAATAATTCACATAATTACATATTATTCAACAATAACCACAAAACATAACATTTCATGATAATAATAAGCATCATATCATATAAACAACATTAAATTGCTTAAAATGACAATTATGTTACTACGTTTACACATGAACTTACCTCGATACAAAATATTAGCAATCGAGCCTATTCTTCGTAAACTTTGTTTTTCCCTCGATTGCGACTTAAATCTTGTTTCTCTTGATCTATAATGCCAAATTAATCTTATTTAATACATACATTCACCAAAACAGTCTTTAATACGAACTTTGGCAAAATTACATTTTGCCCCTAAACTTTTGCATAATTACTGTAACGTCCCCCCTACCCGAGACCGTTGCCGGAGTCAAGCAGGAGACATTACAAAACTTATCTTAGCACTTAAACAGTTTTCGTAGTAAACTATCCATCTGCGTCACAGTCGCTAAAAAAATCATATCTCAAGTTACAAAACTCGAAATCCAATTCCGTAAATTTTCCCTGAAACTAGACTCATATATCTACTTAATAATTTTTTTCTAGAATTTTTGGTCAGGCCAATTAGTACAGTTTATTATAAGAAGTCTCCCCTGTTTCAGGGTTCAGCTACTCTGACCCTTGTGCACTTCGAATCAAATTTCTTCCTGTACAGAAATCCAATGACTATTCCATTTGTTTCAATTAAAAATAGACTCAATAATGAATCCATACATATAAAGTTTGAGTCCTAATTCTTAATACACAATTTATGGTGAATTTCTAAAATCAGAATAGGGAATCCAAAATTGTTCTAACCCTGTTTCACCAAAACGTAAATATCTCATAAAATACAACTCTTTTACCAATTTTGTTTCTTCCATATAAAAATAGATTCATTAAGCTTCAATTACATATTTTATTCATCATCTAATTCACTTTATACTATTTTTGGTATATTTTCAAAGTTGGACTACTGTTACTGTCCAAATCTGTTTTAGTATAAAATGTTGATAACTAAGTTTATAACATCTTCATTTCTTCTTTCTACAACATTTACCAACAATTCCTCTTATTACTCTTCACTAACATATCAAAACATACCATTCTTAAGGTTTTGGTAACATTTACAAAACATACCAAAATATCATTTAACAACTTAGATACTTTCAATATAACCAAAAGACATCCTAGGTACAATGCCATTTTCCAAAAGATAGAAACTTCACCAATTTGAGTTTGGGGATCGGCTTGTATCTTTGAGTCCTTATACTTTCAGACCTAGCTGCATGCGAAACAAACCGTGACGCTGAGAATACTCTCATGGTATTTCTATAAACAATAGCTTAATCAACTTTAAAACATGGTAATTCAAACACATTATTGCTATTATTCAATATCAATCAAGACTTTAATAACCTTTACTTTATTTACCCTTATTAACATAACTCGGACACTAACGGATACACGGATCCAACCCACACTCCGGATAAGCACATAGTGCTTCATCGGAACAAATCCGAACTTTAACATTATAGTACACAAAGTACTTCATCGAACAAATCCGAACTTTAACAATAGTCGACACATAGTGTCTCATCGACTCAATGTCGGAATATCCCAATACTTCCAATTCCTATGACATGTCAACTATATCCGACTAGCCCGACACTCGTTAATAGGGTATTCAAAATCACATTCATTTCAATATGGTAAAAATACTTACCTCATTCACATTTTCATACAATATAAATATCAAATATAGCAATAACGATTAAGCTCGGTTTATAGAAATACAAACCACTATTTATCGAATTTAATCGATATCTTCGTTCACTTTCTTTTCCCTTCTTTGATGACGTATCCGTGCTACGTTTGCTACTAACAATCATACAATTAAAATTCATCAATATACTAATTCATAAAACACATTTTCACTTTCTATCAAACTTTTACAAAAATTCCAATTTCGTCCTTTTTCCATTACTAATCTTTTTTCGTAACTTAAGCTTCATATTCTCTTTTAATCAACTCATTAACAATTTCTAACTCATAAAATTCATTATAAAACATAAATTTTGAGCTCTATTCAACTTAATCCCTATTTAAACCTAACTTAGAATTCTTTTAATAAATCACTCAATTTTCACTTCTAACTTCAATTCCTATCAATTTAACCCATAAAACCTCAATTTATTCAACTAAATCAATATCTAAAAATTTTCTATTTTTCTTCATTTTAACCTCATACATGTAGAACTTTGAATTAGGCATCCATAAACATAAAAATCATAAGAAAATGAGCTAAAACAACTTACCAATTAAACTTTAGGGCCTTAATCCTCAAATTTCCCTTTTCTTTTCTTTCTTTCTTTCCTTCTTTCTTTCTCACGTTTGCTCTCTGTAACTCTTTCTATGTTTCTTTACTCATTATTATTTATTCATTATACTATATTATATTATTATTAACCTATAAAAATATAAATTAACATGTGTAATAGCTATAACATAAAATATCTTATAGCTATTACACATATATACCAACTATTACACATGTTATATCATACATTCACACACATGGCACTTAGGGTCTAATTGCTAGATTAGTCCCTTTTACTTCTTTAATCTATAACTAAACTTTTATTCCTTATGCAATTTAATCCTTTAAACTAAATTCAAGCTACTTCACTTAATTAAACACTAAATAACCATTCAACTATAATTCATAAATATTTCTAATAAATATTCATGAATAAATTTCACTGAAATGAAGATTTCAAGACTCAATTTCCGATACCGTAACTTTCGGTTCATTACAATTCTCTCCTTTAATAAATTTCGTCCTCGAAATTTACGAAAAGAGATGGGGTATTGAGATCTCATCGTTTCTTCGGTTCCCATGTAGCTTCTTCAACATCGTGACTTCGCCATAGCACTTTTACTAAAGGAATACGTTTATTACGTAATTCTTTTACCTCTCGTGCTAGAATCTCAACCGGTTCTTCTTCATACGATAAGTCGTCGAATCTCTACATTCTCGTCGTAATAACATGTGAAGGATCCGATCGATATCTTCTTAGCATAGAAACATGGAAGACATCGTGCATTTTCTCGTAGTTCGGGAGGTAAGGCCAATCGATACGCCATCGGTCCAATTCTCTCAATAACTTCGTAAGGCCCAATAAAACGAGGACTTAATTTTCCTTTTGACCAAATCTTAGAATTTTCTTCCAAGGTGAAACCTTTAAAATACTTTATCCCCGACTGAGTATTCAATATCCCGTCGTTTCAAATCTGCATACGATTTCTGTCTATCAAAAGCAGTTTTCAATCTTTCCCGAATTTTCTTAATCAGTATTTTCCGCTTCTTGAACCAATTCAGTCCAATCATCTTCTTCTCATTCGATTCATCCAACATACGGTGATCGGCATCTTCGTCCATACAAAGCCTCATACGGTGCCATCTCAGATACTTGATCGAAACTATTATTATACACAAATTCGGCTAATGACAAATAATATTCCAGTTAGACTCAAAATCAATCATACAGCTCGAAGCATATCTTCTAAAATTTGTATTACCTGCTCAGATTGACCATCACTGTGGATGAAAAGTCGTACTAAAATGAAGTCGAAAATCGAAAGATTCATGTAATTGCTTCCAAAACCTTGACGTAAACCTTGGATCTCCGCTGAAATTATTGATTTTGGAATACCATGTAATCTAATGATTTCTGAACATAAACCTCAAGAAGTTTCTTTAACGACCAATCGGTTCTCACAGCTAAGAAATGAGTGACTTCGTAAGTCGATCAACTATTACCCAAATAGCATTCTTTTACTTGTAGACATCGGTAATCCCGTCACAAAGTCCATCGTTATTCGGTCCCATTTCCATTCAGAATATTGATGGGTTGAAGTAATCCGATGGAACTTGATGTTCTGCCTTCACTCGTTGACAAGTCAAACACTTTGCCACATATTCGTTATATCCTTTTCATTCCCGACCACCAATACAATTCACGAAATCACGATACATTTTCATACCTCCGGATGAAATGCAAATGGACTATTATGAGCTTCTCAAGAATTAACTCTTTCAACTCGTAATTATTCGAATGCAAAGTCGATTCTCAAATCTTAAGCGACCATTTCCATCAATGCTAAAATTTTCATTGTACCATTCCGAATCATCTCTTTTCTTTAACAACTTATCATCTTCTAACTGTCTTGATCCGATTCGATCAAACATTACCGGCTTTATTCTTAATTCACCAAAAGGCTTCCATCTTCAAGTGATACTAAGTTGTGCAAACATTGCTCGTAATTCAATCGCAGCTTTTCTACTCAAAGGTCGGCTACTACATTAGCCTTCCTCGGATGATAGTCTATGACACAATCATAGTCTTTTAGAAGCTCTATCCAACGCCTTTGTCTCGATTCAAATCTTTTGTGAAAGTAGATACTTCAAACTTTTATGATCCATATAAACATAGCACTTTTCACCATAAAGATAGTGCCTCCAAATCTTCAAGGCAAAAATTACAATTGCTAATTCTAAATCATGAGTTGGATAGTTGCGTTCATGCGGTTTCAATTGCCGTGAAGCATAAGCAATGACTTTCCGCTCGCATCAAGACACATCCCATCCACTCAATGAAGCATCACCAGACACTACAAAATCTCTTTCGATTCGTAAAGTCAACACCGGTGCCTCTGTTAACATTCGTTTTAATGCTTCAAAACTTTTCTGACATTGCTCATTCTAAACAAATGGAATATTTTTCTGTAGTAGCTTGGTCATCGGTAAGGCTATCTTTGAAAATCCGTTGACGAATCTTCGATAGTAACCAGCCAATCCGAGAAAACTTCGTACCTCTGATACATTCTTAGGAACTTTCCACTGAATAACTGCTTCAATCTTCTTTGGATCCACTCTAATTCCATCCGCTGATACGACATGACCAAGAAACACAACTTCTGATAACCAGAATTCACACTTGCTCAATTTTCCGTACAATTGCTTTTCTCGTAGTATTTGCAAAACAATCGGAGATGTTGCTCATGATCTTTTTCGACTTGAATACACCAAAATATCGTCGATAAAAACTACTACGAATTGATCCAAGTATGGTTGAAAATCCGATTCATAAGATCCATAAAAGCGGCAGGGTATTTGTCGGTCAAATGGCATCACTAAAATTCATAATGCCCATACCTCGCATTTGAATGCCGTCTTCAATATGTCGCACTCTTTTACTTTCAACCGATAGTATCCCGACCTTAGATCAATCTTTGAAAATACTAAGCTCCTTTCAGTTGATCAAACAAATCATCTATTCGGGAAGTGGATACTTGTTCTTGACAATCAATTTGTTGAGTTGTCGATAATCAATGCACAATCGCATCGACCCATCTTTCTTCTTAACAAATAACATTGGAGCTCCCCATGGTGATGTACTAGGTCGTATAAAACCTCTCGTCCAATAAGTCTTGCAACCTGTACTTTTAATTCCTTTAGCTCAAGAGGTGCCATACAGACGGAGGTATCGATACGGATCTCAGACTGGTAGACTTCAATCACAAATTCTACCTCTCGATCGGGGGTAATCCGTAATTCCTCGGGAATACATCGAAAATTCACATACAATCAATTTTACTACACCGACTTTCAACTGAATCCGAATTAATCACATATGCTAAGAAAGCATTACAACCTCGATGAAGAAGCTTGCTAGCTTTAATGGTCAAACAATACGAATTGATCCACTAGTCCGAATACCATTTACTTCAATTCTATCTTCACTTTCATTCGAACAATAAACTTCTTCTTATAACGTCTAAAATCACTCCATGTTCGATAACCATCCATTCCCAAAATAACATCAAAGTCGCCAAATGGCATAATCAATGATCAACAGGAATATTCTATCTTGAATCATTAACGAACATCTTTGACATATATGGTTCACTAAAGTAGTTTGTCCCAATGGACTAGACACTTCTATTATAACTTTAGACAATTCAAACTCTAATTTTTTTGTCTCAACTACTTTCAGATTAACATATGAATGTGATGACCGTGGTCTATTAAAGCATAAACGGTCTTGAATTCAATAAGAATATACTGTCACCACATCGTGAGCATCTTTCTCTTCTCGAGTCCTCACAACATACGCCGAGCTGGAGCTCTAGCTTCAGATTGTTGTGTAGCACTCTCACTAGTTCTTCTAGTACCACCTCTAGCAAACGAACTACTTGGCTGATCCCGACCTCTGGAAGCAAATTCAGATCTTTGCACTACTGTCGGTGTTGTTCCAGATATCTTTGGGCAATCTTTAATAAAGTGATCGGTAGCTCCACAACGAAACAACCTCCAGTCAATTTTCTACACTCCTCTTTGTGTCGGTTTCACAATGCTCACATATTGGAATTTCAGATTCGAATCGGACTTGGATATCGCCAGAGACACAGATGATCTGTTTTTCCGACCTCGATCACTCCTTTCGATCGAGAACTAAATCTCCAATTACCTCGTGATTCCTTTGACCGCTTAGGTCATGGACTTGAACTAACCATTCCGGGACGTTTTTCAGTCGAATGAGCAACTTCAGACTTTTTATCCCTTCCAAGAATTTGTTCAATCATCTTAGCTCTTTCCATTAAATCCGCAAACTCAGTGATTCTAAGAGGCATCAACTGTAGTCTAAATTCATCACGTAATCCTCTTAAAAATCTTTTACATCGGTCGGCTTCAGTCGGTACAAACTCAGTGGCATATCTGCTCAATCTCAGAAATTCTCGTTCATAATCCACTATAAGCATCTCACCTTGTTTCAGTGTTAAGAACTCTTGTCTTTTGTCTTCTATGTACATTTCTCCCAAATACTTATTTTGAAACTCTTTTGAAAGAAGTCCCAACTTATCTGTTCCTCAAGTACATTCGAATCACCGATTCCCACCATACTAAAGCTTCCTCTTGCAGTAATGAGACAACACACACTAAGCTTTCTTGTGGTGTACATTCAAGTTGCTTCGAACTCTCTTTGTAGTCTTTAACCAATTTTCAGCAGAGTCGAATCAATTCCTTGGCACCCAAAAATTCAGTAGCTCCATATTTTCTCAATTCTTTAATTGGAGCTCTTGGGTAGTAGGGATAGAGGACGTAGCAAGCATAGTTCCTACCGCTTTTGAAGGGCATCGCGATTATTCTAAAGACTTGATGTTGTCACTTCCAACATTCGATTGATTTCCTCTGGATTCACACTTGGAGTTGCAGACTCCGATTCATTCACATTATACGGTTCATCATCTTCACTATACATCTCTTGATCAGTATCCTCAATGCTTTTATCAGACATTCTTAATGCTATAAAACAAAAATATTCAACAAACATATCAGCATCCAATCCCAACTCAAATTTGACTCAATAATGGCATGTACCTCTAGATTCCCATTGACATTCGATTTAGTCCTAGAACCGACTAAACCTAAATAGCTCTGATACCAATCAATATTGTAACGTCCCCCCTACCCGAGACCGTTGCCGGAGTCAAGCAGGAGACATTACAAAACTTATCTTAGCACTTAAATAGTTTTCGTAGTAAACTATCCATCTGCGTCACAGTCGCTAAAAAAATCATATCTCGAGTTACGAAACTCGAAATCCAATTCCGTAAATTTTCCCTGAAACTAGACTCATATATCTAGTTACTAATTTTTTTCTAGAATTTTTGGTCAGGCCAATTAGTACAATTTATTATAAGAAGTCTCCCCTGTTTCAGGGTTCAGCTACTCTGACCCTTGTGCACTTCGAATCAAATTTCTTCCTGTACAGAAATCCAATGACTATGCCATTTGTTTCAATTAAAATAGACTCAATAATGAATCCATACATATAAAGTTTGAGTCCTAATTCTTAATACACAATTTATGGTGAATTTCTAAAGTCAGAACAGGGAATCCAGAAATTGTTCTAACCCTGTTTCACCAAAACGTAAATATCTCATAAAATACAACTCTTTTACCAATTTTGTTTCTTCCATATAAAATAGATTCATTAAGCTTCAATTACATATTTTATTCATCATCTAATTCACTTTATACTATTTTTGGTATATTTTCAAAGTTGGACTACTGTTACTGTCTAAATCTGTTTTAGTATAAAATGTTGATAACTAAGTTTATAACATCTTCATTTCTTCTTTCTACAACATTTACCAACAATTCCTCTTATTACTCTTCACTAACATATCAAAACATACCATTCTTAAGGTTTTGGTAACATTTACAAAACATACCAAAATATCATTTAACAACTTAGATACTTTCAATATAACCAAAAGACATCCTAGGTACAATGCCATTTTCCAAAAGATAGAAACTTCACCAATTTGAGTTTGGGGATCGGCTTGTATCTTTGAGTCCTTATACTTTCAGTACCTAGCTGCAAGACGAAACAAACCGTCTGCGAGAATACTCTCGTGGTATTTCTATAAACAATAGCTTAATCAACTTTAAAACATGGTAATTCAAACACATTATTGCTATTATTCAATATCAATCAAGACTTTAATAACCTTTACTTTATTTACCCTTATTAACATAACTCGGACACTAACGGATACACGGATCCAACCCACACTCGGGATAAGCACATAGTGCTTCATCGGAACAAATCCGAACTTTAACATTATAGTACACAAAGTACTTCATCGGAACAAATCCGAACTTTAACGAGAGTCGACACATAGTGTCTCATCGACTCAATGTCGAATATCCCAATACTTCCAATTCCTATGACATGTCAACTATATCCGACTAGCCCGACATCGTTAATAGGGTATTCAAAATCACATTCATTTCAATATGGTAAAAATACTTACCTCATTCACATTTTCATACAATATAAATATCAAATATAGCAATAACGATTAAGCTCGGTTTATAGAAATACAAACCACTATTTATCGAATTTAATCGATATCTTCGTTCACTTTCTCTTTTCCTTCTTTGATGACGTATCCGTGCTACTTTTGCTACTAACAATCATACAATTAAAATTCATCAATATACTAATTCATAAAACACATTTTCACTTTCTATCAAACTTTTACAAAATTCCAATTTCGTCCTTTTTCCATTACTAATCTTTTTCTTTAACTTAAGCTTCATATTCTCTTTTAATCAACTCATTAACAATTTCTAACTCATAAAATTCATTATAAAACATAAATTTTGAGCTCTATTCAACTTAATCCCTATTTAAACCTAACTTAGAATTCTTTTAATAAATCACTCAATTTTCACTTCTAACTTCAATTCCTATCAATTTAACCCATAAAACCTCAATTTATTCAACTAAATCAATATCTAAAATTTTCTATTTTTCTTCATTTTAACCTCATACATGTAGAACTTTGAATTAGGCATTCATAAACATAAAAATCATAAGAAAATGAGCTAAAACAACTTACCAATTAAACTTTAGGGCCTTAATCCTCAAATTTCCCTTTTCTTTTCTTTCTTTCTTTCCTTCTTTCTTTCTCACGTTTGCTCTCTGTAACTCTTTCTATGTTTCTTTACTCATTATTATTTATTCATTATACTATATTATATTATTATTAACCTATAAAAATATAAATTAACATGTGTAATAGCTATAACATAAAATATCTTATAGCTATTACACATATATACCAACTATTACACATGTTATATCATACATTCACACACATGGCACTTAGGGTCTAATTGCTAGATTAGTCCCTTTTACTTCTTTAATCTATAATTAAACTTTTATTCCTTATGCAATTTAATCCTTTAAACTAAATTCAAGCTACTTCACTTAATTAAACACTAAATAACCATTCAACTATAATTCATAAATATTTCTAATAAATATTCATGAATAAATTTCACGGAAACAGTACTCAAGACTCAATTTCCGATACCGTAACTTTCGGTTCATTACAATTACACTTTTGCTCCTAGGCTCAGGAATTAAACTTCATCCCTTATTCTTATGTTTTATGACATGCTGATCACTTTTCCCTTCTATAGCAACATCAAATTCACACTCTAACATGCACTTATGACTATTAGGTATTTTTACCGATTGAGCCATTTTACTCGTTTTCACTTAAAACCGAGTAGTACAAGTTGTCTAACATAATTTAAAACCTCATATTCTATCATAAAACACCAAAATACACAAATTTCACCTATGGGTATTTTTCCAAATATGAACCCTAGGTTGAATTATTGCTAGCATAAGCTTAATCGAGCTACCGGGATTCCAAAAACATAAAGAACATTAAAAACGGGGCTTGGAAGCTTGAAACAAATCCTAATTATGGAGAACCCTTGAAATTTCGGCCCAATGAAAAAGATGGACAAAAATTGGCTTTTAATTTTGTTTTTAATTCATTTTAATAACTAAATGACCAAAATGCCTTTCCTACTAAACTTTCAAAAAAATTTCATCCTTGTCCAATTTTTGTCCATAGACTTAGAAATTGGTCAAATTGCTATTTAAGACCTCCTCATTAATATTCCAAAGCAATTTCATACTAAAAACTCCTAGAATGCAAGTTTTGCAAATTATTCGATTTAGTCCCTAATTTTAATTTAAGCACTTTAGGCATAGGATTTCATCACGAAATTTTCACATAATTATGCAATTATAGCATAAACATCAAAATAATTATAAAATAGTTATTTCTATCTCGGATTTGTTATCACGAAACCACTATTCCATTTAGGCCCTAATTCGGGATATTACACGTTATTTCCAGATTTGATTCATTGAATTGTGTAAACAATGTGTTGGTTTCCCATTGACAGGCCAGCACCCCAAATTTTTTTTTTTAAAAAAACTCGTATTTTTAGAGAGCAAAAAAAAAAATTTTGAAAAAAAATTTGAATTTTTTTTGTACTTGGTGCCGACCATTGATGAAAACACAAAAAAATTGTTTTTTAAAACTCAGATTTTAGAGAGCAAAAAATTTAAATTTTTTGAAAAAATTGAATTTTTTTGTCTTTGGTCTTGCCATTGACAGAGCCAACACCCTAATTTTTTTTAAAACTCGTATTTTTAGAGAGCAAAATTTTTTTGAAAAAATTTGAATTTTTTAGTCTTGGGTGCCGGCCATTGTGATCCAAAGACCCAATTTTTTTTTAAAACTCGTATTTTTAGAGAGCAAAAATTTTTGAAAAAAAATTTGAATTTTTTTTTGGTACTGGGTACTGGCCATTGATAGTTCAGCACCCAAAATTTTTTTTTTTAAAACTAGTATTTTGTATACCAATATGATACGATTTTAAAAAAAAATACACTGGTGCCGGCTATTGACAGGCCAAAACTAAAAAAATTAATTTTTTAAAGTCTGACACAATCATTTGGCAATCATGGGTGCAAAATACGAGTTGGTGCCGGCTATTGACAGGCTAAAATCTAATTTTACTGTTCATTTCAAGTTATTTTTGTGATTATTTTTGAACCTGGGTTATTTTTGTAAATATCAAAATTTTTTGGATTATTTTAGTAAAATAGCCTATTTTTGTTGAAAAAAGAGAACAAGTGCAATAATATCCAAATTGAAGAACCCTTCTCTCCAACCATAGAAAGGCGGTTTTCAAAAGCAATTACATCCCTCTCAACCATTGATGAAAAACCCCCATTGGCCCCACCATATACCTTAATTAGCAAGCACCACCACTTTCATTAATACCAAGCAACCAGAGGTTTAAATTTAATTATCCTTCTCACCTTAATTAATCCATTACTTACCACTATCTTTTCATTTTTACCAAAAAACCCACTCTCAACTAATACTTCACCAAGCCCATTTTTGCCATTTTAATTCTTCACGGGACCAAAACACACAAAACATAGAAACCGAGACCTACGCTGTAACGCTGAGTTCCATTCTGCAATTTCTGTTCCACCACCATGTGACCTCTCTGAACCTCTCTTCTCTTTCAAACATAAAAAACCATTTTTTTTTATTTTTTTATGTTTTTGCCATTGATTGAAGCTGAGTCTAGCCAAACATGTTGTGTAATAAGATCAGCAAAGTTAACCTTTTTTTTGTTGTTTTTCTTTTTCAAGACAAATTGTTTAAAAATTTTGGTGCAAAAAACCGAAATGCCAACCAACATGTATCTATCCATCTTTTAATCACTCAAAACTTAGTTTCTAATTTATCGTTTAAAACCAGAAACCGAAAGCTCCGTTTCAACTGCTCTTTACCCTTTAGCGAAAGCTAAGCTAAACCTTTTCAAGAGAAACAACAACAACAATAAAAAAAACAGGCTTCTGCTACAACTTATTGTTACTTCTGTCTATTTTTTTTTTTAGTGGGGTTGTCTTTTTAAATGGGATGGCTTCAGAGCTGCAAATAATACTCACCAAGACAAACAAAAGGGTTCTTTGTTAAAAGATGAGGATATTACACAAAGGCAGACAATCTGAAAAAAGCCTCTTTTTTAAGTATTACAAATGGGTTCTTTGGTTTTCATTTACTCTTTATTTTCTAACATCTTTCTTCATTACCAACAAGCCGCTACCTTTGTCTAAAACCCGTGTTTCTGGTTCTAAATCTTCCCTTGCTTCTCGTGTTCTGTTCGAATCTGTCAACAAAACCAGACATAAATCCAAACCCAAAAATCCCGGTTCTTCTTCTAATCCTTCCACTATTCCTTTTTTTCCCCCCATTTTTTTATTGAAAAGGCAAGGTTTTTGATGTTTTTAATGTTTATTTTTGTGGACAGCTGCGTTTAAAGATTTGAAGATATTCGTCTACGAGTTACCTTCAGAATACAATGAGGATTGGCTTTCGAACAAGAGATGTAGCAACCATTTGTTTGCCTCCGAGGTTGCCATTCACAGAGCATTGATGAACACCTATGACTTGAGAACATTCGACCCTTATGAAGCTGATTTCTTTTTTGTTCCTGTTTATGTCTCATGCAACTTCAGCACCGTTAATGGCTTCCCTGCCATTGGCCATGCTCGTTCTCTTATATCTTCTGCTATTCAGCTTATTTCCTCGAACTACCCTTTCTGGAACCGAACACAAGGTTCCGACCACATCTTCGTTGCCTCCCATGATTATGGAGCCTGCTTCCACGCCATGGTAAACCTCAAGAATCTGATATAAGGGTCTGTTAAGAGTCCTTAACATGGTTTTTAATTTCTGTTTTGCTCCTTGTAGGAGGATAGAGCTATTGATGATGGGATTCCGGATTTTATGAAGAATTCGATAATTCTACAAACTTTCGGTGTTAATTACAAGCACCCATGTCAAGACGTTGAACACGTTGTTATACCGCCTTATATACCGCCGGAAAGTGTACGGAATACCCTGGAGAAAGCCCCGTTGACCGGGAAAAGAGACATCATGGTCTTTTTTAGGGGGAAAATGGAGGTCCACCCCAAAAACGTTAGTGGAAAATTTTACGGCAAGTAAGTTCCAAAATAAAAAAAAAGGGGTCACAATCATGTTCATTGCTAACCTTTAAATCATTCTATGATGGAGGAGAATGACTTGCTTATCCTTGGTTATTGTTGTTTTGCCTATCAGGAAGGTGAGGACGGAAATTTGGCGGAGATATAACGGTGACCGGCGGTTTTACTTACAAAGACAGAGATTCGCCGGTTACCAATCAGAAATCGTACGGTCGGTTTTTTGTTTGTGCCCACTCGGGTGGGCTCCATGGAGTCCAAGGCTTGTCGAGTCCGTGGCATTGGGTTGCGTGCCGGTGATAATAGCCGATGGTATCCAATTGCCATTTCCCTCCGCCGTGAAGTGGTCTGAGATTTCCCTCACGGTGGCGGAAAGGGACGTAGGGAAGCTAGGGAGGATCCTGGAACACGTGGCGAAGACCAATTTGTCAACCATCCAGAAAAACCTCTGGGACCCTGCTGTCAGCAAGGCCCTACTGTTCAATGATCACATGCAAGAAGGAGATGCCACGTGGCAGGTTCTCGGGTCACTTTACAAGAAACTGGACCGGTCGTACAAGAGATCGAGGGTTTCAAGCCAATAGGGAGCGAACACGTGGAGTTGTGTTTTGTGGCGCCAGCTAAGGTTTGTTCCCTTCCCAACGTGGAAGACAGCTAGGAATGGTGTTTGAATCCTTAAAAAAAAAAAAAAAAAAGAAAGAAAGAGAGATGGGAATTTTTATTTTTATACGGTGGGTCGGTGAGCCCACATTAACCCCATGCCTTTTTTTGTTTTTGTTATTTTTAGATATTTAGAGGCAGAAAAAAAACAGTATAGTTAGTTAATTATATGAAAATGGGCTTTATTTGCTTGTTTGTACATGGAAGAAAAAGACAAAAGAACTGTTTTTTGGTAAATAATACAAATGAAATTGTTCCTTTTTTTTATTACACTGAATTTTTAAGACCAGATCCATGTTCTTCAAATTTTTGAGCTGTTTCTCTTGGAACTCGTTTAGGGTTTTCTTAATGGACTGTAAATTAATGAAGGATTACAACTTTGAATAGAAAAGTGTCATTGAAAACGATAAATAAATAAATAAAAACCCAGTTTTTGTTGTGAACACTTAATGAATACTATAAAAGTCTGAAGTTTTGTCAGAGTGTGAGGCGACAGGGAACAGTAAAGTTGTCAGTGTCTTAAAGAAGGGATAGTGGGGAATGAAGATAAGCAGTTAATTTGAGCTGGCTGTCATTAAATATTGCAAGTGGGACGGTTTCTATTGTATTTAAATTACATCACTTCAGACTATAATCTTAAAAGCCGGTAAACTATGGCTACAACCGAAGGTAGTGGTCGTCAAATTGTAGGCAACCCTTCACAACGCCAGGATACACGAGACGTTGTGGAAGCTAAAGAGTATGTTTGCACGACAAAAGTGGAAGAGATGAACCGAATCCCAGGTGTGCGAGAGATTCAAATTCCCCATTTTGTGTATGATTTTTCAATTTCCGAAAGATCACACCATTTGAGCGACAGCAGCGACAATAACTTCTTACTTCCGCTACATGTGTTAGAAGTATATTTCATCCATTTTTTCACCATCTCCTTAATGATTACAGAATAGATCCGACCAATTAGTATCTAAACAATTCCAAATATGGGCAACTTTTATTTCTTAAAATAGATATGAAAGTAAATAACAATAAAGTAGCAGCAAAGGTTGATTCAACAGATTTTCACCTCAATAATATTGTGCGTGTATGGTGAAAAATGCAAATAAATTGAAGGTAAGGAAATTAGGTAGGCGTATTGAAGTGAGTGTATATAAATAAGGTGATTCAATGCCACCCCATTAAAGCATGTCATCACTTGGTTGATGTGGAGTTAATGCACGGCTGTAAAAAAAATGGATAAAAAAAAAATATTGTTTTTAATAGATCTCGAATTAAAAATTCGAATATGATGTTGATAAGAGAGATAATTATAAATTTCAAAAAATTAGATTCTGTTTATTTTTAAAATTTAAAAACATGTTTTATAAAAAAAAAGTGTTTTCAATAATGAAAGAATGAAACATGTTTGGATCTTTTCTCTACAATAAGAGCATGAGATATAAAATTTAAAAAACATATATGCATTTATATGGATTCAAACTACAATACTAGATTTAACATTTGAAAAACTATTGAGATTTAGTTCAATTGACATGAGCATTGTTGCCAATACAGCAAGATATGAGTTTGAGTGCGCTAAAGCACATTATCCTCCTATTTATGAATTATGGAGGGATGATGGGTAGTTCTAAGCATTGTGTCAAATATAGTTGATATAATCACGATTTATGATGAGATTATTTAAATAATATTAAAAAAAAATATTTTTACCTTTATATGGGTTTGAATATGAGTCAATTCATTTAAAGTTGAAAACTCTTGTTTTCATCATTTTGAGCTTTATAATACATTTTAGTGAAAATAATGAAAACAACCTTTTGTTATTTTCTAATTTTTCACATATTTTCATTTTCCTTAAATTAATTTTTTAAAATTTTGACCAAACATGTTTTTAATTTTTTTTCTTTTAAGAAAATGAAAATAACCTTTATTTCCTGAAACCATAGAGAGCTTTAGTTTTTTTTTTAACAGTAAAACGGAGATAGAAGACATGTTTAAAGAAAAATGGTAAACTGCATTACTAGCCAATCAACTATGGTTTTTTTTTTATAACCAAACTATAAAAAGTTAGCAAATGATCTCCTAATTATTAGTAAATTTCTTTATTAGTCACCCAATTATCTTCGATTTTTTGGACTATCCATTTTACGTTAGTTAGTTAGTGTCTAAAAATATAAAATTGAATAATTAGATGATTATTTTTATAATTTTTTATAATTGGGTGACAAAAAAGAAAAAAAATATAGTTGAATATCCTCTAATGTAGTTAAAAAAGAAAGAAAGAAAAGTGGTCTCTGATATTCCACACCGTAATGGGCTAAAGCCTGCAATGCTTTGGACTACGGACTAGGCTCATATTTTGGTTCATCCATCGGCTTGACAAGGCAAGGGCCAGACCCTCCATGAAATCCAAGTTTCCAATGCAACATTTGTGTATGATTGTTGTTTTTCGTCTGCTAAAATAACTTTAAAAATAGATTAAATTTTGCGAATTTAATTATTTCTTCGATTAAGGCTCTGTTTGTTTCACTGAAAATAACTTTCAGAAAATAATTTATTTTTCTGGTGTTTTCTACTGTTTAGAGTAATCTGTGTAAAATATTTTCTATTGTTTGATAGATTTCTTTAAAATATTTCATAAAAGTTGTTTTTAATTAAACAAATATACAAATGAGATTTTCTTATTTTTTTATTGTTTAATTGAATTTATTTTTATCTATAATTTTATATTTTACATTGTTTTTGCATTCATTAAAAATATTATGTTAAATTCAGATTCATTACAACGTCATTTTTCATGAAAAATGGCTTATTACCTTGACCTGTAAGTTATTTTCCGTTGTCTAAACTATTTTCTGTGAAACAGACACAGGAAAATGCAGAAAATATTTTCCATAAAACTTTTTACATGTAAACAAATGGACCCTAAACTAAATTTTGTTAAATTACATTTTACTACTATAAATCAAACTTATTATTGCATTTGTAATAATGCCGAATTAACCTACTATTTTTATATATTATTTTTAAAGAAAGTACAGTTAACATAATATGGATTAAATCTAGATATTCATGATGAATGCATTCAGATTAATTCATAGAGATCAATTGATTCAATCGCGTTCGTTTAATCTGCTTGAATTAGTCAAATTCGTAGAACATACGGAGAAAACTATCTACTTGAAGCTTTGATGGCTCAGTGAAAGCACTTTAGTAATTTAGAGTTAGGATGATTTAAGAAATAATATTATATAGTGTTTAAATCTCTTAAGCCTCTCATATTGTAAGTAGGCATTGGTCTTAATTGTAGTTTAATTTAAACTGCACTGTTAAATCTAATGGAGCTCAACTATATATAGAGCTTTCACATTTATTTGTATTCATTTCATTAAAATGTAATTAAATATTTTAAAAATATTTATTCAAACACTTTGTGTGTGCATAAATTATTTATGACATTTTCTGTTCATTTATTGTTTCATCACTTAAAATTTTGCTTCCTTTTTAAGTTCCGATGCCTTAGGGAAATTTGTTTGGGAATGCTTTAAACTAATTTAGGTTCATTTAAAACTAAATTCCCGTTTAATGCTACGCTGTTTGGTTACTCTAAGACTTACATCTATTTCGAAAGAAATTGACACCATTTTTAAACCAAAATTTCTTACCAACCATATCAAATGCATAGATCTTGTAAGAAAAAAATTAAGTGACCTATATCCTAAACTATTATATCTATTTCAGTAAAGGGTAGAATTTTTTTAAAAAAAATCATTATACAAATATTTTATCAAGAAATGTAATTTCTGGCAAAAGAAAAAGGAAGCTAATATAATTGAAATTAACAAACATATATTGTCATGGTTAAAAATTGATGAATAAACTATCATAAAAAGTGTTGTTAATGTAACATAATATAAGTTTAATTATTTTTTATTTATAAATTAAAAAATTATAAATAATCGTAAATTAGTAAATATAACCATAAAATTTTTAAATAAATAAATAAATTACTCATTTTACATGAGTTGATTGATTGATTGTTACCGTCTGATTTCTGAGCAACTCTCATCTCAGCCAACCAAACCACCACGTCATCCCATCACAGTCCACCCTCGAAGTAGGAAAATATAGGTACTCGCCATATTATTGGCCACATCTGATTTGGATATTAAAAATGGATGAACTGACACAAAGCCTGGCAGAGAGTAAGAAACGCTCGAGTGAAGCCGCCCGCACGTGGGACCAGTAAAGGAAATTTAAAAGAAAAAGGGCAACAGGGGACACGAAGCTCCAGGCAGAAACGGACACGTTTCGACCAATTGAAAGCACGAATCTTTAAAATGATTTTTTAAAAAAGGAACTATCAAATTCAGTAAGTAAAATAAATAAATATATTTTCTGGGATTGTAACATGGCGTACGCAACATGTTACGTCATTGGGGACAGCTAACGAGAAAAAGAGTTTTGTCTTTTCTTCTTTCACAAAGCCTCCCTTTATTTCTTCTCATTTCAAACCATGAGACCTCTTTTGTTTTTGGTTAATTGCACAACTGGTCCCCAAACTATACCTTTTTTCCTAATAAGGCTCTTAAAATTTTCTTTGGTTAAAAAATGGTTCTTCAAACTATACCCTCTTTATCTCATGAATTATTTCACCTTAGAGACTTTATAATTTAAAAAATTATAGTAACATTGTAGAGTGGAAAATACAATTAGTCAAAGACTTGATTATACTAGAAGATCCATCTTTCTTTTCTCCAAAGAAAAAGTATGGATCATCTTTCAATCTCTCAACAATGATTTTATAAAAATCTATGTCGTTATAGATTACATGCAGATTCGAGTTAGATTGTAGTTTAGTTTCAAAAGAAATTTTCAATGCTTGTCTTGAATTTGACTCAACTTACTCCTATTCAAGGTCGACTTATATTAGGTTGAGCCAATTGGATGAACATTCGAACTATGCTAGGGTGAAGTTAGATATTTTTTTTTGTGTGTTGCAATAAAATTGTATATTTTTACCATATTAATAATCTATATCTTTATAATTTTAAAAGATTAAATCAAATTTTTTATCATTTTGAGGGACCAAAATATAATTTTATCATTAATAATTTAAAATTATGTAAATTATAAGACAGCCTAAATTCACCACAAGAACTATGTACAAGTCAAATATATTTTGGACATCTTAAATGCTGAACTTTGAGTAGCACTTGGAGAATTAAACACTAATAACAAAGGGGGCAACGGTGCAAAAAGTTGAAACGAAGAAAGTCTTAATAATATGATCTATTTCTCTACACTCGTCTAAATAACACCTATCCTCGATTTTTTTTTAAGTTATATAATTATATTATATTTAATTTTATATTTTAATTTTGATATAATTTGATACCTAATTTTATAATATTTTTACTTTCTAATTAAAATATTAACATGAGCTAATAAAATTATTAACATGTTAAAATATTTTATTAAATTCAGATCCATTACAATATTAATTTTTATCTAAATATATATTTTTTAATTATAATACGTCACACCATAAAAATTATTTAATAGTGTTAATAAATTAACCTTTGAAATTATTACTTGATTTAAAAAATTAACTCATGAAACATGGGTGGAATCATATTAGTACCCAATTATTGTTAGGTTTTATTATAAAAATCAAAGGATGCAACATTTTCTACCTTAGTTTGCCAACCGTTGAGAAAATTATGCTAGTCTTCACATATCAATTAGTGAAGGCAGAGGACGACACTTGTCTTTTTTTTTTTTTTACTTTTTTTTGCCATCCAATTACATCATAATTAATTTACCCATCCTTTTGCTATCTTGATAATCAAATATTAGCATTAATCAACTATGAATAGATACCATTGAGAGCTCCATTTTTCATCTTCTAGGAAAGCCCCAGTAAGATCTCCATATTAATTATAAATTAGTCCACTTTTAGGGTGTAGGTGATTTTCTTTAAGTATATTATGGTATTTAAATTTGTTATATTAAATAATATCTCTATATTTTTATATAGACAAGTGTTAATATTTTACCAAGTCATTAAGGTTTTGGTATCTTTGAGTATTCAAGTTCGAGTGTAATTATTCACAATTATTATGTGTAGGTAACTACACTGGAACGAGTGTAGTGATTAATCTTTTGTGTTCAGTAGATCTATTAAAGAGTAAACGCTGATCATGAATTTTAATCCTACTTTATTATACTCATAAACAGTATTAAACTAACAGTCCTAACTAAAAAAATTATCTCTAAATTATCTGGAGGAAAATCTATTCATAAACAAACAACTAAATCCTTATTAGTTAATATAATCATAATTAATTACCTTTTTATAAAAATAAAAAAAATTTAGATAATGAGTTTTACAAAGCAATTAATTGGTATAAAAAAATAGAAAAAAGAAAAAGTAGTAAGATCTGATTGCACTGTTGGCAAGAGACAAAGATAAGAGTAGGAACCATTTAGTCAACGTATTATATATGATATCTTAGTTCAGATATCTTCCTTTCTTGTTTTATTATACTACCTTATATCCAAGGATTAATTTATGATTTCAAACTTTTTTTAAGGGATTAAAATACAAATTTATCACATTTGGTAAGGAGATTTTCTTTTTCCTTTTCAACCCTAGACTTGGAAAAGCAACTCTGAGTCAATTGATTTTACTGTTTTACATTGGGATAAGATCAATTGTAGGTTTTAAGTCAAAGCCAAGATGAGTGTCCTATCATAGCCATTTATTAATAATTTATTTTGTCTAACTCACTGTATGTTGGTCATGTCTAACGTAACATGCAGATTCATTTATTTACACAAAGAAAGCCAATTTTAGCTGGAAAGATATGCTAAATTATTGATTGGAATCATAATATTTGTAAACCAGGCAATCTATATATGTTTATGCTGTCAAAAATGCATGTATAACCCATCCCTACAATGTGCTTATAAACACATTTCATTATGTATAATATATGTTCATTGTTATATTCACACATATATATTTTCTGTACCCTATTATATCAGGTGATTTCGATTAATATATATATATTGGTCTTATATGTAATATATAATATTTATGAGGGATCCAGTAGATTTATATCTTTTCGTATAATTAAATTTTTAAAGATTAAACTATTGAATTTATCGTTATATTTGTACTTATCATGCATGTAAAGTTTTGAATCGATTTGTTGTCTCTATCTATCAATTTAAAATATTATATATATATATATATATATATATATTAATATTTATTAAACAATCAAAAGATTTTATGTCATTTTTATATGTACGATGATAAAAGTACCATGAAGGCCACCAACAGTCAATTTGCATTTTACTATTTTTACTAAAAAAAAAAGGTAAATTAGTCATTGCACATTATATTCAATAGTAGATAAGTTCTTTCTATTAAAAAGTCATCTATTTTTACTGTTAAAAACTAATATGATTGGCGAAATAACCAGATATGATATGCCACGTGTACCTCATGCTAACATATGGAAACAAGTTTTTAATAATAAAAATAGGTTGAGCCTTTAACAAAATAACTACTAGTTTGCTCTTTGATCTAACACATAAATACTAATTTGTCTATTTTTTGAGTAAATGGGACAAAATATAATATGACTCATTATATAAATACTTCTATACTACTTTTACCTATGCATGATCTATATTAATGAAATATAAAATATATAATCAGCGAAATTATTAAAATATTAATCGTACAAAAGAATAAGAGAAAGTCCGATTTGTGAGTGAATTAAATTAACCAAAGTAATTGGGTTTTGAGCCATGCAGACCCCTAACTTATATACAATCTCACTCTAATACCTTCCGTATATGGCAATAATAATTTGTGGTTAGTATTCCAATTCCAACCCTGATGGCAACTTATCTCCGGATTTTGCTACGTACTGTACGCTTATGGAAACAAGGAATAATCGTCGAAAGCATAATACATATCAGTACATAAAAAAAGACCAAATATTTCTGTTTTTAGAAATGAGCAGTTGAAATATGATTATGAACCTACAATATCCATCCAGTAGCAGAGCTTAGGGTTAGGGCTCTATTCACTTGCAAATTAACCCAAATCTTGTTTTGCTTTATAATTTTCTGCAACTGTGATGATGCATCGACAGGATGGAAAAAACACCTGAATCAGTAATTATGAAGACTCTACATGTATAGATAGAGTCAATGTTTACGATATAAAGGCAACTGTTAATAATTCAGATGTCTTCATTGTTTATTTTTCGGTAACCAAACCTTTACTAAAGTGGAGGCCAGTTTGTTGTTTTGTTTTACATGGGAAACAGTCTGCATTTGTGGTGCTGATGCTGATGGCTATTTTATTTTTGGGTTACTATAATTTCTGCCCTTAATTTTGTTATCTAAATTTGATAATTAATTTTATTTTATTTTTAAAATTTAATTTTGCCTCATCTACTTAGAAAATAAGTAAATTAGTTCATTTGTGTTAGTTTAAAAGAGTAAGTTAATCTTTTTTTTTGTTAAAAATTGATATGGCATCAAATAGTTACACGTATATCTTTTGTTAACATGCAATGACCGATTTTAACAATAAAAATAGGTGAAAATGTTGATTTATTTATTTTAATAGAGACAAAATACAATACGACTTTTAATATAAAGACTTTTATGATACTTTTACCGATTAAAATAGACTTAATTATTAAATTTTAATATTAAAGTGAACTAAAAAATATAAATACTAAAATAAATATAATTGCTAAGTTTAGGAACAAAAATTTCAATAACCTGTTATTTTATTTTATTATTATCTATCAAAAGATTGGTATTTGAGTTAATGCACATTGGATTCCTTGGAAAAAAAATCATAAAGGTGTAGGAGTTTAAACATTGAGAAAGGAAGTTGGAAATTGAGATGGAAAGTTCTATTAGCTAAGCTAACTAAAGCTATATAGGAGTTAGAAATAGAGTGATATAATGTGCCTATCATTTTGACTTTTAAGTCTACCTTTGAATAAATTCATTACAAAGTAAAAAAAAAAAAAAATTGTTATTTATTTACTTTTTTCATTACATAAAGTCTTTGTTCTTATTTTAAAAGAAAAACAAAAACAAAATCCAGGCACCACATCCCTCCATCAAAGTTTATAAAAAGGGTGAGCCTTTGGTTTCATAAAAGTCAGCAAAGAAGAAAGAAAATAGAGAAATGGGGAGAGCTCCTTGTTGTGACAAAGCAAATGTGAAGAAAGGGCCATGGTCTCCTGAAGAAGACTCTAAGCTGAAAGATTATATAGAGAAATATGGAACTGGTGGTAATTGGATTGCTCTCCCTCAAAAAGCTGGTATGCATCACATACATACATACATACATACATACACTTATATGTCAATCTTCTTGTCTAATTTGTTGTTTTGTCTGTGGAATATCAGGTCTGAAAAGATGTGGGAAGAGTTGCAGATTGAGATGGCTTAATTATCTGAGGCCAAACATTAAACATGGTGAATTCACTGATGACGAAGATAGGATTATCTGTACCCTCTTTGCTAGCATTGGAAGCAGGTTCATCTACACTTTCTTCTTCTTATAAACTTGTCTAGATTCAGGAATCTGATAGTATTTCTTGTGTGCATACATATGTCTGCTTAAGCCTCTTCAAGCAAAGATCAGACTTGTAGTAGTATCAGTATTTCTGATGAAAATTTCTTTTTTATTGCAGATGGTCAATAATAGCTGCTCAGTTACCAGGAAGGACTGATAATGATATCAAGAACTATTGGAACACCAAGCTTAAGAAAAAGCTCCTGGCCATGAATGGTATTCCCTCTCAACCGCAAAGAAAACCACCACCACCACCACCACCATTTTCTCATCAACCTCAACCTGTTTCATCACTATACGAAGACAGCACTGCTTATTATTACACACCTTTTGAACCCATTATGTCATCAGCCCAATCTGATCTTTTGAACAACACGAACTTGACCAACAATTCTTCTCTCATTCAAACACCAGAAAGCTTGTTCAGTCACATGCAATATCATCCAATGAGAGACAATTTCCTTATGTATGGGGGTGAACCAAGCTGCAGTTCATCTGATGGTAGCTATGGCAAAGAGATGAAACAAGAAGATCATATGGGTTTTCAGGGTTTTGGTGCTTCATTAGACTATGGTACCAACAATGGAGTTAACCAATGGATTGAGAAACAAAGTGGGTATAATGGAGAATGCCCATTAGACTATAACCTTGAAGATGTTAAGAGACTGATTAGCTCTAATAATAACAGCTTCTTCATAGATGAAAATGACGCACAAGATAAAGCTATGTACTGCTGTTACTACTAGTGATGGAACTGCTTGCAGGAAAGATTTGATGGGGTAAGGCCCAAAGCTGAGGGATTGAAAAGAAAAAAAGAAAAAAGACTTTCAGTTTCTGGGGTAATGTGTACTGAATCTGATGAAATGAAACATATTTTAAAATTTGCCTTTTTTATATGTATTTGATGCATTTCTTTTTGGGAAATGATGATAATTCTTGTTTGTACGGATCCTTCCACTGCAAGAAATCAATGTTCTCATGAAAACAAGAATTTAATCATCATTAAGTGAACAAATGTCAACCTAAACCAAGCTTGCACTGTAGTTCAATCTTTTTCTTTTTCTTTTTTAATGAATTTTGAAGACAATTGGCAGTCATTTACTGGGACTCAAGAAACAACTCGAAAAAAAAAGCCAATTATAGCCCCTTGTAGTCTCTCTGATTGTACTGTTTGTCATTGAAGGTCAACAACTCTGTATGTATATGTGTTCATCATTATCACAGTAAACAATTCAAAAATATTTTGTTTGATCAAATCTTTTTGATTGGTTTCAAGTATCAGATAGTGTTTTTATTTGATTTCATGAATTTATATCCTGTTCACCTACATACTGATCAAATTGTGGGGTGTCCCATGAACTACGATACCAATACCTTTTTGGCCATGGTGTTACCTTGTAAGCCTAGGCAATGGCAAGCACACATCAACAGCGCCACGGTTTTTGTAGGAACAAAATACTTACACATTATATATCACATTTATTGTCCTAACATAACAATTCATATCTAAAAAAAAATAACACAAATATATGAACTGAACTCCAAAAAAATAAAACAAAAACTAATAAAAGAATGACATATATAATGTCTCGAAAATGATTAATAATACTTTTTATAAAACCCTCCTAAACCAAAGAATAATAACTTTTTCTCTCTCTACTCCCAAACTCTCATCTACGTTTCCCATGTTGCATCAATCAAAAGTAATAATTAAATCATTAATTAAGACTCAAGTCTTGTTAACAATGACATAATTTACCATGTTTTGTTGACTAAATTTGGTCAAATTTGATGGATAGTAAGAGAGACAACAACATATCTAGCCAGCCATTATATGTATACATTAAACATTTTCGTGGATTTGTTGCCAGTGACTTACACATACAAGTATAGTTTAAATCCAAATATATTATGCAGGATTTGCCTGTGGAACACACATTCTTCTATGCATGAAAAAAAAAATCATGTGCTTCACTGATAACACATATTTTGTTAAAAATAAATTGGGATGGAAAATGAAATGAAGAAAGATTGAAGTTTATATTAAAAAAAGTGTATGTTTAGAGATTGTAAGGTGAGAACAGAGAGGGAATCCCCATTGGGAAAAGGGAAACAGCTTCTCTCCTCCAAAAATTGCATGATCACAATATCTCTGTCAGAGATCCACCCTTGTTTTCCGATACTCAACTTTCTTTTTAATTTATTCATCAAAACAAAACAGTTTGATTAACACTTCTTTGAAACCCTATTTAAACAAAACTTAAAATCTTGTATAATTAAATTAATCTCAGGAAGCTGTAAATCTTCTTTTACCCAAAATATTTAAGATAATGGAAGGCATTTCTAGGACTGTCTTTTCTTGTGAAGGTCAAAAGAGTTTGGTGCCCCACTCACTCTCTCATCATATCTTCTTTTTCCTTTTATCCAACTTACTCTTGGACAACATTTTTACATCTTTTTTTCTTTCACCAAGTGTCATGGCACTATTTTTTCTTTTACCGGTTGTTTTTTATCTTACTAAAAAATAAACACATAGCCTATCCAAAACTACTCAATATTTGAAGTTCCAATCATTTCATGTAGCTTAAATTATTTTAATTTCTAATTATTTTATATTTTACAACTCAAAATTTCATTTCAACCTCAGACAGATTCAAGTTAATTAAAAAGCCTGGAGAAAATGGAGCAGAGATAAATGATAATGTCCATTACCATGATAACAATCCGCATGACTCTGTTTGAAATATCATAAGAAACACACACAACAATACAATATGCTTTAACAAAAACTCCACAGGCCTTTTTTTTTCTTTGGTCTAAAACTCCATATGCCTAATTTCCGTCTTGACTACGACCAATATAGACCATACTCTGAAACCAAGACAATGAGATAAAACCTTCACATGCCATCCTTGTTTCCTGTTCCAAAACACCAAACATCTATCAGTTTGGTTTGCAATGTTCCAAATCGAGAAATGAAAGAAATTAGAACTACCCTTCATTACCGCTCACCATCCCCGTTTCCTCTACTTACATTTACAGAGGCTACAAACTTTGAGTTCAAGAAATGGAAACAACAGTGGGGAGGGGAGTTAGTAAGGTGAATTGTCATGAGGCCGTGACGGTTGATTTCCCGGTGTGAGATCCTAAAGTCCTCTTTTAACATAAATCTATGTCTACAAGTTGCTGAAATACGTATTCCAGCATATCGAAGAACTCTCTGGATCTGGAAATGTAATCTGATACTAAGGATTCAAACAGTAAAAGAAGGCTCTTGCACTAGGAGTTAGATAGCATTTTACTCCTTTTACTCAAATGAGCAAGTTTGTCTCTGTAGTTAGATCAAAAAGCAAACTGGTCGTACAAGGACCAATTTTTAACAGAAGGATCAGTTTGTATTTTAATCTAACATCTAGGGACTAATTTGCTATTTTTTGAGTAAAGAGCGAAGAATGCAATCCAATTCCTAGTACAGGGGCCTCCATGGTACTTTTACCGGATTCAGACATATAACTTTCATTGAGATAAAAAATTCAATCACAAAAGAACCTAGTTTCGATACAAGATTAGCAAAATATAAGCTCAAAAAGCTACCTGAGCAAGCTTCAAGATGTGCTTAACTCAGGAACAACGGCTAATAACATCTCCGATGGTTTTCAAATCAAAGATTTCGATCCAGTAACCATCGGGATCCTTAATGAATGCAATCCCTTTCATCTTGCCTGCAAATACGATTCGATAGATTACGAATATTCCCCTACATAAACGGAAATCAAACAATCCACTCAAGCATCATATCATTCATGATAAATATTCTAAGTGAGATTAGCTAACCTGCATCTAATTTCTTGACAAATTCTACTCCCAGGCGTTCAAATCTCTCGCATGCCTTATTCACATCATCCACCGTGATGCCAATATGACCTTAAAAGCACAAAAAAGGAAAAGTTGGCATTTCAAAAGTTCACGTAAACAAGATTTTTTTTCAGTAAAAGTATCATTGTATTAGAAGTTGGATTGCATTCTCTACTAAAAAAACAAGCAAATTAGTTCTTGTACGTTAGATCAAAGAGCAAACTGATCCTTTTCTTAAAAAGTTTATCCATTTCTACTGTTAAAAACAAATCCCTGTATGTTGACATGGGGTATAGTGGCACGCCATGCGAAACTGCCTGGTTATACCGTCAACTAGGTCAGATTTTAACAGTGGATGAAAATTTTAACTAAAATGACTATTTTACTCTTTGATTTAATGTATAGCAACTAATTTGCTCATTTTTTTAGTACAGAGGGCAAAATGCAGCCTGATACTTAGTACATGAGCCTCCATGGTACTTTAACCAGTTTTCTTCTATGAACTTCAATGTGGAAATGAATCCACCCCAAAGTAGCTATTGGTTTGATCAATTACAGCATATTTTTCAAGATAAACTAGAAGGTTAATCGAAAAGAAACGGTGAAAATTCAAGCTAAACTACGGAATAACAAACATGAAACCAAGCCTTTCCCACTATCATTAGTGAATAAATTCAGTAAATACTAAAAACCACAATTGCGATAACAGCAACATGGGATGGACACCAACATCAAGGTAAATAAAAGCATTTTGGGGTTTATAAAGTTCAACAAAAATGAGACAAACATATTCGTACCAAAGCCACGAGGTTCTGAATTCCCGGTGTGATATCCTTTGAACTCAGGGTCACTTTCAGTACCCCAATTACTGTAACAAACATTAAACTGTTAGACATGCTCGGAGACAAGACCAATGACTTGGTAAACACAAAAGAAGGGTTGGATTTAATAAAAATAATAATGAATTCTTACTGTGTTAATTCAATGGTAGCTGCCCTTCCAAAGGTCCAAACTGTTCTACCGTATGGATCACTTGGAGCTTTGGAAACATCCTACATCAAACCAAATATACATCTAGAATGAACATATCAGCTAAACAGTGACCCGTACAACCGAGAACTGAACACCGAGATGCTACAATACTCCGTTACAAGTGGCTAGCCAATGACTAATACTACAAAATTACTTGAAGCAATATAATTATAAGGATTTTACCTCATAGCCCATAAAGTACAAGGTAAACTTCAATTCTGGAACATCCACTCTCTTAAGCAGCCTAAAGAACAGTAAAATTAGTAGCAGTAAGCTTTAAATTCAACTGGAAAAATGCTAGAAGAAAGCTTTGATTCACTTAATAAATAAACAGCTAATTAATCAAAATAGATAAACAAATAAGAAAAAAACAACCAATAAATTATATAATTAACTTACGACATGCCCAATACACGAGAGTAAAAATCAAGACTGACTTTTGGATCCTTAATTCGATACATCTACAAAAAAGAAAAGAAAAGAAAAGAAGATAATTATTAACATAAATTCCTTTAAAATAAACATAAACCCAAATTTAAAAAAGAACAAAAGAAATTACAGTTTGCTGCATGATGTAGTCTTTGGTAGCTTCATCAGGGGTAGTATGAAGCCCAGGGTTATTGGCAGCTGATTCTTTCAAGTCCGATGATGCCATTGAAAACAACCTGAAATGGGTTGGATCCTACAAAAAAGAAATCCAAACTTTTCGGTTAAATTCCTCAAAGGAAAATGATGTGAGAATTGGGTCTTAATATTAATGGATAAACCTTTGGTTTATGGGGTTTCGAGATATAAGAAAATGGGAGTGAAGAAGGTGAAATGCAGGGTTTTCTAGAGAGGTGAAAGAGAGAGAGACGTGATAAAGCGGCGGAGAATGAAAATGAAGCCATTTTTCGATAAATAAATAGGAATATTTTATGTTTACCTTTGGAAATTTTAAGAGATGGCAGTGAAGCAGTGGCTAGGCAGAAGAAATCATGGATATTTGGATTATTATCAGCACCAATATAAATAATACACATATGTTTATATTTCACAAATAATATTTAAGAATGAATTATTCGGATGAGTCTTACTTGATTGTTATCATATTTTGCTCTTTTATAATTTAGATTAATTTATCTATTTTTAATAGAGAAAATAAAATAAAATTTGACTTTTAATATTGATATTTTATGGTACTTTTATCTTTTGTAATATTTGCTCAAAAGGTTATTAACTCTATAACTATCAAAAGAATAATAATAAAAGGGTTAATATACTATTTAGTACTTATATTTAGTTAAAATATTTAATTTAGTATTTGAGTATTTTTTGTCCCAACTTGGTACGTGGCCTCACTTTGGTTTCAACGTTCAATTTGGTACATGAGTTTTTTTTTAAATTCATACTTGAGTTTTCTTTTGTCCTATATAAGTACATAAGTTTAATTTTAATATTTAATTTGATACTTAAATTTTACTTTTGTCTCAATTAAGCACTTATATATATTTTATTAGAGTATACATGTGAAATATTTATTGAGCTACGTAATATTATTTAGTTTAGGTATCAAATTAAATATTCAAACTAAATATAGGTACAGGATGGAATATTAACCGGAGTATGAACAAAATACACCGCTGATCGTCATCCTATCCTTCCAATTACACTGGCAAGTGGCAGCACTACCCAATCATGCACAAAACCGGCAGCACTACCCAATCATGAACAAAACAGTCTGATTAAATCTTAGCCGCACAACGATTGCAAATAAAAAACTTCGGAGATCCCCCCCCCCCCTTCACCTATTTTTTGTCCTTGCCTTCACCTCTTTGACACTCCCAACCTTTCGTTTTCAACCATCTCAAAGAGACCATCATCAAAAGCAAAAAGTTTTAATGGAGAAATCTGGGTATGGAAGAGATGGGATTTTCAGGTCTTTAAGACCACCTTTGCTTCTTCCTAAAGAACCAAACTTATCGATGGTTTCATTTCTATTTAGAAACATCGGTTCTTACCCTGAAAAACCGGCTCTCATCGATTCCGATTCCGATGAAACACTCACTTTCTCTCAGTCCAAATCCACCGTCATCAAGCTCTCCCATGGTTTTCTCAATCTGGGTATTAACAAAAACGACCGTGTCTTGATCTTCGCGCCAAATTCCATCCAGTTCCCTCTTTGTTTCTTCGCTGTTACATCCATAGGCGCCATTGCTACAACCGCTAACCCAATTTATACCATTAATGAACTCTCGAAACAAGTTAAAGATTCAAACCCCAAGCTTGTCGTCACTGTCCCTGAATTGTTTGACAAAGTCAAGGATTTCAACCTTCCCGTCATCTTGCTTGGTCCTAAACGAAACCGACAACCGATCGACGTTAAAAATGTCCCAAAGATCCTGTCTTTTCACGATCTTCTCGATTTAGCTGGTGATGTAAAAGAGTTTCCTCATGTTTCTGTCAAACAAACCGATATGGCAGCTCTTTTGTACTCTTCAGGCACGACGGGGATCAGTAAAGGTGTCGTTTTGACACATGGGAATTTCATTGCTGCTGCTTTGATGGTCACTATGGATCAAGAACTAGCTGGGGATATGCACCGGGTTTTCTTATGTGTATTGCCTATGTTTCACGTGTTTGGATTAGCTGTTATTGTGTATAGTCAACTACAAAAAGGGAATGCTTTGGTGTCAATGTCAAAGTTTGATTTTGGGTTGCTTTTAAAGAATGTAGAGAAGTATAAAGCAACTCATTTATGGGTTGTGCCTCCTATTGTACTTGCTATGGCTAAACAGAGTATTGTTAAGAAATTTGACCTTTCCTTAGTGAGGGAAATTGGTTCTGGTGCTGCCCCTTTAGGTAAGGAATTGATGGAGGAATGTGCAAGGAATTTTCCACAAGCTGTGGTTATGCAGGTACAGTGGTTTACTTTTGCCTGCTGATTTATATTCTTCAATCCATATTCATCTTTGGGTCTGGCCTAGCCAATTACTGTGATCGACTTTTGCCTGCTGCTATATATATATATGGTCCGATATAAGCTCACAAATTTGCACCAAATATCAGTTTCCTGTTAATCACTGTGCTGTCCAATCCATATTCATCATTGGGTCTGGCCTATATTCATGTTGCAGGTCATCCATTAACCTCTTGGTATATGTGAAATAGGCTTTTAAAGTTTTGGAACTTGTTTCAATTCATGCTTTTTGAGTTTTAGGAATAGGCGTTTAAAGGTATGTGACACTGTGGTTTTCAGGGCTTCGGAATGACCGAAACGTGCGGCATTGTCTCGATGGAGAATGCTTCAGTCGGTGTTCGAAACACTGGTTCAACAGGGATGTTGGTTTCAAACGTCGAAGCCCAAATAGTCTGTACAGAGAGTCTAAAGCCTCTTCCTCCTAAAAAATTAGGCGAAATTTGGGTTCGAGGTCCTAATATGATGCAAGGTAATATCATATATGCTTGTTTTATCATGAGGAAATGAAAGAAATGTGCATAGTCAAGGTGTTTAAAGTGAGCAAATATCTAATTAGCTCTTGGCTGCCATATCTAATTGTGTTAAATAACTAGCTCTATAGGTCAATTATCTCGAGTTTTGTATGTTATATACTGCATCCTCTTTGCATTTTCTGCTGTTCTTTGTGGCATTGCAATTTCGATAACCATTTTCAGGTTACTTCAACAATCCACAAGCAACAAAACTCACAATAGATAAGAAAGGTTGGATGCGTACAGGAGATCTTGGATACTTTGACGAGGACGGGAATCTCTATGTCGTCGACAGAATTAAGGAGTTGATCAAGTACAAAGGTTTCCAGGTAACTTACAGACAGGTTCCTCGATCTCAAATAACAGTAATGTTAACACATGTATGCATATACATATGTTGGCAAAATTTCCTAGAATGTAGTTGATGATCTGGTCCATGCTTTCATGCTACTCTAGTAGGTGGTTCAATGCTTTTTATCATATCAATAAATGTTGACATCGAGGGATGGAATCTCCTCGATGACATTAAAGTGATCATAAAAATGCTATATGGTTAGGTTTCGGTTTCCTGACCCGTATATATTGCTAAAATGAAAAAGCCTATCTGCCTATTGCCTATTGATTTTAGGCTTTAATCCCCCCCCCCCCAATTCTGAAAAAGTTAAAACAATTATTGTTCATTCAACACCCAACCAGATTGCACCAGCAGAGCTTGAAGGACTTCTAGTATCTCACCCTGAAATATCGGATGCCGTTGTCATCCCGTAAGTTATACCCGAAAAATTCCCATTTCCGCTCTTTTGCATTATCTTAAATCCGGGAAATACCAATCAAAGCTCTGCCTTGTAAAACAGATACCCTGATGCTGAAGCTGGTGAGGTGCCAATTGCATACGTAGTTCGATCCCCTAACAGTTCGTTAACAGAAGAAGATGTTCAAAAATTTATTGCTGAACAGGTAAGATAGCCGTTTTTGAGTTTATCTTCATCTGATTATTTAATCATTCGCCGTAATTTTTCCTAACAGGTTGCGCCTTTCAAAAGAATACGGAGGGTGACATTCATAAACAGTGTCCCAAAATCGGCCTCGGGGAAGATCCTGAGAAGACAACTTATAGAGAAAGTACGAGCCAAAATCTGAGATTCTATGGTTCTGGTTTTTTTTTTTTTAGCATAACACGAACATGAACTAGTGATTGTTAAGTTAAGAACCTGTCCTTGTATCTTTCTTTCTTTCTTTTTTTGCAGCAATCTTATTGTTCTAAAATTACATATATAAAAGTGAATTTGAACATGAATAATCCGATTGGAAACTGGAAATTATAAAAAGACCATCTCATATAAACATCATTATAGCAATGCTTTAATCATTTTCCCCCCAAGCTACTGGTGACATCATGTCAATCATGATCATATATACACATTATAGCAACATTAACATTGAAGATATCACATTCACTTAGGTTAATCCTACTAACTTGGACAGTAGTGAATAGTTCGATGCAGAAACCAAAAGCCAATATTATACTTGGCCTTCAGGGATAACGTTAAATATGAATACTGGGAAAAATAACATTAATGCCGCAAATACCAAAGCACCGATTGTGGTATAATAGAGCTGTAATGTACTAGTTATTTTAGATGTTCCTTAAATCGGAAACTCCCACCCACATTGCCATTCAAGACTTCTTGATCTACTATTGGCCAAACTAAATGGGCGCTAGGTCCACTGTGAATAGGATCCCCATTACCATTCAAGATTTCTTGGCTTGCTATTAGCCAAACCACATGGACGTTAGGTCTAATGTGAGTAGGACCCTTGAGCCATACTTTGTAATTGGGAAAACTAACACCGTAAAAACATTCCCCTCAACTAAATAAAGATGACGGAGAATTGGCCAAAATGAGCACTTTTCAAATTTAAGTTAGAAAACTTTTTGAAGAAAGATGGTATCCCCATAAACCCATGTCTGGATACTAATATTTAAAAGAAAAAATGAAAACGTAAAAGCAATATATAGTTTGTAAGGTAACACTTTTCTCCTTTATATTTTTGTAACAAGACATGGAAGAGATGAGAAGAAAAAAAAAACAAGACATGGAAGAACACTGACATCAATAAAGAAGATGGATCTGTAACATTTGTATAAGAACCAATTGAATCAGTATGCAAATAACCATGAAAAAGTTTGGGGTTCATACATAAATATATAGTTTCTAATTATCAATAGTAAAATATATTGAATTCTTAAATTTAAAAATATAATTTCGAATCTTAGAAAAATCTGATTAATAGGGCAATTATAAACTTCGAAAAATAATTTCCGTAAAACAAACATAAAAATTATTCTAAATATTGAAATACAGACAGGAAACCTAGGGGTTCTCAAGATTTCACAAAGAAAAAAAGAAGCTGGTAAAGCTGTATATCAGCAAGCAAACTAGCTAAATCTACAATGGTAGATAGCTAAAATGGCATTCATCTGCAACTGCATCTGCACCTCTTTGTTTGGTCTCCAACCACACCACACAAAACATATTTAACAGTGTTTTGTTTTTCTGACATAGCTGAAACAAACAATAAGGTGCAGGTGCAAATGCAGACAAAAGCTACATCTTAGCAAAGGCCTTCATTTGGGTCTCTAAATTGCCATTTCTATACTCAAGTTGTAGCGTTTTAATATATAGAAAAATCAAGACCAACGCTTCCATTAAACAAAGGTCGAGGACGTGAACTGAATTATGTTTATACGTCGTGTCTGTCCTATGAATCAGATGGGGGTTGTGGTGGGCGGGTGTTGTTCTAAGGCCACGTGATGCATGCTGTGAGTGCACGTGGATATTGGGATTCCCTGCTAATCATCAAATGCCACGTGTGTGACACGTATTGTAGTTCACTTGAATGGCACCTGTTACCCTCGTGGGCTTGTAGGACCTTGAGAAAATTGAGTAACGTAAATAGTCTTTACCTTTATCACTTTACATGCAATAAATATAAACCTATTTCATCTATATATTTTAAGTATATTAATATCTAATTTAAGCGGTTATTTGAGAACTTAATTGAATTAAACTTATTATTTTGGACATAGAAATATATATTTTATTAAAATATTCTAATAAAATAATAATACATGATATTAGAAAATATCAAATTCAAGTGCAAAATATTATAATAAACGTAAATATTTTGAAATTTGGGACCAATTTCAACATGTGATGCATTAAGCTCGTACAATGTTATGCATATATTGCTGCATACACTGACTCATTATTCTGTCGTTTACTTTATAATTCAAAGTAATTAAGGGGACCTATGGTCCAATAAGGTCCCTTAGTGCCCCTCTCGAAATGTATATAAAACAAGTAGAAAATTGATGATAATGGGGCCTATAATCTGAATCCTCGTACAATTCCAGCTAGCGCTCTTGTAATTTTCCATCAATCTACTTATATTATTTATATATAAACTTTAGTTTAATATGTAATTTGATACATAAATTTTGATTTAGTATGATTATATAAATATAGATTTTGATTCAATTATACACATTTAAAAAAATAAATACATACATTTATTTTTATATTGGATTAATAAATGTTTGTATATATAATATATCAATGAAAATTGTGCTAGCTAATTCGATAACAATGTTAGTGATTTGTGAAAGTTAAATCAAAATAAAATTACACAAAATTAAAATTCATATACAGTTTTGATATTTATTTCAATTTAAACACTCAACAATAATAAAATAATTGATCCCTCAATCTTAAAGACTAGAAAGATTTTAGATAAGGTAAGGGTCTAATCGAATCAAATTGATTTTAAACTATAAATTTTTTTGACCCATATAAGTTAAGATTTCAAATTTATTATTGTTTTTCTTTTTCAAATCAAACTCAAAAAGGTTGGGAATTTTCCATTGATGATAGATTGGATGGGGCCTTGGCTGAATATTGGAAACCAACCATATTTCAGATATTTGGAGAAGATCAGATTCGGATAGATGGTGTTAGAATCCAAGTCACTGTATGTATATAGGTTGGATCAAGTTCCAAGCATATATATTTAGCTAGGCTGGCTAAATTTTTTTCTGGTCCACATCAGTTTGAAAAAGTTGACACATTGTTATGCAATTTGTATGTTCAACTTCGTAGCCGCTCATCGACAAAACAACTATTGTCGGTTACTTTATATTGTTCCCAGTACAGATCATAACATGAGGCCTTTATGCTTATGTTTTCAACTCGGGTCTTTTTGAATTAGCCACACACCACAGAAGAAATAGCAAGCACTGAAACATATACCTTGGCACAGGTGGCAAACACCTGAGCCTCCGACCTTGATGTCTCTCTCCCATCATATACTCAAAAACTAAAGTTTAAGTTGAAAATATTAAAAATATTTAATATTAGAAATAATTAGCACAAATAAAAAAAAATTCAAAAATTTAAAATAATTGAGTGACAAAAAAAAAGTTGAATAATTAAATGAATATGTTGTAAACTTTCATAATTATCCCTAGATTGCATCGGCAATGAGAGGCCCTCATAGCTGGGCTGGCCCAAAATAGGCTTTGCATTTAGCCCACTATTTAATACAGAACACACCCCCCCGCAACAAAAAGAAAAAGAAAAGGTGATAGAATTGATGACCTTAAACGACTCCGTTTGATTCATTGTGTATTTTGCTCTCTCGTAGAAATGAGATATTCGTTTCACCTCCTCGTTTCCTCTCTTTCATATAAATAGACTCGCTCTTCCACCATTTCGAAAGCTCTCCATCTCACAATCTTTTTTTTTTTTTGTACACTTTTCTCCTTTGTTTTTGAGTTTCTCTCGAGTAACACACTGTTGCACATAAACTTCGTACCTCTAAACCCTAGTTCCTCCTTCACCTTCTCTCATCTTCCCTCAGGTAACGCTAATTCCTGTTATATACATATATATGTATTCTAAGGTTTCACTTATTTATTAATGATTTTTCCTTCTTGGATCTGTTGTGGCGATTAAGGTTGAAGATGGTGTCGGACGCCAGCGAAAAGAAAGCAGCACAGAAGAAGGCGGATAACGGAGTGGATAATATTGCCGATGGAGATAGTGCGCTCCAGATATCTGATCGGACATGTACTGGTGACCTTTGCTCTCATCCTGTTTCGAGAGATATTCGTGTAAGTTCGAATATGATTCTTCGTTTGTGAGCTTCATTGTGATTGCATTTCTTTTATTTTTGAGTGATTTTTGCTGGAAATGTAGTATCAAGCTTGTTTTAGGTTATTGGTGAACTTGTTGATTATCTTCGATGGATTATGTTATTAGAGATGAGTCATCTAGAAAGAATTTATAGTAATGGTGGATTGGCCTTCGTTGCAGATAGAGTCCTTACCAGTTACTTTCCACGGACATGATCTTATTGTTGATTCAATACAGATTGCGCCACCTCCTGCCATACCCAACCAAGCTCCAAATCGAACGGACTTAGCGCACATCGCTGACTCCCTCGAAGATGAGTATTATATTGGCTTCACGCGCCACCGGCCATGCTGCCACCGACGCTACACCGTCTTACGATCAAACGAGCTATTTAACCGGTTGTATGTATTATACTTCGACCATTTTCGAGCTACCTACCTCAGCTTCAAGAGCACCATTGAAGCATTTGATGTGCCAGCTGAAGCTCCCCAAGGCACCACTCAGCTACAGTATGCAGTAGCATGCTATATCTCCTCCTTCTTCTGGGATTTATACGTTTCGATTCGTAAATCAGTGAATAAGCTCTCCCACACTGCACTCTTGCGGTACTACTCTGTTGAGCGAAATTACTCGCAAGATCGCCACGATCCTTTTCTTCACCATCTCCTCTCGGTCATCAAACCCACCCATCTCTTCGGTTCACTCGAAGATGTTTTATTTATACCTTTAATTTGTAATAATGTTAATTTTGACAATGCTGCTAATCCGTTCAGCATCGCTAGATTTATAATGAATGAGGCTTTAGTCCAGGGTCTACTTGATTGCATGGATGCGAAGAACTCCAAATGGCGTACTGTCCCGCTACCCCACGAGACACTTGGACGTCCATCCTGGCTCCTGGACTGGAGGCTGAATCAGGCTTATGCTTGGTTCCCGCAAGAAGGTCACTTCTCCAAAGAGGACCTCATTGCTGCCCAAATCCTTGGAATTCCCTGCACTCCAAGACTCGGTCCATGCGACGTAGATGATTGGCAATTCTTTGCAGGCAATGCCCTCCCTGCCCAACTAAATGTCGCAAATTACGAAAGGGCCACTCCCCGCCGCTTTTACGGAGCTGCTGAGTATCGCACTATCGCTCACCGGCAATGGCTTGTACCACAAGCTATCATCGAAGGATGTGCACATGCTGGTTCTAAGCGACCCCAGCCCGAACCATCATCAAGCTCAGGTGGAACCGGACATATGGAAATTACTCCAGCCGTTGAACCTCAACAACAACAACAACAGCAGCCACCCACTCCTCCAAGGCTAACCAGCTTTTACCAGTATCAGCTCACTGACTGGTGTTACCATGGACTCGTGGTTTTCAGGCTCAGCGAACAGAAACAGAATGAAGCTTTCCGCTCCTTTCTTTTCACAGGCTCTGGTTAGTTTATTGTTGTCCATTTTATTTCGATCGGGTTGTAAGGAACTATTTAATCATTGAACTTTGAACATTTAATTTTAATTGAATGTCATTTTGTTCTGAAAAAAAAAGAAGCTCTGATATCATATAAGAGTTTTAATGAAGGGATAGAAAACTCATCAAATATTATTGATATTGTAATAGTATTTAGATACTGAAAACATAAAAGATAAACAATATTACTATCAAAATCTATCAAAATAACAGGAGATAAAGATAAAAGGAGAAACAAGATCATGAGAACTAGATAAAAGATAAACTTCCTTAATTATGGCAGGTTTGTTCACCCTACCTATGTTGCGTGGGGTGGGAATATCTATAATCCCGTTTGGAGTTTTATATGGTGAGACCCCTTTTTTACATCATAATATCTATATGCAGACGCTATGGCTTGCTTGGATTAAACGGTTGTGGGGAATCCACATTGCTTGCTGCTATAGAATTGCGTGAACTTCCGGTTCCAGAGCACATTGATTACTATCATCTCACAAGGGAGATTGAAGCTTCTGACATGTCCGCATTGGAGACTGTCATAAGTTGTGACGAGGAGAGGTTAAAATTGGACAAAGAAGCAGAAATATTGGCAGCATAGGTTTATTCAGCTAACCGAGTAGTATACTTATGGTAGAGGATGTTCTTCAATAACATACAGTGTAACACTCTTTTAGGATGATGGTGGTAGGGAGCAACTCGAACGTATCTATGAGAGGTTGGATGCCATGGATGCATTAACTGCTGAGAAACTTGCTGCTGAAATTTTATTTGGTCTCGGTTTTAGCAAGAAGATGCAGGAAAAGAAAACCCGAGATTCTCTGGTGGCTGGAGAATGAGGATTGCATTAGCACGGGCTCTATTCATGAATCCCACCATTCTGTTACTTGATGAGCCTACCAATCATTTAGGTATGTCTTTATTGGTAATTTTTGTTTATATCATCAAATCTGGTTAAGTTACATAGCATGCCGAGTGATTCAGTGAAGGATTGAGAACAGGGATGTAGATCACTGCTAATCCAAAATAGGGTTTGATAGGGCTAGCTTTCTATAGTTCACTTAGTAAGAACGGAATACGACCGAGTAAATGTGAAATGTAAGGTACAATTGTCAATGAAGGAAGACATTGCTATCATGGATCAGCTAAACTAACCTGGCAGGCCCAGAGTAAAGAAAAGACATTGGCAAAGATGGAGCGAGGTGGTCTCACAGAGAAGGTAGTGAGAGACAAGGTTCTGGTCTTTCGTTTTGTTGACGTCAGATTCCTCCACCGGTACTGCATCTTGTAGAAGTTACATTTGGATATACACCCGATAATCTCATATACAAGAACCTGGAGTTTGGAGTAGACTTGGACTTGAGGATAGCACTGGTAGTACCTAACGGTGCAGGGAAGAGTACACTGTTGAAGCTAATGACAGGAGACCTAGTTCCTATCGATGGTATGGTAAGACGGCGTAATCATCTCTGAATTGCTCAATTCCATCAGCACTTGGCTGAGAAACTCGACTTGGAAATGTCTGCCCTCCAGTATATGATAAAGGAATACCCTGGAAAAGAGGAAGAGCGGATGAGAGCTGCAATTGGGACGTTTTGATTGTCAGGTAAAGTACAAGTAATGCCGATGAAGAATCTATCTGATGGACAATGGACTCGGGTCATCTTTGCATGGTTAGCATATAGACAACCTCACTTACTGCTGTTGGATGAACCAACAAACCATTTGGATATCGAGACCCATCGGTTCACTGGCTGAAGCATTGAATGAGTGGGATGGTGGATTGGTACTTGTTAGTCATGGTTTCAGGCTCATAAACCAGGTAGCAGAGGAGATTTGGGTATGTGAGAATCAAACCGTAACACGGTGGGAAGGTGACATTATGGACTCCAAGCAACATCTCAAGAGTAAAGCTGGTTTGTCAGGTTGAAACGCCATTAATTACTATGACTTGCACTTAACCCGGCGGGGATGACGGCTTTGTTATTGCTTGAAGCCATCGGTTTTGATTATCCTCCGATGGTTATTCAACCATAATTTTGTTTTAGGCTTGAATTCACCCTATCATATATGTATATATGAAATGAAACTATGTTGTACTTAGAATCTTGGCTTCCATAATGTTTTGAAATGATGCAAGTGATTGGAATGAAACTGGCATATTCTGCTACACTCAAGCCCTATTAGTCTTCTCTTAACCTAGACAGCTTTTTTTTCTGGGTTAAATAACGCAGCTCATAGCCAACAAAGCTATAATTGTAGTGTCGCAACACCAGCTCTTAAAGAAAATCAAAACAACATGAACTTGCCTGCTCACTGACTAATGTGTTCACCGTTATACACTCATAAGTTTAATTTGTAGCTGTTGAGTACAGTACTAAATTTACATTTTGGTCATTTAATTTTAAAAGTTTAAAAACAGCTACTAAATTACTTTTATGAAATAATTTTAAACATCACGTATCTACTAATAAAAATTTAAACAATTTTCTTCTCTGATTTTTGACATTAATTATCAGATCGACTTGGATTAATATATATTTTTTACTCGTTAATAAATACTAATTTACTATATCAATCGTCAAATTATTATTTGGAATTGATATGAAATAAGGATGAAGGGAGCCTTAGGTTTGAACATAAAAACACTTTAATATTAATATTTTTAGCAAAAACTAAACAACATGTGGACGGGACAAAGAAAATGACATGATTTTTATTTGCACATTGATATCCATTTCATATTTATCGTCTTCTTATCCTTTTGCACTTTCTCATTCCATTTTTTTTAAATATAAAAATTTCAAATGCATAAATTAAGCATGTGAAAAATAATAAATAAATTGGATGGGGACAACTACAAATTACTACTGGACATATCATAGGGTCTATGTTGTCTTGTTCCAAAACTATTCCCTGCACCCTGGAATTAAGAGAAGAGAAGAAAAGGTTAATGTTTGTACTGATGTGTCTAATCAAAGTATAAGGCGATGGAACAAGCCATTCGAAGATAACACATACATATATGTATATGAATTGTCAGATGTTGAAACCCTAAAATGCCATTTTGTCTTTGGAACTATAAAAGAAAGTATGTTTAGTCGACATACAAAATGTTCCATGAATGACTGATCCCTGTTCTCAGCCAAAATCAAATTTCATAACACAAAACTCAACATCACCCATCTCCATTTCTTAATATGTTAGAGCTGGGGTTTTTTACAAATCTAATATAAAAAAAATTATTATATACGAAAATAGGTTGTCAGATAAATTATTTATCGAAATAGGTTACTTTTTTTAGTCGCGCCTACCTAACAGTATGCGACATATTATTTTATTAATAAATTTTTTTAAAATATTTTATTATTATTATTTTTATTATTATATTTTTTTAAAAAATCGGTCAAAAAGGGTCGCCAGGATCTGGGGCGCCACATGTGGCGCTGCTGCAGGGCGCCACATGTGGCGCCTGCAGATCAATCCCATCATGTCCCTTCCCACAGTCACTTGTCATGTCTGGGAGGTTAAAATTTTATTAAAAATAAATTTTGAAACCCCATATAAGGTCCCCACAATGTTTCCTGCGTTAGAAGCAGGAGCAAAGAAGAGCAAAGGTAGAAAAAAAAAAGAAGAAGAAGAAGAAAGAAGAAGAAATAAAAAAAGGTTAGTTAAATTTTTATAATTATTTTAAAATTAAATTATTTATAATTTAGAATTATTTGATAAATTTTTGTGTTAGTAATTAATTTAAAATTATTTATTAGTAATTTAAGATTATATTTTAAATTATTTTGTTTAGTTTAATAATGAGAATTAGAGACTAGAAAATCGAAAGTAAAAGAGATTGAGAAAAAATAGAAAAGATGATTTGAATTGAATGGTTTTGTAAATGATAAGAAATTATAAAATTAATTTTAAAATGTATTAGTGTATTGTGATTTTTTAATAATGTATTTTAGTGATTTTTCTGTATTATGATTTTTTAGAAATATATTTTTTAAGAAAATAATTTTATAGTTGTTTTGTATTAGTAATTAATAATTATAAGTTGTTAGTGTTTATAGTTTAGTGTTTTATGATTTTTAATGTAATTTTTATATAATGTAAATTTAATTTATTAAATTATTTATTTGATAATTTTATTGATTGATTAAAATTTTGATTAAATTTGTTGTTATATAATTTTATAGGTTACGTGAAAGAAACTACTTAGGAATGTTTCAATTTCAATTATTTTTAATTCATATGTTTTTAATCTTTAGATAATTTATATTTATTTTTTATTGTATATAAATGATGGGGAATTATAAAATTAATTTTTAAAATGGTTGTGCAATAAATTTATTTTTATTAGTGTATTAGTGTAGTGTGATTTTTAATGTAATTTTTATATAATGTAAATTTAATTTATTTAATTATTTATTTGATAATTTTTATTGATTGATTAAAATTTTGATTAAATTTATTATTATATAATTTTATAGGTTGTGTGAAAGAAACTATTCGGTATGTTTCAATTTCAATTATTTTTAATTCATATGTTTTTAATCTTTAGATAATTTATATTTATTTTTTATTGTATATAAATGATGGGGAATTATAAAATTAATTTTCAAAATGGTTGTGCAATAAAATTATTTTTTAGTAGTGTATTAGTGTATTGTGATATTTTGGATAAGGTATTTTAAAAAATGATTAGGTTATATAAATTTATTGAATTATTTATTTGATAATTTTTATTGATTGATTAAAATTTTGATTAAATTTGTTGTTATATAATATTAATTGCAGATTTGTGGCAAATGGATTCATTGATTGATAATACTAATCACATATCAAGTAACATTAATGAGATGGTAATGAAATTTTTATTTGATATTCACATTACATTATTTGTTGAATGAAATTCTATTGTATTAACTATTTCGTTAATACAATAATGTCAGGTCGAGTACCGCGCATTGAAGGCCCGTATTCATAGTGTAGGGTTTCAACCGGATGAACGCCTAATACCGTTCTTAGAGTTAGCGGGTTCGGATCAGCAGATTGATCCGGACTTTTAGTTCTGATATGACTTGATTTACGCCTTAGTCGAGCGATGGCGTCCGGAGACCCACACATTTCATTTGTTGTGTGGGGAGTGCACCATCACTCTAGAGGATGTTGCACTACACCGGGCTCCCCATCGATGGGAATGCGGTCACGCGTAAGTTTGATTTCGTGCCGGCTCGCCTTTGCTATGACTTACTTGGACGCTCGCCAAGTGAGGGAAAATTTCAAACCTTGAGGTTTTCATGGCTAAAGGCCAATTTTGAATATTTGCCTAGTACTGCCACTGAATTAGAGGTTATGCAGGCAGCGCGAGCTTATATTATGCACCTTATAGGAGGTGTACTCATGCCGGATACACACGGCAGTGAAGTCCACCTGATGTACTTACCGCTGCTATCAAATCTGCATAACACACGTTCATACAGTTGGGGGTCCGCAGTGTTAGCTGTTTTGTACCGCGAACTTTGTCGGACGACAGATGCCTCTGCGGTTGACATAGGTGGATGCCTTATACTGTTGCAGTCGTGGGCGCTTTATCGGATGCCATTCTTGGCATCCATTAGTCACCAATCATATGTATTTCCACTCGTTAACAGGTGATGAATCTTTAAGCGTTCTGACAATTAATTGTCTCTTTTTCGGATTATATTTTTCTAACAATTTATTTTCATAGATGGAGCACGAATCCGGGTATTGAGAGGTCATACACGGTTCCGATATACCGTCTGATGATCGAGAATCATTCTGGAGAGGGAGTAAGTTTTCCTAATATTATTTTTATTTTATTATTTTATCTCACTTAACCCGCGTTAATATAAAAATGTTATGAATCTATGCGTTCATTTGGATGCCATATTCATTCTCTCGGTTACAATTGTTATTCCATCGTATGCCCACGTCCCACTCACACCTATGGTGCATTAGCGCACCCTTATCCGATTTCAAACGGTGGAGTGGTACCATGGCGATCGAGTACTCGACGATTCGGTTGTATACAATATATCCCGACACGACCAAGAAGATTGAATGAACAGCTACATTGCATGACTAGGAGGGGAGGCATGGAACCGATTGGGGAGATGAGCATTCGAATATATTACGATGTGGAACAACCGGTTTAGTAGGGTACCTCGATGCATCGTTGTTTGGATCTGCGGCCTCGCCACAAGATTTCTACAAGTGGTACTATGAGAAGGGAAACCATTTTATTTGGTGGGCGGTCGATGGTTGTCCTCCCTCATACGACACGGATTGGGTAACATCTTCCAGATCCATATCATGCACCAGCCGAGGTAGAGCCGGGCCGGGCCGGGCGGAGCGATCCGAGCTACACTCGGAGTAGCTCTTATTATCCAGATTTTGGGGGCAATGACTATTTCTCGGGCTCTTCAGCCCACGGATATTATTCAGATTTTGATACCTTCAGCCCCCTACCACATCAGTACTCTACTACTTCTACCTCCTATCCACCACCGTACTCCGCTCCTTCCGGTTCCTATCCACCACCGTACTCCGCTCCTTCCGGCTCATATCCACCACCGTACTCTACTCCTGCTGGCTCATATCCACCATCGTACTCTGCTCCTCCAGAGCAGATCCGTCGCCGTTCTCTTCTCCCCGCCCATATCCGCGTCGTTCTCTACTCCCCGGCCGTATCCAGTAGCCGTTCTCTACTCCCGGCTCGAGTTCATCACAGGCATTTGAGTCGTTCTCACACCCATACATATGGATGAAGAGAACGTTGATCATCGTAGTCGCCCACAACGTGAACGCCGAGCTCCACAAAGATATACCCTAGAACCACACCATCAAACCATCAATTTTAAGGGTTTTGTATTGTAAATTACTTTATTTTTATGTAAATTACTTTATTTTTATGTAAATTATTTTTGCATTATATTTATCAATTTTTTATTTGGCAATTTATTATCGAATTTGAGGCTAATTGGATATTGCTTACTTGAAAAACATAATACAAATTAAAAAGGCAATAATTTTTCTTTCAACATGCAATAAGTAACATGTAATGAATAACATCTTAATTTCTATCTGATCGCGATGATTGTCCAGTTTGGTAATTTCGGAGTGAGCAGTTACTCCGATTGTGACTAGCTAATCTGCATACTCCACACAGCTTCCCGTCAGATTTCTCTCTAATGTCCATTTCGTTACGGATTCTTGATGATTGCGGACGACCTCTCGGGTTCCTACGCAAGCCTTTGTCTGGGATAAGCTCAAAGGTCATTTGAGGAATCTCCCAAGTAGATAGGTCAGGAAGCACGGGAAACTCATTCTCCCATACACGCAACGTGCGTTCAAGTGTGCACACTTCATCGATAAATTGATCTACATTGAGCGAGACCTTAGCACAAGCTGCCACAACATGTGCACAAGGATAATGAAGTGTTTGGAACCTCCTACAATCGCACCGTCTATTTCGGAGATCAACCCCGTATGACCTAGGTGGAATACCGGGTCGACGACCGATGGTCTCTGTAACGCGAAACGTTTCATTACATCGTGAATATACTTCTACGTTCATCGACCTCGCCATCCGACGGTTTGCAACAATTGCATCCCTGACATGTTCGACAAACACGTGTCCTGCCTCCATCTGGTTGACTTGTTGTTGACCCATTCTTGGCATCAATGTAGCCAACCTATAGAATGTAGGCGAGAAGACAGATGAAATCGGAAGATGTCGCGTTTTTAACAACACGCGTTAATCCCTCCACCAAGTTTGTCGTCATTTGACCGTAACGAAAGCCCTCGTCAAAACGTTGAGCCCATTGCCATGGTTCCATGCTACCCAACCATTGTCGGAAGGATGTGTTCGTCTGACCTTCCATGTCACTCTCAAGCCGAGTCATCCTCTGCCGAAAAATGTGTGGTTCTAGCTCGTAAGCTGTGTATGTATTAAGACGATATAAGTTAAGTTACAGTCTCGCCATAAAAAAATGTATGTTATATATTGAAATGATAAGGTTGTTCTTTACCCATTTTCACAACTTGTCTCTTCCAATCTGCATTCTTATAATCTCGATGAAAGTTAGCCGCAATGTGCCGTATGCAGTAAACGGATCTCCATGGTACACCAGAACGCCTAATGGCGGCAATTAATCATTTCCCTCTATCGGAGATGATGCAAATATTATCATTACTAATTACATACCTCCAGATTTGTAAGAAAGAATTCCCACGACTCCATGTTTTCTTTATCTACGATGGCAAATGCAATCGGTAGCACGTTCTGTTCCCGTCTTGAGCAATCGCAATAAGTAAGATTTGTGTATATTTACCGTATAGCCATGTCCCATCCACTTGCACAAATGGCTTACAGTGGGGAAATGCACGCACACATGGATCAAATGTCCAAAACATCCGTTGAAAATCCTTTTACCCGTTCTTTGTTGCTCATCCGCCATAATAAGGTCGTGTCGCAATTCAATGACATCCCTCGGTATGTACTCCTCATTGTCGCAATCCACCTCGTAACTTATTATACGATGCATCAAAATTTCGTACAATTGCTCCATTGCCATCTGCTTAGCTATCCATGCCTTTCGGTATGATACTCGACTTCGAATCGTGCTCGCATTTCGCAATTAATACCAAACTTTAATGGTCGGCATGTCTTCAACCATTGGCATGATGCATGTACAGATAGTTTTCGAGTCAAGTTTTCGATGATCTTCTGTCATTCGTGTTGAAGTACATGTGTGAGGCCGAACAAATTTTCGTATCTCCCACATCTGAGACTTCTGGATAAATGCAGCTCGTATCCGCCACTTGCAGCCTTCTGCCGACTTCCAACACTCTCCAATATATAATGTCGGTTTAGACTCGACGACTTTGTAGTCTACTGATATATTCATACTATACCGCTTAATGGCAAATACGCACTCTTCTTTACTTTCGAATCTCTGGCCCACGAACAACTCCTCAGGATCAGAATATATGGCCATCTGGTGAGCAAGTAGTATCTCAGGGTACTCCGGGAACTCAGCTGCATGCGCCGCATCGGGGTCTATCCGAGACATGTGTGCCCCAGGATTATTGTGTATCACAATACGACGGATCTGGTTCCCGACTAAAGACGCATTAATGTTTCCATTCTCGTTCACACCTTCATCGTCAATATCATCTGGGACATCATCCACGTCGGGATCACTATCAATATCGACTTCATAATCAGAAGGATCACTACTTCGGTATACATCATCACCACCCACATCAGTATCGGGTATAACATTAAGATCAATGTCGATCCCATGTGTAGTTGATTGACTACCAACGTATGATATCGGAACCACCGTACACGGCTCTTGAGGTCCATCTTCTTCACCTAATGGAGTTGGATCTTCTGTTGACTCCACAATAGCTAACTCAGCAAATAAGTGAATCGGTGCATTTTGGTTGCTATGGCAGTAAAGAGCGACCATTGTCTCCACATCTTCATCGCTACAAGTTCCATTTCGTAAATTTTATGGGATCCATCGAACCGGAAACTTGTAGAAAATTTTCGAGATCCTTCTTCCATAACGTCTATAAATTTTTTCACTAATTTTTTCTTTCATATCATCAAACGAGATATTTCTATTAAATCTCATTACAACTTGTTTGCGGCATTCAAATATACATCCGACGCTTGTTGTCAAAATTTCTCCATCGAAATAAACGCATACGAAAAATTTGTTCTCCATCTTCAATACTAGATCTGTTAAACAAAGTTCAAAATTCTCACAATTTTCAAAATTTTTGATGCAAAATTTTTCATTCAAAACCTAGCAAACAAAATTATTTATCTAACAAAATAACATTAAATAATAAAATTTCTAACAAATTTCTACATTCTATTTAAAAATAAATAAATTAAAATACCTTGTTTTTCTTCTTCTTTTCCTTTCTTCCCTTCTTCTTTCTCTCTTTTTACATCTACTAATTTTTTTACTAGTTTTTTTGCTCATGCTTTCCCGGGGAGGGGGTATATATAGGGGAAATGGGTTGCGCCTAATGAGGAGGCACCACATGTTGCCCCTACCGATAGGCGCGACATGTTGAGCTTGTCGTAGTAGCGACATGTGGTGCCTTCTTAGGAGGCTCAACCCATATTTTATTAAAATCTATTTTCAGATATAATAAATTTTTATACCAAATAGGTGAAAAACCAATAAAACCACTATATAAACTAATCATAAATTACTAATAAAATAGCTATAAAAATACTTTTTAAAATACATTATAAAAAAATCACAATACAATAATACACTACTAAAAATACCATTTTAGAAATTAATTTTATTGCACCAATATTTACAAATTTTATTGCCCTCAAACTCTAATACTACTTTCACCAATATCATATTTTTCCATTCAATTTCCTCTGTCTTTTCTAATTTTTATTCTCAATCTCTTTTACTTTCAATTTTCTAGTCTCTTGACTTCTAAAAATTCTAAATTATTTTCTTTTACAGTTACAAATTATTTATAGTAAAATATTGAACAAAATAAATTTAACATTATTAAAATAAACAAAATAATTTAGAATATATAATCTTAAATTATTAATAATTTAATTTTAAAATAATTACAAACATAAAATTTATCTAATAATTCTACATTTGTACGGTTTCCTCATTCATAAGAGTAAAACCTCGATTATATTAACATAGATAATACCCTCAATGTATAGATAACACCTAAACCCTCTTCATGCTCTTCCACCAAGGTGTAAACAAGATTTCAAAATTTATTCGTTTAATTTTATAAATTATAAAAATTTTCAATCAATTATTTGATTCAATTGATTTTTGCCTAATTTAATTGGTTCCAATAATGGAGGTAAAAATTGTTTTGAGATCGAAATTAAATTATATATTTTACAATGATAAAAATATAATTTCATCGATTAATATTTTATTATTTTTATATGATTAAATTAGATTTTTATTATTTTTTAAAGAGTTAAAGTATAATTTTGCTATTATTAATTTAAAATTATATAAATTATAAAAATGTAAATGAAAAATTTCTCATTATAGGAGAAAGCAGACACCCTTGTCAACCTCTCTAGTTCTACCACTGATTCATTCATAGTAGTTTTTAGGTCATGTCTTTCTTAAGATTGATATATTGATTTTTATTTTATTCCGTCTAAGTTACACAATTATTGATAAAGAAATTATGTAATTATTTAATATCAAAAGATATAAGATGCAATTATTTTAAAATTGCTTTTATTATAATAAAAAAATTGAGTTTCTAAAATAGTAGTAAATTATAACAATTGAAGACACACTATACCTATACTTTTTTCTGCCATGTAATGCTGTTCACGCAGTGATTTGGCACCCCCCTTATTCATATAAATTAAATACTGTTTGAGTAATTAACCAAAAACAAAACAAAGAAGAAAACAAACAAAGAAAAGAGAAAGGACCAGTCAGAGTCAGCAACAGTTGCTACAGGGTGTGGCGCCCCTGCAGCAGGCGCCACATGTGGCGCCTCCGGGTCACGAGCGACCCATTTTTGACCCGATTTTTTTAAAAAAAATATAATAATAAAAATAATAATAATAAAATATTTAAAAAAAAATTATTAATAAAATAATATGTCGCGCCTGTTAGGTAGGCGCGACTAAAAAAAGTAACCTATTTCGGTAAATAATCTATCTGACAACCTATTTTCGTATATAATAATTTTTTTTATATTAGATTTGTAAAAAACCCGTTAGAGCTGCCTTAAACGTAGTATTAGAAGTTCTTTTTTTTATTAAAAATTATTCTACGTTTATTAAAATAAAATATACATAACACATTACATGTAACTATTTAATTATTTTATTATCTATATCAATTTTAATAATAAAATTAGATAAAATTTTAATAAAAAAATCGATTTACTTTTTATGTAATATATAGAAACTAATTTACTCATATTAAAATGCAACTAATTCATAATATTACAGGATAGAAAGGCAAAGGTGACTATGCCTCCTTTAGTACTGCCACCCTTGATTAGAGCTGTATAATTCATATTGTTGTAATAAGAAAATAATCAATAATTAAACATTACTAGTTGACAAATAAGTGTAAAATCTTCTTGGGAGCATTTTAAATAGCTGTAGTTCATTTTTTTATCAACAATTATTTTTAATTAGATTATCTATTTCTTTGTTATTTTTCTTAAATATACCATGAATTGATTAACACATAATTTTAAGTGGTAAAAATTAAAATTTTCTAACCAAAGCAAAATTTAATACCTTTATTGCATGTCAAGTATCACTATCACATCCTATCCAAATATCACATGATGAGTTCATACTTGTAGCTGCCACTATATCTAAGGACTAGAAAAGTACTACTTGCTTTGCCTCAACTTAAAACTATTGATTTCTACTGCTGATTTTGCGTATATTTCCAAATTAGGTACATACACTATGGTTTTTAATTCCTATTATTGGTTCCTCTTTCATCATAATAGGCTTTCTATAAATTAATTTACTAATATGAACATTTTGAAGGGATTTTGTATAGCAATATCTTCGTTAGGCTCCCAAAATATGTAAGAGCGATTAAGTACTAGAGATAAGGATAATACACATTACATTTATAGGAAAAAAACTGGGATTCAAACCCCAAAGATTAGTCACCACCTGAAAAGAAGGCAGTTAAATAGGGGGAAGCACTCAATAATTTGAAGGCAGACAAAAGTGTGGTAACTGAAAACGACTGTTTTATTGAAGGTAAGAACTCACTTATTCACATGACTGGTCTTTCCAATTAACTCCAGAATGCAAGCAAGCAAGCGACCATGTCCTTTTCAATTCTGCTTTATCTCTTTTTATTTTTAATTTTATTTTTATTATCGATATTGGCTTGAGATCTTGGAATGGAAATGCAAAATTTAGCAACCATCCAATCTCTATCTCTCACCCTACTGGCCTACACCACCGTGTCTAAACTTGTATAAATAGATACTGTCTCAATTACGAAACCGTATTATCAAGTATCAACACTTGAGTAAAGCAATAACACTAGCAGGAATGGCTAAGCTCAACTACAAGAAGAATGGGATCGTGAAGCTGAAGGTAGTTGCAGAGATGTTACACAAGAGTCTTTCTTTAAAGAAGAAATGGAAACACAAGGAAGCTCGCCATGGTTCAAACAACGTGCCTGATGATGTGAAAGAAGGTCACTTTGCTGTGGTTGCTGAGCACGGTGAAGAACCGAGGAGATTTGTGGTTCCGTTGAGTTACTTGACGCACCCGAGGTTCTTAATGTTGTTGGAACAAGCGGCCGAAGAGTATGGCTTCGACAACAAGGGAGCGCTTACGGTTCCTTGCTGCCCAAGCGAACTCGAGAGGATATTAGCTGATGAGCAGCAGCAGCAGCAAGGGCAAGAAAGGGAGGATCCTAATGCTAATGTCACTTGGGCTACTTCTTATGAAGCTATGATCCAAAGCTATTGAAACACTTAAAACTGTTATATATATATATATATATATATATATATATATATATATATATATGTATCTTATGTTTAGGAATTTAAAAGTGGATGTAGTTAGTGAAGCTCTCTAGCTAGTAAATGTTTTTTTTAATTCATGTTTTCTACTAATTTCAATAAAATGAAATGAGAAAAAAATTCTATTTGAAATTATTTATATGCATTCGTTCATGAAGGGTTAATTGTTACAAGCAAATGGAAAAATGTTATTAACTAAGCAGAGAAGAAGATGTATGTATGTCTTTATATTTTTACTAATATGTAACTACTAATTACTATGTAAAAATAATTTGCACAAAAATAATTTGTTAAAATGATATATGGTGAATGAATCTCTTAATAAATTTAAAATTATCTTCATAAAAATTTTATTTTTAATCTTGTCAAAATTCTAAATAATTAAAGAAAGAATAAATTCATCCCATTAAAAGTAATATCAGATTTATAGAGAAATTCATCACAAATTTCTCCTAAAAAATCGAAAATCCCTCTATAACATTGGCTTTCTTAATATAATCACTTTTGAAAAGGGTTGCATTTAATGAAATATGCAAAAGAGGAGGAGAGAAGTTCATCATTCTTTACTCCCAAAGTCTCCGAATTGATATTGCACTTCAACTTTTTAGTTAGACATTTGTTTTCGAACATGATGTGCATATCAGGAATAAAAATTGAATTGATGCATGTTGAATCAATCAAATCAATCATCCATTCAACAATAAAAATAAAAAGAATTATAATTTATGTACACGTGTATATATAAATTCATACCCTTATTTTACTTAAATCACTGGAAGAGGAAATATTAAGCTTTTAAATTCCTCAAACCTGTCACCTCCTTAATTTGTCTGCCATGCATGATATGTAAACTAATTGTCATATATATATATATATATATATATATATATATATGCTTTAAAAGAACAGCTTCCTGATCTAAAACCATCAAAATTATAGCTAATAACTTCGTTATAAAATGGGATCGATTTTTTTTCATAGTAAACTAAACTAATATCATATTAAGTTGGTTCAAAATTAGTTCCATCCATATACACAATATATTTTAAGGAAAGAATATAAATTGAAATTTTAAAGACGATATTATTAAAAATATAATTTTAAACCATAAATATAAACAATAAAACCGACATAAAAATTCTAAAAAATAATACTTTACCCTAATCTTCCAAAAACACTAAAGCCAACATTATTCTCTTGCAAGAACATATAGCCAAAAAGGCAAAAAGGGATTATATGTTGAAGCATATTGATGATGGAACAAGACCTATAAAGTGTCAATCTAAATGAAAACCCTGTTTATTTTAATTCCTGCATAAACCTTAAATTACATTTCTAGCATCTTCTATAGGATAGGTAGCTTTCTAGAGTGTTATAATTTGATAGCAGAATGTGACTGAAACCCTGAGGGGGGGTCCTCCTACTAAATGAGCAGATTATTACAAGCAAAGGTCCACATGACAGAATTTTGCACATGAAATTGTTTATTATGACTTGGTCAGATTTGGATTTTGAATTTTTTTTGCTTTTGGATCCCCACATCGAAATGAGCTGGAATGGAAAAAAGTGCAAAAGTTCATATCCATTTTTATAAAAAGAAAATGCATGGGATGGGATGGGATGGGATCCACCGAGTATCAATATCTGATTTAGATATTTTGATGGGGCAAACATTGTCTGTTAGTCTTAGCTTCTAGCATATATTCAAGGCTCAATAACCCATATTTATGTATCTCTAGTACTGTTTTTTAATAGGCCCTCAAGGACTGTCAACAGTTAGCAAATACATATAATTTTGCAAGACATGCTGGGGCTTTGAAGCACTAAATATTGCCTTGCTTAAGGTAAGGAATGTAGTCGAGCTAAGTTTGAGCTTGAACTCGAACTCGATTTGAAAGTTTGAGCCTGATTCAACATTTAATTTTAAATTTGAATTTAATTCAAAACATAATTTAACTATTTAAGTTCAAGCTCAAGCTCAAGCTCAAGCTTAAACTCAAACTCAAATTCAAATTGAAATTTGCAATAGAAACTTTTCAGTCTTATTGCATTTATTATCTTATCTAATACTATATATATGTGTAAGTATGTTGGCTGCATAACGAGTTCAAAACCAGCACTATTGACTAACATTTTTACCTTGTCTTTCTATGAAGATGAAGAACCTTAATTATCAACCTATTCACATGTACATGTTGAAGATTCGAAATAAAAAATTAGGGGGTTTAGGGTTTATTTTTTAAGTTTTAAAAACCCAACCTTGACCAAAGCTATCCCAACAGTAGGAGGGAACATAGCCTTAAGCAACACCACTTTGGGAAATCGGATTAATTAATAATATTGCTAACATTTGATAGGGGGGATGTAGGTATAGCTGTCATCAGATATTTTTGGAGGCGATTTGAAATTACTTTGGACCCTTTATGTTGCATATGCAGCAAACATTACCTTTGCCTACCACACCAAGCCCCAGCCTTTCTTTAAGTTGTTCCTACTTTTTTCTACGCCCACGAAGCTTTTCAATGGGTAAATATGGATTCACTTATTTGTTCCATATACAAAAACATTTTACCATCATTTTTTTTTCATAAAAAATCTTAACCAAATAAAAACTATTATCAATCACAATAGAAATTCCAAGGTTTACTATGGATACAATTATATTGTTAATATACCAGTCGTGTAAAAAGCATATGAAAAGGTTTTATAAACTTATTTTTAGATTTTGAATTTAATGTTGGACTTAATTAGACAAACTTCAATTAGCTTCAATTAATTTAGTTTATGTTTAATCCTTTTGTTCTTGTTTTGCTAAACATCCATTAAAAAAAAAAAACCCAAGCATTTGATTAAAAATTAATTACTATCAATATTCTTTCTATATATTAATATGTCGGCAATGGCAACATACATGTAATGAATTTGAAAAGAAAATTCTACATGAAGCACAGACACGTATATGAGTGAGAATTTGGGGGTTTCTTGGAAATTACCATTATGGATATGCTGCCAAGACCCATTGAGCCAAAAAGAGCTAGCCAGAAGACAATGGAAGCTCAGGGCCCCCTCCCTTCAATTTTTGAAAACCCGATCATTTCCAACTAATAATTTGTGTACGACATAACAGGCATATTATTAACATTGAAAAAAATGGTACAGACAAATACAAACCTTGTTTGTAAGCAAGATTTAGAGGTTGAACCTGGATCTAAGAAAAGCCCAAACCCCATTAGGTTGGGAGTGAGTGAACTACCAAAGATTAAAAGCCTACGCTTTAAGGGTTGGGCTTCTGCAGGTTAACCATCATGTAATAAACTACACTAAACAATCACTATCTCTCAACTAGCTAATTCCTTCATGTTCTGTGGTTCACCTCACCTAACAATGTGTAAAACAAATTCTACCAAGTACAACCAAACAAACGTTATGGTACATTACAGGCTCTTTCGGCTCCATGAATGGAAGCATTTGTGAAGGACTTTGTTTGAAAATATCAATGTAGAAACTGTATCTTTTTCGGAAAGGTTAACGTATGCATTTACAAACAGAGAAGGCTGTAGAAGACGAGTGGTATAAAAGCATTATCGAGTTGTGCTGTGTAAGCCTCCAATAAACCACTTGTGGTCACGGCAATGAGAAGAGGGAACCAATGCTGTGGAAATTGGAATTTAAGATATCACTATATGTAGATGTATTGATAACCCGAACAATAAATTAGGTCCTTGGCTGAACTGACTCATCCTGGAGAGTCAAGATACATTTATGATGCCAATTCAAAAACACTTTAGCACTTTTTTTTTCAATAAAGAAACCAACTTAGCCAGATTGAACGTTTCAGCAAAAATCATTCCCAGCTAAGTTGCCACAATTGTGCTTGTGATGAGCATCAGTCAACATCTTGGAGTATCAGTGTGCACAGGCACACGTGTGTGTGTGAGAGAGAGAGAGAGAGAGAGAGAGAGATACCTGAGTTAGAATGTATCCGGTGGATGCCAGAAGTGGAAGCAGAACTGAGCAAGCAGCAAGGACAGATACTATACCAGCTGCAGTGCCTTCAATGGTTTTCTCTGAATCGTAAGAAGTTTGTTATTGTTAGCAGGTAAAGTTCCTCAAAAAAGCTTGAGCATTAAAAATTAATAAAAAGAAGAAATGAGAAAGAATGAAAACTCTTACGGCCAGTTTTGCTCCACCTAAGGACACCATACTTGTGGCCAACCATAGATGCCTAAGCAAAAAACCAAAACAGTTACAATTTTATGATCATGGACAGAGTAAAAGGCAGCGATTTGATTACTTTGTAGACCTTTTCATAGTTAACCTCTAGTACTAGTTGATAATCACAAGGTTTCAAATTATTGTTAATAAATTAGTAAATTACATGGTAATACAGTCATAATAAGTAGGACTCCCTGCGGTTACTTCGTAAGTAGTGGTGGTGGTGGGGTCATTATGGCCTTTTTAATCCTAAATAAAGATGGCTAAGGTTTCCTCTTCTCTCTTTTTCTTGATTGGCTTGGGGTAGAATGCTTGTCTAGGTTTGAGAACTTTGGCCATGTTCACATGGGCTGTCAAAACTATTTATTTGATAGTAACTAAACCCAAGTATAAAATTGCATAAATTTTTTAGTTTAGTTCAAGAGCGAATTTGACATCAAACAAAAAAAAGGAAAGAGCAACTAGTGACAACATCGTAAGCATAGTGATATGTGGAACAATATAAATAAGCATGATAATCGTGTAATAACACTTTTTTCTTTATTAAAGGAAAACGTAAAGAGCCTGCCCGCAAAATTGTGGGAAGGGGGACCAGGAAGGAGTGGGGTAATAATCTTTTGGAGAACAGATGTTCTAGTAATATATGAACGTCAATTTCAAAATATCTAGAAATTAAGGCAAGTGCAAATGTGAGAAATTTGAAATGGAAAGAAATTGAAGGCCCAAATAGAAACAAAAGGTGCACTTACCATCGTATCTCCAATGCCAAGGCTTAAAATTCCAGCAAAAGGGATAAGAGGCCGATCATTGAACCCCGAGGACATCCAGATAGGAAGCGCACATCCCAATAAAAGTGAAAAATGGCTACATAAATAAAAAGGGATCTGACTTCAAAGTTCTTGCAACAAGTATAAGCATTTTAGTTTACATAATGGTAACATGCCATACCTTACAATAAGGATATCAGAGTCACGATGATCTGTAAAGGCACTCATGAATTGATGCACTAGTTGTCCTAAAGGCCAAATTCTCCAAACCTGGCTACAAAGGAAAGGTTATGCAAAATCAACCAAGAAATTTAAAATAAATAATCAGTTTTCCAGCATGTGAGAAAACATAGACCTTGCTTATAAATCATAAATCAAAAATATGAAATATTAATTTGTGACACTTGCAAAAATGTCATCCTTCAAAAACCTTAACTAGTGAACATTTGGACAGAAAATAAAACTTCATATAACATGATTACTTGATTAATTGTCAACATCTATCAAATATTTGCAAGTTTGGTGAACTTACTCGAATAATTTCTAATACCAAAAAAACTGCCAAAGCTGCACCAAATGCTAGATCAAGAAATTTTGGCTGGACAAGTAACTACAAAAGTCAATATAATATCCAAGCAAGCCATTGCTAGAATTAAAGGTGGAAAAGAAAAAAAATTGTTAAATAACTGATACATGATACTCAAGCAGTACTTAGATCACCTGGTAAATAAGAGCAGGCAGAAACATTGAAACAGCCAGCAGATGGTAATATTTCCGAAGAAGAATCCTCTCGATCTTACTATTCTTAGAAATGTTGTAGAACCTCAAGACAGATGCATATATCAAACCCAACCAATAGATACATAGTGACAGTCGTTTTAATGGTTCCGAAAAAACAAACTGGAATATCCTGTTAAAAATGAATGATGTAAAGATAAGACACTTGCAAGATGTAAAGAGGATAGATAAAAGTCGACAAAACAAGATATTGATAAACAACATTATAATAAATATCAAATTGAGAAAAGTGTTTGTTCAAAGATATACCATAGTATAGGATGTACATCAAAATCTAGGACAATCATCATCCAAGATGGGGCAACCACAATCATGTTAAATCCAAGTGAAGCAAAGAATATAAGAGATCTCCTGATTTCTTTGTTTTGCCTTGACTCAGAGTTGTCAGCACGCCAGAAGTATTCCCATAAGTGGATGACAAATTTAAAGACTGCTGAAAAAATAAGAAGTCCAAGCAGAACACCCTACATAGAAGAAAGCAGCTTTTACAATCAAGCTAGATCATTTTACAAAGAATTTCATCACTTGAGGATTCATACCTGGATGATAATACCTATCTCACTTCTTTTAATTCCATAACGTATGGACACCAACTCTGGTGAAACCAACAATCTACAAACCTGTTCAAACAATATAGTTAACACTAAAAGGCTAAACTGCGGACCTTTTCAGCCAAAGCAGCCTGAGTCCAGTGTGATAAAGCAACCCTAACTAACCTTTGAAATGGTACATGCCAACATGTCACCGAAATAGAGTACAAGGCCTGAAGTCAACAAAAGTGCTTCTCCTGCAATTTGAGGGGTATTAAAAAATTTAATCTTTTCAGTGAGTTGGGTAAGAGACATTGTCAGATAGAAATTGCAGCACGAAACAAACCAATTGAAGCACAACAAGGGAAAGTATTGAGAAGATGTTGAATTAATTTCACTGCAGCAAATCCATGACATAGCAACCACAGTAACTTTAATGCTGTGTTAAAACCTATATGCAGAGGGGAAAAAACAAGGTTACTAAATGCAAGAAAAATATGTCAAATTTTCATCTTCACAGCTTACTCAAGGCACGAGACAGAAAAAAAAGCAATACCATAATAACAAAACAACCAACTTACCAGTATGAGATATTGTAGCAAGCGATATACAGCAAACCACCGAAAATAAAATGACACAGCTTAAGCTAAACTTTGCATCCCAAACACTACAGGAGAAATGTGGATTCTTATTGTAGGAAGCGCGCCACATAAGAATGGAGAGAAATATAAGCACACCGCAGCAACAAGCCGATGCAGCCCAAAATTGCATCGTCATATGTTCAAGCTCTAAAAAACAAAATTTAAAACAAACATAAAAATAAATATAATTTGCTTTGCTAAATCCAACTAATACAACATTCCTCAAGGCGAAAACGAGGTACCTCCAATCTCAATTTGTTGCAAAGAGAAAGCTCTTGAAAGCTGAATCAACTTCGACAGCATCATAGTAGGCAACGTAACTGCACCTAACATAATTCCTGATGAAGCACCTGGCCTATTAAAACAAACAAAGGTTCATTGAACTTTCATATCAAAATTCTTTAATTTAATGAATTAAGATTCTCTAAAACCCTAATTCTCACACTGAAAATGAAAAAAAAAGGAGAGAATAACTTACCTGGTTTTGAAGAGGGAGAGGCAACCATCGGCGCGGATCTCGACGAAGAGAGAAAAAACGGAGAGGAGAGAGAGGGAAAGGGCATGAGGGAGGAGAGAAAGGGGGAGAGAAGAGAGAACACGGAAGACGAAGAAGAAAACCACGGCTCTCTCGCCGTTCATCGCCGTCAACGGCGAGGCCACCATGGATAACGGGGAAAAGAGGGTGATTTACGCGGGAAGGATTTGACCAAATAGGAATGGTTTTCAACTTTTATTTTTTTTTTCCTTATATATAAAAAAAGAGCTTTGAAAAACTAAAAGCCCAATTTTGGTCGGAAGTTAGTTAGGTGTGGGCGTTCTTAGAATATTCTTTTGTGTTTATTTACTTATTCCACACGTTTTATGGCTTTATGCATGAATGAAATGCATATAAATAAATATAGAAAAATATAAATATATAATTTATCTGTTATCTATGAATTTTTTAATTATTTTATATTAGATAAAATAAAAACAATTAAATACCAACGTGAAAAGAGAGTGTTGTAAAAATATGGCAGTCGGCAGTTTTTTGTATTTAAAAAAAGTAACAAATGGTAAAAGTGCCATAAAAGTCCCTATATTAGGAGTCAAATCACATTTTGCACCCTTTACTTGAAAATTAGATAAATTAATCCCTATATATTAGATTAAAGTTGAATAGTTGGATGTTCACTTTATAAATTTTCATAGTTGGGTGACCAAAAAGAAAATTTACTAATAGTTGGATGACTATTTTATAACTTTTTATAATTGAGTGACTAAAAAAATTTACTAATAATTGGATAACTACTAATGTAATTTACTCTATATCCTTTTAGACTAATTTCAGCAATTTAATTGGTTTATTTATTTGATGTTTGTATTAGACCATTAATCCTTCTCATTTAATACGTAATAATCGTTAGGTGCAAATGCGACATAAATCCCTATATCTTTTGTAAATTTAAAATTTAATCCTAATTTTGTTAAATTCAAGTGTATTAATACGCATCTTTTTTACTTACGTTACTATCAAATGAGTTTTTTTTTAAATATCACACCAATAAATTTAACAATATTAATAATTAGACTTAAATTTTTAAATTTAAAAATAAAGAGACTAAATTTGTGAAAAATAAATTTAAATTTTAGACCGAGCTTTGAAGCTCACATTTTGAGTCGAGCTCGAACTTTCTACGGCTCGAGCTCGGTTACACCCATATTCAAAACACCACAGATACAGATTAACAGAGTAAAGTGAAAGGCTTATATGTATATAGCAAACTCTACCCTCAAAAGCATAACTGAAATTTCATGTCAAATGTCATAACTTTCAGGTTCAACAATGACTCTGAAAAAACAATAAATACTCTTTCAGCTAAATTCAGTATTTGAGTCTATTGCAAACTAATTTCATCACTACGGCAAACCGAGTGACCCGACAGGGAGCACTGTTACCGGTTCCCGTATGTTTTAAGTACCAGTACTCCCTCTTCTTGGAACCGGTTTGTATAGTATGACGGTAACATACTTCGAACGGAATCGTTGAGTGAATCCAAGTGCCACTACCGATCTTGGTGCCTCTCGGTTTTCAATGTAAAGATGGTTTAAAATCACATTGCCGGGTAAAGGAAGACTCCCGGAAGCATTTATGCTTGCAGGGCAGCTAAGCATGGTACGATGTAGGTGAGGAGGGACAACAGGCGGGTCACGTGCATCGTCTTCATATACGGGGTACACATTATTATAACTTGAATCAGGTGATCTCGGCACTTCAAACCCCATAACAGTGGCTTCATCCTACACGAGAAAGAAAGGAAGATCAAATGTTTTAAACTCCGTAAAACTTTAGCAGTCAGAATAGTCACCAAATTCTGTAACTTACTCCATCTTCACCATATTGGTTGTTCATAATGAGAAGTGATACTCAAGGCTAACAGGGCTAAATCATAACCGAAAGAATACACAGGAGCCTGAAATAAAACAATTATTCATATTGTAAGTAAGCATTTGAAAGCTTAACAAAACATGTAAATTATTAACAAACACTTTTGATGCTACAAAGAAAAACAACCAAGAAAGATTGAATTTAAATGCAAATGAGCGTCCTAAAACATTATTGTATGAACAAAAGTTTGCCACAGCCAACTAAACCTAGTTCAAAAACAAATATATGAGCTACAAAGAATGGTGCCATTATACGGCAAGCTCGAAAAGAATGGTGCATGTTGCAAAACAGACTGTTGAGAAAATAAGAAAAAAAAAAAAGAAGAGAGGCATAATTTCAGTAACATCGGCAAAAACGCAGTAAAAAGCTCAAGGATATGTCCTGATTTTCTAATAGAGAGCAGAGGACGAATCGTTAGTGATGGTGAATGGTACTAAAACATTATCATATGAACTGAAGTTTGCCACAGCCACTAAACCTTGGTCAAGAACAAAAATATAAGCAACAAATAATGGTGCCATTTTGATCCTTTGAAGTATGCAATATGGGGCAAGCTTGGAAAGAATAGTGCATGCTGCAAAACAGGTTGTTGAGAAAATAGAAAACAAAAAATGAGGCATATATCAAAAATGTCAGCAAAAAATGAAGTAAAAAGCTCAAGACTATGTCCAGACTTTCTAATAGAGAACGGTACTAAAACATTATCATATGAACGAAAGTTTGCCACAGCCAACTAAACCTCGGGTCAAGAACGAATATATGAGCAACAAAGAATGGTGCCATTATAGGGCAAGCTTGAAAATAACGGTGCATGTTGCAAAACAAATTGTTGAGAAAACAGCAAAACAAAAACGAGGCATAATATAAGCAACACCGGCAAAAAACGCAGTAAAAAGCTTAAGACCATGTCCCAACTTTCTAACGAGGACGAATCAATCGTGATGGTGTAGATAGTAGAATTAGAAGGGGCCTCGATCCCACAACCATAAGCAAAAGCTATTCAACTTTAGCATTAACAACCATCGCAATATACAGAACATGGATCAAGCATGCTTCCACCAAGGTAACCGTACAAAAAAATAGATCACCATTGAACTAAAATGCCTCCATTTTTAAACATGTATATACCCTAGTATGTTCATTGATATCAAAGTTCATAATCCATTTGAAAGATATTATATATGAACAACAAAGAAGCTATTTGCATCAACAAGCAAAACCCAGAATGGGATTTCTGAAATTCAGTTTATATAGCATGATGAACAACAAAATCCCCACAATTAACACTCACTAATACAGCATCTTTTTAGAATTCACTACATTAATCCCATCTTTATAACAAGAGTGACCAAAACATTAAAAAACATAAATTAGCTTTAAAGCATACAATTAAAAGCATCATAATCCCCACTTATTAGAACTCAAAGAATTAAGCTAGATTAGAACATTCAATGAAACAGCAGAAAACAACATAAAATACAAGCTAATTGTAGAGCAACATTAAAACCAAAGAAATTAATCTGTTAAATGAAAAAAAAAAGATTCACTCACCAAAAACCCCAGCTTTTCAATTCCAGTTCTATCATTACAAAAAAAAAAATTAAAAAAAAAAGAGTAAAATAGTTAGAAAAATTTTAATGACTTCAAAAACTAAAGGAAACCCAGATTAATTCAAACGAAACCCATTAAAAACTTGGCCAAGAAAAAACCCAACAATTTAAACATAAGAATCGATGATAACAAAGCAATTAAAATAAACAATCATAAGAAGAAGAAGAGAAACAGAAAAATAATGATTAATTTACCTTTTTTGTTCTTTGAGAAATCTCAAAAAAAATCAAAAGAGTTAAAATTTGGGAGATTCTCAGAGGGTTAAGGAGATCTTCAAAAGAATTATACTTATAGGAATATAAAAGGAAAAAAATTTCCTAATAAGAATTTAAAAGAGAAATATTGAGGCAGAGACCAATTTCAGGCGGAATTCAAAATTGCAAAAAACAAGACACGACCATGCACAGCTATTTTCTACTATGTTTTAAATTTCATCTTTTTTTGTCCTTGCTTTGAATTGCCCATGTCTTTTTTTTGTGAATAATGCCCCTGTCTTTTTTGAAATTGACGTTTGACTCCCTTTTTTTTTTTCTTCTTTGGACTTTCCTTTTCCCCCTCATTTCGTTTTCTCTAATATTTCAATTCGTCTATTTTCAAAATAAAATAATGCCTTTGTCGATGTTGAATTGTTTTTATTTATTAAAATTTACTCTCTTTTTCGTAAAATGTATGTTTTATATAATTTAAACATATGTGAAAAATATAATAATAACATAAAATCAAATAAAATTTCAGAACTATTTTTATCAATTTATAAACAAATGAATAATTATATTAAACAATATTTTCTTTACCAATTTTTAAGGGAATGATGTATCTCTTTCTTCTCCTGTTTATCAATTTGTTCCAAAATCAAAATAAATCACAATGCATCAAAATATTTTTAAATAAGTAAAATTAAGGTAAAATACTATAAAAGTTATCATACTAACAATCAAATTATATTTTATTCTTTTTATTTAAAAATAAAAATTAGATCAAACTTTTAATAATCATACTATTAACAGACAATAACATATGTCGTATCATTAAACTTTTTTAGACCCCCACCCGGTTCTATCTATCGAGCTATAACTTACAACCCCTTCAGTTCGTAATCTACCAATTAATAAAACTATATATTAAAATATAAATGTTAACATAATATTTAAAATTTTAATCACATATCCCATAAATTTGTATGGAGCATGATAGTATCCAGGTCGAAGTAGACATAATCGTGACTTCATCGACCAAACATAACTTATTACGTCCCTAATTCGGTCATTCAGACACGACCAATTAAGAACCCTATATTTTGCTCATAATGTTATTGCCAACCATACCAAAGCATCACTATACACGAGAATAGAGGATGGAAAGGGTTGGTTAGCAACTTGCATTAGTTTACCATCGTCGAGAAAAAAAAACTGTATTGCTACCGCTCGGGGGTTCTGGAAAGTATGCAATCGTTGATTATTGATACGTGCTTCTTCATGTCTGGATTGCTAAGGGAGCGTTTCCTCATTCTAGCAAACCCCTTCTCGCTTTTCTCCCTAGGCACAGATAACTGATCACTCTTGCTAGCTTTATCCCCTTTTGTGGGAGTTGCTTGGTCCTCGGAACTTACTATTACCTTACCACGACGGTCTTCGTCCTCTAACCGGTCATCATTCTCCACCATATCCTCCATTGCCAGATCATCGTACTCTTCATCCGACTTTGTTGAGCCTTCATCAACGGAGCCTACCTATAAAACAGGAACGGAGAAAAATTAGACTGAAGTCCAATTAGCATGAAGCATGAAAAGGTATACGTACTAGAAAGCAGAACCTATTGCCACTTCAATCATCCAACATCTCACTGAACCAAGCTAACAATGTGGATAAATGGAAGTTAAACTACTTAGGAGGTCCCTGTATTAAAGGGACTGGATCAAATTAGTCCCTCTGTTATTATCACTTGGCTTGCGATATTGGATCAATTACCTACAACAAACAGGAATGATTCCTTTATATAAAGGGTAAATGTTAACTCTATTTCAATTTGGCCTTATTTGATTCTTTTTAATTGTACAAAAACTAAATCGATCCATTCAATAGTAGAGGGACTAATTTGATGAAGTCCCTATAATAGAGGGACCTCTCAGATACATTCACCGATAAATGGATAAGCCCATGTCATGAACATCAAGCACAACAACACAAATAATAAAAACTGGTAACTTGTTTGGGCCCAATTGCATGGCAGGTTGAGCTGCCGATTGCAAATTGATCTCTAAAGTCAATGTGACAATGATGCATATTTTCACCTCTTGTAGAATCTAAGACGTGTTCATACCTCTTCTTGGAACTGTTTGTGACGGTCGGCAAAATCTTCATCACTGTCCACCTCGGGTGGATCATCAACTTCTTCATCATCACTGCCAAACTCTGAAATTTCTTCTTTTAGCTGTGAGACAGAAAGAGAACTAATAAGCCCAAAATAGGCACAGCATTTCCACACTCATAAAAAAAATCATAGAAAGATGCTACCTCCTTTGCAGGACAATCGGACATCCTTGGTGAACTGCCACAAGAAGAATGATGTCTACTGCCTGTATCAGCTGCATCGCATCTCAAGTCATCCACGCTTCCAGCACGACTAGTGCCACCATCACTAGGCCAGGCACTGATTCCGAAGTTACCAAATTGAAGATTAACAGGTTCAGCCTTGCCAATTTGTAAAGGTCCATACAACGGAAGGCCTACTCCACCCGGACACATATGGCCAGAGATGGGCCTTCCATTACTATCAACTGATTTAACCGGCCAAGCTTTTGCCACAGACCCATCAGTGTTGAGAAGAGCCATCAATTGCCTAGAAGAACCTTGCCTCTGGATCAACTGAAACATTCCCTTGGAGCTCAGTGAATTGGCAGCACATTTCTTGTATTCATCGTAAATAACACCAACTGTATTTGCTACAGGATCATAAAGTGGCTCCCCAGCTTCATGCCTGCGGAAACAACTGAAAACTGTAGCATGTATGGCTGCCACACTTCTGTCGACATTTGTGTTGTTTATTTTGGGAACCAGATGCTTGTCAGCTCGTTTACATAGATAATCTTGTATCGCCCTGATATTCTTTATGTATTTCACATACTTGTTTTTTGCAGGGTCCAATGTCATGTACTTTGCACGAACTGCAAATCTTTCCAAGTGTTTGTCTTCATTCGAAATGTATATCATGAATGGTATAATTGAGGGGTGTTTCCTCATAAGCCCCATCTGCTCACAAAGAAAAAGTAAATCGGTGTAATAATAAAAGATGTCAACTTCGGGAAATGAACAAACCAAAAGTCTACTTACAACAAAAGTAAGGCTTAAGTGAACACCCTCAATAATTACAGACTCTTTTCTCTCTTCCCATGCGGTAATCAATCTATCTAGACTGTCAATGACCATCTCACTTTGTGCCTTAAATCCTTCAACTGCTATCTGTTTGGGACCAATCAATTCAGTACAAATAGAACCACTCTCCATTGGTTGGGCATCACACTTGCTAGCTGAAGAACCATCAGCTCGCTCACCTTTAGGAAATGATTGTGCAGTGCCTGCCAATTTTTTTGCCTTCTTTTTAGCCTTCGCTTGTGCAACTGCAACAGGATCTAAACACTCCCCAGCATGGTAGGTTGAAGCCCAAAGTAATGGATTTTCCTTTTCATCTACAAAACTCCTCATCATGTGACGAATAGAGTCAGTTGAAATTACAGTAGTAACTCCCAACCTGCTAGCCTGACATTATCAAAAGCACTAAGATTAGCTATTATGGGAAATGCAGTTACAACCATTACTGCCACACACATTAATATGCAAAGCAAAACAAAAATACCAGCAAAGCAGACAAAGTAGATTTGCCACAACCACTAGTGCCACACAACAGCACGGTTATAGATTCCTTCCTCTCCCGGATTCTGCAGTGAAGAGCAAGTACAGTTACAAGAGAAGACAAGTTGGTACTTCCATCTGATTTGAAGAACCCAAAGCAGAGGATATTGAACAAGATTAAATACTATTCTAAAACCCACTATCAAGATCCCAAAACAAATCATATACGTACTTTGTTACGAGTAGGCATGAAAGTCTATACATGTTACATTAAAACTTTATGGGTACTTGTGACAATAACCGTCCTTTTGTTGGAGAAGGCACCAACAAGTTAGTGAAAAAAAAGGAGGCAGACAATTGAACAATCCTCCATGGAGAAAATAATACTCGAATAGCCTATCTCTAGAAATATTAAAAGAAAATTTGTCATGTGAAATAAGATAAATAACTATGTGTGAATTACCATTCTCCAAGCTACCAGTAATACAGCAAGAAACTGCCAAGAAATGATGAAAAATAAAAGGAATGTGTGTTGATTCTAGATGCAAGCAATTAATTATATGCCATGTACATTGCAAACTTTTTGGCAGGTATAAGATGTCGCACGATACCTGCATGCCAAAATCAAGTCAGCCCTCTCGCTTGGACCCACATATTTATATTCGTAAAGAGCCTGGCAAACAACATCTAAGAAACATTTCCTTGTAACAACAATTGATGTGCGCCTTTTGTACAACTCAAAAGGTATACTCTTATCTCTAGTATCTTCCCCAGAAACTAAACAACTGCCTGCCTCTGTTCTATAAAAGTTAGTAGGATGGATGTCTTCCTTCTTGGTGTTTCCTTTCAAACCGTCAGAATTCAATGTCTTACTTCCCTCTTGAAGTAGAGAGTTGTAGGAGGATTTTCTTGTAATCAATTCAAAAGTCCTCTGGCTAATCTGGTAAGAAATACAGAGAGGACATTAAGGAAAAAGGATCCAATTGCCATAACAATTAAAGAAACATGAGAGTAAATATAAAATGGCATATCATGACCATGACCATGACCATGGATAGTACCATGAATTCTTATTAGGCATCTAATTGAGGAAAGAAACCAAGTCCCAAACTCGAAATGCATTCTTAAACAAGGCAGTTAATTTAACCTCAAGCCTTTTCCTAAATAAAATTATTAATATCTCCATAAGCCGATAAGAAACAGAAAGGTTTCCAAACTGAAACTTAATCAGTTAAACCGATAAACTGAACATTATTAGGCAATAAAATCACCATATGCTAGAAAAATATTTACAATTCGAAGGTGCCAACGGAAAATGGAAATGGATCAAAACTAATTTCATCTTGATTGATTTCGATAATTTCCATTGATCTGGAAGCTATAGTCCAAAAAACTAAGCATCAAGCATCTCGTTCTAAAGGTAAACTAAGAAAATGAAAATTCTATGACAACGACACAATAAAGAATTTTTAAAAAAAAATGTCACTATCAATTTCTTAAAACTAATATTCTATTGACTCAGCAACTAAAGCAGAAAATGATGTTATATCGAAAAAGGATTTAGAAAACACGTTAGAAACAGTCCAGATCTTTCAATGCGTCAACCAAACAGAAATCGAGATTAAATCACAAATTCATAATCAAACAAAAATCAAACCAAAATTCATCTAAGCAAAACACACACACACACACACACACAAGAATATGATTTTTTTTTTTTTTTTTTTAAACCTTAAAGGCATGACGAGCTTTACATCCCATGAGTTGAAGAGTGCCTTGAAGAACAGGACGCGTGTATCGAAACGACAGCGTTTCATCTCCTTTCTCGCCTTCATCCACCACAACTATATACAACACCTTCGCTGACTCCCCCATCCTTTTCGCGCCAACAAAACCAGAAACCAAAACGTTAAAAAAAAAGAGTCATGCAATAAGGCAATGTAGAAAAGAATCAATGAAAAAGATATGAGAAATTCTACCTGAATATATTTACAGCGAAAATCAGCCAAAAAGAGAGGGGAAAAAAAAAAGAAACTAGAAAGAGTAAAAGCGGAGAAAGATCGTTAGGGTTTGCCTATCGTATAAAACGCCATTTTTTTCTGAAGAAGAAGAAGAAGAGAGAATGAATTGGTAGCCACCATTTTGCTTGGCCGTGTCAGCACCATACCACGCAGCACACGGGCAGAGCTTCCACGAGTCTTTTCTTCTTTTCTTTTTTCTTCTAATTCTACGGAAATACCGCTCGAGGGAAGAATCGCGGGGAAAATATTATATATAAGAAGACATATATCGCCTTGTGTTGGCCAAGGAATAACCGTAATACACGAGACACGGGGTAACCATAAAACCGGTAAAAAGTAACATGGATTCTCCATCTTTGTGTTAATTTTTTATTTACTTTTATTATTAAAATTTTATAATATATAATGGATTAATTTTTAATAATATAAATGAATAAAATTTTTAATAGAATGATCGATTTACTCTTTAATTTAATTTACAAAAATGGGTATAATATAATCACTCTTAATACATGGGTCTTTATAATACTTTTACTCATAAAGTTTATCTTATAAGTAATTTTAAATTTTGAAGAATTTATAATGTGAAATAATTTAAAATAAAAATTATGAAAATGAATATTAAAGGATAAAATACATTAGCAGTCACATAAATATTTTTTTGTCACTTAATTATGAAAAATTACAAAATGATCACACAACTATTCAAATTTTTCTTTTTTATCATCGCTTAGATAACATAAAAATGAAAACACCCAAAAATTCAAAATAGTTGAATGACCAAAAAGAAAAAATATAATTAGGTGATTACTAATGTAGTTTACCCTTTAAATTTTAAAGAATTCCTAACGTGACATAATTTAAATAAAAATTTAAGAAAAAACTAATCTTATAAAATAGATGTTTTAAAAATTTTAGTTTTAAGGTTTTCAAAGTTTTGTAGAAGTTTTATAGTATGCGATAACGTTCAATTTTTCCTTAAAATTTTCATTTTAAATTTAGCTACATAATATTTATATGTCATTTAACAATTAAATTAATTATTTTAGTAACAAATTTACTTAATTGATATAATCTTAATAGTTTAGGGATGGAATTAGAATAATTTAAAATTTAAGGATCAATTTAAAATGAGGATCATTGTTTAAGGATAACTAGTACAATTAACTTTTTTATTATTTTTCTTGAAAATGCTGGTCACAATTTGGGAAGTAAATCCGAATACATTTAAGTGGCTAATAATTTTCAATTTAATTTAAACTTTATATAAATGAAATTACCTAACTAGCTCCTCTCTTTTTTTTTTTTTTTTTTTGAAGTTTACAGAAATGGAGTCAAGCTTAATTATAGCTTGAATTCGAATATAAATAATTTAAAAATAAAATATACGAATTAATTTCATTTTTTATTAATTATTGAGTATATTTTAAAAAATAAATATTTTATATTTTTTCCTTTTGAAATTAATTAAAAATTGTCGAAATCTTAACCCGTAAACAAGCAATTAAATTTTCCCATAGTTAGTCCCTCCAAAAAAAAAAATTCTATAGTTATATCATTGTTGTGATTAGATAAAACTAAAATCTTGATTAATTAAATCTTTAAAAGGAATCGACAATTAAATTGTGTTTTCAAAATCATTGGAATAAATGCCAATCGAATATGAATGTGATTCGAAATTGGGAAAATAAATAATATTTTAATAATTATTTGATATATTTATTAATATTATTTTGAAATTTTACATGGGGATTAAAATTTAATATTTAAAATAAATAAATGAAATATATATAGTATTTTTTAATTCGTTTGTGAAATTAAAATATTCGATGACTAATATATTAAATAATATTTTAATAAATAAATATAAAATAATTTTGCATAAAATCTCAAAAGAGTGGAAGGATAATATAGCTTTATGGCCATTTTTATTTTCTTTTTAAGATGTGGTCCAATGCTCTAAGAATTCATTAACTTAACTAATCAATAGTTTTAGAATATATTATTATTTTATATAAAAGATGAAGGGTTTAAGTGTAAATTTATTAAAATATTAGAATTTATAATTGTCATTATATACTAAATAAGTGTTGGGTGGTCGATTGAGTCTTAATTCGATTGGTATTGATATTATTATCAATATAAGAAGACATGAGTTTAAATGCAGTAAAGTGCATTTATCCTTTTAAATATTGGGAGGACTCTTTTTTTTTTTTTTTTCACATTATAGATCTGAAGAAAATGGTCTCAGAGGGACCATGGTCTTTTTTAACTACTGCGTTCTTCTAATTCATCAACTTTCAAGGGGGGAAATCTGGAGTAGGTAGATTGTTCATTTGCTGGTTTTTATGTACATGTACATGATCTTCCATCATGTTATGCTATGGGTTCGTTTATGAATATTATTAGTCTTCACCGTCAAAGTAAAAGTGTCATGATAGAGTGATTGATGTTAGTTTAAGGTATTGTTGGAGTCGACCTAAAGGAACATGGGTATGATAGATGTAATGGATTGTTGGGCGTCATCAAGAATCCTTTTCCAATATGTTTTCTGTAAATTGTGCGAGCTCATTAAACATAATGTTTAGGCAAAGGTGAAGCAATGGTGAACTTGTGTCATTAGGTTTTTTAGATAGTTGATTGTCTTAACGAAAAGGTTTAAGGTGAAGGTATAACAATATTAATTCGGGTTTAAGATAATTTCTGATTTATAAATAAAATATAAATGTAAAATAATTTAATGCATCCAAAATTTCATTTTATGACTAGACAAGTGTTTATCATTTGTTAGCAAAAGGAAAAAGTTGAAAGATAGAAGTAAATTACAAGTTGAAGGACAATATCCATAAATATACATACAATCATGTAAAATTTCCTTCACTTAAATTGGATGGCAAAAGAGAAAAGCACCAACGGTGGAGAATCGTTGTTGCTTAAATACATACGCGGCTTCAAATTTATTGCTAGCCTGAATAGAAACTAACGAGATGGATTAGCTTCCTTTAAATAAGGAAAACGAAAAGGCATAATATTAAATTTAGTCCTTAATATTTACATTAATTATTAATTTAGTTTTCAAACAAACTGTTTAAATCGAAAATCAAACCCATCCTATTTTTTATAACATTACAAAAATATATTGTGATTTTTAATCTATAATTGAGTTAAGAAAGGCATCTCATGATTTTTATAATTTTAAAATAAGATTAAAATTCCATTTTGCATGATTTAGAATCAAAGTTAGGCCACAAATTATTTTATGCAATTAATTCTTATATGTAAATTTAATTATTATATTATAATTTCATCAATTTTAGATATTATATTCTTTTAATTTTAAAATTTTAATCTAAAATTAAACTGTAACAAATAAATCTAATTGATCAAAATTTATTATTAATCTATTAAATATGTTTACAAAATCATATTTTAAAAATAATAAATTTCATAAAATTAGTAATTAATTAAGATTAAAATTTTAAAATTATAAAAATATGTAAACTAAAAATAATTGGATTGTAATATAAACATTTTAAATATTTGTTCTAATAATTTCATTATAAGTTCGATCATATTTTTTTTTGATACAATGTCTAAAACTACTAATAACCCTTTTCCAACCCATAAATAGAAGTATAGTGTGTTTCAACGTACTCAAACTCAATCCTCTTGCATTAATAACAATACTCATACCAATCGACTCAATCTATAACTTACATAAGAACAAATTTTGTGACATAGCTCACTACAAATAAGGAAATGATGATAATCTACAGTTAACTCATTAAATTATTAATAAATTTATATTTTAATCGCTTAACTTTTAAAATTACAAAATGATCAATGAATTATTCAAAATTTTTATTTAAATCACTAGATCGTTAAAACCGCTTCGTAAAAAAATTTCATTCTCTTCCCTTTTACGCTTTAATTTTTTCATAAAATAATTTTAAATTTCACTTAATTTGTTCTTTTTCATTTCCAACATATCGATGAATCATTAAACTCATTAATTAAACTTTTAAAAATAAATTAATAACCCAACAATTAAAATAAAAATTTTCAAATAATTAAATAATTTTGAATAATTTAACAATCATTTTATAATTTTCTTTTAAATTTAATCATCAAAAGGAAAATTTTCTAATAGTTTAATGGATTTTGAATATAGTTTACCCTATTATTAACTTAAACTGAAGATTAGACATGGTAGTCATAGTGGCAAGAAATAAATTTTTTTTTACTGCAATGTCTAATCAAACATTGTTCAACATCCCTAACCTTACATTGCATCCACAAACCATTCTTTTATTAAATCCAATACAAAAATAGGGCACCAAACCTACATCATTGCTCATTCAATCCCTGAAATTTCTTAAAATCCTAGTGATTAAATGGTAAGACCTTCAGGAGGAGCAGCTGCAGGAGCCTTTGGCTTGGCTTTCTCAACGACAATAGCTTGAGTCGTAAGCACCATTCCCGCAACCGAAGCTGCGTTCTGCAACGCACATCTTGTCACCTTTGCCGGGTCAATAACTCCAGCTGCCAGCAAGTTCTCATACGTGTCTGTCATTGCATTGTAACCGATCTCCCACTCGCTGTTCTTTACCTTCTCCACCACTACCTCGCCTTCCATTCCTGCATTTTGAGCTATCAACGAGGCCGGTGCTACCAAAGCCTGCATGGAAACATAAAGAATCACGTTTACAGCAGTTTACAAATAGTTGACCTGAGGGTTAATCGTTGTTCGTGAGAGTTACCTTCTGCACAATGTCGGCTCCTATGCGCTCTTCAGGGTCTTCAAGCTTATCCTTAATTGCAGGGACGCAAGTCGAGAGATGAACTAATGCAGCACCACCACCAGGTACAATACCTTCCTCTATGGCAGCAAAGGTAGCATTCTTGGCATCTTCAATACGTAGCTTGCGATCCTCAAGTTCAGTCTCAGTTGCAGCCCCAACCTTAATGACTGCAACACCACCAGATAGTTTAGCAATCCTTTCTGCCAATTTTTCTGTGTCGTAAACAGAATCTGTCTCGGCTAGTTCTTTCTTTAATTGTTGCACCCTAGCTTGTATTTCATCCTTCGAAGCGGCATCGGCAATTATTTGGGTTGAATCCTTGGTGATGATAACTTTCCTGGCTATACCAAGCTGCTCAACAGAGGTGTTCTCGATTAACAAACCCAGATCATTTGCTTGGAACTCGGCACCTATGGTTTTGATAATGAAACAATCATTAAAAAACCATAATGGAATGTTCTAAAAATAATTATAAGAAACCGACAACAATTTACATACCAGTAAGAATGGCAATATCTTGAAGGACAGCTTTTCTTCTTTCGCCGAAACTCGGAGCTTTAATGGCTGCAACATTAAGGATACCTCGGAGTTTGTTCACTACAAGTGTAGCAAGAGCCTCTCCGGTAACATCCTCGGCAATTATAAGCAATGGAGCTCTTAACTGAGTAGTCTTCTCCAAGAGGGGAATTATGTCCTTAATAGCTGTAATCTTTTGATCAGTTACTAGCACCCTCGCATTCTCGAATTCACAAATTAATTTCTCGGGATTTGTTACGAATTGCGGTGAGATGTAACCTCTGTCAATCTGCAAAAGAAACAACCATAAGAACAACAAAGGCTTTAAGTGTTGAAAAAAAACAACAGTAAAAAATGAATCATCATCTACCTCCATTCCTTCTTCAACATCAACGGTAGTCTCAAATGAAGAAGATGACTCGATTGACAAAACACCATCGGGGCCGACTTTGTCAATAGCATCAGCTACCATTGTTCCAATAAGGTCATCATTTCCAGCAGAAATCGAAGCCACAGCTGCAAAGTAAAACCTTAAGTATTGTGATTAAGGGACAATTCAACTTGCCAAATTCGATCTATTATTTTTCCGCAGAGTACCTTTGATATCATCACGGCCTTTAACAGGCCTAGCCTTCTTTTCCAACTCTTCTATTAAACTTTGTACGGTTTTATCTATACCCCTTTTCACTGAGACCGGATTTGCACCCGAAGTAACAGTCAAAAGTCCTAGTTTGATGATTTCCCGTGCAAGTACCGATGCCGTAGTCGTCCCGTCACCTGCAGAGTCATTAGTTTTACTCGCAACCTTCATCATCAACAGCCAAAGAACAAACAAACAATGTCAGCATAAACGACCATATCACAGCAAGATTAAAGGCTTATCAAACCAAAAAAACAACAACAAACAAGATTAAAGCACGGACCAACCTCTCTGATAAGAGCAGCACCAGCATTTTCCATGGCATTAGGAAGCTCAATAGCTCTAGCTATTGTCACCCCATCGTTAACGACTTTCGGACTTCCAAATTCATCCAACACAACATTCCTCCCTTTTAGAACAGCAAAAACATATAGCAATTAACATACTCGAAGGTCATCCATCAAAACAAGTACAAATACACTACGGCTTTGTAAACCCAAAAACACGTAACTTTTCAAACCAAAGCTTGATTTCTAAACCGCGATTTTAATCCAATCCAAAAAGCCAAAATTTTTAGCTTAAAATTACCTTTTTTATCTTCTCAAGAGTAATGATAAATACATTCAAAATTTCCAAATACACTTTTCCACCTCAAGTAAACAGCTCCACCGCACTTTTCAACATCAATGGTAAAAAAGGCCCTGAATGTTCTTTCAGAGGCGAACAATATTTGAAAATTTGCTTTAGACCCTTAAATTTTAAAAATTTAAGTAGCACCCCTAAAATTTGTAATTTGTAATTTAATTTTTCAAAATTTTTTGTTATTTAAAAATTTCTAAAGTTTTAATTAGACTTGCCAAAATTATCAAACATTTTCATTAATTCCTCCAAAATTTTAGCCAGAACCACCAAGCTTATCGCCAAGATAAGCCACTGTGCTCACAACTAGCATCATTTCTAAACTCTAAAACAAATCATACATTACAAAGCATTGCAAAATAAAGCCAATATAATATTTTGAAAAATTAAAAACATAAATGAAGAAACAAAAAATAAGGTGATAAAAAGGAGAAAATTAAAAGGTACCCCTAGGACCAAGTGTAAGGCCAACAGCATCAGCTAACTTATCAATGCCAGCCTGCATTGCAGCTCTTGAACTCTGGTCAAAAGCAATTTCTTTAGCACAAGCCTTCACACCAAACCGGTTGTTTCCTTGCCTATAATTTACCCTTTGGTTCTGTCTCTGATTTCCCTTCCTCCTTAAACTCCCCTGCAATCATCATCAATCATAAAAAATCTAAAATAAAAAACCAATTTTGCAAAAAAGAAGGGGGGGGAATGAAATGAAGGCATTGAAGGAAAGTACCTTGTTGGGAGAGCAAAGAATAGAAGCTGAAGAAAGAGCATTTGCAGAGGCCATTTCTTTTTGTTGTAGTTTGATGAACAAAAATGATAAGTAAAACAATAAACAAGGTAAAGGCTTTGTTTTGGTTTCTGGGTTTTTGGGAAAGAGTGGATAAGGGTAGGCAGGCAGAGAGTGTGTGTAGAAAGAACTAAAGCAAAGGCGTTGAGGGCTTTAGGGCTAGTTTTTTTGTTCTTTTAATATAAAGAGTAAATTGCTTCCAGAACGTTCTTCCATTTTGTAGAACCCTTTTGTTTGGCTCTTTGTTGATTTGGTAATACCACGCCACGGATTCAATTTAAGCTTATTTAGGATCATGTTATCTAGGATAGATGACACTCAAGGTGACTAAACTATTAGTATATTTAAATTTTAGTTATTTAACTTTAAAATATTATAAAAAAGTAATTAAACTATTTAAAAGTTTTTATTTAAGTCATTAGACTGTTAAAATTATTTTTACATGGCCTTATATATTCAAACTGCTTGCACTAACAAAAGTTCTCCTCCCCCTTTTCTTCTATAGTTTAATTTTTTTTCATGAAATAGCTTTAAATGTTATAAATATGCAAACAAAAATTTGAATAGCTTTCTTCTCTGATTTTCGATACCGACTGTCAAATTGACTTGGATCCAAGGTATGTTCTTTTACTGGTCGATGGGTATTGATTCACCATATCAATCATCGAATCGTTGCTTGGAACTCACTAATCGGGCCTTAAAAAGGAAAAACCTTAACAAACAGTGACTTGAATAAAAACTTTTAAATAGTTCAGTAACTAAAATGAAAACATTTGTATAATTCAATACCCATTTTGTAACTTTTTGAGATTGAGTGACCAAAACATAAATTTACTATTAGTTTAGTGATATTGGATGTAATTTACCTTTTTATTTATGGGTATAATAAAATCCGTTGATATCGAGAAAAATAAATTATAAATTGATATATCAATACCAACTCAATTCAAAATTATTGTCTAAAAAAAGTTTAAAATATTATTTTAAATATAATTAATGGCCCATTTAGATGGGCGATGCGTTTACTTATAGTTAGTGTAAAAATAACAGGTTGAGATTAGATATTATAGCGTGAGACAAAAAAGAAACTAAACACACTGCATTGAGGGTAAACACCTATACGAAAGGGCCCTAAATTTAATATATAATAATATATTGGGTAAATTACATCTGAGGTTACTAAACTATTAGTAAGTTTATGTTTTGATCATTGACTTCAAAAAGTTATAAAACGATCACTAAATCACTGAAAGCTTTTATTTAAGTTACTGAACTATTAAATTCGCCACAGTATGGCCTTCTCTGTCCTCACCTCTAGCATCAATTGTCTCCTCTTCTATAGTTTAGTTTTTTTTATGAGATAACACTCAATGTGACAAATTTGCGAACCAAAATTTGAATACCTTTCTTCTTTAGTCTCTAACATTGATATCAGAACAACTTGGATTTGAGATATGTTTTACTCATCAATAGGTATTTTTCCATGATACTGATTGTCGAAACATTGCTTGAGCTTGCCAATTGGACTTTAAAAAATAAAGACTTAACAATCCAATGATTTAAATGAAAATATTTGAATACTTTAGTGACTATTTTGTAACTTTATAAAGTTAAATGATCAATATGTAAGTTTACTAATAGTTTACTAACATCCAGTGCAATTTACCCAAATGTTTTTAATAAAGTTAAAATATGTCATCCCGTCTTGTACTTTGGAAAAATTTAAAATCTAGTCCATATACTTAAAAGAGATCTTAATCTAATAATGGACATGGATAGTATTTCCTGTCAAAATTTTCTAATTTGGTACGTTGATTTTCTTATATAATGCAAAAAAATTGATGAAAATTAAAATACTAATAGTATTAAATTATTAATGATTGAATTAGATTTTAACTTTTTCAGTCTAAATCTCAAAATTTATCAAAATACAAGGTCCGGCAACAAAATTGACCTTTACCAAAATAAATAAATTTTTATATTTAATTAAACTTAAATAATGAATAAAAACTCACCCAAAATTATGTTAATATTCCGCGAGATTAAAATCCAACACAAATCAAGCGCCATTTTATACATGTGGGACCAGAGGTAGCAAAGCAGGCTAAAACCTAATGCTCTTCGTTCTCCCCCTCTACTCTCTATTCTCACTTCTCGCTCTCTCTGCTTACCGCCGCCGCCGCCGCTTGCTGTCACCACTGACGGTGCTGCTCTTTGCTCCCTTTCGATTCATGAATTTTATGCGATAATAATATAATATTTTTCGAGTATTTTAAATCAAAATCATCTTCCTTTTTTTGCAGTGACTGTGAAGCTATTATAATTTACGCGCTAAAATCTGATTCGATACAAAAAAGGTTTTCAGAACCGATCCAGAGTTTTTGATCGGTAAGGATCTGCTGCTAATTTATTGTTGAGTTAAATATTATTGAGCAAAACGCTTTGAATCCTCGTTAATTGTTTAGTATTGCCGAAATATTGATAAAATTAGTGATGAGTTGGATCTAGAATTGGAATAGTGAACGCCTTTATTGTGCTATTTAGGAAGAAATTACTGAACGAATGATTATATGAGGAATCGCCAGAATAGTAGCTGGATTCGTAGCTTTATTTGAGTGTTCATAGTTAGAAAGAACAGGTTTTTTTATCTCAGTTCTTTTATATTGAGACTTGGGAGCTGATCTTAGTATCATCACAGTTCTTTTAATGGGAGTCTCACATTTTAACAGAATCCTGGCAGCTAACAGTGTTTTTTTTCCTGCCCTTCAATAACAGAGTAAAGAAAGCTATCCTAGAATTTTAAGATGCCTCCTCCCGTAAAACTTTGATGTTTCTTTGATTTGTTTGGGTTCAAGTTCAGCGCCTTCATTGTTGTATCTGTAACTTCATTGGTATGTTTAGTGTTGATATGATATGTTGAGGGGACCAAAGTAGTTGACTTCTTGAAACACCCTTTTCCTAATCCCAAAAGTTTATTTGTTTAGATGGGCTATGTTACTCGAACTTGGTGTGAGAGTGTTGGATGTTGGAGTGTTCCTGTTCTTTTCGAAGTTTTTAGGTGTATTTGGTGGGTGTACTAATGTCAGACACGTTAACTTTAAGAAAATAAAGGGTCAAACCAACATATGAAATTGGCGTAATTTATGAGTATATAAATCTTTTGGAAGTGTTGTAGCTGATTTTCTTGTTTATTAATATATGTGTAAATGTTAATTTGCTTCAAGATTTGGAATGAAAGTTAGGATTTTACTAAAGTATTGCCTTCTTAACATATTTCTATGCATGTTTCTTGCTCTCAGCTTTGCTTGAAGATTCAGGATAATCTAGAAACAATATTCAGGGGAACCTTTTGTGAAAATGGGTAAGAAGATGCGTGAAAAGGATGGGCATAAGAGTGAGAACAAACAGACTGAAGAGGTTAACTCCATTGAAAAGGAAATTGATGTTTTGAATGGTGTTCCCAAATCAAGTAACAGAGATGATGACAAGAATAAGACAAAGGATCGAACAAAAAAGAGGAAAACAGAGTTTGATACAGATAAAAAGGAATCTAAGAACACTCATAAAAAGCATAAGACAAGTAAAGATGCAGTTGAAGAGATTCCAATGGAAACTTGTTTGGGTGGAAAAGAGAATGCAGAACAAGAAAGTCGCAAGGTGATGAACTTGGAGAACAATGGGGAAGCAAAAAGGGTTAAGAAAGACAAACATAAGAAGAACAGGGACGAGACCGATGTAGTTGCTACTGTGACTGAAACCCTCAAACATAGTAAAAAGGAATCTGAGAAGGCTCATAAAAAGCATGAGAAAAGTAAAGATGAGGTTAAAGAGATTTCAGTAGAAAATTATTTAGGTGGAAAAAAGAACACAGAACAAGAAAGTAGCAAGGCGATGAACTTGGAGAACAAAGGGGAAGCAAAAAGGGTCGGGAAAGATAAACACAAGAAGGACGACAAGGATGGGATTAATGCAGTTGGTATTGTGACCGGAACCCTTGAACATAGTAAAAAGGAATCTCCAAAGGCGCGTAAGAAAAAAAAAGATGTAGTTGAAGAGATTTCAATGGAAACTTGTTTAGGTGGAAAAGATAATGCAGAAAAAGAAAGTAGCAAGGTGGTGAATTTGGGGAACAATGGGGAAGCAGAAAAGGTTGGGGAAGATAAACACAAGAGGAAGAATAAGGTCGGAATTGATGCAGTTGCGACTGTGACTGAAACCATTGAACATAGTAAAATGCAAGAGCCTGTTGAAACTGATGTGTGCAAGAAGCAGAAGAAGAAACAAAAGCTGGAGAAAGTGAATGGTAATGTTGCTGATGATATTGCAGCACCGAGCAGTACAACTGATAAAAAGGGTACTGGTAGAGAGAATTCATCTGGCAATGAGCTAGAACGCAAAAAGTTGCGAGATATTGGTGGTGATGATGAAGAAGGAAATAAACGCAAGAAGAAGAAATCAAAATCAGTGGAAAATGATACCGATCAGGTCGAAAATGCTACACTCAAAGATAACTCTAAGAAAGTGAGTTTCAGTGATCAGGTTGAGGTTTTTCCTTCTATGGATGATGCAAAGAAGGACAAACAAGGCTTAGTGAAAGGTAAGCGTTTCTCAAAAGAAGAAGATGAGATTGTTATGAACGCTGTTGCTGAATACATTGAGTCTCATAATCTAGGTGATGAAGGTTTAAACATGGTTCTAAACTGTGGATCTCACAAAGAAGTGAGAAGGTGTTGGAACGAAATTCAAGCAGCCATTCCTTGGAGGCCAGTTGAGAGCGTGTACAATCGAGCTCATGTTCTTTTCGAAAGGGACGAGAAGCGTCCATGGACTCCTGAAGAGTACGAGATGGTCAAGAAGTTTGTTGAAAAACATGGACGCAATTGGAGATTGTTGGGTGATACACTTGGCAAGCATAGGCATCACGTAAAAGATACGTGGCGTAGAATAAGTGCCAATGCTAAGAAAGGTCAATGGTCTCAAGATGAGTACCAGAAATTGTTCGACTTAGTGAACTTGGATTTATGTATGAAAGCTACCCAAGAAAGAAAATCAAAGTATGGAATGTTGCGAGACAATATCTGTTGGACTGCAATTGGCAACAAGATGGAAACCAGGGCCTTTGTCTCGTGTTGCAGCAAATGGTATCGAAACTTAACGTCTCCTATGGTAGCAGAAGGCTTATGGGCAGATGTTGATGATTATCGCATGTTGGATGCTCTTTCTAGCTTGGATGCTTGTTGCATGGAAGATGTCAACTGGGACAATATTCTCGAGCACAGGTCTGGAGATTTATGTCGAAAACGGTGGAGCCAGATGGTTCAACGTTTAGGTTCAAACAAAAACTTGTCTTTTGCTGAACAAGTTGATATTCTTGCTGAACGGTATCGTCCAGACATGATTGAGGCAAGGGAGACCTTTGATAGCAAACAACCGGTTGATCTGCCTTAGCTGGGCTGCTATCGGTATCTTTGGATGTTGTATCTTTTAAGGTATTGTTTATGAGTCACAGTACACAAAACAACATTTATTTAAAAGTTCAGTTCGAAGTGTGGTTAATGTGGGCTTGATTTAAATCTTTTCTCGTCATAATTTTAGCTAATTCACTCCCTTGATGCTTCTGATCCGAGCTTTGTATCTGTTGAAATTGTGTCTTCATGGCCTTTATACCATGCATTATAGACTTAAGCTTCGAATGGATTGTATAGCTTCGTCATTTGTCAATAATCTCCTTACTGTTCTGTCCCCGCTCTATATAGTGCATGACGTGATGTTCATTTCCAGTAACTTTGCAAGTGCTAACCGTATAATGATTAGTTTTCTTAATAAACGATCTTCTAATGCGAAATTAACAGCCTGCAACCACAACATTTCATTAGTAATGGATTTAATAATAAAAACTGCACCAATCATACTTTCCAATTATTTCCATTCCAATATGAGATGGTGATTGTTCCACTTGGGACGGTTCTGGTACTTTTTCTTTGTTCTTCTTTTGGCAGACAAGCTTGCTTGACCAGTTGTAGTTGATCTATCACTTGTTTTTTCACTGCAACTGGGTTTGGATCTTGTCCTTCGACGACAACCTTATTTCTGTGAGCCCAAATTCCCCACATCACATATGCCATTGGGATCGATCCTCTTGTTTGTGTTCATTCCATGTATTTGATCTCATGCTCAATGACTGAATCGTGGACCTTATTCTTCACCGAGTTATTTCTTATAGCATCACTCCGAATTGCAAACGGTGATCCTAACCAGACTGCTTTAGCAAAAGGACATGATAGAAATAGATGATTCCACTTTCATCTTCCTCATGACAGATGACACAGTTGGTCTCAGTTGATCCAATTCTTCTTTGATTTTCCACTTTACATGAGAGTAAGGGACATGACCAGTTTGAATGGCATTTTAAGAGACCACAATTTTGACCAAAAAATCTTAAATTGGTTGTCATTACCTTGCCTTCTTTGATTATGTCTTGCAAATCAAGATCAATGGCGTAAGACCGCCAGTAACAGCGTAAAAAAGACTCTCCTAGAATTTTAGCATGCCTCCTCCTTTAAACCTTTGATTTGTTTAGGTTCAAGTTCAAGTTGGGCGATCTCATTACTACATTGGTGTGTTTATTGTTGATTCGATGTGCTTGAACCTCTATCTATCCTAAAAGTTACTCCAACTTGGGGTGAGTGCAGGATGCTGTTCATTTTGAAGGTTTTACGTGTATTTCGTGGGTCCTAATGTCATATACATAAAAGGAAAAAATAAAGGGTCCTAATGTCCTAAAGAGAAACATAAGAAAGTGAGTTTCGTTGATCAGGTTAAGGTTTTTCCTTCTACTGGTGTTACAGATGAGGCAAAGAAGGATCGCAAAGAAGGCCTCGTGTATGGTAAGCGTTACTCAAAAGAAGAAGATGAGATTGTTATGAATGCTGTTGCCTAATAGGTTGAGTCTCATAATTTACGTGATGAAGGTCTAAAAACGGTTCTGAACTGTGGAGCTCACCAAGAAGTGAGAAAGTGTTGGAAGGAAATTCAAGCAGCATTCCTTGGAGGCTAGTTGGGAGCGTATACCATCGAGCTCATGTTCTTTTCGGAAGGGGTTAGAAACATCCATGGACTCCTGAAGAGTTAGAGAAGGTGAAGAAGTTAGTCGAAAAACACGGACAGAATTGGAGATTGTTGGGTGATTCACTTGGCAAGCATAGGCATCAGGTAAAAGACCAATGTGAATATAGGTCGATGGTCTCAAGATAAGTACCAAAGCTTATTCGACTTAGTGAACATGGATTTATCTAAGGAAGTGACTGAAGAAAAGAAACCCAAGCACGGTATGTTACGAGACAATATCTGTTGGACTGCAATTAGTGGCAAGATGTTGCAGAGAAACTTCATCTCCTGTGAAGGTGTATGGGTGGATGTCGATCCTTTTTCTAGCTTGGCTACTTGTTGCATAGAAGATGTCGACTGGGACAATCTTCTCGAACACAGGCCTGGAGATCTATGTCGAAAACGGTGGAGCCAAATGTTTCAATATTTTGGTCCAAACAAAGACGTGGTTGAGGCCTATGATAGCAAATCTGCCATAGCTGTTGCTGCTATCTTTATAATACTAACATTTAATTTTTTAACTTAGTTGTTGAATTGTTTTGTTGTCCACTAAATTTATAAAGTTGGATTTTCTATTAAAGTTTGACGTAATACTTTAAAATTATATCATATAATTATCGAAAAATTAAAAAGTCATAAAAATATTAAAAAATTAATAAAATTCCAAAAATTGAAAGTTATTTTCCTTCTAGATGATAACTGGGTACTTACGTGTGTGTGTGTGTTTAATCCACAGGATCATTTACAAAAACTCACCATCACATTAAATAAAGACATTATTACTTAACAATGAAAAAATAAAACAAACAAACCCACCTTCTAATTATAATTATATATATACAACATTTAAATTCGGTATAAAATTGTGAATTTAGTCATTATATTTTAATTTAATAATTTTTAATTTAAATTTAAATTTTAAAATTAAAAATTTTAATTTTAATTAAACGATAAATTCATTAAATTATGATATTTTTAAAATATGATGTGACAAATATATTATCAGTTGTGTAATGACATATTGTTTTTTCACATAATACTCAAAAAAGTCAATTAATAAATTAACATCTGTTAATATGTGTCAAAATTGAAATTTAAGAGGTATTAGTTTGCATCAAGTCTAAAATTTTAAAAATTAAAAAGTGTAAGGACTAATAATAATTTGATTGGAGAAAATAGACTAAATTTTTAATTTTACGATAGGATATAACTAATAGTAGAATTAACCAATTGGATTTAGGTGCTACTGCTTAAGTTGGGACTAAAGTTTCAAGTTTGAAAAGTGTAGAGACTAATAGCAAAATTTGATCAATATTTACAATATTTCTCCAAATCTATATTTATAGACATAAAAATATACATGATATAAAACTTTACTTTTAATGATTATTAAAGTCCTAAAGTACATAAACTTATCTTAATATTAATGAACATCCACTTAATAATAAAATATTTATAACACTCCTTCTTGAATGTCCATTCATATATAATGTGCCTTGTTACTAAGATAAAACCCTGTGGGAAATGAAAATTTAGTGAAGGAAAAAAGAGTACACATATCTATAGTACGCATAACATGCTGTATTATTAAAAACCTTACCAAGAATCAGTTAAGGGAAAAAGAGTATAGCCTGTATTTGCTCCACCTTACGACAATATCACATAATGTCTCAAATTCTTACCCAAATTAATCGTCTCCTCATCCACAGTTTTAATATAATATTTGTAATAATGTATATCCTTTTAAAACAAAATAATTTATTTGAGATTGACTAGAACATAGTGTATTAATTATCGCTTTGCTTTTTCAGATAACAATGTATTAGTTCTTCTAGAGCCTTGAATTAATTTTGTACTATGGAAGATTAACATGTTCCGTTATCACATTGAACATAGTGTAACAGTATATTAGCTTTTCTAGAGCTTTAAATTAATTTTGTATCATCAAAAATTGGTTCATTCGTCACCGAACAAGAAATATGGTTCTTATCCTTAAGAATAGTATGCATTGTTGTATCGCTTACAATATACATGTTTCATTTCATTTAAGAAATATTAATTGAATAATAAAATTTAAAATTATTATTTTTATTTTTATTATTAAAATAAAATTATAATATTAAATAATTTATTAAAATGATAAATTATATGATTAGATATAAATAATTAAATATTTATGTTTAATAATATTGAAAACTATTGATATTTTAATATTTTAAGTATTTTTAAATTTAAAATTAAAATTTCATAATAATATTAAGTTTGATTCAAGTTAATTTGTATATAAAAATAAATTATACATAAAAATTTAACGTATTTTGTGTAAAATTATTTTCGATGAAACAGACTGCGTTTCTAAAAAATTAACTCTATATTTTATCCTTAATTATTTAATTCATAGGATGATTAATAAAACTTACCTTTCATCACTGTAAATAAGACATTATTACTTGAACAAGATATTCTCTCATGAAAAACAAAACAAACAAATGACAGGTTTTTGTAATAATTACTACATGACATTTATTTCTAAACCAATTAAATCCATTTTTTATTTATAATTATACATATTTAATTTCACAACTAAACAACATATTTTCATATTTGTCTCAATAATATTGGTGTTCAACAGATGACGTCATCTTCATGCAAAACCAAGCCAAACTCTGGTAAAAAAATTACTCAAAATAATAGTCATTTTATACATTCCCCAAAATCCATTTACAGTAAGTAAATAATTATTATATGTATATATAAAAATAAAATAAAAAACCTTCCTAAGACAGTACACTACATTAAATATCCTTAAATATGTATATATATCTGTTAATCATATATTGTTTTTCTTGTTGCTACCCTTACATCACCATTGGCACGTTACGAAGAAGGAACTTATGGTTTTTGGTTTACATTTGTAAAAGAACCAGACAAGTTCCATGTTTTGTCAGTTGAAATTTTTTTTCAAAGTCATCTTGTTTCTCACTTTTCATCAAAAGCATACATATCTGCCTATATATACATACATGTTCATAAGTGTACGAGTGTGTGTTAGTGTGAGAATCAATGGCGTCATCGAAGAACATGGGGTTAGAGATGGCTTTATCAACCAACCCTTCAACGAAGAAACCGAGGACTGGTTCTGCAAACAAGGCAAGTACTTCAAAAAACAAGAAGACAGCCACCAAAGACCGCCATGCAAAGGTTGATGGTAGGGACAGACGGATCAGGTTACCAACTGTTTGCGCGGCTAGGATTTTTCAGCTCACAAGAGAACTTGGGTTGAAGACTGATGGTGAGACCATTGCATGGCTGTTGCGTCAAGCTGAACCATCGATTATCGCTGCTACTGGTACTGGTGTAAGTGAAACATCAACAACACCTGGTCCAACCAACAACAACAGCACCAACACTGGTTTGGTTCCTTTCTCAACTGGTTCAGATTCCCCTTTGGCTACCTCGGATTATACGCCTTGTTTGACCTTTCTTCAGGAACCTGATCGTATGTTGTTGAAGAACAGTGGGGATGTTTCAAGGGGTGAACCAAGTTTACCACCTTTGGAGTTTGATTTTGATTTGGAATTTTCTGCTCATGAGATGGCTATGTTTCAATCGGTGGCAGCAGCTGCAAATCATGATAAAGAAGGGAAATTTTGAGTGTATTTTTAGTTAGGAAATTGTAAGAGAAAAAGAAAAAAAAGGACTTGCTTGTTGTATTAGATAAATACATTAGATATGCTGTAATCTTAAGTTTTATATGTAATGGGGCTTTGAATGTGCATGTTAATGGGTTTTTTTTTAACAGAATGTGGGAATATGTGTTCAAATTCACTACTTTTTTTATTATTATTTAATTCATCGCTACAGTGACCGGAAACATCATCGGCACAACCAACGGACTAGCTTGCATTGAGAAAATATGTCTTTATTATTTCAAGATTTGGGATTCAAGAAATTTACAAATCAAGATGATAATGTCTTTGCTCTTAAAAATCAAACATTGAATCAAATATGGTAGAAAATACGCACTCCAAACGTTTTTTCTGAGATATTCATTGATATTCATCAGGGGACTCGAAATGCTTGTTCTGAAACATTCGCCCTTTTTTCTTCTTCTTCTTCGTCATCCCAAATCCCGGCACATCTGAGAACGAAGGCAACATTATTTATCAATTTGCAACAACATGAATAGAGATAGAAAAAAGGATATGTTTGATGACTGTTTCTCAATTTCTGCATACATGCCCATTCTCGGCTTGTGACGTGCATTTTGTTACTTACGAAATGTTCGTTCCGTTCCAAAGACCTTGCTTGCGTTCACTAGTATCCCCATCGGAACAGTGCCACTTATGCAGCAAGTCAACAAATCAAGCTATGCACCTAAAATCCTCTCAAACCCAAAACTTAAGGATAAACTGTCTGATAAATTATCTCAATGTAATGACATTGACAACCTATGTCAGTTCATCTGTGTTGCAAAAGAAACTGTGTTTCACCATTAGCAAGACGACTACATCGAATCTCTTTGGCAAGAAAGAGTTCAAAGCATGTGAATTATGACGCCATATTTGAGCAATATGGAATATATTTCCATGTCTTTTACAAGTTGTCGACTAGCGATGCATTTAAGACATAATGAGTGAAAAAGTTCCCGAGACAGTAACTGGCCAACTCAAACCCGCCACCAGTCCGGAAAAAGTTATACAAAAGAAGCAACTTCCAAGGACGGATATTTACCTCCAAATGGATAGATTGAGTTGTAATGCACCTCTGCCCAAAAGCTCAAAAATATAACTGCACACGACAAATTAAGCCGAGTAATTCAATGCAAAATGTCCACCGAGAGTTGTAATGATTGAACTCTTGTCTTTCTTCTCTTGAGAACGACAACGCGGAAATGACAGATAAAAAATTCAAGTGAATAACATAACCTAAAGGGTCAAACCCAATGCTACTTGGACACGGGTACGAGTGTTAGATAAAAGTATGTATTCAACACGGATATGATCAGATTTTTGTAAGTTTTCCACGTGTTAGGAGTATACTTGAAGGTCACAACCCCATATCTATATGTGGGACACGGATACTTCAAGAAAAATAAGAATCCGAGCAACATATTTAAACCCACACGACAAAATGCTAGAAGGAAGGTTTAAAATGGCGTTCAAGATGTTGATTTAAATCCACCAAAAAGAATTTATTCATAGATTCTATAAATGAAACTAATTGAAGCAGAAGTGAGAGTAATTGTACCTCGTTTCGACTTTTTGACATTCGGGAGAATCTCAATGTAGCAAGTGTCCTTGAAAGACGTTATGACAAATATTTTAACACCATACTGCAACACGTCACTAGCAAAGTATTAGACACCCAATATTTGCATCATATATTTTTAAGATAGCCAATTCTAGTTTTTCCGACTAAAACAACAAGTGTATACTTCAAAGCAGAGAACGGAGATATTGGCATCGATTAGTCTTTCAAATCTATAAATTCATACTGCTTAGAAGGACAAACTAGCTGGATGATTTCGATATGCAGGTCAGGCAATTAAACAATTTAAACCAAAATGAAATAGACATAGCTGGAGCATACCAAATCTGCGGCAGCTTGCAAAGTTACATGATCACCCCATTCACCACTCCTATAAGCATCCGCAAAATGAAGAAATAAGGTTAACAGAAATCAAAAGAAATAATGTTCAAGTGAAGGAATAGAAAAATACTTGGACATCTTCTCCAGATAGTCACCATATGCCATGAGAACGTAACCCTCATATATATCTGGATATGACTTAAGCTGATTGTGCATGATATTGCAAGACAAGAAACATTAAACATTGAAATTCAAAAGCAATGCACAATGGTTTCAATGAAAGACTATAACACAAGCTCAACAAAATTAAAAAGCCTGTAAGGCCAACCTGATTTACAACTTGCTGTCTCAAAAATTCATGATGCTCAGGAGATCGATAAAATTGATCAGATAGAGCACGGAACTGGAAACATAATGAAATGAATGAGACATTAGATGTGTAATTTGTATTAAGCAGTGCACTAACAATTAATGAGCTTCCATGAGCCTAAAGCCACGTAAGATATCATGCAAGTGTATTTATAATAAACTACATTATACGAGGGGAAAAGTCAGATGTAAAAGAAGAAATCATAAAGTATTTACTTTACCATCTCTTACTAGTACTTTCCTAACATGCATTATTCTGTCTACACATTAAACTTCCAAAATGTAATCGCATTAACCCTTTTAGCTTCGTACTTTCAACTATAAGAACTAACCTGACAATTACCATCTCCTTCAACTTTAAGCTCCACCAAATTATAGACCTGTAATCTGTTATAGAAGAAGAATTTCCAATATATTCGAAAAATAAGTCAACCAAAGAGGAAAATGAAAACAATAGAACCATATAAGCAGAACAATAGAACCATAGAACCTTTCTAGTAGCCTTTGATGATCTAAAGTTGCTTCATCAACCGAGGGTATTTCACCATTGATTCTCGGAACATGCTATACACAACAAGAAGAAATCGAAAATCATAAACTATAGCCTTTTTTGAATTGTCATAATCAGTGATCCAAAGCTTATAGTCACTTACAGGAACAGGAACCATCTGATTCAGCCTTTTCCCCACTTCACCGTCAAGTGCATACTCATTTGCTAGCTCCAATGAATATAACCAGTCCACCTCCGATACCAATTTTTCTTCAGGGCTAGAACACGAACTCGAACGACCTGTCTCGTCTTGCACTTCCTGACCACAATTCTGTCCTACAAATCACAAAATATAAACACAACAATGCAACACATTAGAAAACATACAAGCAATAGCGAACATTAAACTTGAATATCAGAATTTCGGTTATACCAGAACTAAAGTCTCCAATGGACTGATCAACACAATCTTGTGGATAACCAGACACTTTGTTCGAAGATTCAATAATTGCAAGTTGTGACAGTTCTTGCAATTGAAGAGTATGAGCAATAGCCTCATCATTTTCAACATTGCAACATTCTCCGGCACCGTAATGATCCTCGAAATAATTTACAGGGTAATGCTCCTCATCTTCTTGAGTTACCACACCATCATATCCACAATTAGCATAAGGATCACTATTGAATAGTTGCAATCCCCAATTAACAAAATCATGTTCTTGTTCATATGTAATCATTATCTGTAAATATAAGATAAATCTCCAAAACCCCCAAAATGTGCTTCCTCCTGAAAATGAACAATTATAGATTGTTTAACAACAAAATGCAAAACCCAGATTCATTACTGGATTTGCAGCTAAAAGGTGAAGAAGATTAGCAAAGATTTTACGCCCAAAAAATCATATAAAATTGCAATGGCATCAAAATAAAGAATGAATAAACAGAAAAGAAAATTGAGATCATAAAAACTAAAATGTCAGATCAAACAATGGCATTATACAACATTAAACAATAACAAAATGAAGAAAAGAAAAAAAAGGACTGACTTTCAAACTTACCAGACAAGCTGAATAATAATAGAGGAAAATTAAGTAAGATAATTATCCATGAAATTAACAGTAATAAATATAGAGAAAAGAAAAGAAATTGACGCAAAAACAAAAATGAGAATAGTGCAGTGTAGTGTGGGAAGCTATTTTTATTTTAAAAGAAAATGTTTAATTAAAAATAGATAAAATAAAATAAAAAATAGAGGGAAAAGATGGTAGTCACGAGGTTTATAGTCTACGCTTTTCTTCCGTGAGTTAATGGACAGAATTTTCGGCACTTCTACTATGCTCTACGCTCCCACTTAAGATGTTTAATTTTATGAATTTTGGTAAACTTAGATATATTGGGAAAACCATAAAAAATGGGTAAATTATTAGATATTTTGGTAAATCTTTAAAATTTTTATAAATCGTTATATATGATTTATAAATTTTGAAAATATTGATAAAATATTAGAAATTTTGGTAAATTCTTATAAATGTTGGTAAATCATTAGATATTTTTGAACTTTTGGTAATTGTTTAGATTTAGTATAGGGTTTAGAAAATTTGAAAATATTGGTAAAATCTTAAAAAATTTGGTAAAGTCTCATAAATATTGATAATTCGTTAAATATTTTGATAAATCCTTAGAAATTTTAATAAACTGTTAAATATATGGGTAAAACGATAGAAATTTTGATAATTGTCAAGACTTGGCATGGAGTTTAGAAATTTTAAAAATATTGATAAAATCTTATAAATTTTGTAAAGTATTATAAATATCGATAAATCAATATTTTTGTTAAATCATTATATAATGTATTAAATTATAGTATAAAGATTTCAAATGCATTCATTCATCTTAATAACTTTTAAACCATTTGGATGACATTATGAATGTTGTATGAAGAAAATACAAGTCCTTACTCCTTTGAATTTGATTACACTTTACTAATTTCATATAATGTAATCCATATCTAAAAAGAAAGAAAAATTAGAATAAGAACTAAGATAAAAAAATAGTAAGAGTTAACATCAATAACTAGACAAATACTACTGGACTCAACATCTTCATCCTCGTCATGTGCATCAAGTGATGGATACTCCCCATTTTGGTCTTAAAAGGAGAAAGTTTGTTCAAAAATGATAAGGTATTTGCTCTTAATTTTTTTTTCATCATTATTATTTTTCTGAAAACTTAATTTGCCCTCAAACTCACTAAATTTCTTGCAATAATAGAAGTGTAATATCCCTAAACAAAGGATGAAAGCTTGTTTAAAAACTATACAAGGCATTTGTAAATTTATGCGTGCCCTATCTTCCCTCCTCCAACCAATTGTATCACATCTACAATACAATTGAGCCACCCCAAAGGAGGGGCCGATCAAGTCGTAACAGAACCACCCCACACCCCATGATGCCGTGTCCCAACAGCAGCAAAAACAGTTTCGGCATCCACCCAAGCCCGTAAAAAATCATGAGCAAAAGCAACAAACAATACAGTCCGCTTGAGCCTGCACCTACTGCTAGTAAAGAAGATTGCGATGGAACCAAGGGGACCAAAGCAACATGAGGCCCCTATACTATTGCCGCCCACTAGGCAAATCAAGCAATTTTCCAACAAAATCTGCAACAGTAAGCCCCGTAAGTTGATCCCTGGCCAGCGACCAAACAGCCTGCGCATACTCGTACCCCATCAAAACATGCTCCAAATCCTCTGCTGATGAACAACGTGTGTAAGTGATAGTCAACATCATCCCTTTTCCAACCAATCTAACTTTAGTAGAAACAAAGCGCCGCAAACATCGCCAAATGAAGTCCTTAACCTTAGGCCGCACTTGACAGCCCCAAAGTGTCAACCATGGTCCCTCAACAAAGCAAGACTCTACATTCGAATACATGACCATAGCTAGTCAATAACTGAACCGAAAAATTCCGTACTTTCATCTCTTCCATCCCTGACAAAGGAGCAGAGGAGGCGTAAAAACAATTGTCATCACACAACCAGGGATCGTTAAATACCCCAATGGAAGCACCATCCCAAGACACCAACGAGACCCTCTAGCAAATAAAGAGCAGGCAGAGAGCAAGCTTTTCCAAACATATGACGGATTAGTACCATTAGGTGCCTCAAAGAAGCTAGTGTCATGATAATATGTAGCTTTGAAAATGCGGCTCACCAAGCTATCTGGTCGCAAGATCAACCTCACAACTTGTTTACCAAGCATAGCCAAATTGAAACACCTTAGATTATGGAACCCTAAACCCCCATACTTCTTAGGGACACACAACTTGTCCCATGTCGCTCACCGAACTCCACGTTGACCGTCGGTGCCAGAACCTCACCAGAAGGAGTTCATCATTTTCTGCAGCTCATCATAAATGTTAAAAGGCAAAAGAAAAACACTCATGCAGAAAATAGGAAGAGACTGAGCCACAGTTTTCAAAAGTACCTCTTCGTCTTCTGTCCACGTGTGTACTTATTACTCACACGACACTAATTATCTCATATGTCATGCCAAAAATTAATTTAAAAATTATAACAGTATTCAAAAAACTTAAGAAGAATTCAGAGTTAAAAATATATATAAAAATTTCATAATTTTTTTTAAAATAATACTGAGTACATGTGAATTTCTATGCAGACTTTAAAATTTAAAGTTTTAGTCAATATTTTCGTTAAATAAACAACAATTCAACTATCTTTTAAAGGTTGATAGGCAAATGTGACTTTTTAAAAAGTTGAAAGTTAAAATTAATTAAAATAGAATAAAAATCAAATTGACAACAAATATAAACCTTTAAAGTTAAATTCGACATTATACGTTAATGTAATTATTAGCGCAACCCAAAATAGATGAATATATAAGCCTAACAAAATGAATTAAGGAAAGCCATTATTTTTTCTATATGTGAAAACTTATTTATTAAAAATTTGATTAAACTACCTTATAGTTCATTGCAAGAATTAAGTCATAATAACACTATGACAGGGATAAATCTCAAAGCTATACATGAATTATGGTTTAACGTGTAATTATATACATGAACTTTGATTTTGTACAATTTTATACATGAAATTTTGATTTAATCCAATTCTTATAAATTATTAATACAATTATTGATATAACATCATTTTATGTTTATATAATGCATACATAAATAATTATATTTATCCAATATAAAAATAAATTGATGTATTTATTTCTTTAAATCTATATAATTAAATCAAAATTAAAGTTTCAAGTATACATTTGAACCACAATTAGAGTTTCACGTGTATAATTACACTAAATTAAAACTCATATATGCAATTGCACATTAAATCAAAGTTCATGTATAATTTTAAGATTTATCCCATTATAAAAGGTAGAAACTATTGAAATTGAATGCATTATTCAACATATCGTAGAAGATTAACATTGTGATAGGAGGTATACTTCTCTATTTTAAATTCAAGAATTAATGAATTATATCAAACTTGCATTCATAAAATGTATTTATTATTATTTGGTAGAGGGTTACATAATAGATTGTTGCCAACTTAACTTCATTACTAGAATATCCTTATTTTTAGTCAAAATAGATTTTTAGCCATTTTTGACATATTTATGGATTTTTACTAACGATCTTGAATACATAACAACTTTTCTTTTAATGAACCTTAGTTAATGTGTCCTTGGTGGTGGAGGTGGTGGTGTCCTCCTTGGTGATGGAGTTGAAGGTGGAGGCGGTGGTGGTGGTGTCCTCCTTGGTGATGGAGCTGAAGGTGGAGGTGGTGGTGGTGGTGGTGGTGTCCTTCTTGGTGATGGAGCTGAAGGTGGTGGCGGCGGTGGTGTCTTCATTGGTGATGGAGCTGAAGGTGGAGGCGGCGGTGGTGGTGGTGGTGTCCTTCTTGGTGATGGAGCTGAAGGTGGAGGCGGTGGGGGTGGTGTCCTCCTTGGTGATGGAGCTGAAGGCGGAGGCGGTGGGGGTGGTGTCCTCCTTGGTGATAGAGCTGAAGGTGGAGGTGGAGGTGAAGGTTGGTTCATTGGAGGTGACAAGGGTGGAGGTGATGGTTCGTTCTTTGGTGGTGAGAAAGATGGAGGTGAAGGTTGGTCTATTGGAGGTGAGAAAGGTGGAGGTAAAGGTTGGTCCATTGGAGATGAGAAAGGTTGAGGTGATGGTTCGTTCATTGGTGGTGAGTAAGGTGGAGGTGAAGGTTGGTTCATTGGAGGTGACAGGGGTGGATGTGATGGTTCGTTCATTGGTGGTGAAAAAGGTGGAGGTGAAGGTTGGTTCATTGGAGGTGATGGTTCATTCATTGGTGGTGAGAATGGTGGAGATGAAGGTTGTTTCATTGGAGGTGACAGGGGTGGAGGTGATGGTTCGTTCATTGGTGGTGAGAAAGGTGGAGGTGAAGGTTGGTTCATTGGAGGTAAGAAAGGTGGAGGTGTAGGTTGGTTCATTGGAGGTGATAGGGGTGGAGGTGATAGTTCGTTCATTGGTGGTGAGAAAGGTGGAGGTGAAGGTTGGTTCATTGGTGGTGGCAAGGGTGGAGGTGAAGGTTGGTTCATTGGAGGTGAGAAAGGTGGAGGTGACGGTTGGTTTATCGAAGGTGGCAGAGGTAGAGGTGAAGGTTGGTTCATTGGAGGTGAGAAAGGTGAAGGTGTTATTGAATTAGGTGGAGGAGACGGTTGGTTCACTGGAGGTGACAGAGGTGGAGGTAAAGGTTGGTTCGTTGGAGGTGAGAAAGGTGGAAGTGATGGTTGGTTCATTGGAGGTGACAGAGGTGGAGGTAAAGGTTGGTTCATTGAAGGTGGGGGAATTGGAGGTGGTGAAGGTGCCCTCAAAGGTGGAAGTGAGACTGGCGGAGGTGTGTTTGAGCGTGGTGGTGGTGGTGGAGGCGCACTCAAAGGTGGAAGTGAGACTGGTGGAGGTGTGTTTGGACGTGGTGGTGGCGGTGGTGATAGTGGTGGAGGCGTCCTCAAAGGTGGAAGTGAGACTGGCGGAGGTGTGTTTGGACGTGGTGGTGGTGGTGGTGGTGATGGTGGTGGAGGCACCCTCAAAGGTGGAAGTGAGACTGGCGGAGGTATGTTTGGACGTGGTGGTGGTGGTGATGGTGATGGTGGTGGAGGCGTCCTCAAAGGTGGAAGTGAGACTGGTGGAGGTGTGTTTGGACGTGGTGGTGGTGGTGGTGATGGTGGTGACAGTGACGGTGGTGGAGGTGCCCTCAAAGGTGGAAGTGAGACTGGCGGAGGTGTATTTGGACGTGATGGTGGCGGTGGTGGAGACGCCCTCAAAGGTGGATGTGAAATTGGCGGAGGTGTTTTTGGACGTGGTGGTGGTGGTGGAGGACTCCTTATTACTAAACAAGTTTTGGTGATACTTAAAGGACTATCAAGACAGATGCCATTTAAACAAACGAGTTGGGTAATGCAATCTTCTCGTCTTTGACATCGTTGAAAACAACCCAAGAGAGCATTAGTAGGTAATGAAGAAGATATAATTGTAAATGCTAATAAAACAATAAAAAAACTAAACACCAATGCCTTGGCCATAGAGAAATGCAAACTCTAAGCAATATGAAAGGTGTTTAGATTTAGAATGGAATGCATTACAAACTAAAACTTATGCTACTATTTATACATAACATTCACATCATTTACCACTTCTTCTTTTTTCTTTAATATATAATTTATCATTAATGTATAGATATAGGTTACTGTTATAATAAAGCTTTTTGATATAATTGAATGACAATATTAATAATGCAATTATTAATTACAAATCAAACACATCAATTTAGTCAACTTTTATGTTTATCTATTAATGCCCTTAATTTCATTTTATTATTTTTACTTAAATTTTATGGTTGTATATTATCTTCTTAATTTCCATTTCTATCATTCAACTTATGCATTATTAGATTATTACTCACCAAAATAGTGGGTGAAAAAGTTATTTGATGTGCAAATTACTTATATAACTTTATAAATATTTATATCTTTTAATGAGTTTCGTAATATTAGTGAAAATACCTATTCAATGCGAAATTTAGCCATATACTTTAATAAAATTGTCAATGCGTATTTGTATTTTTCAATTTATTTAATTTAATACTTATATTTTTATTCCGTCCAACCTTTTAGTACTCTGGTCTAAACACATATTAACACATGGACCACTAGAAAAGTGCCATGTGGCACTGTGGACCAGATGGAAAAACTAAATGGTTAGAAAATAGAGACTTGTATAAAAATTTTCCTTTTCTTGTTTAAAGGTAAAAATATTAAATATAATATAATTATTATTTTTCTCCCAGTTTATAACATCTTTGTCTCTACAACCTAGGAATTCTTCTCCTCAAAAAGATAAATTTTTTTATGAGATTTTAATATTTTGATGGTTAATAGTTTTTTCTGGTTAATTAATATAAACTCTTAAAGAAATTAGGATTAATTGTCTATATAATCTTAAATTTGTGAATGCGGATTAGAAGTTTAACATTTTTATTTATGAATTGTTGTTGCTAGTGTTATTATCGAGAATCCAACTCGAAAAATGGAGTTTAGCCCTGAAAATCTTAAAACCAATTTGGGATTAAGAACTATGATTACATATTGTCATCCAAATGATAGAGAAAATATAGGAAGGACATACTTGCATAAAGGACATTATCAACCTAACAATTACAACTTTGTAAATAAATTTTATAGCTTTGTAATAGTCTTACGTTCAACCATAGTATGCATTGGTCCATCAATGATTAATATTATACATTAGATTATATGAATTTTATAAAAGTTTTAATTTTTCAAAATTTAACCCCACAGCCCAAATTTCTTAGCTCTACCTCTTCCCTTATCTTTGTTTGTGCCCTAATTTGTGCATTTAACCTATTATATATATAAACTACACCCAAGGTCGCTAAATTAGTACTATTAGTAAATTTACATTTTGATCATTAAACTTAAAAAAGTTACAAAATTGTTATTAAACTATTCGAAAGTTTTCATTTAAGTCATTAGGCTGTTAAAATCGCTATTGTATGGCATTCTTTGTTTGCACTGTCTTCACCAATCAAAAGTTCTCATTCCCCTTCTTTTCTTCAATTTAGTTTTTTCATAAAACATGTTTGAATGTCACAAATCTACAAACCAAAATCTAAATATCCTTCTTCTTCGATCTCTGGCACTGTTCGTTAGATTGACTTGGATCTAAGGTATGTTCTTCTACTCGTCAATGGATACTGATCCACCGTATCGATCGCCAATTTGTCACTTGGAGCTTGGTAATCAAACTTATTAAAATGGGTTGGGCTTAAAGACTCTTAAATTTTAGTTAAGCCTTAAATTAGAGGGTTTTGTAGTGAGCTATGCATAGCTAGGTTTTGAGTTGGGTGGATATTAACAACCATTAATTAAATTACATTTTAGGGTGTTTAAGAGCTTAACATAAATTATAATCAACTTCTATGCATGTAATTAGAGGTTTATAAATCTACTAGTAGCTCATATCACGATATAAAATGGCAAAAATTAAAATTTCCCAACAAATTGAAATTAAAAATAAAAGTACCAAATTGTCCCAATTACATATGTTTCAAACTACATTTTGCCCAACTTGCATTAGGGGTGCTTTAGGGCAAAGTTAGATTTTTTTTTTTGGTAGAATTAAGTCGTGTAAGTTTATATTTTTATAATTTTTAAAGAATTAAATCAAAATTTTATCATTTTTTGGGGGGCCAAAGTTAGGGGCGAAGTCAGATTTTTTTTTTGGGAGGGCCGAAATTAAATTGTATATTTTTACGATAGTAAAAATTCAATTTCATCATTTTAATAGTGTAAACTTACCATTACTAATTTAAAATTTTATAAATTATAAAAAGCCTAAATGAGAAATTTTCCATTCCCAACTCCCTAGCCAAAGTGTAATTCGATCATGTACTAATTTAAAATTTTATAAATTTTAAAGGGAAATTTTCATCATTTTGGGGGGCCGGGGCCCCTGCTAGTCCCTGCTATTACCCTTGGGTGAGTTTGGACACTATAGAGTAATTAGATAAAAGTGTAATTACTAGGGTCATAATTACACGAGAATCCCCAAACTTGTTTGATGATAGAGTGTAAGTATATTGTAATTCCATATGTCATATTTAGTAATATAAATAATAATTACACAACTACATAATTTTAAATTCTAAAAATATTAATTATCATAAAATTATCAATATTACTTGAATATTTTTTTCTAAATAAGTAACAAAACCTAAAATCAAAATAATCTTATATAACATGTTAGTCCAAGGAAGTATTCAACAATATAATTACCGATAAATTGATAAGAAAAATAAACATTCTATGCAATTTTATCTAATTACTCTAATATTTCATACGCTTTGTAATTAATAATAAATACTTTTTTGTTATCATTAATTAATAATAAATACTTTTTGTTATCATTAATGAATAATAAATATTATGTACTTTAGTTAAATTTAGTATAAATAATTTTGAGACAAATCTCAAAATTATACATAAAATTTGATTCAATGTACAATTTGATACATAAACTTTGATTGTAATATATTATATTATGTTATTATATTTGGATAAACTCTCAAAATAGTCATTTTTATTTACCTTATATTACATTTTAGTCACTTATGTGTGAAATGTTACGTTTAGTCATTTATGTTAACGTGTTGTAACATTTTAGTCATTGAGCCATTAACGGTAAGCTGATGTGGTATGTTAAATCATCATTTCAAACAAAAAATTTATGTTAAATTATACAATTGGTCCCCATATTTTTTTCATTTTGAGCAATTTAATTTTTTTCTTTTATGTTCTTTTAGTGTTTCTTTTTTTTTCTTATTTAGTTTCCATTCTCTTCTGCTTCTCCCTCTGTTTGATTGATCTTCCCATTTTAAATTGTTCAAAAAATAAAGTATAGAGACTAGTTTTAATAAATGGATCGAAAAACATAGAAAAACTATGTTAAAAGAAATGGAAAAGGGAGGAAAACAGAGGGAGAATGAGAAGAGAATGAAAAAAAAAAGAAAAAAAAGAAAAGTTCAAAGAACATAAAAGAAAAAATAAATTGCTCAAAAAAAAAAAAAAAGGGACCAATTATATAATTTAACCTAAAATTTTTGTTTAAAATGATGATTTAACATGTCACATCAGCTTACAGTTACATCGTTGACGACAATTAACGTTCAGCGACTAAAATGTTGCAACACGATAATGTAAGTGACTAAAATGTAACATGAGACAAACAAAAGTGACTATTTTAATAATTTACCCTTAATATTTTGGGAATCTCGAAAACTAAAATATATATGATCATACAAACATTAAAATGTCTCATATAAATAATGTGATTCCAATTGAAATCGTGTTATAATATATAATCATCCAAAGTATCAAGAAGAATCAAAATTGAAATTTTATTATTATCAATATTTGTTAATTCAAACATGATAAATTTTTAGTTGAGCACCGCTCAAAAATAATTTAAAAAAATTAATTTCTCAATTTTTATAAAGCGGAAAGATATAAATTCATAACTAAAAGTTTTAGATATTTTATATAACCCAAGTGCTTGAGAAAATAATGGCTTTAAATAATTAGTTTCAACTACAGTTTTCTCCACCTAATGTTTTAATGATTTTATTTCAATAATAATGATGATAAGACATGTTCAATCAATTATTGTTAGGGATCGACTCATATAAACGAAGAAATTGAAAAGATCAAACACACAAATTTTACGTGAAAAACTCCTTCAAAAAGAATAAAACTAAAGGGTAGAGGAAGCTTCGACTTTTCACTAAATGAGTAGAGAGTACAATATGGAGAAAATAAAATTAAATGTACTAAACGTACTAACCCAAACCCCGAAAACAAAACCTTAACTCTCATAGAGTCTTCTCAAAAGGGATACAAAGTTCTCTACATAATTACCACAAAAACTCTCACCAACACTCACCTACAACTACATTTTGTCGATCTCAAAAGAAAAGCCTGTAGTACTATATCTTTAATTGCCTTATCGAAATAGGGTGTAATGACCCAAAATTCATGGACATAAAAAAAAGTACATTATAGGGCCTCCGCCTCAGTAAACTGAACCTGTAAATAATTATTAGAAATATCTATGAGTCTAGTAGTGTGTCTAATTAGGTTTTAATTAGGTGAATTTAGCTCAATTAAGAGTAATTAGGAAAAAGGACTAAATTGAATAAGGGGTAAAATTTGAATTATTGATTAATAAAAAGAAAGGGGACCAAAATGATAAATATGCCATTTGATATAATTGAGTATGGTAATAAAAATATATATGTGTAAAAATTATATTTGTACAATTGTAATTTAAATACATAATTTACTCATAATTTAAGTATAAAGATATTTTATGATTATTAATTATATTAAAAGATTTTTATATGATAAATAAATTAGATTCATGACAAGTGGATAGTGATGACGATATACAAATGTAACAATGTATAAATGTACATCTGTAACATATGTATTTGTGCATTAAATAGATACTTATTATATTTATTATTATTTAATTGATATTATATTATTAAATTAATGAATAAATTAATAAGACGACAAATGTAAGGTGATAGTAAAATACAAGTGTGATAAATCATGTATATACAATTGTAATATTTTTTATTTAATTACTTTTATTTAAGTAAATAGATAGTTATTATTTATTAATATTAAATTATTATATTATGAAATAAATTAGATCAAGACAAATGTAGGGTGGAGATAATGTACAATTGTAACATATATATATATATATATATATATTTGCTATTAAACAAATATTTATAAATTATGTAGTTAATATATATATTAAGTTATAATTATAAAGTAAATAAGAAAATGAAACAAATAAAGGAAAGAAAGGAAATAAAACATAGAAAGAAACGGAGAAAGCCATTCGAAAGTGGGAAAGGAAAGAAAGAAAGAAAATAAAAGAAAAGGAGAAATTAGGTTTTAAACCTTGAAGTTTAATTTGGTAAGTCAATTAAGCTCTTTTTTCTTAAATTTGATGTTTTAGAAACTTTGGAATAAAGTTTTGATGAAATTAAGTTGAGGTTTTGGAAGTTTTAAGGTTTTTGAATATAGTTCATGTTGAACAAAATAGTGAATTAGGGATTTAATTGAATGAATTTCAAGTTAGAATTGATAAAAGGATTAAATTGTAAAAGAAGCTATAGGTTTTGTGATAGAAGGATTAAATTGAAAGAAATTTTAAATTAGGGTTTTATTATGAATATTGAATAGTTGAGTTTCATATGCCAAGAAATTAAGTAGAAAAGAAGTATGAATTAAGTTAGAAAAGTAAGTAAACTTAGTTAGGATTAAATTGAAAACAAGTAGGAATTGAATAAAATTCAATTATTTATTATAATTTAATGCTGTAATTAATAGTGAAAATTATTATTATTTTCGTAGCTAGCAAAGAACCCAAGGCATCGGTACCGAAAAGAAAGGAAAAGTTGTCGAGGAGTAATTGAACAAATCTGGGTTTGTATTACTATAATTAAATTATTTATTTATTCATTAAATGTTAAATTAAATTATGTAAGTAAATGATGAGGTAAGTGTTGTTATGAAATTGAATGATAATTGAAATGGCTGTTAAATAAATTTTAGTATTGGATTATGATTGAATTGTTGAATTGAAAGAGAATTTGGGATTTAAAGTGAATTTGAATTAAATGAGAAATATGTGTTAGTATTGAATTGTATTTTGATTGGTGAATGGAAAGTGTATTTGATTTTGAAAGTGGATTTTTGAAATGAAAGTGAAATTGTGATTTAAGAGGAATTGATCTGAATATTGATTGAAACAGAGAAAGTGAATTAAAAACCCTATTAACTAGTCGGGTTAAGTCGGATATAGTTGGCATGCCATAGGATTGGAAGTATTCAGGGATACTTCGACCTCAAGTCGATGAGACACTGAGTGTCATTATTGTACTTCGGATAGATTCGATAAGGTACTGGGTACCACTTTACTTCGGCTAGGCCGATAAGACATTGGGTGTCAACTTTGCTTCGAACTATCCGATGAGACACTGGGCGCCATTCTGGTGTGTTTGGTTGGATCCGTGTAACGCCCCCACACCTGAGACCGTCGCCGGAGTCGAGTATGAGGTGTTACTAAGCTTAGTTTAACATTTTTAGAACTTTGAATTATTTGTTTCTACATTCACAGCTTTTAAGCTACTTGCGTTACAGTCACAAGAAAAATCATATCTCGAGTTACAAAACTCGAAATTAAGATCCGTAAATTTTCCCTGAATCTAGACTCACAAAAATATCTACTAATTTTTTTCTAGAATTTTTTGGTTGGGCCAATTAGTACAGTTTATTAGTTAAAGTTACCCCTGTTTCAGGACTCGACTAGTCTGACCTCTGTTTACTACGAACCACATTTCTCTCTGTACAAAATTCATATGACTATGAGGTTTGTTTATAATAAAACTAGACTCAATAAGGATTCTGAGGATATAAAATACACCACCTAATTATATCTTTACAATTTATGGTGAATTTCTAATAGGAACAGGGGATTCAGAAACTGCTATGACTCTGTTTCACTAAAATTAAAATATCTTCTAACATATACTTCCTTTACTTATTTCATTTGTTTCATGTGAAACTAGACATAATAAGCTTCAATTTGATATGTATTTCACCACCAAATTCAATTTATATGATTTTAGTAAATTTTCAAACTCGCGTTAGTGTTGCTGCGGTATTCTGCTTATGGTAAATTTCATCCTTTTATGAGTTTTATGCACTAAGTATCTTAATAGTTTTCCTTAACATCAAACATAATCTAAACTAACCATTTTCATAATTTATCATTATCAAGCATTTCCTCAACCATTTCACAACCATACCATAAGATCATTTACACAAAATGGGTATATTGCTATACATGCCATACTTAAATTTACAAGCCATTTACCAAAAATCTTCCGGATAGTGTGGTGAGCCTTCGACCTATCCCGATTCCCGAAATGGCTTGTCCAAAACTACAATGAGTAAGAAGGAGGAGTAAGCATAAATGCTTAGTAAGTTCATATGCAAATAATAAGTAACATAACAAACAGTTATACCACCAACATTAGCATACATCACTAAAACACATATCACATTTTAATCATTCTTCATCATCTTATTACCTTATCGTGGTTGTATCAATACTCAACCCGAAGGTTAAATACATACCTGTCCAAAATATCCATTTCATATCACTTACCAATACGTCTCTTTACATCTCGAAATTTTCCTCCATTTGAGTAGAACTTTACCGTTGAACACATCGAATATAATTCGGATACATGGATAACTTGCACATAAGTGCCACATATTCAATCAAGCAATCATGTAACCCGCCCATAAGCGAACTCGGACTCAACTCAACGAGCTCGGGCGTTCGATCCATAAGTGAACTCGGATTCAACTCAACGAGTTCGGATGCCTAGTTACATCTCACGAACTCGGACTCAACTCAACGAGTTCGACATTCGCATCCATAAGTGAACTCCTGACTCAACTCAACGAGTTCGGATGCTCAACCATCCTAGTGACATGTCACTTGTATCCTAATCTATTCCTAAGGTTCAAACGGGCTTTTTCCTCGAACACTTATCCTTGCCGTCTTCCGTAAAATGCCAAATCAATACTCGGTAACAATTATATTTAACAAGTAGTTCACATAATTTACATATTATTTGAAATTAACCACAAAGCATACATTTCATAATAAAATTCAGCATAACACATAATTAATATCAATAACTTAAAATAACAATTATGCTACATTATTTACACATGAACTTACCTTGGTACCAAAATACAAAGATTTTGCAATTTAGTCCACAATCTTTTCTTTTCCTCGATTGAGGTCGATTCCACGTCTTTCTTGATTATGGAGCTTGGAAGCTTGAAACAAACCCTAGCTATGGAGAACCCTTGAAATTTCGGCCTAATGAAGAAGATGGACAAAATTGGCTTTTAATTTTGTTTTTAATTCATTTTAATAACTAAATGACCAAAATACCCTTACTACTAAACTTTCCAAAAATTCCTTCCATGTCCTAATTTTGTCCATGAACTTAAAATTGGTAAAATTGCTATTAAGACCTCCTCATTGATATTCCAAAACAATTTCATACTAAAAACTTCTAGAATGCAAGTTTTGCAACTTATTCGATTTAGTCCCTACTTTCAATTTAAGCACTTTAGGCATAGAATTTCATCACGAAATTTTCACACAATCATGCAATCATATCATAAACATCAAAATCATTGTAAAATAATTATTTCTATCTCAGATTTGTGGTCACGAAACCACTATTCCGATTAAGCCCTAATTTAGGATATTACAACTCTCCCCCTCGAAAATCTTACCGGTAAACAGGTGTGGGTATTGGTTTCTCATAGTTTCTTCAGTTTCCCATGTAGTCTCTTCTACCCCATGCTTTTGCCACAACACTTTCACAAGTGCAACACTTTTATTTCTTAATTGTTTGACTTCTCGAGCTAAAATCTTAATCGGTTCTTCTTCATAAGTCATATCAGGTCGCAGTTCAATTTCTGTCAGTGAAATTATATGTGAAGGATCTGAACGATACCGACGTAACATAGATACGTGAAACACATCATGAATCTTTTCTAATTCGGATGGTAAAGCTAGCCGATATGCTACCGGTCCAACTTTTTCAATTATTTCATACGGTCCAATAAAACGCGGACTTAGCTTGCCCTTTCGTCCAAATCTAAGGACTTTCTTCCATGGAGACACTTTCAAAAATACCTTATCACCAACTTGAAACTCAATGTCCTTTTGCTTTAGGTCCGCATAAGATTTCATCTATCCAAGCGACTTTCAAACAATCTCGAATTATCTTCACTTTTTCTTCGCTTTTTTATTAAATCAACTCCATAAATCTGATTTTCCTTGAGTTCAGTCCAATACAAAGGCGTTCGACACTTGCGACCATACAATGCTTCATAAGGTGCCATTTTCAAGCTCGTCTGATAGCTATTGTTGTAAGCAAATTCTACCAACGGCAAATATCTTTCCCAACTTCCTTGAAATTCCAATACACAACATCCGAGCATGTCTTCAAGAATCAATTACTCTCTCGATTGTCCATCGGTTTGTGGATGAAAAGCAAGATCGAAATTTAACTGTACCTAACGCGTCTTGCAACTTTTGCCAAAACCGCGAGGTAAACCTTGGATCTCTATCTCAAATAATCGATAATGGTATTCCGTGTAATCTAACAATTTCTTTAATATACGATTCAGCCAACTTGTTAAGAGAATAATTAAACGCATCGGGATAAAATGAGCCGACTTAGTTAATCATCAACTATTACCCGATGGCATCTTTCTTTCCGGAGTCAATGGCAATCTGAAACAAAATCCATAGTAATCCGATCCCATTTCCATTCAGAACCATAATAGGTGGAGTAATCTCGAAGGTACTTGGTGTTCACTTTCACCGTTGACAAATTAAGCATTTGGACACAAACTCGATATATCTCTTTTCATTCCATTCCACCAATACATTTTCTTCAAGTCATTATACATTTTCGTACTACCGGATGAATCGAGAAATAACCACTATGTGCTTCCTGTAGGATCTTTTGAATCAATTCCTCATTCTTCTGTACACAAATCCGATCTTTAAACATTAAGCACCTATCGAACCAATTAAAATCGATCCCGTGTCGACTTCACTTTTATTTTCTTTTGGCTAGTAAATCTTGATCATTTTTTGAGTTTCGAAATCTCTTGTAAAAACATTGGTTTTGCTCTTAACTCTGCTAGAATCGAACCATCATTTGACACTTTCAACCGAGTGTTCATAACTCTCAAAGCAAACAACAACTTTCGCTCAAAGCATCAAGAACTACATTCGCTTTTCCGGATGATAATCAATAACAAGCTCGTAATCTTTCAACAACCGCAACCATCTTCGTTGTCTCAAATTCAAGTCTTTTGTGACATCAAGTACTTAAGACTTTTGTGGTCGGTATATACCCGACATTTTTCACCATACAAATAATGTCGCCAAATTTTCAAAGCAAACACCACCGCACCAATTCCAAATCGTGAGTAGGATAATTCCTCTCATGAGGTTTTAATCGCCTCAAGCATATGCCACCACTTTTCCTTCTTGCATGAGCACACACCCCAAACCATTTAGAGAAGCATCACTATACACCACAAATTCTTTACCCGATTCGGGTTGTACTAACACCGGTGCCTCTGTTAATAACTTTTTCAATTCTTCAAAACTCATTGACATTCTTCCGTCCATTCAAATTTAACATCCTTTCGAGTAATCTAGTTATAGGAGCAGCAATTATAGAAAATCCATTTACAAACCGCCGATAATACCCAGCTAGCCCAAGAAACTTCTAACTTCGATTACGTTTTTGGTGGTTTCCAATCAACAATGGCTGAAATTTTACTAGGATCAACCCGTATACCATCACCAAACAATCGACCCAAAAATCCAACTTCCGGAGCCAAAATTCACTTTTACTAAACTTAGCATACAATTGCTTATCTCTCAAAGTTTGCAAAACTATCCTCAAATGCTCAAGATGTTCATCTCATATTTTGAATAAATTAAAATATCATCTATAAACACCACAACAAATTTGTCCAAGTATGGCGAAATATGCGATTCATTAAATCCATAAACACAAAGAGAGCATTTGTCAATCCGAATGGCATAACTAAAAATTCATAATGACCATACCTTGTTCTAAAAGTAGTTTTAGGTACATCCGACTCCTTTACCCGCAGCTTGGTAATACCCGGATCTCAAGTCAATCTTTGAAAACCATGTCGCTCCTTTTAGTGATCAAACAAATCATCAATTCTCGAACGGATACTTGTTTTGATTGTCACCTTGTTTAACCGCCGATAATCAACACATAATCTCATAGAACCATCCTTCTTTTCACAAATAACACGGAGCACCCCAAGGTGAAAACTTCGGTCTCACAAAGCATTTATCACCAACTCTTGCAATCTGCGACTTTAATTCTTTCAACTCTGTTGGTGCCATTCTATATGGAGCAATCGAGATCGGAGTGTTCCCGATATCAAATCAATACCAAATTCTACTTCCCGATTGGAGGCAAACCCGCAATTCTTCCGAAATACGTCCAAATTCACACACAACCCAAGACCGATTCAACTTTCTTTTCAACTTCTTTTGTATTAATTACATACGCCAAATAAGCTTCATAACCCTTTCTCGATATCTTTGAGCCGACATTGAAGAAATCACACTAGGCAATGCCTCTGATTTATCTGATTCAACCCGCAGAGTTTCACCATTTCCACACTTTAATTCTATAACCTTTTATTTGCAATTTACTATAGCATCATGCAATGTCAACCAATCCATACCCAAAATAATGATCCCGAATCATTAAAGGACATTTCTTACATACTTTATCAACAATCACACATTTGCCTAACGGATTCGACACTCTAATCATAAATTCTGTATTCTCAACAGGTATATTCATACTAGACACCAATTTCATGCACACATATGAATGAGTAGAACCGGATCAATCAAAGCAATAACATTAACATTATAGAGAAAATGTACCGATAATCACATCGTGAGGAAGCATCTTCACGCGCTTTAATAGCATAAGTTCTAGCCGAGCCCTTCCTTCAGTCTAACCGGTGCATCCTCGCTACATTCTTACCGCTTGTTTCACTTCCAACTTTTCTCGGATACCTTCCCTCGAGTCTGCACCACTAGCTTTTACATTCGAAATTTTTCTTTCTCGGCTCTCTCGGGCGTCTCTAATAAAATGATCCGGAGAACCACATCGAAAACATTCATTTGCTCGCACGGACCAAAATGATTTCTACCACACACCGGCACTTTCGGGTTTAACAAATCTCGTATTTCCCACACTAGCCGCATAGTCCGAGATTTAGGACCCACATTTCGCTTCTTAAAATTTCCATATGATTGCCCTACTGAAACTTGGGAACGAGGATTCATATTTCTTGACTTTCGGTTTCTTTGTGAGGTGCATTACTCATTGGTCTTTTCTTCCAATTTCGTGTTTGATTCTACCTTTTTCTTTTCCTTCAAGAATTCTTCACCTTGCAAGCTCGATCGACAAGTACCACCATTTCTTTTAGTTCAAGGATCCCAACAAATACCTTAATGTCTTCGTTAAGCCCGTCTTCAAATCGTCGGCATATCTTGGTTTCAGAGGAACATATTCCCGCATACTTACTTAATCGAACAAACTCTCTTTCATATTCGAGACTGTCATATTACCTTGCTTCACTCAAGAAACTCTTTACATTTCGATCAATAAATCTTTCACTAATATATTTCTTCCAAACTCTTCTTGAAAGAATTCCCAGTTACCCTCTCTTTCGGTACCACCAAATCAAAGTCTTCCACCAATTATAGGCTGAATCTCTCAACAAAGATGTAGCACATTTCAAACATTCTTCGGTGTACAAGATAATTCATCAAATACCGGATAGAATTTTCAAGCGAACTCGCTTTCTCGCATCATCATCAATATTTGCTCTAAATTCTTCACCCCTTGTTTACTTAATTCTATCAACGGGGTTCTGTGAAATTTTATCATATCCACTCCTTGAGGCATTGGAGGCATAGGTTGAGGAATTGGGGAGGTGGGGAGGTCGTACATTTGGGTTCGTGCGAACGAACTCGATGTACCATGCACTCATCATTTGGAGAAAGGCTTCCGATCCCTTTCCCTCCTCCCCGACCAACAGTAGGGGTGGGTTTTCATCATGCTGCTCCATCAGCCGAGCTGGCGCATTACTCAGACTTCATCTCGCCACACAATGGATCGGGATCCATTTACTATATAAAAAATTTCATTTAAAAGGTCAAGTCGTCACACTATCACAATTCATACATATGGCATGTATAGCAAAATCCGTACATACAACACGTGGTCCGAGAACCGACTAAACCTGCTCGATACCACTAAATGTAACGCCCCACACCCGAGACCGTCACGAGTCGAGTATGAGGTGTTACTAAGCTTAGTTTAACATTTTAGAACTTTGAATTATTTGTTTCTACATTCACAGCTTTTAAGCTACTTGCGTCACAGTCACAAGAAAATCATATCTCGAGTTACAAAACTCGAAATTAAGATCCGTAAATTTTCCTGAATCTAGACTCATAAAACTATCTACTAATTTTTTCTAGAATTTTTTGGTTAGGCCAATTAGTATAGTTTATTAGTTAAATTTACCCTGTTTGGACTCGATTGGTCTGACCTCTGTTTACTACGAACCACATTTCTCTCTGTACAAAATTCATATGACTATGAGGTTTGTTTATACTAAAACTAGACTCAATAAGGATTCTGAGGATATAAAATACACCACCTAATTATATCTTTACAATTTATGGTGAATTTCTAATAGGAACAGGGATTCAGAAACTGCTATGACTCTGTTTCACTAAAATTAAAATATCTTCTAACATATACTTCCTTTACTTGTTTCATTTGTTTCATGTGAAACTAGACATAATAAGCTTCAATTTGATATGTATTTCACCACCAAATTAAATTTATATGATTTTTAGTAAATTTTCAAACTCGCGTTAGTGTTGCTGCGGATTCATTTATGGTAAATTTCATCCTTTTATGAGTTTTATGCACTAAGTATCTTAATAGTTTTCCTTAACATCAAACATAATCTAAACTAACCATTTTCATAATTTATCATTATCAAGCATTTCCTCAACCATTTCACAACCATACCATAAGATCATTTACACAAAATGGGTATATTGCTATACATGCCATACTTAAATTTACAAGCCATTTACCAAAAATCTTCGGATAGTGTGGTGAGCCTTCGACCTATCCCGACTCTGAAATGGCTTGTCCAAAACTACAATGAGTAAGAAGGAGGAGTAAGCATAAATGCTTAGTAAGTTCATATGCAAATAATAAGTAACATAACAAACAGTTATACCACCAACATTAGCATACATCACTAAAACACATATCACATTTTAATCATTCTTCATCATCTTATTACCTTATCGTGGTTGTATCAATACTCAACCCGAGGGTTAAATACATACCTGTCCAAAATATCCATTTCATATCACTTACCAATACGCCTCTTTACATCTCAAATTTTCCTCCATTTGAGTAGAACTTTACCCGTTGAACACATCGAATATAATTGGATACATGGATAACTTGCACATAAGTGCCACATATTCAATCAAGCAATCATGTAACCCGCCCATAAGCGAACTCGGACTCAACTCAACAAGCTCAGGCGTTCGCATCCATAAGTGAACTCGGATTCAACTCAACGAGTTCGGATGCCTAGTTACATCTCACGAACTCGGACTCAACTCAACGAGTTCGGACATTCGCATCCATAAGTGAACTCGGACTCAACTCAACGAGTTCGGATGCTCAACCATCCTAGTGACATGTCACTTGTATCCTAATCTATTCCTAAGGTTCAAACGGGCTTTTCCTCGAACACTTATCCTTGCCGTCTTCCGTAGAATGCCAAATCAATACTCGGTAACAATTATATTTAACAAGTAGTTCACATAATTTACATATTATTTGAAATTAACCACAAAGCATACATTTCATAATAAAATTCAGCATAACACATAATTAATATCAATAACTTAAAATAACAATTATGCTACATTATTTACACATGAACTTACCTTGGTACCAAAATACAAAGATTTTGCAATTTAGTCCACAATCTTTTCTTTTCCTCGATTGAGGTCGATTCCACGTCTTTCTTGATTATGGAGCTTGGAAGCTTGAAACAAACCCTAGCTATGGAGAACCCTTGAAATTTCGGCCTAATGAAGAAGATGGACAAAATTGGCTTTTAATTTTGTTTTAATTCATTTTAATAACTAAATGACCAAAATACCCTTACTACTAAACTTTCCAAAAATTCCTTCCATGTCCTAATTTTGTCCATGAACTTAAAATTGGTAAAATTGCTATTTAAGACCTCCTCATTAATATTCCAAAACAATTTCATACTAAAAACTTCTAGAATGCAAGTTTTGCAACTTATTCGATTTAGTCCCTACTTTCAATTTAAGCACTTTAGGCATAGAATTTCATCACGAAATTTTCACACAATCATGCAATCATATCATAAACATCAAAATCATTGTAAAATAATTATTTCTATCTCAGATTTGTGGTCACGAAACCACTATTCCGATTAAGCCCTAATTTAGGATATTACAATCCGTGTATCAGCCAAAGTCTGGGTCTGTTAATAAGGTGAAAAACTGAAATCAGAAATTTAAATTGTGGATTGAAATCGAGATTAGAAATGGAAGGCATGAACTAAACGTTGATGTAGTGAAGAAAATTGAAGTCTGTGATATTTGATTGAAACTGATAAATAGTTGAAATTGTGTTACTATTATTAACAAATGAAGTTTAAGAACGAGTTAATATTTGAGAAAATTCAATTGTTATATGTTTAATATTTATATTTCATTGTTGTTATTATAGTTTGAATTATAGTAATACCACTGAGTTGTCTATACTCAGCATATGGTTTTTTTCCTTGCGCAGGTCAGTAGGAATCAAAATCTGGTCCAGCATCTGAACCAATCTCGATCTTAGCAACCTTGGTGATGTATATTTAATTTTGGTATATGTAGCATGTACCTAGGCTGTATTTTGAGTTAATGTGGTTTTGGATTGTAAGGATAATATGTGATGATTTAAATTGGTAAATGAAAGATTAAATAAAAAAATTAAAAATTTACGAAAATTCTCCGAGCACTTGGATAAGTCCCGATTCACTTCTAATATGTGTTTTGGACATCGAGGGTCTATTATAAGGACTTAAGGATTAAATTTATACTTTGTATGATAATTATTTGTGAGTTATTCGTAATTTGTTCGATATGTCCAGTAATGCTCCGTAACCGTATTCCAGTGATGGTATAGGGTTAGGGGTGTTACATAGGGATACAAGGTCCCTTTAAATAGGTTAAGTTTAAAGTGCTAAAATGACTAAAATATCCCTAAAGTGATCAGAGTTCGATCGAGAAAAGATAGCATAGTTTAACTAGGAGAAGAAACCAAGATCGAGAAAAGATAGCATAGTTTAACTAGGAGAAGAAACCAACTTTTTATGGGAAACAGGTTGTAACGTCCCCATTCATGTCGTCATGACATCGTCCGTCATCGCGATGTCGGGAAGCTAATGGTTTTGGATCGTATATGTCACCAGGTCCACGGCCAAAGGTTTCATTTAATTATGGTCAATAGATACATTGAAATAAAACATTAAACCTTTTTTAAAACAACCATTAAAGTGAGGGAAGCTAATATAAATATATATTTATTTTAATGTATTTGATTGAATTGTTGTCACACAATGTTGAAGGTGATAAGATTTAAATCAGTATGAAATTTAACGCACTCTATCTATGTTTGAGAGCATAATAACTTTAAATAATTAGTTTCAACTACAATTTTCTCTACGTAATGTTGTTATGGTTTTATTTCAATAATGATGATGATATAAAAATGTAGGAATTCATCTGTATGGTTTATTTTATTAAGAGTATGAACATACTTCGATTTAGGTCATTAATTTTATTGCCTCGTTGATGTAGATTATTTGACTTTTTCTGTAATTTATCTCTCATATGAAAAAAAAAAATCGATTGAAATGAGTATTTGAATTATTTTTATATATAACTGAATGAAAAATTGTGACCAAATTGCCAGTAAGCTACAAGGATTTACCTTGGCGAATGGCACTTCACCTGGTGCTGTACTCCGATAGAAGGTTTCAGCCATGGGGCATTTGTGGGGAGGATGGGATGGACTTCTAGTTTTTGCAGGGGGAGTTGAGGGCAGCGCTAGTGGTGGAGGCTGTTGGGGCTGCTGCCGGAGGACAATTCAAATAATCAAAGAATTATTTAGACAACAAGATAATAATCAATGCATATATGTTTAAAGAACTTAAGTATAATTTAGCCAGTTGTGCATACATGTTTTTTTTTTTTTCCTTTTCCACTCAAACAAAGTCGTAAAATAATGTCAACTAGGTTGTTTTATACCACAATTGTTGCTTAGATTATGAGCAAAATTATGGAAAGACATCAAAAATGGCAGCCGCAAAGAACAAGCTTTCTTGTTTTTGTCCAAATTTTGACTTTCTAACAAGTCATCATTCCACACCCATATTTAAATTAACACATTCTAACAGTTTTTGCAGATACTGTAAAAAGTTATATATATATTCTTCTAATATCTTAATATTATATTTATAAAAGCATAATAAAAATATTAATTTTAACGACATTGACGTGGAAACCTAAATAGCAATCCACATATACTTCACAATAATATTACATAATTTATTTTTATGTCATATTAATAAATAATTTAAAATTATAAAATAACATATATATATAATATAAAATTTTATAAAATTAAAAAAAATAGCATAGCGTACAAAATAATTATCATATAGGCTGCCATACTTAAAATTTTAAAATTTTAATAATTATTTCCATTAAAAGCAACAATTTAACTATTTTCAAAAGGTTGATGAAGTATTTGATGAAAAATCTTTCTTAAAATAGTAATCAATAGTTTTGTTCAAATCTATGCTAAATTGTGAGTTTAGTTCCATATATTTTAAACTCCTTCAATTTTAAACATGACTCAAATGGTACCAATTAAATCTATTAAGTCAAAATTTTACCATTAATCCCATACTATGGGTAAATTATAAGTTTAACACGTATGTTTTTCAATTTAATTATTTTTAATTCCTATTTTTTAAACTTAAATTTTCAATCTTGACTCAAAATGATAATTATTAAATTTTATTAATTCAAAATAATGTGACGTTTCTGTGAGTATCATACAGAAATAATAAGACGAGATGATATTTTATATAGCATTTTAAAAATAACAAAATTTAACTGAAATTTTAATATTAAAATAATATATGAAATGAATAATTATTTTTCACTCTGTTTTAATCTCCCGAAGAAGAAAAGGTCCAACAAGCTTAGGGTCCGTCCCTTTCTTTCGGCCTAAAAGGACAAACGCGTTGTATTTCGTCTTCATGTTATATCAATTTCTAAACTTTTAAATAATTTTTTAAAAAAAATTCATATTTAAAAGGACTAAACCAAGAATTTTCCACAAGTTTCCAACAGGGGAAGAAACAGAGGCTGTTCCCACTTGCGCAGGTTCACGGCGGCGCCCATCTCTGTAACAAATAATCATCGCCTGTTTCGCTATGTTTTCTTTGTTCATATTTCCGACTAATTAACCCCAAACTCATCCATTTTTTGATTTTTTTTTCCAATTTGGTCCTCTTCCTTCAATTCTATGTGCAAAACCAAAAAGGCAACCGACGCGTCGGAACCTCGACCTGTTTTGTCCAGATCTCAACGAACTCGCCCAAGTCACTCCCCTGGAGCTCAGTCAAGTAGCCTGAGTCATTCCGCGATTCCTTCCTCTTCTAATCCCGCCAGCGACTTTTACATTTCCTCTTCATCGTATAACAAAGCGACGTCATCTGGGGCCGGAACATCAATTTCAAGCCGTACTTCACTTTCAAGCCTCCGTGAATCCCTCCCTGAAAACCCTCACATCTATCACATAAGTGAAATCAGAGCTGCCACTAACAATTTCCTAGCCAAACGGTATTCTTCCTCCTCTTCCGCCGCCACCGCCGCTTGTTGGCGTTGCAACCTCCGCGGCCGTGACACCGTTGTTTTCCAGCGCAAGTTCCGCCACAAAATTCAAACGTCTCAGCTAAAAGAACGATTATCCGTCATTTGTAGAAGCCATCACATGAGCATAATTAAACTCCTTGGTGCTTCCGTTTCCGGAGATCATATTTACCTTGTTTATGAGTTCGTCGAAGGATCGAATCTTGTTGATTGTTTGAGAAACCCTAGAAATCCAAGCTTTACTGTTCTTTCGAATTGGATGTCAAGAATGCAGATTGCTACTGATCTCGCTCACGGCATTGATTATGTTCATAACAAAACCGGATTGAATCTCAGTATCGTTCATAATCACATTAAAAGCAGCAGCATTATCGTTACGGAGCCCTCTTTCAATGCAAAGATTTGCCATTTTGGAACCGCACAGCTTTGCGGCGAAACGGAAGAGGAAGTAGCGGTGGAAACTGATACCTCGAAACGCGAAACTGAAATCGAAGAAATAACGGAAGAAGCTAAAGCCACGAGTTTAAGGAAATTGAAGAGATCTGATAGCGGAGATAGACAATTCGAAGGCGTAAGAGGTTACATGTCACCGGAGTTCAGATCTAGCGGCGTCGCGACGCAGAAATCCGATGTCTTCTCCTTCGGAGTGGTGATTTTGGAGCTGTTTTCAGGTGAGGAGGCGTTAAAATACCGGTTCGATAAAAAGACAGGTAATTTCGTACGAACGTCTTTGATGGATACTGCGGAGGCAGCGACGGCGGAGGGAAGTGATGGGCTGAGGAGGTGGATTGATGGACGGTTGAACGATTCATTTCCGGTCGACGTGGCGCAGAAGTTGATACGTCTAGCGTTGGATTGCGTACACGTGGATCCAGATAAACGGCCAGATATGGGACGCGTGGCAGGGAAAATTTCGAAACTTTTCTTGGAATCTAAAAAGTGGTCGGATAATGTAAATATTCCGACAGGCATTTCTGTCTCATTGGCGCCCAGATGAGATGAGCTGGAAAAATGGCGGCTTTATTAGTTTAACTTTAATTTGTATTTCTTTGTTGATTTTGACACAAGTGCAAAATTACCAATTTTTTAATTATTTTTTTCTGTATTCAACAACAACAACAAAAATGTCTTAACATAATTACCGTAATTTTTGTGATTAATTTATTGGTAATACATAATTTCAGTTAATTTTTAAATTTTAATGGATTGCCTTTAATTTATACATTTCTGATTTTCATGAATTTTTTTTATTAAGGGTTAGATTATATTTTGTTTTCTTTTACTAAAAAAATGATAAATTAGTTTATGTACATTAGATCAAAGAATGAGCCGATCATTTCTATTAAAATTTTCATTCATTTCCACTGTTAAAAATTAGCGTAGCGAACGAAATAACCAAATAATTACATGTGATTTACTGAAGTATAAAGGCCAATTTTTAATAGTATAAACATATTTTTTAACAGAATGATCAGTTTGCTCTTTGATCAAATATATAGGGATTAATTTACTAATTTTTGAGTAAATAACATAAAATACAATCTAACTCGTAATAAAAGGACTTCATGATACTTTTACTGTAATTTTCTTTTCTCAATATCAAAATAAAAAAATGAAAGCATTATTCAATTTTTTAATGAATTAGTTTATAAGATCAATAATTTATTTTATAAATATTAAGATATTCATATATTTATATTACATTTCGGCATATGCTGCCTGTTGTAGACTTGTCGTAGCTATTGAAATAGTCTCGTGCATTACGCGTGAAATGCGGGCTTCAATAATTTTGTCGGGGAATCAAATTATGATTTCCTTTATTATCAAATAGTTTATTTGAGGTTTATTATTATTATTATTATTTAATTCTTATTCGAATTAATTATTACTATACGTTAAATATTCATATACATAAAAATCAATTTCAAGATTTTCAATATTTTTAAATATTTAAATATATTAAAAGATCTTTTATATATAATCAAAATTATAAGTATTTTATAATTAATGATTTAAATATCTTAAACTGTATCCATTATCCAAATAAATAATACATATTCTAATAAAATTAAATATCACTAATAATTTAGGGATTATTTTATAATTTTTATAATTAAATAACTTAAAAAATTTACTAATAATTAAGCTACTACTATTCTATATTACCCAAAATAATAACAAAGGAATTGTAGGAGTTAAGAATTAATCAAAAGGAGACTTAAAAGGTTTGGCTATTTCAAAGTCTAAAGACTTTACACACGTGGGTGGGGGGGGCGGGCGGGTTTCGTTTAATATCTTAAATTGCAAGATAAAGGGAAAGAAAAAGAAGCAGAGACCAAAAAGCTATGGTTACCATAACAATGGCGTCAACAACAAGCTTAAATTTTCTCAGATAAATAATCTCATATTTTCTTTCATGCCAAACAAACGAAAAGAAAATTTGTTTACATAGCTAGCAGATATTGGAATTCAAAGTCATATGGTATTTTCTCAACACTAATGGGTGATGATGTTTTGCCAGCATTATGGTTCCTATAACAATCCACCATTGATTTCCTTAACGAACCAGAAGTGGGTAATTGTTGGCAAACCCATTGAACCAATGAGTTCATATCCACAGCAAAATCAAACATGTTGTTCAGCAGCAGTTCTGGGAATGCAATCTTTTTTGTATTGCTCACCATTATTGATGCTTGCAAGTACTCTTGTTTTGATTTCTCTAACTCAGTTGAAACTCCATCACCGGTGTATATTCTCACCTGAAAAAAAAAAAAAGGGTAACTTATTGATTTATTTTGGCTAAATCCTCGAATTCGGGCCTAACTGTTTAGGGGTTGCTTATTTAAGGACTAAATCTTTTAAAATAATCATATAAAAGCTTAACATTACAAAAGTATTCAAATAAAAGCCATACCTTTCAAAATAGTTAAATAAGAGTCAAAATTTTTCTAAAGTATTGCTCAAATAAGGGTCTCTTAAATGGCGACTTTCTTTAATTTTTAACCATCATCTGATTTAATTGTTATGTTGTTTTGTTCTAAACACATCAATATTAACTTAATTTTTTTATTACAAATTAGATTAAAGTGCGTGAAAAGCCCTTAATTGAGATTTTTTGTAAAAATTATGCCCTTATATGATCTTTATATACGAGCAACTCTTAAAAGATTGAGTCTTAATACGAGGATTTAGTAATTTATTTTCATAGTTTGTTCAAGGTTATTGGTAGATTTTTGCCATGGAACTTACTGCTGGTGAAGATCGAGTTCCGCAACATAGAGCGAACGTGACGTTTCGGTCGGTTAATTCAAGTCCGTAAAGCTTCCGAATGGTGGCTTCTCCGTCGTCTTCTTTGTCACTACCCTTTGGATATGATCTTGTTTTAGGATATAGCCAAAAACCAGAACTTACATATGTATAGGGGCAGTACTAAAAAAGTTTACCTCTTGTATCTTTGAACCTCTTGATTGTTTCCTCAAAATGTGATGTTCCATTGCTTGAGCACTTATTTTGTTGCCTCCGACATCGAGAGTTGCCTGAAATTCGATAAGACATTATTACTTAACCGATGTGGGATAACACTACTTTTAACATGCACCCCAGGAAACTAAATTGGAAGATGTACCTTGTTCATCATAGCCAAAAGATCTTCAGAAGTATCAGGTAGACCATATTGGAGATATCCCTATAATAACGAAATGATCATTTAGGCACACATAATGCAATCACCTCTCTCAAAATGACAAAAACAAAGTTAAAAGTAATATGAAGACTTCTGTACTAAGAGTCAAATTGTAATTTAACAATTTTATTAATAAAAAAGGGACAAATTAATTCCTATATATTAGATTAAAGAAAAAACGAATCCTTCTGTTATAAAATTCATTCATTCCTATTGTTAAAAATTAGTATCTATATGTCAGCATACTTCATTAGTCATGCCAGTTTATAATAGTAGATGGATGAAATTTTTAACAGAAAGGACTAGTTTGCTCTTTGATCTAACGTACATGAACTAATTTGTTCATTTTTTAAGTAAAAGGGGTAAAATACAATCTAACTCTTAGTCACAAAGGTCTTTATGATACTTTTACTGATAAATAAAAGGAAGTTTCATTTCCATACTATACATGCATAATACAGGCATTGTACATGTTGATCCAAAATGCTAATTTCTGCTGGTAAGTTAATGCCCTTAAATCCACTTTCTGGAGATTGCTCATCAAGACCCTGGAGATTGAAAAACAATATCAGAATTTATGTAAACGAAAACACACATTCAAACACTCAGACTTGAGTCCAAGTAATATTACCTTAGCTTTTTAAGTAAAGGAATAGAACTTGAACTCGAAATGCATTTCGGGTCCATAGAGCTTGATGTGAATACGGCAAGGTTCTTATAAGGACCAATGTCCCTTGGAATAGACCCTTCCATATTGAAAATACCATAAGGATCTTGTTGCCTTAATTTCTTTTGTGGATTTGATTTGGGATTCAAGGTATTTTCTACCCTAAAGCTTCTTGAGCTTAATGGAGTGTTCATAGACCTAGTAACATTGGTTGACTTCTCTAGCTCCATTGCTCTTGATGTTCTAAGTAACCTCACAAAAATGAAGTGCAAACATTTCATGATGTTCTCTGATAACTTGTTGGGATGCCAATTATGGCTATTCTTTTCTACAATCAGTTTGCTAGATGGTGATTTAGGTGGTAGGTCCAAGTTGGCCTCTACAATACTTTCCCTTGTCTGAAAAAAGAACAAAAAAGGTTAATTGCATAAGGTATCTTCAAATAATGGCTTAATTCTAAATTGGTCCCTTAACTTTTAAACGTTATGATTATATCTCTAAACTATCGATGTTATATCAATTAGATCCTTCCACTATTGAAACCGTTAATTTAACCATTAAATGACACGAAAAATCTTATGTGACATAATTTAAAATGAAAATTTTAAAGAAAAATAAGATGTTTCCATGTAGCTTTTAAAATTAAAAGCTAAAAATAAATTAAAACCAAAACGAAAGAGAGAAAGAACTATAGTTTAGGTAAAAGTTTCGAAAATCAAGATTTTTACAACATTCGTTTTTACAATATTCATTCTCTTTATTTTTTTCATTTTAAATTATGTCACTTAATATCTAACGTCTTACTTACGATTTTAGTAATAGAAAGACTTCATTAATATAACATCGATAGCTTGAGAATCAATTTAAAATGAAAATCATAATTTGAATATGTTTGGTGCAGCTAACTCAAACAAAAAAGGATTCATTATTATATGCAAAACTCCATTACAACACCTTCGTATGTAAGAAGCCTTACCTTGAAGTAACCAATTTTTATCGGGATCTTCTCTTGGAATAGTGCTCCTGAATTCCCCATTGTCTCATTTAGGCTCATGAAGTCAGTAAGAGTATAATCACCTTTAATAGCTTTGCTGATGAAATGCAAAGCCTTGGTCTCAAAAACTATATTTTCTTGTTTATCTTGCATTATGGGATTCTTTTGTTTTGATGGTGTCTTTTCCTTTGTGATGATGACTTCATGTTCTTGGTTTAGACCATGTTTAAGTTGGCTTATTTGGGTTTCTAAATGAGCTATCTCACTTTCTACCATAGCCAGCTCTGTTAATAGCTCCTTCATCTACAATATTCAAACAATATCGATATATAACACAAGTGCATGGTTAGTCACTGTTATTTTTTGTCCATAACACGTTGAATATGTATCGTTTACGAGTATGCTTGATCTTTAAACCGTAAATAAATTAAAAAAAATAAAGAATCCGAATAATGTGACAAGGAATTTAGGGTAGAAACCCAATCTCTTCTAGTGATCCTAAGAAATTCTACTATGCTAATATCCTGCTTCCATATATATATATATATATATATATGCATATGCTTGTATGTATGCATGTATAGAGAATAAAATGAGAGAGAAAAGGCTTACTTTGGGAGGGAGGAAATCCGGGATAGAGATAGAAGAGCCATCCTCTTGAAGCTGAAATTGTGTAAGAATCTCATGCATTTTTTCTTCTTGATTTAGCATATTTTGAAGCATGGAAACCTATATAATAATGAATTCAAAAAATATAACATATAATCATCTTTAAACTCATAGATAAAAACTTCAAAACGTAATTGAAAAATATCATTTCTATTATGAATCATATTACATTTTGTTTTCTATTAAAAAAAGATAAATTAATCCTTCTACGTAATATCAAAAGGTAAATCGGTCCTCATGTTAAAAATTCTATTCATTTTTACTGTTAAAACCGATCCCTTTACATCAGCATGAGGTACACGTGGCACATCACATGTAACTATCCAATTATTTCATCAGCTACGTCAATTTTTTAACAGAAAAAGAACCAATTTACTTTTTGATAGAGACTAATTTACTCATTTTTTAAATAAAAAGAAGCAAAATACAACCTAAATCCTAATACAAACAACTCCTTAATACAATTAACGATAAAATATCATGTTACTTCTAACATCAATGGTTAAAAAACATATACACATCTTCATTCTTACAAATGCACTGTACTCGTGATAAAAGGATACCTCTTTTTCAAGTGCCTCTCTCTTTTGCAATCCACTAAGCTTCTTCTTCCTCTAGAGTTTATAATAATAATAAAAAATGACATATAAAAAAAAAAACCATAGCCAAAAACCAGAAGGCACTATAAACATTATATGGTTTTTCAGAACTTACAATCTCCAATGACAAAGCAGCTTGGCTGTCCATGAACTTGAAACCCACCCCACCATCAAATGCCATGGTTGAAACATTTAAAAAAAAAAAGAGACCCCCAAAGCTTAAAACTAAAGGAAGAGTGTTGAGGTTGTTGGGTTCTTTTGTTGTTGCTGTATATATTTGACAACATATTAATATGAAGAATTGAAGATGGTGAGGAGCTTTCAATGGGTGAAGGTTGGTTTAAAGGTATTGGGGAGGACTAACCGTCTCTTGGTATGTGAATGGGACATCATGCAAAAAGAAGCCATTAACGTTGCTTACAATATTGGGATCTATTTAAGGATTACTTTGAGGTTGTACAATTACTATTTGAGATTTGTTTCCATAATTTTTATATAAATTCATGCAAAGCTATCATTTTAATCCATTTTTGCTTTAATTGTTTGCTTAAAATTTAAGTGATTTTTTTGTTGGAAATAAAAATTTTCTACCATTCACTATTGGGGGGTTAGGCTTAAAATTTATTTTGGATTTTGAGTTTAGGGTTTGTATTGAGTATTAAATTTGAAATTTGAAATTTAAAATTTGGATTTATCTTAAATAAATTTATAAATATTTATTTATAAATTTTAATTATTATTTTATTTTTCCAGCTATGAAATATCATATTATTATTGATTCACAATGCATGAAATTTATGCATGGAGCTGTATTAAATATTCTCATGGAGATATCATACATATTTTGTGAAAATTATATTTTTAAAGTGCCATTAAAATGTAATTGAAAAATAAATTATTTTATAAAAAATAGGATAATCATTTAGCATATTAATGGTGAAGTTTTTAAATTTTATCTGTGTTTCTTGAAATAAAAAACATTTAATGACATATAATGCATGAATAATAATGCAGCAATAACTTTTTCTTTTTGAAGTAAAGATTAGTTTTTCGTAACTTTTAATGTTATTTAATGACAATAATACATGCATTACCAAATTTCATCACTTTGCAAGAATGGTTCAATCCCAATAAATAATTGTAATGAAGTTAAATATTGGTGATACCAAATTCGAAACACGAATTATTTGGTGGGTAGAGAGTGATAAAATGTATAATGAGAATTAAAGAAAAGAGAAAAAGAATATCCTTATTCCTAGACGTTAGGGGTTCTTATACAAGTTATAATCAGGCAATACGAAATTAGAAAATAACTTTAGGAAAATTAGAAATGAATCATAAATTATTGATGTTAAAGTACAAATTTTTACTATTATACTAACATTTTTAGAGGAAGGCTAATGTTATTACCTGCCCTCTTTTGCTTCGTTTTTATCTTTAGGTACAATGTGTTGTCTCATTATTAGTTTTGTGACCTTTGTTGACTTATTGATGTTCTTTTCTCGTAAGTATGAGTTGTCATATTAAAACAATAAATTAATACAAGATGTATATTACAGATGTGGTACGTCTGTCAAAGAAGTGGTTCTCACAGTGGGTGTCCACCTCACTGTTGGGCCCGCGACGTAAGAGATTTTCAGAGAATCTCGTTCTCACAGGTCCATAGCTCGCAAGCGCCATAAAATGAGCGCTGTGGTTGTGTGGGTTGCTAATTAACCCAAGTATAACAAATATATATAGATATGTTTTATCTTAAATCATTTCTTATTTAGTATCCAAAGAATTAGCTGCAGAAACTCAGCTTAAATACACAACAGAAACAAAATATAACACAGTAAAAGGGATTGATCCAAGTCCCCCAAAAATGGTGGTGAGTATATTTTCATTGTAATTGAATCATACATATAAAAACAAGCAATGAAATTTTTTTTTTTTAAAAAAGGAAGATCTAACTGCAATCATTTTGCGCATCTCAGCAGTTTCTTTTTTATTATTATTATTAAAAAAAAGCTAAACAAAACTGATCTATAGCTTCCATTCAGCTGTTCTCACTGTAGTTTCTTTAACAAAAGAGAGAAAAGAAAACACAAAGCTACTATATGTATAATGTGTATATATATGTGTGTATGTATGTATGTACGTATGTATGAACTAAGGAATAATGATAAATACAGTATGAAAGTAAGGTTAGCTTGATGATGGAGTTTATCGTTTTTGGAAGGTTACCATACAAAAGAAAGCAACAATACGGCTAAGTATACCGGTTAGGACAAGCAAGACCAAACAACGACCAAAATTCTTCAGAGCGTATCCGTACTGCAAAAGCGAACCGCATCGTGTTATCACCCACACTCCGGAATACCTGAAACCCGAAATGAAATGTTTGATCAACTTTCGAGAAAAATGAAAGGGTCGGAGCAACATTCTCAATGAGTAAAACTAACATTTTAGCGTTCGAGACCACAAAGGCTTCTAATGCCCACTTAGTGTAGCATAAGTCGCCTATAAAATCAACAGTCTTGCTGTCACCACCTTGAGTTGCTATTAGAGTCAAAACAACTGGAAGAAGCACTGACCACTGTATTGAAAGAAATGTGAGAGGTGAATTCATATACTTTGTAGTAATGTTAACATTATAATTCATAGCTCTTACCAGTTGAGCTTGACCTGGATCGAAAAGGATAGAGAGTATATAGGCTATGCCGGTTACGCAATATACCAGACAGACTAAAACGAAGTAATTGTCGTAAACGGATGATCTTGGATTGTTGAAGAAGTAGAACATGGAGAGATACACTAAAGGCTTGATAACAGTATTGAAATGGTCGATCGTATCCTTAGCTAGAAAGTAAGCTAGGCTGCTCATACCGGATGAACGTTCTCTCCAGTAGTGCAGCTTATCTAAACCAAAACTTCTCAAAGCTGCAATCTTGCATAGGAGAGCTGAAAGCAATCGAGATTCGGATCGGTGAGAAATGGTTTAAATCATTAAGAAGGTGAATTAAAGGGAAAATTTAACTTACAAACTCCAATAACTGTGTATGTATAACCCATTGCACCAAATGTTTCATCGCTTACTTCAGCTAGTGTTCCTAAGCAAATTCCGGCAAGCAATAAAATTAAATAATCTACCACTTGTGTCCTAACTTCTCGTAACCGTTGCTTTAGGAGCCTGCAAAGAATCCAGACATTATAACAGGTTAAAAAAAACATGAGTATTCACTATTTAATCAAATTTGAAAGAGATATGAGCATATATATGCTATGTAACCCAGACTTAGGGTGTGTGTCGGATAAAGGTATGTACCGACATGGTTATGCTCTTTTTTTCTTCTTTTTTTTCTTAAGCCATAAACTTGGACGATCATACCTTGAGACCAATGTCCTGATATGTGTTGGACACAGGTGTCGGACATGAATCTTTTAGGAAAAATGAAGCATCCAGGTACATAGCACATAAGAACTTGAACATCTACCTTCCAAGATAGTATCTGTACTGTGTGAATACACCAGGCGTTGTCCTTTCTGACAAATCAGCTGACTTGAAGATATTATGTTGCAAGCGGTCCTTCTTTGTCTCAACAGAACATTTCACATCCTGCCACAACTCGCCAGCAAAGGAATTTTGTTCCGATCCGGTGGCATGAGCACTACTGCCTCCATGTGATGAACTTTCACCAGATTTTCCGGACATTCCCTCAATAGAATTCAGCATATCCATGGGAACAGAATAGCCATTATGAAGCATCCATCTTACCGGCAGCTGTTTAACCGTTAAACCTGTGCCCGTGTTTAGCTTTGTAATACCTTCCAAAATGTCAATGAAGTAGTCTGGAGGATTAGCACGATCAGGTAGATTAATACCAAGGCCAGCAAAATACTCTTCAGCTTTCTTCACTGGCCCATGATATACAGTAAGCCCACCCTTTGCTAGAAGTATCAAATCATCAAACATCCTGTACAAGGTATAGCTGAAATGCAACAAAAGAAAATTGGCATCCATCAATTTCAGCTACTGAGTTATATTGGCGTACTAACATAATTGCCATGATAATAAACTTACCTTGGCTGGTGAACGACCATGCAAATGTTTACACCTTCAAGAGCTTCACGCCGAAGAGCTCGAAGTAGTAATTGGGAAGATGAACTGTCTAAACCAGATGTTGGTTCATCTAATATTAAAAGAGAAGGTTCCATGACCATTTCCAGCCCAACGTTTACTCGTTTCCTTTGACCCCCTGAGATTCCTCTCTTCTCCACTGTCCCTACTAAAGAATCCCTCACAGCCTGCAGTCCCAAGGACTCAATGACTCTTTCAACAACTAGAACCTTTTCTGGTTTTGCCAGATCGGCAGGGAGTCTAAAATAATTAGGAATCCAGTTAGTGATGAGGGGAAACCAAGAAACTGCTTTTTAGTGTAGAATGCTATGTAATGTAATGCAACAATTCGCAAGTGGAAAATCACACACCAAAAAAAGTAACACCATCAGTGAATGAAAAAGTAAAGGTCTCCTACATGGCTGAAATAAGTGTGGCATACCTGCACCTAGCACTGAACCATAAATTTTCTGCCACTGTCAAGTTTCCATGCACAATATCATCTTGTGGAACAAAACCAATTATTTTCTTATAAGCTTGGATAGACTCATCCTTCCCATTTATTTGAACCGAACCAGTCATGACACAACCTGGAGCTTTTCCAGTTAAAGCTGAAAGAAATGTTGTTTTTCCAGCTCCAGATGGACCCATAACAGCTGAAACCCGACCGGGAGATAATTTCCCAGATACGCTCCTCATTAGATGCATGTTTTTTCCTTTCAAAGTGATGGTTAAATCTTTGAAGACAATCTCAATTGTAAACCTCTTCCTAATAAGTTCATCAACCTCATTAGCCATTGAAATCACACCCGAGAAGGTCAAGTTCTTGTTCTGCTCCTGGAGAGCTTTCTCCTTCTCGATTTGACCATAAGCATATCTGAACATTTGGCTCTGGGTATGCAACTGTTTGCCCTTTGGTGGATTCTTCTTCCCTTGTTTATCTCCAATGTCTATATTAAACCCTTCATGACTTTCAGGGTTATCTTCTATTTCATGTAACATCTTTGTGAGATTCCCTTTTTCCTTCTTTTGTGGCTGCTGAGATGTACCCGTAGATACAGTGGGTGGTAATCCAGCAGCATCTGCTGCTGCAGGTTTAGCTTGGCTTGCTGGATGCTTTAGAGATTTTCTTCTGGAAAATGTACGTGAAAACGATGTTTGCAGCCCAATTGCATGCTTCTTAGCAATTTCTTTCGCCGAAGTCCATTTTTCGCGTGCTTGGGCAGTTTCTCTCACACTTTGAACTGCCTTCTCTCTGGATAGCTCTTTTTTCTTCTCTCGAGTTGCAATAACTTGATCGGAACAGTTGTATATAATGACAATTAGGAATCCTAGTCCAGCCTACATTGGCAAATTCAAGATTCAGAAATTCCTCACCATTGTGTCTGGCTTGATTTTTGGTTAATACTTCACTGAAGAAATTAGCCACTAATAAAGATAACATTCAGAAAGAGCAAATGAACTTCGAAAATTTAATTTTAAAAAGAATGACATGTTCCAATGAATGATATGCCATATTGTTTATAATCAAAATGTAAGCTTCTCACTCACAAAAAGCATGAGGCCATATGCAGTGATGTTTTGATTTGCTGACTTTGGATTACAAGTTGCAAAACGGAAGCACACTGCAAAGTTCAGTTGGTAAAAAGGTTGGTTACCTCTTTCACACGTTGTGAAATGACACAAAAGAAAACAACAGATGAATATGACAGATAAAACCGTAACACGAGTCAGACTGTCATAGGAACATATATCACAGGGTATAGTTTCTTTGTATTGACCATGCTCGTGAAAATCGAGTAAATTTCACTCGAAAGCATTGTTATTTTTGAAGGAACAAGACTCAATTTAGCAGTAAATTATTTGAGGAAAAACTTACAGAGTTCAGATGTAGAACCTGTCCTGCAGTAATGCCTGGAAGGACCAAACAATCAAACAAAAAATAATGGTATTTCAGAAAATATGAAGCAGATGGTATTGATGCATTCAAGGAAAAACAAATAAGTATGACTACCCCTTGCTGCAAGGAATTTTTTGGATGGTAGACGGACAGTATGATCCACCTGAACAGAACACCTCACTGCTACTCATAACATCGGCCCAAGTATCAGCTCCTCCACACGTATGATCTGGATTATCAGGAGGTAGTTGATAACGGTATCTGCAAAGGAGTTCTGCTACTGATATTAGTGTATGCTAAAGCAGAACAAAGCCACGGATCAAAACGGATCAATGTTTAAAACAAGAATGAACTTACGGGTCACATACGCCGGTACTCGTATTGAGGCTCGCAAGTGGACAGTAAGCACCCAATGGACAAGCTTCAGTGATGAAAAACAAAACAAAATCAGCAATCTTTATTGAGATATTGGCAGGCATAAAAAAAAAAAAATCATGTTCCTTGGTTTCTTAGCAGCAAAACAACGAACGCTTACGTATCATACAAGTAATTCCACGAGGGCAGAAGAATCCTTCACAACAAGCTGAACAATTTTGAACCCTGTAAGGTATCTCAGTGGAGTTTTTTAGATTAATTTTCTGTTGTTTACCGGCACTACAAGCCCATCCAGGCTCACACCCAGAAACCCAAGATGTTAAATTACAGTTCTTATTAGGCTTCAAAAAACTGGACTTCTTTGCTTCACCTCCACTCTGATAGAAACTACTAAAGTAGAATTTGACTTCTGCTGCTGTACATACGCGTTTCATCATGTCTCCTATTGAAAAAAAGAACCCCAAAACAAAATTCATTAAATCCAATAATCTCATCTTATTGATTTAACATTTAAAAAAAAAAACCCTTAAATTACTGATCTCAACCTTTAGTTGATCTGGCACATTCGGACAAGAATTTCGGGTTTTTTGAGAAATTAAATGCTGCATTCCAATCAGTTTCCCTGCAATCCAAGAAAAACAATGAAATAAGAATTCAAAACTAAAAATAACTATTATGAGCACAAATTGTTCTTTTTAATTCTCAGCAACTACTCAAATACTCTCTCATAAGTAATCAAATGATATTCTAAGTTCGAATGTAGGAGGCAGCGAGCATTCAAAGAGCACAATATGGCAACGGATCATTAAAAAATAAAAAACTGAGAAATTACAACGTACGCATCAGTAATTTAAAAGCTGAATTTACAACTAAAATAAACTACAACTTTTCGAGGCGCAGTTTCGTGAGCACAAATCGGTATTGTTCGAATCTGAAGAGCCGGCAAGCATTCAAAAGACAACAATATCGACTTGCAGTGACGGATCATTAAAAAAGAAAAAGAAAAAATATTTCAAAAAAAAAAAAAAGAAGAGAAATTAGAACGTACACATCAGTAATGCAAAAGCTGAATGTACAAGAAAAAATAAACTACAATATTTCTAAGCGCAGCTTCGTGAACACAAATCGATATTCTTCGAATCTGAAGAGCCGGTAAGTATTCAAAAGACAACAATATCGACTTGCGGTGACGGATCATTAAAAAAAGAAGAAAAAAAACAGAGAAATCAAAACGTACGCATCAGTAATTCAAAAGCTGAATTTAGAACTAAAAATAAACTACAAATTTTTCTAAGCGAACCTTCGTGAGAAGTCGATATTGTTCGAATCTGAAGATCCGGCAAGCATTCAAAAGAGAATAATATCGACTTGCGGTGACGGATCATTGTAAAAAAGGAAAAAATTCAAAAAAATTTAGAGAAATTAGAACGTAGATTAGTAATTCAAAAGCTGAATTTAGAACTAAAAATAAGCTACTACTTTTCTAAGCGCAGCTTCGTGAGCACAAATCGACATTATTCAAATCTGAAGAGCCGGCAAACATTCAAAAGACAACAATATCGACTGGACAAGAAAACTTTTCAAAAAATAGGAGAAATTAGAGCGTACACATCAGTAATGCAAAAGCTGAATTTGGCCTTTATATCGTCTTTCAAGCTAGAAGAAAGATTAGTAAATCGACTAGAAGCGTATTGAGAGAACATTTCAGTAGCGGCGGCGCTGTTTCCGAACTTATCACCGCTAGCTTCATCTTCTTCTTGACATACAACAATAACCAAAAAACTAGATATCAATATTAAAACGTAAAGAAATTTCCATGTTTGGATCTTATTTTTGGTCATCTCAATGACTTATTTTGCAGAAAAAAAAAAAGAAAAAAATTATTTATTTATTTACATGAGATGAATTGAAAAAATAAAAATAAACAATCATTTTTGAGATGAAAGAAAGATGGGGAAAATGGAAAATATGTTTTGTTTGGAATTTTTTCAAGGGGAAGAAATGGTAGGGAGAAATTAGTGGGATGAAACCGTTAAAACCGTTAAAACTGGAAGCATTTCACCAACAATATTTTAAATATAATTGTTATTTCTGTTAAAAATAAAGAAAAATAAAATTTACAACCCAAAATCAAAGTCAAAGTCAAACAAAGTTTGAAGAAGAAGCCGTTGAAACTGTGTCGTCAGTGTTCCATACGTGTCGAATTTATCTTTTTAGTACTTATAATATGCATAAGTTGTAGATTTAGTCTCAATAGTTTAATTTGACCAATTTTAGTTCCTCTACTTTTTGAATTGGATAATTTTAAATTTTGAAATTATAGTCCTAACCAAATGTTAGCAGCTGATTGGTTAAATTTTGTTATTAGTCCTATACTATGCGTAAAATTATATATTTAGTCAATGTTCTTTAGTTGCCATATTTTTCTAATTTTGAAATTTCAATTTTAAGGTAAACAACTGTTGTTAAATCTTTTAATTAGTTCTTTTATAAATAATATGTGATAATACTAACTTGACATAACATTATAAATACGATAATAAATTTATCATATCAAATTTTGAAAATAAGCGAACTTAGTCATCCTCCCTCACATATAAACAGAGACTTTTCACTTTCCTCTCATAAACAGACTAGCTATGGTCACTTTTCTTCTCTCATGGGGTTAGAGTTTGTAGTTCTCAATTGCATTTCCGATCCTGGATAAAAAGGACAAAATATAATAAATAAAATTAAAAATCAAAAAATAAAATAGTAACTGCAGTTTGTAGATCAGAGATGGTGATCGAACGAGGCAAATGTGGATGTTGCGAAGTCTATCACCATTGTTTTAAAGTTGACACACTTTATTTTTTCATCCGTCTCGCTCCATTACAAATGTATAATCTTTAAAAAAAAAATTTCATGTATTTTGAATTTATCCATTCTCACTTTACTTGTTCCATTACAATTTAATTTTTGCTCAGCATTTACAATATTTTTAATTTTTTAAAGTCAAATAAATATTTAAAATCTAATGGTTGAAAGCTTTTTCATCCCTAATACGGATAGTCAACTATAAAAATCACTTTGATTTTTTCATTTTTATTAGTTTCCTTTCCGCCAAAGAAAGAAAAATAATTAAAACACTGATGCGAGCCAAAATGAAATCAATGGTGTCTTGAAAATGGCAGAGAAGAATAGGGACAGAGAAGGAATATTTGTAGAAGAACAGATGAAGTAAAAGAATGAATGGATGAAGCTTTCTTGCCCAGAATTTTTTTTTTTTTTTGTGCCAGGTACTGAGGAAGACGACGACATGAAGATGAAACACTTAGCAAAAATCACAGTGATAGTGAATGGCAAAAGGAGCTAAAACTTACCGGAAAACATGTAGAGGCAATGACGGAGGCTGATAATGGATGCAGGCGCCGTTAGTGACTAGCTGCCAGAGACTAAATTTGAATCATAAAATGTTTGGGTTAGGATGAAGGTGGTGTGAACGTGAAGCTGGCATGTCCCTAATTAACGTTGACTGTCAAATCTCTTTCTCATAATTCAGTTAAATACTTATTAAATAAAACAATTTAGTTTTATATTTAGCCTACGTTTATATTTTATATCAATTTGATGATTATTATTTTAGTTAAATTTAATTTTAATTTTTTTAAAAAGAGTCAAATTATTTTTTTATGGAAATGACTATTAAAATATTAATTTTAATGTTGTTGACGTGAAAACTCGTATGTTGGTCTATATGTATATCATGCTAACATAATATCATTTGTTTTATATATCGCGTTAACAAATAATTTAAAATTATAAAAATTTATAATTTATAATAAATCAAAATCAAAATATATAAAAAGCTCATAAAAATTTTTAAAATATATAGCATGAAATACACGTGAGTTGTCATGTTTTAAAAATGTAACATTTTAGGTAGTATTCTCGTTAAAAAAAATCACTTCAACTATTTTTTAAAATGTTGATGATCAAATTTGACTCTTTTTAAAAAGTTGAGAGTCAAATTTAACTCAAAAAATAAATAATGGCCAATTTGACAAAAGATGTAAACATTAAGGGTTAAATTTGACATTATGCCATTATACTATGAAAAAATCAAATAATTTCAAATTATAAGAGAATTGTAAAGTTTGGTGAATGTACCAAAGAGGTCCCTCTCTGTTATAGGGACTTGATCAAATTACTCTTTTATATAGTAAATATTGACCTCTATACCAATTTAACATTATTTGATTCTTTTTAATAATATAAAATTTTAATTAATCCATTTATTTATAAATTTTTTTCAATTCGTTAAAAATTTCAAAATTATGATTTAAATTAAAAAGAATTTTTCACTTAACATCAAATGATAACAAACAACTAAAAATTTATTTATAAACAATAAACAAGCCAACCAAATACAAATATATTTCTTATTTAATAAAAAATTTGTTCTAAGACTTGAGCTTTCTATCATCCATTCCTCCAATTGTGTGAGTAAAATTTTTTATCTAAAATATATTTTATAAAAACCAAATAAAGTTTTAGTTAAAACGGAAAATTCAACGGTAGAGGTATCCTCGTAATAATAATTTTATTTTTAAATAAAAGGATATTTTAGATATTTTCCAAGTAAATTGGTGATGATTAACTTACAAAACTAACTCAATCAGGCATTTTAAGTTAATAATAAGATAAATCTCAAAATTGCACATGAATTTTGATTCTATATGCATTATAATACATAAACTTTGATTTTATGTAATTATATGCATGGAACTTTGGTTGTGGTACAAATGTATACATGAAATTTTAATTTTGATTCAATTATACACATTTAAAGAAATATATACATCAATTTATTTTATATTAGATATATATATTTATTTGTATTGCAAAATGTATACTCAAAATGGTGTTATATCGAAAAATTTGTATTTATAATTTGTGAAAATTAACTTAAATTAATATATTATATATAAAATTACACAAAATTGAAACTCATATATATTTTGAGATTTAACCTAATAATAATAATAATAATAATAATAATAAATGAATGGGCTTTTATGGATTATGGTTAATGCAAGTTAGGCAAATGTACTATGACACATATGTTCAAATTTAATTGGCCTAATTTGGTATATTTTAAAATTGCATTTTCTCATTTAAATTTTAAATGTTCATTTAGATTAATTATTAGTTGACGAATTTGATTCGAAATAATGACAAATTTAATTTTGATATTTATATTTTTTATCAATTTGATTTTTTATTTTTAATTAAATTTAATTTTAATCTTTTAAAAGAGTCGGATTTAATCATAATTTTTTTAAAATTTAAAATAAATATACTGACTAAAATATTAATAACTAAATTAGAGATCAAATTAATAAAAAATATATAAATATTAAAAATTAAATTCTATCGTTATAGTCGTAATTTTGCATGCATACGATACGAGTTATGTACTTCAATTGATCGTTGTTAATATCCGCCCAACTCAAAACCTAACTATGCATGGACCCACGAAGCCTTTAATTTGAGGCTTAATTAAAATTTAAAAAGGTCTTAAATTGGTTTAAGCGCAACCCATATTATTAATGTAAACTAAAAACTACAAAACATTTTTTTTCAAAATTACATATAAAATATATTTATTAAATATTTATATAAAATTTTATGGAAAAAATTATACAAAAATTAAATAAAGTTTTGATTAAAAGAGTAAAGTCACAATGTCTTAAGGTTCAAATATTATGATTGTGTTATTTTATTGATTTTATAGAAAAATATTTTAAAAGATAAAATACTTTTATAATAATATAACTTTGTAAAAATAATATTTTTAATAATTTTTAAAACTGATATTAAATTGACTCGTAACATTAACTTAATCAAAGATTGAGTCTTAGCTTGATTGACATCGACATTGTTATCAATGTAGGAGATGTGAGTTCGACTGCGTTGAAACGTATTATCTTTCTATTTAAATGTTGGAGAGGAAATTGTGAATAATTTTAAGTATTGTATAAAAAAAAGCAACGTATCATTTTTTACTCACGATACCTAACTTGTATTAGTCATAATGGTACGTTTCAATCAATATTGTGGCCAATAAAATCATTGGTTCTTAATTGACATTAAATTAAGAGTACTGTAAATAGTATAGCTAATTATAATTTTCAATATTATTAAATACATATATAATCATTTGTATTTAATAATATATAATCTATTATTTGAATAAAAATAAAACACTTAACATAAAAAATATTAAAATCGATTTCAAATATTAAAATTTTGTATTGATTAATATGAGCCAATACATATATTAGTATTGATCAAAACAGACTAAAATACATTAAAATTTTACCCAAAACAAAACATAAAATTACATAAAATCAATTTAAAAATACATAAATATAAAACTTAAGTCATAATAGAAAATTGAAATTAAGGGTATTTGAATAAAATTTTATTAAGAAAATTTGACTCTTGACATGATTTTTTATTATTAATATTTTATGAATTGTATTATTAATCATGTCATTTTAGTTTTATTAAAAGAAATTATTTTCACAATACATCAAATTTATACTTTAATGATAAATTATATACATAAAAATAGGTAATATATTTTAAAGGAAAAAGAAGTTGAATGGTAAGTAAATTAAAGTTAATGGAGAGATGTTGCCTATAAATAGCAGCATAAGTTTTTGTGTGATGCATGCCATTAACAATCTAGATGGTATAAGCTTATGTTTTCACCATGGCAAAAGCATTGGTGTTTAGTATTCTTGTTGCTTTGTTATCAATCATATTTTCTTCATTACCTACTAATGCTCTCCTTGGTTGCTTTGAGCCATGTCAAAGACGGGAGGAATGCAGGGGTCAACTTGTTTGTTTAAATGGACAATGTGTTGATAACCCTGATGCTAGAATCAAATTATGTAATTTGATAAGAAGACCTCCACCTCCATCACCTAGGGGACCACCACCTCCACCTCCATCACCACGAGGACCACCACCTCCACCTCCATCATCACCACCTCCACCTCCGTCACCAAGGAGACGACCACCTCCACCTCCGCCACCAAGGAGACGACCACCTCCACCTCCCCCACCAAGGAGACAACCACCTCCACCTCCGCCACCAAGGAAACGACCACCTCCACCACCAAGAAGGCCACCACGAAGTGCTATAACTAACTAAAGATGAAAATCACTTCATGAGTGTCACTTGATCTATACCCTAATAAGGTTTCGCGTTATCTAAAGTTCACAGCAATAAAAATCATGATGTATTCATGGCATTAATAAAAATCCTTAAATATGCTTAAAATAGTTTTAAGAAAACCTCTACGTATGAAAAACTAAGAGATTTGGACAATGGAATTTAAGCTTCTAGCTTATGTAACAATCTCATATGTAAGCTTCTACATACTAATAATAAGTAAATGCTATAAATGTGAGTTTTATGTCTTTTTAAATTTATATTTATATAATGGAGAAGTATGTATCCTATCACAATATGTTTGGTTTTAGAGATTAAAGTTTAGAAAATGGAAAATACTAAAAAAAGTATTTTCTTTAAAAAAATAAAAATATATGGCAACTAACAAATAAAAAAAAAAAACATACTTGCATGAATCCTTGTTCTCAAGACTTTTTTTTCCTATGCCAAATTAAAATTTTATAGAGGTTATAAAGATAGACATCCAAAAACTTAAAAGATACCATAACACAAACCCCATTCAATAGCCATGGTGGAAGCATACTAATGCTTTTCGTAGAATGAGTATTGCCCATAGTTCTACTTGTACAACCATACTAATGCCAATGCTCCTTGTGCATCTCTTAACATCGCCAACTAATGCCTTTATGGTGGTAGTGTTTAGGGCTTCATCTGTATTAATCTTTATTCAAGCCACTTCTGATATAAAACGAGGAAGCCATGAACCCCAAACTCTTCTGTAGTAGACCAAATGCCTAGTCGAACTCAAGCCTTGAGAAATGACACTCTCCAAAGAGTAATCTACCTAACTAAAGACAAACCAATTTTGTTTTCCGCATATTCCAACATGACATCCCAAACAAATTACCGCATTTTACACCATCAGTTAGAATGTTTAGCATACATTTTTTATGTTGCTAATTAGTTAAGGAATAAAGGCAATAGAGAAGAACCTTTTGTTGAAGTTGAGGTGGTACAAGCTTCGACCAAATGACTGTCGCATCATGGCAATCGCATAACGGATCAACTCTTGTATTCCGGTATACACCGGGTAGCTCTTTGTATCCAATGTTCCTCTTAAGACAACTATTAATTTCCATTGGTAAATACTCTTTCTTTAGTCACTAATGATAAAAATTGCCTAACCCTTTGGGGCCCTTTGAATTTCCACACCAATAACCACAAACTATCATTTGCGTCCCATTCATGTGAGGATATTATTTTGGGTAAACTACATTGTTAGTCACTCGACTATTAGTATATCTCTATTTTGGTCACTCAACTCTAAAAATTTTTAATTTAGTCAAATTTAAGCGTTAAATACATTTTTAATTAAATCATTACCGAATGAATGACTAAAACATCAAATGTAATTGATGTTAATAACAAAGTCAAAAATTTTTGGAGTTGGGTGATGAAAAGAGAAGCATGCTAATATATTTTAACAATGGCTTGTTAAAGCAAGTCAACTATTAATATTTGTTGCACTTCTTGATGTCATGTCATGCTAATTTAAATTTTTTTAAAAAAAATTAATAGCTTAAATAACAATTTTACATTGTAAGGAGACCGAGGCCCATGCCAACCTCCTCTAAATTCACCACTGCTTTCAATGACCAGTTTCGTCGTAACTAAAAATGTTCATTCTCATTAAAATAATAACATCTTAAATAATAGTGGTAATTATATTACACACGTACGAGTGTGCAAAATATGAACAAAATTATATAGGTTATAGGTACATACAACTTGATGTAGGTGCTCTTTCTAGTATTTTTATTGAGTTAGTGTCAAGTTGACTCGTGACATTAGCTCAATCATAAACTTAAATAATAATATATATTTTCCATTTTATATAATTTTGGAAAGAAATAAAATCCAATAGTTTTTACTTTAATGATCTAATTCTCATCAAACTGTACAAAGCAATGAATTATTAGGTAAGTTTAATCAATTCATTTTGTTAGGCCTAAATATTTATATATTTTGAGTTTTGCTAATAAATATAATGATTGAAAATTTTATTTATAATTTTTAATAAAATGAGAAAAAATATTATTTTATTTAATAATGATAAAACATTTCTCAAATTACAAACTTAAAAATCTTTTTTTTTTTTTTGTAGAGAAAAATAACACTCTTAGTAACCAGGGATGAATAGAGACAGTGGTCCCTTCATATAAGGAATTATGAGCATCCTCTTCTACTAGTCATATAACATATAGTGAAGGAATTGGGAAGAGAACTACTTGGTTTACCTTTCCTATTGTTGCATTTGCCAAACAATCAGCTACCTTATTGCTTCCTTGTAAGACATGCCTAAACTTCACCTTCCAATCTTTGTTACACCATTCATGGATTAACCGGACTTTTGCAATGTTACTAATTGATGTAAACCCATTACAGATAGTATCTATAAGCATCGCATTGAAACTAATTTTTTGTCATCGAGCTTTTGGACCATAATAATTAATATGTATATAAATTCTAAGACTAAAATGTCACGAGTTAAATGATACCAATTTAACTTATGAAAATATGAAAAATCAAAATATAGAGATAATTATGTTATCTAAGCTTTTTACTATCCATAACCCCAAACCCTTTAAACGCCTTTAAATTCACGTCTTCCTAATTGTTGCAACAACAAAGATATATATATTTATTTGGTGAATTACAATAATAATGCAAAGACTGAACAACAAATGCTATTCGAACCCAGACCACACCTAAGATGATGAACACCCGACCACCAGATCATCATATGAGGTTGAACATTAATATATATATATATATATATATATATATATATATATAAATGTGCAATTAAATGTGCAACAAGTTCTAGTAATAATTAATAAAAGAAAGAATTGAATTACAGTTTAGTCCCCACCTAAGTGCCTACATTAATATAAGTTGTTCCCTTGCCTCTAACAGGGAAACGTATTTAAGTTTTTGGTAACTGAGTTTGTAGTTAAAATTTAATTTCCATTAATTAATTTAACAATCTCCTCTCTTTTCTTTTAGACTAGTTTTTCTGACCACACGTGGATAAACACGTTTATTTATTAAATTAAGAAAAGTAAAAAAACTATATTTAATGTAAATAATACTTAAAATAAATAATTTGTAAGTAGTAGTACTTATTTATATTATAGATGCAAATAATAATATTAATTTTTTTTCCGTTATAAAAATTATTAATTGGGACGAATATTATTATAAATATATATTATAAAAATTATTTAAATCTTAATTAATTGTTTTAAAAGAGAATTTTTTGAAGCATTGTTCGCAGGGTAGTCAACAATCCCCTAACAATATAATTGAAGGTATTGCCCTTTGGTGGAGGTTTTATCTCTCGTACTTTGTTAAAAGTCAGTATGTCGTGAGAGGGCTTGGTTCTCAAAGTCGGAGTGCCTTAGTTGGTGGTACTTGTAAGACTCACGGGATAGACATTAATATAGGGTGTGAGAGTAATTATGTAAATAATCTGACCTGTGCATGAGGGAGGACTCGAACCACTAACTTGAGGTTTATAGCCCACTTACAAGCAACCATGGTAACACTTTTATTGTTAACGAGGGTTGACTTTATCAGGAGAAGTCTTTAAAGTGTCTTCTATTGGGCAGTTGACTTGTTCCTCAACAACCAAAGGTATTGTCCGAGGGGCCAGGAGTTGTTTCCCGTCTCTGTCAAGAACTAGCAAGTTGTGATCAAACTACCCGGAAGGCCTAGTTCACAAAGTTGAGAATATTTCAGTTGGTGGTACCTACAAGACTTACAGGATGAATGTTAGTATAAGACGAGCGTAACTATCTAAATAGCTTGACTTGTGTGCAAAGGAGGACATGAACCACTGACTTGAAGTTTATAAGGCTCTTACATACAGCCATGGTATACACAAGTTCTAACATTAGAAATGATTTGTCGAAAGAAATAGTCACGAATCTCAAAAAAATTAATTTTTATGTGCGAAAAAACGGAAAAAAAAATAGATAGAATAAAAAACCCTTGTCGAGTAAAGCCAGATTTGCCAACCCTATATAATTTTTTTTTGCCAAGCCCTATATTAGTTTAGCCGCAACTTGCAATCACCAGCAATTAATTTAAAATATAAATAGCAGCACTTGGAAACTGATCGATATAACAGGATAAGTAACATTAAACAAAGAAACATGGCAAACATATCTCGTAATTCTTTTTCTTTTATGTTCATTACCATAATTGTTTTGTCTCATGTTTTGTTCTCAAATGCTGTGTCTTAGAGGTAGATGTTTCGATGATCCTAAAGCCGGCACACGGATTTGCAATAATACCACGGGTGCTGCCCCCGAGGAAACAGCCCGGCTTCTCCATCGTTTAGGGCTCCCATCTTTCGGTCACCTCCAGCACCTCTTCCATGATACTGATGCATGTATTAGAGACACCTTGTAAGAACAATATAGTTGATGGAGGGGTCTGATATTGCTGTAGGAAATTAAGGTAGCTGTCTTTTAAGGTTGAATAAAAATATTTAGGGATCATATATGTCACCTGGTCCACGGGCCAAAGGTTTCATTTAATTGTGGTCCAATAGATACATTGAAATAAAACATAAAACTTGGTCCCTACAATGCATAACAAAGAGCTTAACAATATGCTTTATCTGTTCAATTCAATCTCACTGAAATTAGAAATTTATTTTTCTTGATCCAAATAAAATCAAACTTCAAGATATGTTGCTATACACAACTTCGATATTATAGATAAGCTTGCAATTAGGGGTGTATTTGATTTGGTTTGATTTTTGAACAAAAATTGAATCGAACTGCTCCATTCAGTTTTCCACTTTTGAAATCGAAATTGAAATATCTGAAATCAGTAATCACGATTCAGTTTGATAATTTTTACCAAATTCAATTGGATTCCAAAAAATCTAATATTGCAATTTCTGATTTTTTTCACAATAATCATAATACATACTCTAGATTCATTTATACGCTTATAAAGTGAATTAAATAATTAAATTAATACCATAATATTCATCAATAAGATTATTTAAAAGACATTTTAAGTTAAGCTATTAAGTTGATAAATAATTCAAAGTTTATTAAAAGAAAGCTAATACATAAATCATCAAGATACCTAATGTTTTTATGTGTTATTATTTTAGTTAGTTTAATTAGTTATAATCGAGTGATTATAATATGTCATATAATTGATTAAATTCATAATTATCAAACATAATAATTGTGAAAAGTTGTTTTCTTTTATAAATAAAATATTATAGAGTTTAATAAACTATTTTCTTAAAATTATAATTATTGTTAGAGTTGTGTGACTCGAGTCCCGTTTGATCTGGCCTGAAAAGTTCGATGTGCAACTCACTTGTTAAAAAAAATAAAATAGAGAGGCAAAATAGGGAACCTGTGGGGGAGAAGGACGAGGGTTACTAATAAAACGGACCATGCTGCACAAGTTGAATATTCTGTATAGGACTATACTTCTTCTATTAGACATTGATTATAATAGGAATGTTTAATCCTTAAAATGTATGTGGTCGAAAACCTTTTGTATTGTTGTTTTTAAAACATAAGTGAATTTCTCCTCCTCTGCCCGTGAATTTTCCTGATAAGCGTTTTCACGTAAAATCTATGTGATCTTATTTTTTTTTATTACTTTGCGATCATTCCAACGGTCATTATCGACATATAGTATAACTATTATTATATTTGAGAAATGGTTCACTTACTCTAATATAAAACTACTTTATAGCTTTTTTTATGAAATAACTTTATCTTTTGCATGATCTTATCTAGTTATTGTTGTTGTTAATAATAATAACAATAATAATAATAATAATAATAATAATAATAATAATAATAATAATAATAGGGTTAAATGAATTAGTCCATATACATATTGAAATGGTCAATTTATTATTCTATTTAGGATTATTCCTTTAAATATATATTTGTTTTCATTTAGTTTGATTTAGATAAAACGAGTTTTATGTGGAAAAATCGAATCCAAACTAAATTGTACAGTTTTGGTGATAACACTAACCCGAAATCAAATTAAAAATACAAAATTTGGATTGAACCAAACCGAATTTATCGATTAAAACCGATTTTTCTTTTTTTAGTTCCTCAGTTTCTTTGCTCTGCCCTGAAAGGCGGGGTTTAATGGAGTTTTACCATAAAATAATTTTTCTCATGCAATGGAGCTGGCCATGCAAGCATGCAAATTATCTTTATATCGTTCATACACATAACAACATATATATATGTGTATATATATATATATATATATATATATAACACTAAAACCAGAAACAATCTTACAAAGGAACATGCAATGGAGCTGGCCATGCATGCATGCAAATTATCTTTATATCGTTCATACACATAACAACAACATATATTTATATATATAAAACACTAAAACCAGAAACAATCGTACAAAGGAACACACTACAATACATAAGCCGATTATTTATAATATATTAAACATAGAGTAAAATTATTATTTATTAACAATCGATAATTATTTATGTTGTCATTAATTAATTTACCCACGTCCATCTCCCCCATTCTCATATTTGCCGAAATCCTTCCTTTTAATGTAATGGTGGTTGTCGACACTGCTCGGCGGAGAGTCGTGTTTTTCTGAACTGTCATCAAGCAACCGACGGCCATTAACGATGGCGGCATCTTCGAGCTTCAGCTTATTTGCAGCCGAGCAAGATCTCGCCACCAGCATTGATATTGCCAAAACAAGAACCAGAAACCTCATTTTTTCACCCATTCTACAATAAATCAAATTAATCAAAACTTTGGAGCAAAAGATATCAAAGTTATTTATAAATTTAATCAAAATTACTTACCCTATAGTTGAGAGAATGAAATATAAGGATCGGGTTAATGATATTGTGAAGAGAACTTCAGTCTTATATAGACGAGGGATTAGGGAAGGGCTTATGTGGATCAATATTAAAGAGAATTTATCGAGAAAGTCAATTTTGTACCAACTGGAAATGTGTTTCAATGGTAAATTGGAACAATAAATTATAATTTTTGTTTCGATGTAAATTTTGATCGGTATTGATTATAGCAATATGTTTTGATCAATTTTGATTAATATCGATTTATACCAATACGTATTAACCAATATCGATATAATATTTTAATATTTGATGATGGATGGAACCCCACCAAATGAGGCAAGGTTTAGTGGGATCATCGTATTATATCATGAAAATTTTGATTTGGAAAGTTAGAAAATGATGAAATTGAGAGAGATATTAGTATTAGCTATAATTAGGAAGTTCCACACCAAAGAGTGGATTTATTTAGTCGATGCAGAAGTCAATGAAGCATATATATATATATATATATATATATATAAAAGGGAGTGGGGTATTCTATTTAAGTTGCTTAGTGATGTTAAATTATCATATCTTATATCAATTAGGTCATTTCGTTATTAAAATCGTTAATTTAACTGTTAAATTACAGATCGGGTAGAAAATTGGGGAGGGATAGGGATTGTGTTTGGGATCCTCCTCCTACGAGTTGGTTGAAATTTAACGTGGCTAGAGTAGTTGTGGAGGAGGTTGCAGGCTTTGGAGGGGTGTTGAGGGATGAAAAGGGAGTGGTCTCGGCTCTTTTTTCTAGTAAATGTGGTGCATGTGGAGTGGAGCAAGCGGTAGCAATGGCTATTAAAGTTGCAACGGAGATTTTTATTGATTAGATGTGGAAGGTAAATGTTCTCCTAATTGTAGAGTTTGAATTGAGTAGTGTTTCTGATTGGCTGAAGTATAGACGTTTACGACCATGGTCGGTAAGAAAATTATTTGCGGATATTAAAGGAGGATTACGGCATTTGGTGGAGATAAAGTTTGTGGTCACAAATGGTCAGAAGAATGGTATGGCTAATTCATTGGCAAACATTGGACTATTCGGGAATCACTTTTTTAAAGCTTATTAGTAATTTGTTGTTTCTTGGTGATTTGTATTAGTGCAGTCTGCTTGTTGTTATGTTTCTTTGTAGGCTGTACTACTATTTTTTGCAACTCTGTCGATCAGACATGAGGCGGGAGTTTTTATTACTCCATTTTCCTTGTAATCAATTGATTGAGATAAAACAATAATTTAAAATAAAAATTTAAAAAAAATGGATATTTTAAAAATTTTAATTTTGAGGTTTTCAAAGCTTATACATAAGTTTTATAATCCACTCTTTATTCTTTTGTTCAGTTTTTACTTTTAAACGTTATACAATAACGTTCTATTTCTCTTTGAATTTTAATTTTAATTTTAGCTACCTAAGATTTTAGGTGTTATTTAACCGCTAAATTAAATGTTTTAATAATGAAAGAATCTGATTGATATAACATTGATAATCTAAGGCTGTAATTATAATATTTTGAAGTTTAAAGACCAATTTAGAATTAAGACCATAGGTTAAGGATGCCTAGTGCAATTAACTCTTTATTTATATATATATATATATGAGGCAGTGGGGTATTCTATTTAAGTTGCCTAATGATGTCAAATTATTATATAATATACAAGGGAGTGGTGAAATCTATTCAAGTTTCTTGAACTTCGTCGGACGGGTTGAATCGAATCATAACAAGGTTTTAAAAGTTTTTAACCTTAGATTTGTTTTCAAGTTAGGTTGATGTTATCCGTTTCATTATTCAAAATTAATAAAACATTAAAATATATTTTATATTAAAAATTATATATTTTATAATTAAATTTAAATTTAAAAATATTTTATATTATTTAAATTGAATTCAAGTTGAACTATATCGACACAATTTTATTTTTTTTTTAAGTTCAATTCGAATCGAGTGGGACCAAACCATACATCCAAACATAGCATATGAAAAAGAATCACTATCAAGATATAAAAGATCCCTTGGCATTAACGGGGTGAATTATTATTGAAGCCAATTGCAATGCCGCAGCTAGTCAGCTTCTTCATCAATGGTATCGTAGAACTTAATTTGGAGGATTTGATGCACACCAATATTCAACCTTATTGGATACACTTTACCCTCTTTTTTTTTTTAATTTTAATTTTATAGTTTACGAGTTTATGATTATTTCTCACAACAATATCTTTAATATTTAAATTTGAATTCTTACTAGCAATTATTGATATTATTAATAGCTTATAAATACATCAAAAGCATCCAAAAGATATTGTGTTTAAAATGGTAAGTTTTTAATCAATCTCATTAGAAGAAAAGGGTCAAATTGAGGTCTTGGTCCCTTTCTTTTTTTTTTTAGGGAAGCTTTTATTATGTTTAATTTGAGATTTAGCCTTTAATTGTTAGTGCTTTAATTTGGTATAATTTGAGCTTCTTACTTCTATAATATCATTAGTGAATCCAAATAATTAACACTAGAGGTATCTAGGGTCGGTTATGTTTGAGTCAAGTCTATATATGGTACTAACACATTTCATACTTACTCAAGTAGTCAAGCCTAGATTAGACATGTTTATTGGTAAGGTCACCCGTCCAGGCCTGCCCGAAAAATGGGAGATTCGACAAAAAACGATGTTCAAAAAATTTAAGGCTCGTTTCTATACAGGTCGAGCCTTGGGCAAGATTTTTTTACCTCAAGCTTAGCACGGCTCAGCCTGAATATATTATGTTATAAAAGATATTATATTAATTATATATGTTTATATTAAATCACTAACTCAATAATAATTAAACTCATTATCCAAAACCTAAAAAATTTACCCAACCTAAAATATAAAATTTTAAAATTATATTTAATACAATAAAATATTTATTATATTTATGGTAGTATTTTTTAATATAAATACTTTTGTATTTGTTAGAAAACTTTTATTTTAACGTTTTATAGTGCATTTAGTGTATTATATTTTTAAAAAAATTGTTTCTTAAATAAATACTAATATTAAAAAAATCAAATATGGGCGAGCCGGATCGGGCATGGGTTTACCTTTCTTAAATTGGCTTGGGCTTGGGCAAAAAAAGTAAGCCCACTTTTTGAGTTGGGCTAGGTTCGAGCTCAAAAAATTAGCTTAGATACCTTGCATGAGCTTGACCCAAACCCACTTGACCTGACTCATGAACACCTCTAGTTTAGATTAACTCAAAAAAATTCTTTTAGGAATTTAGTCTTTTTACTTTTTCAATTATAAAATTTAGAACTAATTATTAACCTCGTTAAAATTCTTCTATTAAATTTTCTAATATAACATATTGAAATTTAAAAAATACTCATTTGATAGTCATATAATAATAAAATGATATTATAATAAACTTGAATTTAACAGAAAATTTTACTGACGTTAATCATTTTTAAAATTCACATCAACATTATAATGAGAATAAATGTGTCTAAAAACCTAATTTTATTTGGTATTTTAGCTCCTCTTTTGCCTTAAAATTCTATTTAACCTTTATGTTATATTAATTTCACATTACCAAACCAAATATTTATTATTAAAAGAAGTTAAAAATTTGTAACTAACATATCAATTGAGTCTTAACTCGATTAGTATGGGTATTGTTGTCAATGCAGGAATATGTGGGTTCAAGTGCGTTGAAGCACAATATCTTCCTATTTATGAGTTAAAAAAATACTATAGTGATACTGTAGCGTGAGAAAAAAGTAAGTTAAACGCACCGCACCGCCGTCCCAAAACCCACCCTTAATCTGGAATTTAATTACATAAATAAAATTGAATGACAACTTTGAATATTCTTTTATATTCTCCAATATTTTCATCATAATTTTTTGTTCTAAAGAAAGCCCAAGTTTTCTTTCAAACATGATGTAATGGTTAAATGAAAAAAAATAGTATATATTTAATAGAAATTGGTCAATTTAATAACATCATTTTATGGAAAGCAAACACTTCCACAGTATTTTCTAGTAAAATTAGATTATGTGCAATTTTAAAATTAAAATTTTAGTCACACAAATGAAAAAACAAATAAGTAAATAAAAATATTGAGTTTGAGGTCGTAAAGTTTTCGATTCGATTCATTGTTCTTTAGTATTATTTTAGAGAATGAAGTGAAAGTCGAGTTTTTTTATGGTGTTATCAATTAAACTTTAATTATTAAATCAAAAGAGTAAAGGGATTAATTTTAAATATATAAAAAGTACAAGGATTGAGAGTAGAGTTTAACCTATAATACATGTACATAAAGGGTTGCATAAGCATATTGACTAGGAAAAAAAGTCAAAAATATGTTGTTACCACCTAGAGTCATTCATACGCCACCTCATATAATGATAATAAACATATTATATGGAATAGCTTTTTAACTTTTAAAGTATAGGTATTAAGTCGTAAATTCTATCAAAGTATAAGGATTAATTGTATATTTTAAAAATAATAATTTGATAAACAATGTATAAATATTGTCCATTGGATTAAGTTCAAAATCAAGTTTTTATTAGGGTAAACTACATTAATAGTCACCCAACTATGAAAAGTTATAAAATGGTCACTCAATTATTCTATTATATCTTTTTTAGTCACCTAACTATCTTGAGTTTTTAAGTGTTTCCATTTTTACGTTATCTAAATCGGGTGACCATTTTATAACTTTTCATAGTTGAATAAAAAAAAACATAATTGTGTGACTACTAATGAAATTTACCCTTTTTATATAACTTTTAAATATTGAACCGACTCTTAAATAAATATCTTCATAGGGGTGTAGTGTTTGATATGATGTTCAAATGTGCCATTTGAGACTTTTTCTAGAGGGACCTAATAAAAAAAAGATTCATTGAAAAAGTTGAATTTCAAATTCATTGCTTTATATAATTATATATGAATCGATTTGATACAATTTCTAGATCAAAACGTGGATCTGTTTCAATTCAAACCACTACAATAGTTTCGAATTTTTTAATTATATTTTTAGAAACAATTATAGATATTATAGTATTTACAAAAATATTAATAATCGATAATATTTAAAATCGTTGATGTCGATTGAGTCTTAGTTCGATTGACATAGGCATTGTTGCTAATATAGAAGGGCGTGGGTTCGAATACGCTGAAGTACATTATTCTCCTATTTATGGACCAGGGAGGGATTATAGCCTTCTAGAATTTGTGTCAAAACAAGTAGATATAATCAGAACTTATAATAAAATTATTTAATCACCAACTTAATTGAAAATTTTGTTTCTTTTTACAAAATAAGTTATATGATTTTAATGGTATTTTTGCATTTTATTAATTAAAATCAATAAAACCTCTCACATTGTGAGAAATGGTGAAGTTAGAAAATTTCTTTGGGAGACCGAAATTAAGTAGTATATTTTTATAAGAGCAAAAATGTAATTTCACTATTTTAATAGTTTATATCTTTATAAAATTTTTAAAGACAATCTCATTACAAGTTACGGCAATATCTGTTCTTTTTAACACAGTGTCTAGAATTACCCATAACCTCTTCCCAACCTATAAATAGAAGGATAATACACTCTAACGTACTCGAACTCACGTCCTCTTAAATTGACAACAATACCCATACTAATTGAGCTAAGACTCAATCGACAGAACACTATAATTTTTAGATCTTCAATCTTATATATTTTTTCATTCAAAATTTTGTTTAATTTTTATATAAAATTTACTAATAATAGTAGTTCCGTTAGAAATAATAATTGTGTTAATACTTATACAAGTCATTTAAATTCCAAATAATAACAGTAATTTAGCCATTAAAGTTGAAAAATTAATGTCAACGTGTTCTTTATTTGGGCTGCAGTTTTCCAATTTGACCCACTAATCTAAATTTCACCACAAATTTCACATTTTTGATCAAAATTTACTAATTTTTTATCTTCATAATTATAATAAGTAATTTAAATTTTCAAAATATTATTTTAACATGAAAAACCATTTGATGTACTGCTAGTAGAGCTTTTAGACTCTACAAGAATGGTTAATGCGTTGATAAGTGTCTTATTAACATATAATAAAATATTAAAAAAGTAAATATTTTAAAAAAAGTGATACATGTCAATTTTTTAAGCATGTTTGTGGAATAAAAAAAATACACTTCCAATGTTCCAAATACCCACTCACAGGGGCGTAACTAGGAGGTTGGTAGGGCCCCAACCCTTTTAAAATAGAAAATTTTTCATTTAAGCCGTTTAAAATTTTAAACTAGTAAAGGTAAAATTGCATTATAGCTCCTAAAAATAATAAAAATCTTATTTAATACTTTAAAAATTATAAAGATATAGACTATTAAAATAATGAAATTGTATTTTACTTTCGTAAAAATTATAATTTAATTTCTACCCTTAAAAAATTTAAACTTTAACTTATGTTTTTCTTAAACATTTTATATTTTAATTCTTTCAAAGAATTTTCCATATATTTTTCTTTATCATGTCACTTTTATAATTAAATTGATAGGAATTGAATTTAATATGAAAACGAAATATGCACGCTTTTATTTATTTATTATTAAAAACATTCTCTATTCAAACAATTTTAATTCAATCGTAGCTTATACATAATATTATTGACCAAACATCAACATCAATAAAAATAATACTATAGAAAACACATAAATCCAAATTAATAAATAAATAAATAAATAATTAGTTATCAAGTTGTTGATTTCTTGTGTTCATATTTGCCACCACAAAAAATAATAATAATAACTCAGAACTCGAGAGAGTACCGATAATTGTAGAAAGTTTGATCGGTTATTTGATAAATTATGGTTTAAAAAACTTCTTTCGAATGAGTTAAAATTTCTTAACAAAACCCATTTTTTATAAAGTTAAAATGTCATAAGTCCTTATATTCTTTCCAAATTTAGAATTTAGTCTTTGTTTTTTTTCTAAGAACTTAGTCTCTTTATCTAATTTTAAAATTTAAAAATAGATAAACTAAATTCCTAGAAACAAAAGTACAAATACCTATAGTATATTTTAACCTTTTATAATCCAAAATTTTCAAAGGAAATACATTGAATTTTCAAAGTTGAACTAAGCTATATAAAGTAGCCTCCCTTCTCCAACATATTGTATCATAACAAAAGCTCTTTAAAAATGGCAAAGCTACAAATGAAACCCTTGGTTTGCATTTTGTTCATTGTCATCATCTTGCAACATTCAAGGCCAACAACATCTCAAGAAGTGGGTAAGTAAACTATACTAACCCATAGCTATAATTTTTTTTTCACCATTAATATTTAAATAATTCATTTGGGTTTTTTTTTAAAAATTTTTTTAGAGGATGAAAGTGAATTTAGTTATAGTGAAAACAATGAAGGAGGACCATCAAGATGGGGAGAGATTCATGAAGAATGGGGTGCATGTAGCAATGGCACAATGCAATCCCCTATTGATATGTTCAATCAAAGAGTTCAAATTGTTTCCCATTTAGGGAAACTTAAAAGAAGCTACAAACCAGCTAATGCTACCCTAAGAAATAGAGGCCATGATATGATGGTATATAATTAAAATCAAAGCTTGTCTTTTTTCTTTTTTTTAAAAGGGTAAACTACACTAGTAGTCACCCAACTATTAATAAATTTCTTTTTTAGTCATCAAACTATGAAAAGTTACAAAATAGTCATCCAGTTATTAGTAAACTTCTTTTTTGGTTACCTTACTATGAAAAGTTACAAAATGATCACTCAACTATTCAATTTTAACTTTTTTGTCACTAACTATATTGGATTTTTAGGTGTTTAGCCAATTGGTGACCATTTTATAACTTTTCATAATTAGGTAACCAAAAAAGAAATTTACTATTAGTTAGATGACTACTAGTATAATTTATCCAAAAAAAACTTGAATCAACATACTTTGTGTGTATGCAGTTGAGGTTTGATGGTGAAGCTGGAGCTATAGAAATCAATGGTACTGAGTATGCACTTCAACAGTGTCACTGGCATTCTCCTTCTGAGCATACCATTAATGGCAGAAGGTAATATATATAATTTTGATATGTTCATGTATTCATGTTTTTTTTTTTAATATAATCCCGTGTTACAATTTCATTGTAATAGAACCAACTAAAAGTATATATTTTTAACTTTGAAAATTCAGGTTTGATTTAGAGGCACACTTGGTTCATGAAAGTGCAGATGGTAAGATTGCTGTAGTAGGGATCATGTACAAGATTGGAAGACCAGATCCTTTCCTGTTATCAGTAAGTACAAACATTTATTTGTCGGATGTAAATGTTCTATACGGAAAAACATATTTGTAGGGATGAAATCATAAATTTTATGTTGGGGAAAGATAAAATTAAAGTATCTTAGGAGGCCAAATGGATAAAATTTAGGGACTAAATTGAGAAAAGTTACCAAATTCCCGGACTAATATAGACAAAAAAAAAGTTCAAGGATCAAATTAAAAAAAAATTGTCAAATTCAGGAACTAAATGGTACTTTATCCTGTTTTAAAATAGTTTTTAAATTGAAAAAGTAAATTTTCAAATGGCCAAAATAAAAAAAAATTCACATATGACTAAAGCAAAAAAAAAAAAAAATCAAATCAAACCATTTATACTTAAAAGGACTAAAAGTGAAATTATACCATTTAGCCTCTACCTTCCACCCGGCTTCCTCCCTGCACACGAAAACTCCAAAAAAAAAAAATTTAAATCGAAACAACATAGAAATATAACAATTCCGGTACTGGAATTTGTCTGTTATTGCAGTTAGAGGAACATTTAACAGCCATTACAGACACAACCGAAGCAGAAAGAGCAGTGGGTGTAATGAATCCAAGGGGAATAAAATTCGGAAGCAGAAAATATTACAGATACATCGGCTCTTTAACTGTTCCTCCTTGTACTGAAAACGTTGTTTGGAGCTTTGTCCAAAAGGTTCATTAATCCCTTCAAAATTTATTAAATAAATCTTTTGTCTTTTGTTCTTTAATTCGTAATTTACGATATTGTAATTTATCTTTAAAACAGTTTACTGATCATTAAAACCTGTTTTTTTTTTTTTTTAATCAGGTGAGGACTGTTACAAGAGAGCAAGTGAGGTTGCTTCGTGTGGCCGTTCATGACGTAAGTTCTTAAATAAAAAAATAAAAAAAAATATTTATATTATATATATATAATAATTTTAATTAATTATTTGCAGGATTCGGATACTAATGCAAGACCATTGCAGCCAATAAACGAACGATGGATTCAACTCTTCAGACCAGATGATAAAGAGAATTAATAGAGAGAGATATTCATAGTATTATTTTGATTATGTTTTAGAAATTATTTAATATTTTTATAAATTTTTGAGCTTAATTATGTATTCGTTTATTATTATTGTTATTATTAAAATGAATATATTTTTAATATTTTATTTAAATCTCACTTATTTTTTATTTTTGAACAAAGGTAACCCTAACCATATAATATATGTATAGTTTTATGTACCACCATTTGCAAATTTCTCCTTTTTTTTTTTTTTATAAGTTTTGTTATACCCTTAAACTTTGAGAATATTCTTTGGTACGACATCAAGGAGGGCCTTATTTATCCTTCGAGAGCACCCCTCAGAGATATTACTTGGCTTAGTACCCATGTGGATCTTACTCATTAATTGTTATCTCTAAATCTATCTGTCACGTCTCATCTAAAGTGATTGACAATACGATCAATTGTCCCCCTACTTAGCTCTATAGCGATGAATCACTTGACCACTTGTCCCTGACCCACTAATAGAGACTTGACATCTAGTACCTCAATATTGTTGTTAAGCGTATAAAATCCCTTAGCTTTAACGGAAAAAGGAGGAATCTTTCTCTTCTAATTTTATCCCCCAAGAACATCGATTATGGTGGCTCTCGACCTTGTACCTAACAATGTGAATCACCTAGGTTTGCTGTAATATCCCACACTCGACTTGATCGTCGAATTCAAATGTGTGATGTCACATTACGTCGCCGAAGCAACTCAAGCTACTATAACACAAATAAATTCAATTCAATCATCAATTTAATTCATATGCATGTATTTAGACAATCATTGGTTTTATTTCATCAATTTACGGGGTTATATGAGTTAATTTCAAAGTTAGGACTTGAATCCAAACTTAAATGTCAAATTTGAAATTTATGTCTCGAGACAAAGATCCCCATGTCTCGAAACATGTCATAAATTATTTTGAGATTTTTAGCTTTGAAGTTAGTATGTCTTAAGACACCCTACATGTTATGTCTCGAGACCAACTTCCTCTGTTTTCCTATTTTTGCTTCGATATTTCAATGTCTCGAGACAAGGAATTTCTGTCTCGAGACCTAGAGCAGGGCAAAATCTATTTAGCTTCAATGTTCTTCTGTCTCGAGATCTAGGAACAATTGTCTCGAGACTTAATGCTAGCTCTAAAATACAAAACTTAAATGAAATTTGTTATAATGGTCTCGAGACATGCTATTTCTATCTCGAGACTCGGTGACCAAATGGTCAAAATTCTACATTTTTTTGAGTCCAAAACCTTAATCAATTCAACCCAATCTTACCTCAAAACATAATCATCAAAGTGAATGATCTAAATACTTTCAAAACATCACCAAATCCTAACCTTTCATACATCAACACTTAATCAACCAATTCACACAATCCAACCAACATATAAGCACGCATAATTAACAACTATACACATTTTTTAATAAATAATGTAAAAATGTGATCATTTCTAAATCCCAAATCAAATAAATATTTACTAGAATTATATTTACGAAAAATTTCGATGAGAAACAATGACAAAAAATCACTTAAAAAGAAAATATGGGTGATTTTATCGATAAATGCTATATGTTTAAGTTTGTATATTTAAAAAAAAAATTACTTTTTACTATTTTAGAGTTTGATTGTAGGAATGGAATTAAAATTCCATAACTCATAATTAAATTATATATATTATCATATTGTTTTGATTTTATAAAATCTAATTTAAAATTATGAAATTATATAAATACTCTTCTTTTAAATTATAATTAATATTATTATGAAGATATTTTTGTATTTTCATTCTTTTATATAATCTCAAAATAAAAAATAAAATTATAAATTCAAAAGTTTATTAAAATATAAATTATTTACCACTCCATCTATATTTATTATTAAATAAAACTTTTTAAAAATATTTTAACATAAAATAGAATATAAATTAAATAGCTTGGTAGAACATATTTATAATGAAAATAGATCGTGCATAAATTATAATTTAATTATAAAAAACTAATAAATTTAAAATACAAAATATTAAATACTTAAAATAAATTTTAACATAAGTTCATTGTAATAACTAAAACAACACAACAAATCTCTATTGTCTTCTTCTTTATTTGTCTTTCTTTAAAAAATTATATTACAAAAAAAAAATTTCTTTTTGATTCTCATTTCTCTCTCACTTTAACATAAAAGCCAAACTGATCATCAGGTAAGTTTCTAACCCTAACATTTTCTTTACGAAATTTTATTTTTGGGGTTCTTTTAATATTTTAAAATAATTACCAGATTACAATTTTATAAATTTAATTATTTGTTTGAATTGTTGAATTTGATCCGAGATTTTTTTTCTTATTATTTTATGTAATGGATCAGAGAAAATGATAAAATTAATCTGGAGATTGAAAAAAAAATTATAAATTGCATTGTTGGGTACTTGTTTGAATACAATTTAAAGTTTTTGGATTTAATTTCAATTTGCATTTATTTATTGGTAATATAGATATTGAAGAATGTTTTATTCGCTCCTCAAGGTGCTTATGGGAGGTAGCATTTTATCTTAAATAGACTGCAAGATATTGCATTCCTGATATGGCCACCATTCACCGCAGGTTACCATTTTTTTTTTGTTTATGGGTTAATTTGCATTAGATGTCCCCCAATTGTAGTTCAGATTTTAAATTGGTTCTTTATTTGAGTTCTTAAAGTTTTTATATTGTATTAATTAGGTATTTTTATTAATCTAATTTCAGCTCGAATGTTAAATGTTAGCTTAAATTTGATGTGAAGTATATTTAAAACGTGTGAATCAAAGTTTAAACAAGTATATACCTAGAGACGAAATTACATGGGTAGTGGAAGGAGCATGCCCCACTTTTAGGTCCCTCCCAACTTTGAAATTAAAAAATTGAGCTTTCGAGCAGTAAAAGTACGATAAAGGTTCTTGTAGTAAGGGTCAGATTGCATTTTTCCCTCTCTACTTAAAAAATAGGCAAATTAGTTTTGGTACGTTAGATCAAAGAGTAAATTGGTCATTTTTTGTTAAAATTTTATTCATTTGTACTATTAAAAATTGGCGTGACTGATAAAATAATCAAACAGTGCCACGTGTACCATATGTTGACGTATAAGGACTAGTTTTTAACTGTAGAAATCGATAAATTTCTTTTTACAGAAGGACTAGATTGCTTTTTGATCTAAGGTATAGGGACTAGTTTGTCCCTTTTTTTAGTATAGGGAGAAAATTGCAATCTGAATCCTAGTACAAGGGCCACCATGATACTTTTATTGCCTTGGAGCACTCAATTTTTTTTGGTTTAAATGCCTCCTAAGTCCTTGCTGATATCAAAATTAGACTCTCTCTTCTTTTTGGTTTAAATGCTTCTTAGATCCCTGCCAATTTTGAAAATGTTAGTTTCTTTTTAATACGTTACATCTAAGCTGTCCATGTGATAGGTACAAACACGTTTAAATTTTGATAACATATTTTAAATATGCTCCACATCATGTCCAAGCTAACAATTAATGCACAAGCCGATGGTAAATTAAAGAAAGGACTTGATTGATGGGATACTAATACTTTGAAGACTCAATTAGAATCCCTTGAAATTTGATGACTAATTTAAAATATGGACCATAGTTTGAGGACTTTTTGGTGAAATTAGCCCTATGTTCATTGCTAAAAACTATTTCAATGCTTTGACAGTGGAGTTATTAAGAAAACAAAAGACAGTGTCCGTTTCATTATCACGACAATTATTGGATTTGCTTTAGGATTCTTCATTGGTTCTTCATTTCCATTCTTTTCTCATTACAAGGTACCTTCTTTTTCCCTTCATTTATGTCTTACATAATCTTCACTCATATGATGGTTTTTGAATGGCCTAATTTCGGTTTTTAGTCCTTCTGCTATGTTAGAAAAACGAGACTCTACTTTGATTTGGTATAATTTAATCCTTTTACTTTTATAATGTTAGTGAATTATCTAAATTGACAGCATCGCTAATACGATGACTGTGAAACTTTAATCTTATATTATTCAATCACGTAGTTAAGGTGACCATGTAAAAATACAGTCAACTATAGGGCTTGAATGGGGTAGGCAAGGACCTTGCCTCCCCGCCCCCAAATGATAAAATTGTCATTTAATTTTTTTAAATTTTCGTGAAATTATAAGTTAATATAATGATAAAATTGCACTTTAATTTCTTTAGTAAATTTTCTATTATTCAATGCCATGTAGAAATTTAGTCAACTATGCAAGGGCATAGACAAGGGGCAAGCAAGTACCTTGCCCCTCTCAAATGATAAAAATTCTATTTAATCCTTTCAAATTTTATGAAATTACGTATTAATATAATGATAAAATTACACTTTAATTGTCAAAGTGATTTTTTGGGTTCACCATTGCCACTATATTTAACTCTAATAAATTCAAATGTCAACTTACTTAATAATAATAAAATAATCCATATTGTCAATTTAAAAACAACAAATGGTGTCATGAATTCGAAACTACTAATAACATTACAAAAAATAGAGAATCAAATTATGCCAAAAATTGAAGTAGAATGTTCAAATCTTGAATTTCATTATAATATTAGGGACTAAAACAGTAATTAGACTTTTTCCCTCAATCCCTGCAGGTTTACTTACCTTCAAGCCATAGATCATCTATTGATGTAGCAACAGCATCTAATGACCAAGGTTTATTTGTAGTCAAATCTCCTCAAACAAATGTGGTCGATGTTCCCATAGTACCCAAGGTAATAGTACTTGGGTAAAAGTATCATGAAGGCTAGTAGTGGTTAGATTGTATTTTGTCTTTTCTACTTAAAAAAAATAAGTAAATTAGTCTTTCTATTAAAAGTTCTATCTATTTCTATGGTTAAAAATTGATCTCTATATGTCAGTATAACGTATACGTGACACACCACGTGCCATTGTTTGGTTAATCCACGAGGCAAACTAATTTTTAAAAATACAAATAGATAAAATTTTTAATAGAAATGACTAATTTTCTTTTTGATCTAATGTATATGGATCAATTTGTACATTTTTTTAGTTGAGGGGGCAAAATGCAATTGGACTCCTAGTGTAAAGGTCTCCATGATATTTTTACCCAAATTTTGTGAAGTGTTGCTTGTTAACAATTACGTCATAGTACTTGGTTTTAATCCAATGTTGTTGAAAAAAAAAAAATTCTGGTTTTTTTTCCCCCAGAAATATATTCGAAGGAATCCTCGGGGTTCAAAATTATTACCACCTCGAATCAATGTTCCAGAATCTGACCTTCATCTTCGCAGATTATATGGTTTACCTCCTCTGGTATAAAACACAATCATTGTATCATTGTATAATTGTCAGCTTCATACCACCTCCAAATATGCTCATAAGGTGTTTGTTGAAATGATTGTTCATTAAAAACCTGCAGGATTTGAAGAGGAAACCAAAGTATTTAGCAGCATTTTCAGTTGGTATTCATCAAATGTATAATATTGATGCATGTGTTAAAAAGGTTCAATCAATGGACCCAATATTCTGTCTTTTTTGCATTTTAGTGTGTTTTGTTGTTGCTGTTCTAACAGTATTGTATTCTTACATGTTTTATTGATGTAGTTTTCTGAGGATTTCCAAATTGTGCTGTTTCATTATGATGGGAAGACAACTGAATGGGACCAATTTGAATGGTCAAAGAAAGCAATCCATGTTACTGCCAGCAAACAAACAAAATGGTATGTTCTACAGTGTTATGATGCATCCATCCATACATACATATGCATGTAACATGTTCATATACATACATAAAAAAATATATTCGTATCATTTAGGTGGTATGCGAAAAGGTTTTTGCACCCTGATGTTGTTGCTGCTTATGAATATATTTTCATATGGGATGAAGATCTTGGAGTGGAACACTTCAATGCAGACAGGTTCGTGTTATGTTTTCTTTTTCGTGTTTACCTAATGTTCAGCATGCATACATACATGAGTGGCGAAGAGGGGTCAGGCAGGCCCTGGTCCCCTAAAATGAGAAATTGTTTTTTTAGTCTCTCAAAATTTATAAAATCTTAAGTTAATATATGGTAAAATTATAGTTTGCCCCCTCCCAAATGCTAAAATTCTGATTTAGTCTTTTTGAAAACTATAAAAACTTAAACTTATACAAAGATGAAATTACATTTTAGCTCTCATAAAAATATATAACTCAACCTCGATCCCTCCTAAAATAATTTCTGGCTTTGCCCCTATATGTATGTATGTATTTTAATATTGTGTGACCAAGTTACCAGATACATAGAGCTGGTGAAGAAACATGGTTTGGAGATCTCACAACCAGGTTTGGGGCCCAATGATGTAGTCACATGGGAGATGACAAGGAGGAGAGAGGACCAAGAGGTTCACAAGTAGGCTCTCTTTCTCTACATTCTATACCTGTAAAACAAATGGGTCGGATTGGTTTTGAGTGAGATTCATTTGAATCGAGTTAGTTTATATTTTAAAAATTTTGAGTTTTTTTAGTGTAAGTCAATTTTGGGGTCAAGTCATCTTGGGTTTGGATTAATTTCAAGTTTAAATCATTTTGATATCAAGTCATTTTGAGTTTGGATCATTTGAGCTTAAGACTTAATTTTTATGTCAGGCCATTATAGGTTTGAATCATTTTAGGTTACTTGTCCAGATCTTTTTAAGTTTAAGTAAATATAAGTTTAATTTGATCAAATCAAGTTGGTTTTAGATAAGTCAATTTAGATTTTAAAATTTTTCAAGTCATTTTAGTTTAGGTCAGTTTTGTGTTCGAGTCATTTCAAGTTTCAATTCTTTCGAGTTTGACATTCAAGTTTTTCAGGTCTCGATCATTACAAGTTTATATCATTTTGGGTTCGGGTTGGTTCAAGTTTGACTCATCTTGAATTTGAATAGTTTCATATTTGGACAAGTTTTGAGTTTAAGTTAATTTAAGTTGAATGATTATGATTATTAACTCTTTTTTTTATGGTCGAATCAAGTTGGATCAAATTTAAATTCTAAATTTATCGATGAACATATCATTCATTTATAGCTCTAAAAGTAGCTTAGTCCTTTTTAATTGTAGAGTATTCAAGTCTTTTTTTTAAATAATTTTTTTTACTTTCACCTCTCCAAACTTTTAAAATTTCATTTTAGCCTCTAATAACAAATTCCTGACTTCGCCGTCGTAAACAGGGTTAGCCTCGAGAGACCAGGCTGGTGTAGCGATCAACATTTACCACCATGTGCAGCGTATGCTCTCTCTCTCTCTCTCTCTCTCTCTCTCTCTATATATATATATATATACATGATATATACTATACTTTCGGACCAAGTGAAGATTATGAAAAAACTGGTGCCATTTAACATTGTTTGATGATTTTACTCAGTTTTGTGGAAATTATGGCGCCTGTATTTTCTCGTGAAGCCTGGCGATGTGTATGGTATATGATTCAGGTAATGTATGTTTAAGGTTATTAAAAAAAGTAACATAAATATGTCTGTATTAAAAGTTTGATTGTATTTTACTTTTTATTTTAAAAAATGGGTAAATTAGTTTATGTATGTTAGATAAAAGAGCAAATTAATTTTTCTATTAGAAATTTCATTTATTTTTACTGTTAAAACTGGTTTTTGTATATCAACATGATGTACATGTGAGGATTAAATTTTTAACAAAATGGACTAATTTACTTATGTTTTAAATAGAGTGGATAGAATGCAATCTAGCTCCCAGTACATATCCTCGATAGTACTTTTATCTTTTTAAAATGAGACTATTTAAGACAATTTGATACAACATTAACTCAAATATACAACCTTTCAAATGCTTGAAAAAATAACTGAACACATCGTATTTGACATTTACACCCGAGTTTTAAGCTTAGTTTGGATGGGCGATTAGGTGTGGTGCAGTCGTTTAGCTTATTTTTTGTCTCACGCTACAGTATCACTACAGTATCCAATCTCACTGCCACCGTTGTTTTTACACTAACCGCAAGTAAACGCACCGCCTATCCAACTCACCCTTAGTAACGTAGACCAGCACGTTTGAAAGTTGGTTTAATTTCTTTGAGCTCCTTCCCTTTTTCTTGATACTTACCAAAATGCTTTCATGTTGTTTGTAGAATGATCTTGTGCACGGATGGGGATTGGATTTTGCTCTCAGAAGATGTGTTGAGGTTGGCAATTTTTTATACTTTAGTCCCTGAATTATACCCATTTTCTCATTTGACATAATGATAGATTTAACCCCTAACCATTAATCTTTTTGTCACCTTGGCCTTAATTTTGGTTCTCGAACTTTAAAATTTAGTCAAAAAAATTTTAAGGATAAAAAAAGTTGATTGAATTGTTAAAATTTTGAGCGCAAAATGCACCGGTAGTCACCCAACTATTTAACTTTTTCTTTTTTGGTCACCCAAATATTAGAATTTTTCTTTTTCGGCCATTAGCCATTAAATTACTAACAAGAAGATAACTTGGCAGTAACCCTTAACATTTATACATTGTATCAATTTAGTCTTGATTTAGAAAAAATTAACCCTCGCATTTTTTGTAAAAAGATCAAATTACACAATGTGTAAACATTGATGATTAATTTTTTAAGAATTAAGACTAAATTGATGCAATGTATAATTATGTCAATTTTACATACTGTCATGTCATATTTTCGTCAATCATTTAATGGTCGGTGACCAAAAAAGAAAACAATTAAATAGTTGGATAAACATTTTTTAACTTTTCATAATTAAGTGACCAAAAAAGAAACTTACCAATAGTTGGGTGAGTACAAGTGTAGTTTATCCAAATTTTAAAGGTTTTGATGTGGCGACCCGTATGATAGTCCATATATGCTTTATAAAAATGCAAAAAAGTACATAAGTGTACTTTTTTTATAAAAAAAATGTGTTAATGACAGCAATGAAATGCATGTAGACTACCATACAGGTGATCACATTAGTGTAGTTAAAATTTTAAAAATTCAATCATTTTTTCTTTAAAAGAAGCAATTCAACTAAAATTTGAAAATTAAAGGTTAAATTTATCAAAAAAAAAAGTTAGGGCCAAATTGGCAATGAGTTAAACACTTGGGGCTAAATTCAAATGTCAAATAGTGACTTAAACTTATTTATTTATGAGATAAATATCAAAACTATAAATGAACTTTGATCCAATGTGCAATATCATACACAAACTTTAATTTTGTACATTATATGAAATTTCGATTTGATTCAATTTTCACAAATCACTAACAACATTAGCACTATTTGAGGTTGATATATTACATACACAAGTAACTATATTAATCCAATATGAAAATATGTATATATTAATTTTTTTAAATATGTACAGTTGAATCAAAATCAAAATTTGATGTATACATATGAAGCACAATTTAAATTTCATGTGTATAATTGCACCAAATTAAAATTCATATATTAATTTACACATCACACCAAAATTCATGTATAAATTTGATATTTATCCCTTTATTTATGTACACAATAAGAATCATGTTTCTTCTCCACAGCCCGCACATGAAAAAATTGGAGTAGTAGATTCAGAGTGGATTATTCATAAAGTAATCCCTTCTGTTGTAAATCAGGCAAGTTATCAGCTTCCCATGTATATATTTGGCTATGTTATGGTGTATTAATTTTCATAAATTCGAATTCGAATAACATAAATTTATTTCAGGAAGTGACTCTAAATTTAAATAACATAAATTTCTTTCAGGGAGTGACCAAATTTGAGAAATCTCGTAGACAAGAGGTAAGTAATGTATCTTTCGTTTTCAAATCCGAGTAACATAGATAAAAGTCTCCACGATTTGATTTTCTTTTTTCTTTTAGCAGGTTAGAATAAGGTGCAAAAGCGAGTTGTCGATTTTTCAGGATCGTCTCGCCAATGCCGACATGGCATACCATGCTCAGTTCGGAAATGGGTAATTTTTGGTTTTTGGTTTTTTGCTTAACTATATTACTTTTCTCACTTAGGTGCTTAAGGTTAAACTATCAATTTTGTCTCATTTATCCTAAAACTTTAGGTACTTAGTGTAAAAATGATATAGTCTAAGGACCAATTTTGTAATTAAACCTTTTAAATTTGTTTTTCCTCAGACTTCCCTCATTATCTTCCTCATTTGTAAATTATAGTCATCTCAATTGATGTTTGTTAGGGTTCAATTTTTGACTCTCTTTTTTTCCTGAAAAAGTGTGAATTCAAGTTTGGATTGTTTCGGATTTGTGTTGTTTTGGGTTTGAGATTGAGACTTGAACATTTTAATTTGAATTATTTTTTATTCGGGTCACTTAAGTTTGAGTTCAACGATTTTAGATTATTGACTTCTTATAGACAAATAAATTTGGGTCAGGTTTGGATTTTAATTGGGTTAGTAATAATTGTGTTCTAAACAAAATGGCTATTTCTCATCTTTAAATAAACATTCATCTTTTTACATTTTGTACCCGAATCTTCGAATCAATATTCTTTTCTATTTTTTGAATTAGTATTCTTGTCTATTTTTGGTTAAAATGAAATTTTATTGATATATTATGAAAAGGCCACATTAAATTATTTAATAAAATTACCAGAAAAAGTTGAAATTATGACTAAAATATACATTTTAAAAAGTCAATAGTAAAGGGATTAAATTAACTAAAAATACATAATATAGGGACCTTCTCAGGAATTTGACCTTTCAAAATTGCTTCCCCGCCAGATTCTCAAGCTAACGACAACATAGAGGAAAGGATCTAATTAATACACAGAACTGATATTTTGATGACTCGTCAATTAAAAGGAGTCAATTTAGAATCTAATCTTAATTTGGGGACTTTCAATGAAATTAACCCTGATATTTTCAAAAGATTTAAATTTTGATGACGAATGAACGGTGATTAAAAAGGAAACCGCGCAGCCACCTCTATGCGCGCTTTCTTACATTAGCTTCTTCTCTCTTTCACGAAAAAAGAAAGAAAAAAATCCCTAAAATTCGCAGACACAAAAGATTTTTCCGAGAATCTCTTTTCATTTTCCTCTCATCCAAACAATAGTTTTTTTCCCTTCAATCTTCTCTTTGAACCAGGTCCTCTCTCTCTCTCTCTCTCTCTCTCTCTCTCTGCATCTTCTAACTCTTTTACTGTTGTTTTAAAACTTTTTTTTTGCTGCATTTTTATTTTCCATCTATCCAAACAAGCTCTTTACCAAAAGAAAAAAAAAATTGAGCTGTTATTTACTACTTTCTTATTTTGTTTACTTAATTTACATGCTAAAATGACAACTTAATTGATTATCCAGCCTAGAAAGTGACATTTCCATTTATAATGTTACTATATTATTACCTTCTTTTCGTTGCTAATTAATTTAAATTTTGATTTTTATAAGATAATAAAGAAAAATGACAGTATATCTAGATTAGGTAATTTCCAAATGGGACAATAACTCTTTGTTAATCCCCCTCTTATACGCGTTTTAATTGATTTCTTTCGATTGAGTTTAATGTTATAAAAACGCGTTTAATTATATTTTATACGATATATATTATAATAGTGATTAACTTTTTTATGTTTCTTTTAACAGATAATTAAAAAGAAAAAAAATTTAAACCATGAATGATGATTTGTTTGATGATGATGTAATAAAGTATTTGGATTTACCATTGGAGGATGTTGAAAGGATTGATGGTGGTGTTAGTGGTAATGTTATAAAAGATTTTGGCTTTCCTTTGTATGACAACAATGGTGGCTATGGTGGCGGCAGCTTTAGTGGTGGTGAAGAGTGCGATTGTAACTTTCAGCATTTAGCTGGCTTTTGTGGTGGAGATTTTCTTGATGATAGTATAGTTGAAAGCCTTACATTTTCAGTGAGTGTTCCCTTTGTTTTCGATGTTTATGATTGTTTCGTGTTTAGTTCCTAATTTCCCATTGGCGTTCCTTAGCTTTAGCATGAAATATTGGTTCGAAATCGGATATATTAGGAGACATATTAAATATATCATTTGTGCCACGGACTAAAACGTTAACATGCTTAACACACCGTCCGTGCCTTAATGGATTAGTCTTCCGAGAGTACATTCTACTATGTGCATGTTAAATGCTAAATGCTTTGTTGCAAGTCTTAGATTGTATCCTTTTCGGAGAAACCATTATAGCAATATGGTGATCCTTGGTTCGTTTTGGTTTAGAAGCAATGTCTCCTTAGAGTACTTGCACATTCTATTCTTTATTGACTGAATTCTGCTTTGAAGCACGCTCGGGACAGAGCATCGTAAAAGCAGGTTATTTAGTGTGGCAAAGAGCTATAAAAATGTCGGGGGCATTGATTTGTTTGTAACAGGGTCTATTTTCTTGCTTGGTCTTGTTTGGTGATTTTGAAAAATCGGTGTTGATGTTGTACATTGCAAAAACCAAGAACATGCTGTTAAAAGGACGGTGGTGCAGCTGTTTGGTCCAACTAAACAAGCAGGCCCGACCAGTGGTTGGTTTGCCTTGCCAACCAATGGATTGGGGCCCACATAATTGAAGTGGCTCTCCTTATGATAAATTTTGTATGTGATTTATGCTTATTATTATAGTTGGTACTTACTCTGAAATGGATGGTGGTCTTCTAACCATTTTTCTATTGAATTGTCGTACAAGTATGATAACCATGAATTGTTTTTTTTTTCCCTTTTATATCTAGTGTGATGGATATTCTCAGCAGTCGAGCTCTACCAAGGCATCCTACAGCGAGTCCATGGATGTCAAAGGTTCATCTTGGTTCCAAACCTCCAGTCCAGTGTCTGTACTTGATAGTCATATCTCTTCCTCGGGTGCAAACCGAATACCTATTAATCCTAATCTCAGTTTCCAGGGGAAGCGATGTAGAACCAATCGAAGACGAGCATCGACCTTGAACTCACCATTCACATTGCCTTTTGTATCCTCCACCTTTTCTACCTCCCAAAGATTTTATTTTCCAGTTGGTTCCAAATCAGAATCCGTAAGCCATCTTTCTCAGAAACCTACCAAGAAGAGACTAAAGAAAAAGAACCTGAAATTGCTTTCGGGGTTCAGTGAGAGCAACAACTCCTCCTCCCAACAGCTTGTTATTAGGAAATGTGGGCATTGTGAAGTTACAGAAACACCGCAATGGAGAAAAGGTCCAATGGGTCCGAAGACCCTTTGTAATGCATGTGGGGTTCGCTACAGGTCTGGCCGCCTCTTTCCCGAGTACCGTCCTGCTGGAAGTCCTACATTCATTGCATCATTACACTCCAACTCTCATAAGAAGGTGGTAGAGATGAGAAGAAAAAGCCAATTCACCGGCGACAGCAATACCATCCGTGTTGTCAATCCGACAGAAACATCGCTTAGGTACCAACTTTACTGAAAGCTTGAAGTCGGTAGCTTCCGTCCTTCGTCTTGTAGACCTGTCAATTCAACGGCCCGATTGGTTCAAGGTAAATTGAACTGGATCAATTCAAGTTTTCAAATTTCCAGCTAATTTCAAGTTTGGATTAAGTTCGGGTTCAAGTTTTTGGGGTCGAGTCATTCAAGTTTGAATCATTTCAAAATTACTTATTTGATCATTTCGAGTTCAAGTCATATAGATTTAAGTTGTTTGACTTATTCATGTTTTGTGTTTCAAATTAGGTTTTAGTGAAAAGTTTAGTTACTTTTAACATGCTTGATAAGACCTATTCATATTCTTCTTCAATGCAATTTTATTTAGTGTCTTTTTTAAAATTGATGACGATGTTTTTTTCCTGAACTTGGTTGAGAATTTTATTAATTCCATTACTAATTTACCATATAAAACCCTTAAATTATTATCATATTAATTTTTTACATATTATCATATTGAAATTTTGTAAAAATGTAAATAAAGTTAAATTAATATGCTATAAAATATACAAATTACGCAAAAATCATAAATCACATACATTTTACGATGAAAATTTTACATTTAAAAAAAAAGATAGCACTAATATATTTATTTATATCAACTAATATAATTATAACATAAAAATTCTAATAATTAAGTGATATTAAAAGGAAAATTTTCCAGAATTTTTAAAAAAATTAAAGTTTAAAACTTTGAGTATTTAAGTATTCAAGCTTATGTTACATTATACATTTATGAGTATTTTAATTTTATCATGAGAGTAAATAAATAATTTAATTTAATTTTTAGTCACTCAATTTGCATTTATAAAAAACTTATAAAGTTATAAATGGTTTTCAACCACGGTTAATGGTGAAGTCAACCATAGTTAGTCTTTGCCTATGTTTCTTTACGATATTTTAGTTTCAGTTTATATCACCCGTACGAGATATTGATGCCAGCTAAATAAATCTTAATAGTACAAAAAATTTTTATGAAAAATTGATAATTACAACTTTAAATAAAAAGAAATAAAAATTTTAATTGAAGTACTAATTTTCTGATAAATTAATTTATTTATTTTTTAAAATAAATAGGTAAATACAAGGTATCCATCCTACTTTTACCATATATATATATATATATATATCATCTTTATCATCGTTAAGAGTATATATCATCATTAAGAGTATGTCAGAGTGAGGGCAAACCTATTTTCTGTCTTCTTTTTTTCAATGTTTGGTTTTTAAGGGAAAAAAAAGGAGTAAGAGATTTACAATTAATTGTCTTAAAATTTAATGAACTGGTTTTTCATTTCATCTTCTCTCTTTAAATCCCCTTGTTCAAACTTCAACATTTTCTGCAGTTTTTTGTAAAAAAATGGAGCTTGAAAAAAGCTTAGACCCAAATCTATGGCATGCATGTGCTGGATCCATGGTTCAAATCCCACCAATAAACTCCAAAGTCTATTATTTCCCTCAAGGCCATGCCGAGCACTCACTTAACTCGGTGGATTTCCCGTTTTCTCGTCAAATCCCACCTCTTGTTCTTTGCCGAGTTGACTCGGTCAAATTCATGGCCGATGTTGAAACCGATGAAGTATATGCCAAGATCATGCTTACGCCATTACAGAACAACAAGCCTGATGTTGGAGACGATGATGGTGTTTCAAATGGCGGCTGTAATAATATTGAAAAAAAGGCTGCTTCTTTTGCTAAGACGTTGACTCAATCCGATGCTAACAACGGCGGTGGGTTTTCCGTTCCGAGATACTGTGCTGAAACCATTTTTCCCGCGTTGGATTATAGTGCCGATCCTCCGGTTCAAACCGTCGTCGCCGTTGATGTTCATGGTCAGCTATGGAAGTTCAGGCATATTTATAGGGGAACTCCGAGGAGACATTTGTTGACTACAGGTTGGAGTGCTTTCGTCAACCGGAAAAAACTCGTTGCCGGCGACTCAGTCGTGTTCTTGAGAGCCGAGAACGGTGGAATTCGTGTCGGGATCAGGCGAGCCAAGCTTGGGATTGGGGATGGTGATTGTTATGGAAGTTTGGGTTTTTATGGGGATTCAAAAAGGAACGGAAAAGTGAAGCCGGAGGAGGTTTTGGAGGCGGCGAAGGCGGCTTCCGGTGGCCGGAAGTCGTTCGAGGTTGTTTATTATCCGAGAACAAGCAGGCCGGAGTTTTGTGTTAGGGCATCTGCAGTGAATACAGCAATGAAGGTCCCTTGGTGTTGTGGCATGAGGTTCAAAATGGCTTTCGAGACTGAAGATTCTTCTAGAATTAGTTGGTTCGTCGGAACCATATCGTCCGTTCAAGTTGCCGATCCGGTCCGGTGGCCGGACTCGCCGTGGCGGCTTCTTGAGGTACAATATTCGATCCTCATTCACATATTCTTTGGTAAAAGTGGGATAGATTACATTTTGCAAATTACTTTTAAATTAAAAAATAAATTAATTATTTCTGTTAAAAATTTCTTTTGTCAAAATAACCCGATAATGTATCTCGTGTAAATGTATAAAGACAATTCTTAATAGTAGAATTAAATAGAAATTTTAATAGCAAAATAAATTTATTGTTCGATATAATATATATAGTTTAATTTGTCATTTTTTTTTAGTAAAAGGCAAAATACAATCGGATTTTTAATACATAGACTTTTTTGGTACTTTTACCCATATTTATTTGTACATTAGCTGATTTGTATGTGTAGAACAATAGTAGTCTTGGACTAAAACAGAACAACATGAATCAAATTGTTACTATACGTTTCGTATCGGTTTATCCTCGCAATGCTGGTTCGGTTTTTGCTTTGCAAGTATGTTCTTGGTCATTTAACCTTATAACTGGTTTGAAATTGATTGAACCGTACTCGTTTTCGGTTCCTCGAAAGAGAAATGTACTCGACTCGTAGTAAAAAATGGATGCTTAAGCTTTTGTCGGTCCATAAACATTTTTAGCTGCCCTTCCTACTGACTTTGATAATCGATTCGCCGTTGCAGGTGACATGGGATGAACCGGATTTGCTGCAAAACGTTAACCGTGTGAATCCGTGGTCAGTTGAATTAGCATCGAACGTGCCCGCTATCCACCTCTCGCCCTTTTTACGACCGGTGAAGAAATTGCGGCTCCCTCAACACCTTGACGGACTATTAGTGCAGTCTTTTCCAAGCAAGCCCCTTAGCCCAAGCAACCCGTTTTATCGTTTATCTGATAATGCTCCTGTAGGGATACAGGGAGCCAGGCAAGTTCAATTCGGGTTACCTTTATCGGATCTCCATCTTAAAAATAACCTGAATTCGGGACTGTGCCTGTCTGGTTTCCAGCGGTTTGATCTACACGATAGAATTCCCGATACATTCACAAACAGTTGCAATAATCTATCTTGTAATAAATCCAAAATCCCGAAAAAATGCCGGTTTTTACTCTTTGGTCAGCCGATACTTACTGAGCAGCAACTGTCTCAGAGCTCTTCAAGTGAAGCTGTCTCGGAAGTTGTTAGTGGAAACAGCTGCAAAACAAAAGATTCATCCAACGGCTCAGGATCTGTTATCGGGAACCAATTCTCTCCGGAGAAGTCATCTACTGCTCGATTTTTGTGGGATTGGGACAATCGAGCCATAGAACCCTGCATGGATACCGGTCATTGCAAGGTATTCATGGAATCGGAGGATGTCGGACGAACTCTTGACCTCTCGGTTCTCGATTCTTATGAAGATTTATACAGGAGATTGGCTAACATGTTCGGAATAGAAAGATCGAAAATGTCCGGACATGTGCTGTATCGAGACGCAACCGGTGACGTCAAACGAACTGGAGATGAACCATTCAGGTATGTTTTTAAACCATTTTATCGGAACATCAAAATTTCCAAACTTTTAACTGCGGTTAGCTTCTTTCGGCTTATATTTACGCTATATTTTCGATCTTCTTTTCGGCATTGTAGTGCATTTATGAAGATCGCCAAAAGATTAACAATAAGAATGGATTCAAGCAACAATACTATTGAAAGGTATGCCAAAACATTAGTAGCTAAAGCAGTGTGTCTGATTTTGAACAACCCGACTTGTTTATACTAAACTCGGTAAACCGTCTTCTTTTTTCAGGTCACGGCTCACCGGAACCCGAGCTGCGGAAAATGGATTTCATGGATCAAACAAGACAGGTCCTTTAAGCATATTTGCATGATTTCGAGCCTATGTATTCTGTTGTACAGGTTTCTTGTCTTTGTGTAAAATATCTTCAAAAAGAACATTTAAATGTCTTGTAATTTGTTGAATGTTATTAGTAAATTATTCTCAATGTTACCAAAATTATTAGTAAATTTATGTTTTTATTAATTTCAAAAAGTTACAAAATAGTCATTGAATTATTCTCATAAATTTGAAAAATGCCTTGCCCTCGAGTGTGGTTTGAACTATTGATTTGCATAACTAAAAAAGAACCAATTAAGCTTATGAGATTTTCAATTTTTCTTTTCAATATAGAGTTGATGGACCTCTTAATGCATCTTGTATTATTTTCGGTCAAGATTTTATCTCTTGATTTTATAGAGAGTCTCGAGTGCCTAAGGTTACTTGAAAAAGCAACTAATTCAACCTCACGGAAAAATGATTGAGTTTGGTCGATAATTTCATACAATGAACTGAAAGCGCTCTTTATTTTAAAGAAAAAAAAATTAACTTATTCACATTTTATTTAATGATCAAAAGTGGATTATAATCAAATTATATTAAATTAAAATACAACAATTAAATTGAGAAATTAAAATCATAATTTAACCCATAAAAAATGTCAACAAATTTTTCATCTTATTACCATTATTGATTTAAGCAAAAATCTTTGGATCTCCATGAAAAAAGAATAAGAAAAAATGGGATTGTTTTGGGATCATAAACACAGAAAACATGGAAGACTTTACTTTCTCAATAGGTTTGAAAATTACTGGATTTTGTGAAAACTAAAAAAAATATATATTTAAAATCCCAAAAAATAATAAATAAAATAGAAACAGCCACACGTGAGGATGAGACCAATCATCAAACAGCTAAAGCCTTGAAAGTTGGGATGAGATGTGATCAATCAAAGCAAATCACGGTCCCACGTGTGGCCCTCCTTTTTCGTCGCCGTTTTGATGGTTGAGCTTCTTTGCTCCCTTATTAAAAATAAATTTTATTTGTTTAATCTAAAATTAAAAAAAAAATAAAAGTATAATGGGGATTAAAGGTCAAAAAAAAAAGAGGCATAGAACACTGAATCCAAAAAGGTTGTATTAATGGTGTCTTAAATGTTGTAAGAACCAAGTGCTGAGTTTTCATCCACTTTGAACAATTTATCCACATAAATAAATTTTATGTGAACAATTAATAATTAATTAATTAATTAATTAAATAACCCAAGATCCAAGAATTATGAGTTGTGATTTTTAATTTTAAAATATTTATTTAAGCTTTATCAAAATGTATAAGTTGTAAATTTAATCATTGTATTTAAATTTATTTAAGTTTAATTTTGCATTATTTGAATTGGTAAATTTAATCTTTATTTTTTTTTAATTTTGAAACTTCAATATTGATACAAACTATTCCGATTAAAGCTATCTTGCATTAACGTAAATTTGTCAATTTAATTCGTATTCTCTAATTGGATTATTCTTAACCCATATAATTTTTAAATTTTTAAATTTTGATCTTGGCACAAACGATAGCCATATAATCTATTAACGAGTACTTTTTGAGCGATATGTAAAAATAACAAGCTGGCATGACATTAAATTTGAAAGTAACAGAACTTAATGAATTTAATAGCTATAATTTCTTTACAACTGAAATTTTAAATTTTGAAGAATAAAAAATTTAAAATGACAATTAAATTATATGGACTAAATCAACTGCTTAATCATGGTACAAGAACTAATTAAAATGTAACATTTAATTATTAAATTAAAATGAAAAAAACATTTTTTTAGTTTAAAAACTATATGAAGTTATAATTTTATTTTTCAATTCCAAAAGATTTTAGTATTAATTCATTTAAGTGTACTAAATAAATAATAATTAAATAAAAGGAAGGCGGGGAAAATAGTGTTTTTGTTTTACAAGCATGTAATAAAACGACAGAGATTTGATGACACGGCGTGATGTCGGCGTCCGTGCGGTGGGACCCACACAAGTGAGATTTTCTTAGATCTCTTAGATAAAAAGGTCACTTCATTCATTTATTTTTTTCCAACAAGTTGTACGGCTGAGATTAATTCCATCTGTGTCTGATGTACGACCGTGATTTGATCCGTTTTTACCGCCGCCTTTGAAGCATTGAAAGGTCAACATATCATTAAGAAAAGAAAAAAAGAAAAACCAAACAATCTGATCTCCTCATAGTCAACAAAAAGTACAGTCAGTAAAAGATATTGAGATTTTGACTTATCGCGATATTTTCAACTCTCCAATTCCAATTTCCTTTTCTCGGATATATTTGAAGTATGATAAATATATTTCTTAATATGTATATTTAGAATTCCTCTTACTATATATTTTATAATTTTTTATATAATACAATCTTTAGTTTTAGTATTTTTATATTTTTAAAATTAAAATACAACCAATAACACCATTGATAATATATATTCAAAATTGAACGAAATTAGTTAACTATGTTATCAAATAAATAAATGAAAACTAAATTCTAAAATTCAAAATAAAATAATCAAATAGCCCTTTAATTTTACACAAGCGAATTATACACTACCATACCTTCCACTTCAATGAATAAATTTTATTTACCTTAAAAATATTTTACTTTATTTACTACATAATTCAAAATTTATCTTTTAATTTACTATTACAACAAGTGCTTAAAATGCATTTTCACTCCGATTTAAGAGTTTTAAAGTATAACCCTAGATAATAAATCTAAATAACTACAATCAGAAGCAATTATTACAAAGCACAACTGAATTAAAAATCGAAAATATATCTGAATCCTCTTATGATGAAACATAAACCAAAATAAAACATCAATATTTTTTTTTCTTATTTTTGGGTTGGTAATTAAAGGAAAAGGCAAAAAAGAACAGAACATCACATGTGATGTATGATTGTATTGCATAAAAGGAGTAGTTAGGTGTTTTGTTTGATCGCATTGTCTAAATTATTAATATGGTTGGACAGTCATGACATGTTTCTTTATAAAATAATCAATACGTTATTATTATTATTATTATTATTATTATTATTATTATTATATATGTTCACATTTAATAGATCTTAAATAAGGATTTCACAAATTCATCCTATTCGAAATCATTATTTAATAATAAAATATTTAAATTTTAATTATAAAAAAATCTTTTAAGTAACAGAAAAGAGAAAATATGACCAACCTCAAATCACTAACAAGATTTGGAATAAATAATAATAATAATAATGATGAGTAAGAAAATAATAAAATAACTAAAATGAACAGTAATACCCATAACTAGCACAGCTTACCGTTTAACCCCTCTGGTCTGGAAACAAAATATTTTACTGTACATACGGTGAAATTTTGCTTTTGCTGACGTGGCCCAAACCAAAATTGTGTGATCCAAATTCCTATTCCAAAACAGTAACTTCACGATCAACCCTCCAATAGTTTGAATCATTGAACTCCTTTATCCCGGTGGACTCGTCAGATTTCTCCTTTTCCGGTATGGGTATACCACTACCGTTCCTCTTCAATGCTCTGGCTTCGCCAACTATTCCTTCTTTTAGAGCTTGTTCCATTGGCTTCTCCGTACCTTCTAATTCCACTCCTACGAATTCAACGTCCTCTTCGAACAAAGACGGCACCAGTGGTGGAGATTTCTGACTCATGTCACTGCTCATTGATCCCTCACTTGAATCCATTGCGTCCGAGGAACCATTCGGAAGTATGGATTCCCCGTTTGGAAGGGACTCTCCATCAGTCATCACTGTGTCGATAGGACTCGGTGGGTTGACATCCGGATTGTCATCGTCGAGAAATGGATTCTTACTTGAACCGACTACTTGCAAACCCGAAGGTGAAGGCCTACCTCCAAACAAGTTTTCGTTTTCTTGCGGATTCAAGTCTCCACTGCTCACGGAGTTGCTGAACCCATTCATCGGATTGGAAGTAGATGTGCTGTTTTCGTTCATCTCGTCATCCTCTCCAACTACCACCTCGTCATCACTACTGCTGTTATTACTGTTTGTAGTGCCATTCAAGTTAATCTCATGCATCACTTCGGTTGGGGATATGGCCATAGGTACATTACTGGTTCCTTCATCTTGGAATGCAAACCAGTTGGAATTTGTAAACAGACTGCTGTATTAGAAAAACATGAGCTGTAATTGCCATCAATACAGCTACCTTATAAAAATACGATACAGAGCATCTTTGGAGGTATGTCCTCACACGCATGTGTTGAACACGGGTATATCCACAAAAATGAAAAATCGAAGCAACATGAACAGTGAGTAACGAACAACAATAAAAATACACTAATTGGTGGTTCATGAACCTCTGACTCGGACTCACGTGAGTGTCAGACACAGATAGAGATCATATTCTTTTTTAAGGTTTTCTATGCATTCGGAGCATCTTTGGAGGTATGTCCTCATATCGTATTCAACATAGGTATATCCACAAAAATGAAAAGTTAGAGCAACATGGACAATGACAATCAATGAGTTACGAACAACAATAAAATTACACTAATTGGTGGTTCATGAACCTCGGACTCAAGTGTGAGTGTCAAACATAGATATGGATCATTTTTCTTTAAAGGTTTTCTATGCATTCGGAGCATCTTTGGAGGTACGGCCTCATATCCATTTGTTAAAAACACAGGTATATCCAGAAAAATGAAAAGTTGGAGCAACATGAACAATGAGTAATGAACAACAATATACAATATACAATAACATAATTGGTGGTTCGTGAACCTCTGACTCAGACTCAAGTGTGTGTGTCAGACACAGATATAGATAACTTTTTTTAAAGGTTTTCTATGCATTTGCATCTTTGGAGGTTTGTCCTCGTATCCACAAAAATGAAAAGTCCGAACAACATGAACAATGAGTAACAAACAAGAAAACTCACCTCCCCTGATCATCACCGAGCCTCAAGGATGATATGACAACCTCAGCAGATTCATCATCAAAGTTTATATCCTGCACATTCAAACACAAATTTACAGTAAATTTTGATGTCAAAAGAAATGAAAAACTTCCTATTTGTTCGGTTCCTCCAATAATCGTGCTGCTAGGTAAATAGATAAGACTTTGAAAGACCAACCTAACAGCATTTTAAACACAGAGAAAGAACTTAAACTAATTAAAAGAAATTAGAGCCACTCACCTCATCATCTCGATCAAGAGCACCACGGTCCTGAAAGCAGTTAAATAAAAACAATAAGTAAAGCAAACAGGTAGAATTCGAGATACTGTTATGAGAAGCTCAAACTACATACTTCTTCATTATTATCGTTGCCGTAGATTTTGTATCTGAAAGCTTGGCTTAGGTTATTTGCTAAAGCTGCAACATCATAATCTCTATCATGAATATCATCCTCGTCACTATCCCTTGTTCTGTCTTGCAACGATGTTGGGCGACTGGACATGAGAAAGAAAAATACACAAGGACTCTTTAAATGATTTCTGTTAGATCTAACAAATATGCAGTTATTATGAACAGCAATAATGTATCATGGCAGAACATGGACTCAAAAATCGGTACACTACCAGAACCTTCCCATCTGTATGCATTACTGTAAATTTAAAATAATATATATGGGAGAACTATAAGTCAAATTTTACGTCATTTTACAAATATAGAGATAATTGACCTTCAATTGCATATCCTTTTAACCTGATGGCAGTGCATATAAGAAGTGAAATAAGAGCATACCCACAAGCCCATCGATAAACATTTTCAACTGCGTTACGTTCTTGCAGAACATTAGCTTGCCACTCATTCCACTCGCTATTTTCCTATATAGAATATATGAACTTGAGTCAGCAAATTTACAAAAAATAAATTTTATATAAGTAATCCCAGCTAAATATCCTAATTCAACATATTGATCCAGCCATGCATTTCCTTATATAAAATATATGAGCTTGAGTCAGAAAATTCATAAATAAATAAATAAATTTTATATAAAGAATCCCAGCAAAATATCCTAATCAACAATTTGATCCAGCCATGAATTTACCGCCAAGGAAGAATATTGCCAAAGTGCTAAATACAACTAATTCTGATGAAATTAAATCGGATTTACTAAACCACAAAAGTCATACCGTAATTTAATCACGAAAAAAATTGTTAGCGAAAAATAAAGATGCATCTACAGCCCTTAAATCCTGACAGAAGCAATAAATATGATATCGGCAAACAGCCAATTCCACACCTGTATATATGCCTGAATACAGCTATTGCTGCTTCCCAACTGTACAAGTTTATTTGAAATACGTGTAATGTGTCCAATGTTTCCTGCCCGTGGTGCACATTTTCCAGCAGCAGGTAAAGTTGGCTGTTTGACAAGAGAAAGGGTTAAGCAAGCTCACTGCATAACCAGGTAGCATTTATAACAGCTTCTAATTATATTAGTTAAACTCCCATTAGCAAAATGCGAAAATAGCAATATGATTAACATCTACCAGATTATTGTCACCAGAAAGAATTGGCTGTTTTTCAGTTTGGAGAAATCTCCCAATTAAATCGCATTTGTGAAGAAGATGATCAAGTATTGCATCATTCTTGCTCTCCAGACATGACAATATTATACTCTCAACATGATGATGTAATGCATTGTTGTATGGATACCTGCATAATTTAAAAAAAAAGAGATGAATCTTAGCCTGCTGACAGAAAAGATCCAACACTCCCTCAAGATGGCATCGAGCATATTTCACTAGATGCAAACTTCGAATAAGTTGTTTTCACTTCATTCAAGATGACAAGTTTAAGCAAGAGCTTACTCAAAGAAGAGATCGAGAACGCGTTGAATGGTTCCTGAGCCGACCAATTCCTTTTCTGCAGCTTCATTTCCAGTTCTCAACAGGACAGCAATGAACTCCACAATCTAAAGAAAATAATAATAACATAATACATAAATAACAAAATAAATTATGATACAGACCCGAAAAAAGTCAGACATGCATTGATTACGAACACGAAATAAATCAAAGAGGTGTCAAGTTGGGTATTTCATGTTGATTGGCACACAACTCCTTTGAGAATATAAAATGAACCTTTAGGCGATGCTTCCCTAGAGGTGGCCTTAATTCTCCATACGTGGTAGGCAAAATCTTCTCATCAGATGATACATTCAAAAGCATGAGTAAGTCCCCTGCACAACAAGATGCAGCCTTGAACACCATGGCCAAACTAAAAGCCAACATGTTACATGCAACAAGGAATATGTGAAAACTATTATGACTTACAAAAAAGGGGGAAAAAAACACTCACCAAGTTTAGGGAGCATTGCATTGATAGTCTCAGGATTTACAGGGATTGGAGGCTCATACATATGTTGATTTCGGAAATAATGCATCAAGGGAGAAGCAATGGCTGATCTTTTTGGATCCAACAATGAAATACAAACTGAGAGAGAGTGTACAAGGCCATATTTTGAATGTGAATCTTCCAATGCATGGCCAAATATCCTTGCAACAAAACTGTCATACATGTGCAAAATTACAGGTCAAGTCACAAACATATACACAATGGAGAACTGAGATGATGATGCGGGTTCAGAAGAGATAAGAAGGAACTAGATCTCACAAACCTTGGACTAGAGAGCTTAGTGGCTAAAGCTGATGGGGCATTCCGTGTTATTGCACATAATGTTTCTGCTGCATTACCATGAACTTCAGGTGGGCACTAGTCGTTTTAAAAAACATGTGAGACACTTGTTACAAAGTATGATATGTCACTACAAGGATAAAACAGAAAATTTGCACTTACTGATGGATTCAATTTATCCACGATCATTTCCAGCAAATTGCTATCAGCTAACCATTGCATTACATCCAAAAAATTAGGATACACATGATCATCAGCACCTACTAACCGAACCAAAACCTGTGAAAAGGCACAAACTTATATCAAATTTCACCCAAAAATATTTAATGAAAAACCATATGAAACCCACTGCTGCAATAAAACAACACAGAATATCTTGGTTACCTCCATGATGGAAGTGATTCCTATCAAATCAACCAGTTGGCGCAACACCTCTTGATGTGTCTGTTAACAACTTGTCTCAGTAAATCCCTATAAATAGATTAAAAAATATATTCTATCTTTTGTAGTTAATGGATCATAAACTACCAACAAGCTCAACTTTGTCATTCAAATTACTAGATTTACAGCATTTTACCATGCCAAATCCAGAGAACCAGCTCACTAGAGAAAAAGGTTTAGATAAAGTCCACAGAATTTATTACAACACTAATTAAGCATGTTTAACTATGCTTACAGATGAAAATTTTTATAGCTGGATCATGCATGTCCATGTCAAATAAGCCATGCAAAGCTCAATTTTGGGAACAAGGTAAAGTTCAAATCGGAAGTGCAATTCATAGAAGAAGCTTACAACATATTTGCAAGAAGTCTAAGTGATAATAAACAAAAAAGCTTTACTTACTTGGACATAGTGCATAAGTGGAATAGTCTTCCGTAGCATGAGGCATATAACAACCTAATGTCCAAAGGAAATGGAATGTATCAAGTGGTGATAATAAGCAAAGTAGTAATCATAGAAAACATGACATAAAAAAACACACAGAAAAAATCAGAACATGAACAACACACCTTGCTGAAATAACCAGCTAGCAAAGCACTATGAGAACGGTTCGTTTCCAAGAAGGAGAAAAGCAAGTTCATGAACTGCAACAAAGGAAAAAGCATATGAAACAAAATCATAGCAATTTCCATAACTAAAGATGCATAATCAAGAATGAAAATGGAACCCATACCTCTTCATCCTCAATTAAAGTCTTCAGAATAACATCAATCTCACATGTAAATATCTCGCAGGCAATGAATGGGAACCTAGACATAAAAATGAAAAGATCATCAAGAAAAGAGAAGAATAAACATCAGAAAAGTTACAAGACAAGAAAACAGTAAGAAATCTAGTCAGTATCATTCCAGATGAAAATGACATACTTGAAGGTCCGTTTGCTGTCATCATCTTCTGAAGGTTCTTCGACAATATATCGCAATAACTGCTCAACTTGGGCTCTATCTCGTAGACTGAACATTAAAGAATTAAGTACGTAATGAGCATCAAGCAAGACTAATTCTCACTCAAATTACACAAACCCTTCAAAATTTTAATTGTAGCAAATAACTTCTACATTCCAACCAATTACAACAGAGTAGAAAATGATAAAATATAGAAAACATAATGAAAATTAGTGAAAGGCATGAAAATTACAAATTGATTAGTCGACTATTTAAAGCTTTGCACTCTTGGATTATTTCTTCCTCATCAAGAAGCTCTTCCAAAGTAAAGTTTTCCTTGTCTAATATCGACTCCACCTACAAAAGAATATCCATCAATGAAACTAACCAAATCCCAATAAATACACTCATCAATGTCCTTTAGAACAATTCACTTGAAATGGAGAACCAGCATCAATCTAGAAAATAACCATATCTACATAGTTTAAATGATTCTCGCAAATTAGATAGCTTGAAATAAAAGGACCTCCAGTCATTTCCAACTTCAAAAAAAAGCTTAAAAATCAAAATGATTTCATCGATTTAAATAAAATGAATATTCCCAACGATGCGGACAAATTTAAGTCACTGAATCAACTTTATTACACAACCGATGAATCCAAAGTAAAATTTCAAATTAACTAAGCAACAAGAACATCATTTAATTCGTTCCAACCAACAAGAAAATAAAAATGTTCAATACATAGTATAAAGATTGCTCCCTAAGTAACCCTTATTAAAATCAGTACTTAAAAAATTTTTAAAATTTAAAAAAAAATGTAATTAATTATTCAATTTACTCACGGGAGAAGAAGCAGACATGGATGTGAGCCTCCAAAACATGGTGAAGAGAATCAAACGGTTTTTAAACAGATGAGCTGAATAGATCTGTAAACCCTAAAAATTAACCAACGAATCTAGGAATTGTTCAAAGATTGCTTTGAATGAAAACGCGGGAGTTCAAAAAGAGGGCGGAATCTAAAAACCCTAATGCTTTGTTGTTAAATGAAATAGAAAAAAAAATGGATCGATTTTTTTTTTTTTAATATGAAGCCGATGAAGATTGTAGTAATAGTAGCCGAGGGTAATGAAACAAAAGAGAAGGTGGGCCGGTGGGGGAGAGGTGATGGATGGCAAAAAAAAAAATTGAAATGTATTTGACACGTGCGACTTGATTATTTTATTTTTTGATTTCCCAATGTACCCCTGGAATTTGATAAAACAAAATTAGGTTAAATTACACTTAAGGTCACTAAACTATTAGTAAGCTTAAGTTTTGATAAATTAACTTTAAAAAGTTACAAAATGGTCACTAAATTATTTGAAAGTGTTTATTTAAGTCATTAGACTGTTAAAATCGTTGTTATATGGCCTTTTTAATTCGCATTGTTGGCATCAATCAAAAATTCTTTTTCTCCTTCTTTTCTATAATTTAATTTTTTTTCATGAAATATCTTTGAATGTCATGAATCTACATACCAAAATCCAATGAATTTTCTTTTTCGATCTCTGACACTGGCCATTAGATTGACTTAGAACTAAGGTATGTTCTTCTACTTGTCCATATGTACTAATCCATTATACTGATAGTTGAATCGTTACTTGGAGCTTGCTGTAGTACTTTTAAAAAAATTAACAGTCTAGTGGCTTGAATAATTTTTTTTGAATAGTTCAATAACCATATTGTAACTTTTTGAAGTTAGGTGACCAAAACGTAAACTTCCTAATAATTTAGTGACCTCGAGTGTAGTTTACCCCGAAAATTAAGGATTACTTTCATCAAACGTCTCCAAATTATTGTTTATATTTTTAGTTTGGTCCTTGAATTTCAAAACATTTAAATTGATACTTCAAACATTGCATTAATAAGGATTTTTTTTCCATCTTCCTAACCACCAATTTAGTCATAGTTTTTTGAATCGACCAATTGATTGATTAATCTAAGAACCTATGGTCCAACTAGTTTAATCCATAGTAATAAACCGAAGAAGAGTTGAATCTGTAAAACACTGATTGAACCAGATAAAAAATTGATTAACAAATTGTTTGGACCAAATTCAAATTGTTCACAAGGTAGGTACATAAATCTAATTTTTTTTTATTTTTTGTGTTTTTAATATGCTTAGCATCATATGTAAGTTAATATTTAACATCCAAGCTTATGGCTAAGCTAACAAAATGACCTAATTAATATATTATTGATGCTTTAAGGATTCAATCAGAATTTTTAAAATTTTAGACAATTTAAAATCATGATCATTGTTTAGGGATCTACAGTGAAAATAATCCAATCAATAAATAAAATAATTTACCTTTTGTTTGCTTTTCATGCAACATTTTTAATATTTCTTTTAGTTTTCAAATAGATGTAGGAGGAAATTGACAATAATCTTTTCATAATTATTACCTTATCGATAAATTTAAATTTTAGTCCTTGTATTTTTTATTTTTCAAGTTCATTATAATTTTCTTAGTTCTTTTTCTTAAATGTCACCAACAAATTTAACAAAATAAATTTAAAAACATTAACAATTTTGAACCTACATTTTTTAAATCTGAAAAGTAAAAAAAAAAAAAGAAATTCTGAAATAAAATTGCAAGGACTAAATTTTTAATTTACGAAAAATACAGGACCTGTAACATTTTAACCATTTCATTTTAAACAATACTTGGGGTGCACTAGAAATATCTTAATTAGATTAATAAAATGCAAACCTGAGCTGAACTTTCTCTGTTCTTTTTCATTTCTCCTTTTCTGATTTTGTTCATCAAATTCATGTTTTGGCTAGAGAGAAAAAAAACTGGGGATTCGGAAATTTTAATTTATAATTTTCTTTTTTGTTCACACAAAAGACCAGTTTATAAAAGAGAATGCCAAGCAATGGACAGTGTTTGCATCAGCTGCAAGTACTTTCCAAGCAACAGCTTGCTCATACGAGACATGGCGGCCCATTGTCGACATGCAAACTCCGGCCAGCAAGTGAGTGAATCCCTGTTAAAGAGAGTATAGAATGTGTTACGAGATGAATTTTCCATATTCATCAGCCGAACAGTTTAAAGTCGGGTTGAAACTAGTATGGTGCGGTTAATACTAACCTGCTGCATCAACTTGGTGAAATCAGAGCACAATGCCTTGCGTCCCGACTCGTCGAATATTTTGTCCAGTGTGATGTCTTGTAGAGCCACTAGAGTTGTCTCGAGCATGTCTAGACCGGCCTGATTTGCGAAGATGAAAACCGGCACTGACTGAAAAATGAAAAAAATGGAAGCATTACTCGAGAATTATGAGCTTCTAGTATTCATTTTTTTCGATGGAACCATTACCGTACCTTCAACGAACAACACAATATTGCATCCTGATGTTGCCAAAGATTCTTCAATACTGAGTCGCCACCAAGTGATTCAGATTTCAACAACTCTTCCCCCAAATGGAAACTGCGGAAAAAAGAAACAAAAACGACCCGTTAGCAAAGAGGCATGGGTTCGGTGGGAATGCATGAGCTGATTCAGAAGCACGAAAAATTCTAGCATGGGTTAAAGTACCATGGAAGCCCATGTACAGTGTCAATTTACATTTTACCCCTCTAATAAAAAAATAGCAAATTATCAAAAAGCAAATTAATTATTTCTGTTAAAAAATCCATCTATTTGTATTGTTAAAAATTGACTAGACTAATGAAAGACATATACCTCATACTGACATACGGGGACAATTTTTTAACAGTAAAAATTGATAGAAATTTTAACAGGACCAGTTTGCTCTTTTATCTAACATATAAGGACTATTTGTCCATTTTTGAGTAAAGAGAGCAAAATGCAATCTAACTCTCAAGTATAGAAACTTTAATGGTACTTTTACCCTCTAGCGTGGCATGTTAGTGACAACTACTAATGTTTTTCTAAGCAACTTGCCTGTAGCTCTGGCAGATCCAATGAGCCAACGTAAGTGCTTCAGGAGAACCTGGAGATGGCTTTGGTCCTATAGTTGGGCTCGATCCGCATGGAGATATGGCCATAGCAACCCTCTGGACAGAAGAAATGACGCTACGGACATACTGGCGTGCCATGGTCGCAACATTATCCTGAAGATTTGTATCGAAGGGAAACTGGAAGGCAATTGTCAACACCGATCGTGCATTCTGACTCGGAGAATCTCCGGCAGCTTGGCTTGTTGCAGGCCCCACTTCGAGACTCGAAGTAAGATCCAAAGTCCGATTTGTAGCCAACGAATCCTATGTATCAGAATGAATAATAATAACACCATCACTGATCATCGATATGAGAAATGATTAACAGAAAAACTCAGGTGCAGTGAAACCTAACTGGTTTTGACTCCAACGGGATAATGCGGAATCCCGAAGGTAGAAAGGCAGCATCATCCGGAAACATCTCATCTATTGGTGCAAACACAAGCTCCGAACAGGCCCCAACCGCATTGTCATCAATTCCACTACATATCTGCAAAGAAAATAATACAAATATGAACAAATTTTAAATAAACTGACATCACGATTTTAACCTTTATGAGGCGACGAGTATTAATTAATGTAATGAATCAGAACACAACCAATAAAGTTAAAGTGTCCACAGTTTAATATTCCAATTTAACACGGAAATAAACATAAACATTGAACCAGGAATTGTTAAAAAGCACCTGTAATAGATGAATGTCCCTTGATAGAAACGCGTCTTCTTGCGTAAGAGACTGGCCTTCGAGTCTTATAACTTCGAGCAGCTGACATATAATAAATAACCAATCTATTTTACTCAAATTCAGTTGTATAGGACACTGTTTGTGTCCAACACGGGTACTTCAAGAAAAATGAACATAGAAGATATACCTCTTCGTGTTCGACCGTCTGGCCGAGTGGCATGATGATCTGACTCCCAGTAAAACTTGTAGGTCTCATTCCAGGATAAGCATATGTTCCGGCCTTCAATGATGCAGCTGAATAAGCATCGACATTGAAATCAGCCCATTCCAAACGATGTTCCCTCAAGAATCGGACAAGAACAGCAGGAGGAACATTCTGACACAAATAGCAACAAAGGTAATATGGAAAAGAAAACTTGCTTACTATGTGAATAATTTTGTTAGGATAAACTACACTAATAGTCACTCAACTATTAATAATTTTTTTTTTGTCAACAAACTATGAAAAGTTACAAAATGAACACCTAACTATTCAAAATTTTCTTTTTTGGTCACCAACTGTTAAATTACTATCAAAAAGATAACTTGACAACTTTTAAAATTCGCATCATAACAACTTTAACCCTCAATATTTATAAATTGTGTCAATATAGTCTTGATTCCAAAATAATAACCCTCAACATTTAAACAATGTGCAATGTGGACTTTGTTTTTGCAGTTTTACTTTCATTTGTCACAAAGAAAAGCAAAATCGGAGGGGAAAAAGGACCAAATTACACAATGTGTAAGCGTTAAGGGTTAATTTTTGTAGAATCAAGACTACATTGACACAATATATAAATGTTGAGGGTTCAGTTGCTATTATGCCAATTTTAAAAGCAGTTCCATCTACCATTTAACGGTTGGTGACCAAAAAGTAAAAAATCGAAAAAGAAACTTACTAAGAGTTGGGTGACTGCAAGTGTAGTCTACCCATTTTGTTAATACAGTCAGGCATTGCACATATGATAATGGTTTTGAACTTACTTGAAGCAGCATGGATGCCTTTGCACATAGAACACCCCCGAGGAATGAAAGACCGGTGGTCAAATTCGAACTGTTGCTCAAGCTCTTGCCGGAATTAATAGCAATTATCACATCCTCTGTACCATCACAATTCATTATCGACCAGCCATCTTCGTTGAATCCATTTATTGCCTCATTGAAGCCCCTGCAAGTAAATGATAGTCGCATGATACTTCAATGAAACTAAAGAGGAATGCTCGGGTAAATGGCTTGTGGACATACACATGTGAATCTTTTTTCCAATATCAAACTTGTATTTAAATCGGGTTTAATATAATCTTGTAGTTACCTGCTTAATCTTTGGCTAAATGTTCTAAGCACAGCAGGCTGCCTGCCCAAACTGTAAACCACCTCGCCGCTTGTCTCTTGAGCAATCTGCCTAACATAGCGCAGCGCCTTCACATACTTTGATTAATCAGTAACTCTAAAAAATGTCATTCAAGGCAATAGGAACGAAAATTGAAGAAACTTTTCGTGTTTTGCTATTTTATCATAAAAAAAAGAATTTATAAAACACATCCACATTGTCCAACATGTGTCCAAATTTGTCTCGATTCCCGGTAATGATGTTAAATGTCTGATATTTTTAGAGTTACACTAACCATAGTACATTATCACCTTACAATAACGAAACTACTCACCGGAATAGTCATTTTCTGAGCAATTACTCCGGATGATTCGTAAAGGGGGCGCAAGACCTCCGGCACACTCCATGCCTGCATCAATAAGGTGTCCCAAAATTAAGTTTTGTCGTCCAAAGATGTCTGAAAAACCTATGTTACTCAGATTCATGGTACATCCAATATTCTCCAAGTTCTTCTATATACTTCGAGAGTCATGTTCCCATATATTGTTGAACATGGGTACTTATGAAAAAATAGAGAAGTCAGTGCAGGGACGAAGCCAAAAAATTGCTTTAGGTGGGGCTAGAGATGAACCATAAATTATTAGAGGGCCAAAGTGTAATTTACCGTTATACTAACATGTAATTTCATAAAAAATTAAGGGGCTAAATGGCAAATCTACTATTTTTGGGCCCTAAGTCAAAGCAACGTAGCTGAAAAGTACCTACGTGTTAGGTCGTACCTCAAGATTCAAGTGGTCAACAATATGGATAATCGACCCTCCACCCTCACAAGGCCTAATCAAATAGCCACTAGGAAGCACTTCAGCTCTCACAAATTGAGCTGCGGAAGCCACACTCGGGCCAGCACCGGAACCCGAAAGAGACCTCTCACATACCTTGGAAAAGAGACCAAAAGGAAAAATAAAGAAGAAGCATGCATATCAAGTTACTTGTACATAGCATTGATCTGCATCATTTATTACATGACAAGTACACGACATACATACCACGAGACTGCCGTTCTCTAAAGTTGTAGTGTATCTTAGAGTCCAAAAGTCCCTTGCAGGAGCCAATGTAGTAGGAGCAAACATCTAAAAAAAGTTATCGTTTTTAGTCTCCTCGTGATAAGAGAGTAAGCTTCTAATAGGTAAAAATATCATGGAGGCTCCTGTACAGGTATCAGATTGCATTTTGGCCCATTTACTCAAAAAATGGGCAAATTAGCCCATGTATACTAGATCAAAGCGCAAATTAATCCTTTCTGTCGAAAATTTCACTCGTTTCTACTGTAAAAAAAGGCATGACTGACAGAATAATCAAACAGTGACACGTGGCGTGCCACGTGTGCCTCATGCTAACGTATATGGATCAGTTTTTAACGGTAGATATGGAGAAAATTTTTAACAAAAAGACTAATTTGCCCCTTTTTTACTGGAGGAGGCAAAATACAATTCAGCTCTTACTACAAGGGCCTCCACGGTACTTTTACCGCTTCCAATAACATAAAATGAAATAGATCTTCTTCACCTGTGTGTATACAAGCTCAATCGTACCACCATTGCCAGCTGGAAACATGGTGAAAACTTCAAGCTTCCGACAGTCCCGGAACCAAGATGGACGATCTTTAAGAATCTCTGCAATCTATTAACAATAATTGTTTTGCTCAAATCAAACCATGCTATGAATATTAAATAAAAACGTCTTGATTCTCCATAATGACAATAAGAATTTCATACCTTTGTAGGTTCTAAACTTACAAGACCACAAGCTCGAGCTGCCATTCCACTACAACTTTGGGAAATGGCAAATATCCCAACTGAATCTGGACCAGGCTGACAATAGATAAACCAATGGGGTTTAGCCATCCCGATTGGTGACGCAAGAAAAATAATGGTAAACTACACTAGTAGTCACCCAATTATTAGTATTTTTTTTTGGCCACCCAACCATGAAAAATTACAAAATAGTTACCCAACTTATAGTAAAATTGGACACCCAACTATTCAATTTATCTTTTTTTTAAATGAAAACACCCCAAAATCCAAGATAGTTGGGTGACTAAAAAAGACAAAATTGAATAGTTAAGTGACCATTTTATAACTTTTCAAAATTGGATAACTAAAAAAATATTTTACTAATAATTGGGTGATTACTAATATCGTTTATCCAAAATAATATCACTAGCATCCTCATAGAACAATGACAAACCTTCATCCCAGGCATCTGGACCCAATTGACAGCAGTTCCCGTAGCCTTGGAAAGGAACTCTGCCAAGGTCTCCTCCGCGATAGAGAGGAGTCTGGTAATAACATAATGAAATCCATCAAATTCATTAGCAAAATATAACGAAAGAAAGAGATAGCAAGAGTGAGTACTGGTTCATCGTAGTTAATAGTTTAACTTACCCAGCAGGGTTATTAGCATTTCTCAGTGAATGCTGAGGAGTGGTTACCGCAGAGTCACAGCTCGCATCAGTCGCCGATGCCTACAAAGCAATCCCGAAAATATAAACAGCAACATACAAGTGGAAATGTTCATGTATAAGCATAATCTTTGTTTATATGTATGGAGCAAGCAGCATGCGTAAATACAAAAGGCACATTCAACGAACCGAATTGTAGATATATGGAAACAAGTCAAAGAACCATGAACACGAAAACGAACATATCTTTAGTTATAGCAATTTCCCATAACAAAGAAGTGTGCATATACACACACACACACACATGTGTGTGTGTACATATATATAGAAAGTGCCAAGAACAAGAACCATGAACACAAAAACGAAATATCTTTAGTTATAGCAATTTCCCAAAACAATCCTCTTAACACAAAGTAAGCAGTAGATGGTAAAACTATAAAAAGAAGTGTGCATATATATATATATATATATATGCAAACACATATATATATAGAAAGTGCCAAGAACAAGAGAACAAAGAAACACAATTTGAGGCAAAAAAACAAACACATGGGGAGCATAGCATGAGATACAAAATCAAACAGCAATAAACAAGTGGAATTGTTTATATCAATTGGCCAAAGTAATACTCTAAGATTGAACAAGCAACATGTGTGATATAAATACAAAAAAGGCACATTCCACGAACTGAAATGTGCATTTATGGAAACAAGTCAAAGAACCATGAATTTATAACAATTCCCCAAAACAATCCTCTTAACACAAAGTAAGCAATAGTAGGTAAAAATATAAAAGAAGTGTGCATATATATATATATATATGTATAGAATGTGCCAAGAACAGAAAAACAAAAATGCGGTGAAGGGCCGTGTATTAGGAGCTAGATTGTATTTTGCTCCTTTTATTCAAAAAGTGAACAAATTAGTCCATCTAGGTTAGATTAAAGAGCAAACTGATGTGACAAAATAACTAGACAATTACATATGACGTATCACGTTCTTATGTATAGGGACTAATTTTTAAGAGTAGAAATGGATGAAATTTTTAACACAATGACCAATTTGCTCCTTGATCTAATGTTCAAGGATTAATTTGTCCATTTTTTAAGTAGAAGGGGCAAAATGCAATACAAATCCTAGTACTAGAGCCTCTCCATGATACTTTTGTTGAAAGATGCCCAATTTGAGGCAAAACAAAAACTACATGCGAAGGCATAGCATTAGACACAAAATTCACAACGTAAACCCCATGATGACAAAATTAAGACAAGTCCGGTCTAGATAAAAGTACCATGGAGACTCCTGTAGTAAGAGTTAGATTACATTTTATTCCTTCTCAAAAAATAACAAATTAGTCCCTGCACGGTAAATCAAATAACAAATTGATCTTTCTGTTAAACTGATGATGGTAACCAACAGAGACTAATTTACCCATTTTTTGAGTGGTGGGGACAAAATCCAAACTATAGTACTTTTACAGCCCATTCCAATGGTCAAACACAAGGATCCAAGCATTAAAACTCAACAAAACATACAATTTGATACAGTTAAAGGAGTGAAAAAGGACTAAAAAGAATATACATTTACAGTATGCAATTGCTGTCTCATGTACCCATTCTCACAAACCAACTGAGAAACCTGTTTTTGCAACCTATCATTCTCTTCCATTAACAGCTTATTCATTGCTGTTAATTTTCTGTTTACTGTTTGAAGCCTTGAAGCTTCTTTCCTTTGTTTCTCTCTACACCTGCAAAAACCCCATAACCATGAAAACTAGTCATTTTTGAAATGGTTAAAATATGCCTATAATCCCTGTACAAGTATAAGGACTAAATTTCTAATTTTTCATAAGGGATATAGGCTTTAAAAAAATTTAAAATATCCTTATAGCCCTTATACTCATTGAAAATTAGAAATTTAATCTCTCCAATTTTTATATTTTAAATTTCAGTCCAATTGTTACTACTGTTATATTTTTTCAATTACATATTTTTTTTATTTCAAAATGATACACCATCCAATTTACCCAAAAAAATAACAGTCCTATCAGTTGGACTCTGAAAAGTTGGAGACTAAATTCTTATAGGATTAAATCCTTAATTTTTGAAAAGTACAGAGACTATAGACATATTTAAACCTTTAAAAAAAAAAGAAAGAAAACCCAAATTTTCCTTGCAAAACAAGAACCAAAGTTTCAAGCTTTATTTGTTTACCTGCGATTTTGGAACCAAACTTTGATCTGTTTAGGCTCAATGTTAGAAAGAATAGGACATTCCCTTATTAACTGTTGCCTACGCAAAGAACTTGGTTTTGGACATTCAGCATAAACACGTTCCAAAGCTTCAACTTGTTCAGCTGTGTACCTAACATACTTGCCTGTATCTAAATGCTTGTCTATGCTGCTTTCCCTGTTGTGATGATGTGTCATCGCCATAGCCATCTCAAAGAAGCAATCTTTGAAACAGCTGTTTGTGTTTTGATGTCTCTCGAAGATCCAATTTTTAAAACCAAAACAAAAAGGGGTCAACTCAACTGGGTTTTTTTTTTTCTTTATTACACAATAACAAAAATTGGCTCTCTTTTTTGAGAGAGCCACAAAAGTATTAGCATTAGAAAAAAGCTGGTTTTCTGAAAGAACTAAACAAAGAAATGTCAAGAGGAACACAAATCTTAACCATGATGAAGAACAAGAAAAAGGGTGTCAATAATACAAAGTGAAGGGTTCTTTCTGCAAAATATAAACTTTTTTTCTCAAAGAGATAGATAAATGAAGAGAAGAAAAAAAAAAAAAAGCTGTGAGACAGCGAGTGATCTAATAAGTCTGAGCTTGAAACAGTGAGGAATTGGAAAGAGATGAAATGAAAATTTTTATATTTCATTTGCACGCAAAACGATAAACTTGGCAGAGATTTTCTATATGAGTGTGCTCATGGAGACTGTGCCTACAAAGTCTGAAAGGGTTTAATTGCACCAAATGATCTTAAATTTTGAAATATTTTAATTGAGTCTTTATATTATCAATTAAAATATGTCATGAGTCCTTGTGCTTTTTATAAAAATTAGAATTTAGTCCTCTATTTTTAATATTTCAAAATTCAGGTTGAATTGTTAATAGTATTAAATTTGTTGGTGTGACATTTTGAAATAAAAATACTCACTTTGTAGCAATATAACTAAAACAATGATGTTGTAATGAAATTGAATTTAACATAATAATTTTAATAATGTTAACAATTAGATTTGAATTTTGAAATTTAAAAAATAGAGACTCATGACATATTTTAACCATATAAATATTGGGATGAGGTAACATTTAGTCTTGAAATTTTTTTCGTAAATATTAGTCCTTGAACTTGATAAGTTTTTCTAATTTTGGTTCATGTGATGATATGGCACTTAGTTGATAAATCTTGAGAAGGATTTAGATATAAAATGCAATATCAATCTGACGTGTGTAAACACGTGTGTTTATACTGTATGGATAGTTTGGATTTGATTCATTTATTATTTATTAATAGTTTGTCCTTTTTTAACATGTCTAATTTTAGTTGCACGTGCTATAAAAATATAAACGTTTACAATTTAATCCATATATTTTAAATATTTTTCACGTCATATCCAATATTTCAATTAAGATCTAAATTAACAGGTAAGCTAACAGAGTAACTTGACTGGCATAATGTTGGTACTGAATTAGAATATTTTGAAATTTATATACTAATTTAGAATATGGATTATAGTTAGGGGTCGATGGAATTAACCCAAAGAAATATGAGATTGATAAAAATATTTTATATATTTTATATTATTTATAATTAAAAGGTTTTGAACTCTCACCCTTATTTTTATATTAAAAATAATTTTATAATTTATTTTATATTTAAAAACTTATAATCAAATTCCCTTTTCAATTTGGTTTGATAACTTTAATAAAACCCTGTATTTACACTAAAATTAACAGTAAAATACGAATTATTAAACCAATAATTGATATATTGATTAAATGAGCAAAATCTTACCAATTTGTGTTTTTCATTTTATTTAATATATAAAATTATTTTGGATTTCTGTGTCTTTATCCTTGTCTTTTGTCTTTGTCTTGTAGGGTTAGGTGTTTGGTTATCAACATATCAAGTGATTACAGATAGGATTAGTTCAAATATCTCTGTTTTTATTTGTCTAATTGTCTTTTTTATTTTATTTTTTTAATAATTTTTATGTTTGTTCAACATTATTTCTTAAGTTCAATAATTGTTGTTCATGCACCAATCTTATTTTTCTTTGTTTCTTTTAGGTTTGGCTTTTAATACAAGTAAACTACACCTTTTAAAGGTTTTTTTTTTTTTTTTAAGTTTTATCTTATCGAGTGTTGTTAGAACTCGACCTATTAGATCGAGAATTAATTTGTATTCAGATTCAAATAAAAGAATTTGAACCGACTTTTGAATGAATCTAATTATATAATTTCATTATTTATAAAGGGGCTGAATTGACAATTTTTTTATTTTGAGGGGCAATGACTCTTACCTATCCTCTTGATTTCGCCCCAACATTTTAAAAACTAGATAGATATCAAACCATGAATGCTCCGTTCAATCGATTAAACTATCGGTCCAATAATAATTAAATAATTAAATTATAAAATTTTAATTATATCTCTAAAATTTATAAAATGACACAACAAATCGTATCTGATATAATCTAAAATTAAAAATTTAGATCTATCCAAGGGCCAAGTAGCCCGCCCGAGTTGGGCCAGCCTTGGACAATGATTTTTTTCACATCGGCCTGGCCCAGTTCTGCTCGAGTTCAATTTAAATAATAAAGTTATTTTTTAAATTTTAAATTTAATTATAAAATCTAAAAATATTAAATAAATTTTTTTTTAAGATTTCATTGTTTTTCAATAATAAAATGGGCTTTTTTGGTTGACTGAGCTAACCCAAAAACGGGTCTACACTTGAATTTTTTTTTTGAATGGGGTCACAACCCAACTCATGGACATATCTAAACATCACCACACAACTTTTAACAATAAAAACTAAAAAGGAAAATGTGAATAATAAAGCTTTTATAATTGCTTTGAAAACCTCAAAACTAATATTTTTACTACATCTATTTTTATTACATTCATATTCATTTTTCTTTTTCTTTTTTTGAATTTCATTTTAAACTATGCTATATAAATCCGACATGTTATTTGATAATTACTTTAATAATTTTAATAATAGAATAACCTAATTGATGTAATCTTGATAATTTAGGGATGTAATTAAAAATAATCTAAAATTAAAAGACCGATTTAAAATAAAAGTTATAGTTTGAAGATATTTGATGCAATTAACTCAATAAAATTCATACAAAAATTATTTGTATTTTTTTTTTCTATCTTTAAGAACACATTTTCAATTGGTTCCAACTTTGGGTTCCTTTTAAGGATTCCTTTATTGCCTCATTGAAGCCATTCCAAAGAAGAACAAATCAAATATTTCTAGAAACCTCTTATGGAAACTTTAATGTGTATACTCATCAATCAAACAATTTGCCAATTTCATCCCTAGCATGAATTTAGCCTTCTTTTTTGGCTTTTTTAAGTTTTTTTTTTAAGAGATTATTTTCTCCAAATTTCAGCAATTAAGAATATTTGGGTATATAGAGGAAGCTATTATCTATGTATTTATAATCTCTCTTAAATTTGAAAAATAGAGATTAAATTTCTATAAATACAAATAAATTATTAAAATTTAAATGTCTGAAAAGTACATGGAATTTGAGCATATTTTAATCGTATATGCAAATCAAGTATCTCCAAACTATGATACTCATTTTAAATTAGTCCCCAAAATTTAAAATATTATAATAATATCTTGAAATTATCTATATTCACATTTTCTTTTAAAAAATCATTTAAATTGTGCCACATTAAACTTGATGTCTCATTTAACAGTTAAATTAACAATTGTAGTAACGTAAAAATCCTATTGATATAACTTCGATAATTTAAAGATATAATTAGAATTTTTAAATTTTAAAAACTAATTTAACACGAATATCATAATTTAAATATGTTTAATGCAATTAACTCGTACATGATTGAGTAGCAAAGTTGAGATTTCTAAGAAGGATGATTTCATATGCATATACATATTCAATACATACCAAAGAAAAAAAAAGGAGGGACCATTGACTTTAAATAATATATGTTTCTTAATACTAGACCAACAATTATATAAAGTGAAAATGCGCATGCCATGCCCAAAAATGAAAAATCACTATGTATAGGGACTATTTTATAAATAATTATTTATTGGGAATATTTCCTTTAATTTGGTCGGGCTTATTTTGTAATACAACAAATATTCTCTGAAGGAGACATTCGGGCAACCTTAAAATTCCATTTTTCCTTTTAATTATTCTTTTATTTTCTAGTAATTAACCAACACGTTTCACTTCACTATTTAAATCATTTCAAATTCTCAATTAGTAATAAATATTTTGCTTAACAATAAATAAATATTATTATTTTTATTATTAAGGGAAAGTTAATTTTGGCGGAAAAAATCTTCGAAGTATTGTCTATTTAAAGTCGATTTATCCCCCTTAATTAGTCGATATTGTCATTGATTGAGATTTTGTCAGTCAACTTAGAATAAATCATGAGTGCTAAAGGTTGCCTAAAGAAGCAACAAGTTCAATCACGTGCGATGCTTAGTCCGTCTCAAGGAGACATTCTCACTTTAAGAACTCGCCATCTCTTGAAGCACTTACGCTTTCGACAGTCACTAGGGAGACGAAATCCCCAATTGAGGAAGTATCGTTCCCTTGAGAGATTTATCAACTCTCGATATTTAAAACTTTTTTTGTAAATTATCATTCGCTCAAAATAAACGCACTCTTCAACAAATATTCCGTGTCTTTGAACACTCAAGTTCTCAATAAAATTAAAAAATAAAAATTACATCAAGAGAAATTCGTTAACTTAAAATAGAAAACACTTCTCCCGACAGAATCGGTGTTACTCAACAACTATATATATAAAATAAAAAACGTGTGTGGCGGAAAGGATAAAGATATGAATGTTTGTATAGAGGATGGCAAATTTTCTCCCCCTTTTTAGCATGCCATAAAAGTTAAACTTGGCATCACGTGCTACCCACGTCTTGACAATGGTAACAAAAGTAAAATACAGAGAGTAAAAAGAACATTGTTTTTCAAATGTGGCTGAAGATTATCTTTTTGATTCAATGATTGTATATTTCACTAAGAATTTTTAAATTACAAGTAGTAATAAAATTAAATTTTATTAGTCGTTTAAGTTTTAGTTCGCTTAATATGAATATTGTTGTCAATATAAGAGGACGTAAATTCGAGTGTATTATCTTTCTATTTATAAGTTAATGAAAGACTATAATAGTTCTAAATATTATATAAAATAAATAAATATAATCAAAATATATAATAAGGTTGTGTCGAAAACAATATATATTATTAATTTGCATAAAATTAAAGGCAAAGGAATTTGTCTTTCAAACTCTTAAGCCCATCTTTTATTACACTATCTTTGGTGTTGTCGGTATTATTATGTTGTATGTTTTTCATCATCCTGGACACACATTACCAACATTTTCAAGTATGACATGCATCATCATTCTATTTTGCTAGATAAGGATGTGGTAATTTAGAAATAAGGTAAAATTATGTTAATATTTATCCTCGTTTCATCGCCGATAGACCTAATCATGGGTTAAGTTATTCGTCTAAACTTAAAGTTCGATTCGAAAAGTAAGAGAGTTTAGGCAAAATTAGGCCAGAAAAATGAGTTTGAACAAAAAATAAGGCCAATTTTTTAAATGAGTTGAGTGTCGAGTGTGATTTTTTAGCTAGACTCAGGCCGAATTAGCTATTTTGTTGTTGTTTTGCTACCATTTCGTTCTTATTATTTGGATATTGTATAACTCTTATTTTATTGTCAATTTTGCTATTGTTTTAGAGGCATTTGTTTGTTAAATTGCAACTATCTTATTGTTATTTAAGTATAATGATTTTTCTAATATATTTTTAATTTATTAGGAAGCATTTATTTTAATGTTTTTATTGTGTTTGATGTATTATATTTTTAAACTTTATTTTTATATAAAAATAATTTAAAAGTTTAACTTTTAATCGGGATTGTGCAGAACTCTTTGCCCATTTTTTGAGCTAGGCCCAAACTTAGAAAATAGACTTAAAATTTTTCATCAACCTAGCTCGGCCCATGATTAGCTCTAGTTACTGTGTATAGTGTAATAATATGAGAAAAAAAGATTTATTTCATATGTATTTCAATAGTTAGACATGAAATAAAATTTAGTTAATACAAATTTAAACTTGAAATTGAAAAGATAAGTAAAAGTATTTTGTAAAAAATAAAACCTCTCCAAAATAAGTGAAGTTTTTCATCTCTTTGCTAAAAATAAGTTAAACGAGTGACTCAGGATTATCAATTGATTTAGTTCATTACTAATTTACATACTAAAATACGTGTAAAAAATAATACTCCTACCAAATGTAGCATTAGTTTTTATATTTATTCGAATCAATCATTTGTAGTCTATATATTTTTTGAAATTTGAAATTTCGGACAAATTTTAGTCACAATTGTTAAATTTGTTTGGTTAAATTATGCCATTAGTCCTACACTATGCATAAAGCTGTAAATTTAGTCTCTTTTCTTTTCCAAATTTTGAAATTTTAATCTTGACAGAAAACGATAGTTGTTAGATTCGTTAATTGCCATTTTTTTTTAACGAGCAACACGTGAAAATAACAAAACTTAATAAATTTAATAAATATAGTGTAGTAGTACTAAAATCTTAAATTTTAAAAAATATAAAAACTAAAAACAGTCAATTTAAAATATAATGACTAAATTTATTATATATGTACAATACATAGACTAATAACATATTTTAATCTAAAGTATAAAAATAAATAAATGTCAAAGTTTCACACTATTTTTCTTTCTAATGATCAACAGTGATATTAAATCCCGATTAAATCCGAAATCAAGTTAGGTTAAACCCGTAAAAAGTTCGATTTTTCAGTTTAAACTCAACATGGATCTGCTGCCACGTGGTTTCAAAAATTCTTTTAGTTGTGACATGTAGTGTAATATTTGCAAAGGAAAAACATACATATAAAATCATGCAATAAGATCCTTCCCTTTTTCCTTTTTCTTTCTTTTGTAACTTTTTTTTCTCCCTTTCGGTTTCCATATATTATATTTTTTTTCACTATGTGCGATACAAAAGTCAAAATGGGTATATTTTTCTTTCACTTAGAAAACTTTACTTTACGGGAATAAAATACAATTTTATTATATATATATGTTTTTTAATTTAAAAAGATTAAAATATAATTTTTTATTTTATCGTCAGAATCTATTCGGAGTTGATCACACGTGATATCAATATCATACATAATTATTCAAATCTATTTCCACCCACTGTATAACTTTAAAATTTACTGAATTCCACCTATATTTTTAAGGATAAATTACTTAATTTGTCACCAAAATTTTAAAGTATTTTCATTTTAATTATCTAAATCTTGAATACTCTAACTGTAGTTGAATGTACACGTTAAATTATTATTTTTAAATAAAAATTATATAAATCAATTAAATTAAATTTTAAATTTTTATTTTAAATATAATATTTAATTGAGTTTTAGCTTTAGTGATGATTTTTTTTTTTTTTGGGGGAGGTTTATTTGACAATGGGTGGTATCTCCTTTAGACATGAGCCATTGCTTTTATCATAGGAAAGGAATAATTTGGGCAGTGCTTCACTTAGCCCCATTTCAGTCCAATCATGTGGACCCTTCCCTGTCTCTGCTCCGGCCTTATAGTCCAATACCTCCATTCCCTATTTTATTTATGGATAAAATTTGTAAAAAGTACCTCTACTCTTTATAATATTAGAATTTAGACCTTGTATTCTTATTTTAGGAAATATTATTAAAATTATTTTGTTAAATACAAGTTCATTGCAGATCTTTTTAAGTTACATGGCTAATAAGTGAGTATTTTTATAATTTTAAAATTTAGTCTTTCTACTTTTCAAATTTTAAAATTCAACTCCAACTGTTAATATTATTAAAATTATTTTGTTAAATTCAACATCCTCTTTTAGTTACATGGCTACTAAGTGAGTATTTTTTTCATATCAAAGTGTCATACCAACAAATTTAACAATATTAACAATGGGACTTGATGAAATCTGGTGAGTAAAAGACTAAATTCCTAAAAATAAAAGTATAAGGACTTATGTCATATTTTAACCTTATTTATTTATTGAAATAACATTTCTCATATGATGATTTTAAAAGGGCTAATGTAATTTTTGTTATTAAACTTGACACATAGATCTATTTTGGTAATTGCATTTTTTTGTCTACTTTAATACAGAAGCTTAACAATAAATCCATTTTGATATCCAAATTTGGAAAATATAAAATTTTAATGATGTGGCATAATTTTAAAGTGTCACGTCATTAGATCTTGATGGAACCTGACTTCAATATTTCAATGGTAAAAAATTATATTAACTACTATATAAATATAACAAAAATATAATTAAAAATTTAAAATTATTAAATTAAAGTCTCCCCTTTACTTTATTAATTTTTAATGAAGGAAATTAAAAAAATTACTGATGTAACATTAGAGTGTAATTAAGCCGAGCCAAGCTTGAATAGCGATAAGCGTACGCCTGACATTCGACTCGAGTGCAATTGAACATCGATTTTTATACTCAAGCTTGATTAAATTCGTTTATCAATTTTTATATTTCAATTCCAACTAGAGCTCGGTTAAGTTTATATGTGTTCAAACTTAGAACTCGTTTGTACTCAAGTTCTTTCTATATATTAAGTGTGAAAGTATAATTTCAAAATATAAAAATATACTCGAATCAAGTATTACAATGCCAAGAGGGTTGGTACCCAATAATTACTAAATCGAATTTAGGGGAGGCCCCAAAAATAAAATTTTCAATTTAACCCTTAAAAATTAATAAATTAATAAGTGATAAAAAATACACTTTAAACCCTAAAACAATAAAATATTGATTTAATTATTCAAAAATTTACAAATATATAAACTATTAAAGCGATAAAATTAAATATTAACTATTATAAAAATATACAACTTAATTTCTTTTTCGATCCCTTAAAAAAATTTAACTTCACCCATAATTAAATTCCACTTTTTAAAAAATCTTAAATAACTCGTCAGCACTAGGGTCTCGTTTATGATAGCTGGCTGGGAAGGTTTGGTGTTGTTGAAGTGGAGATTTGGTCCCATGCAAGCAAAACTTACCCACGTTTGTCACTCTCTCATGCTTTGTTTGTTTTTTTGTTAACTTCTTATTGAAATGTTTTTTTACTCTTTCATGTTCTGTTGTTTTCACCAATATAAAGTTTTCCCTTTTTAACCCACCATGATGGATAAAAAAGATGGCATCGTTAATTTCAATAAATTGCTAATTATGATGAAAAGATTGGAGAGTGGAGGACCCCAAACCCCAACTTTAAACAACATTTGCTAAAACATATATACATTCTAGGTTTTGGACCATTCCAATTGAATCAATTTGTGGGTCAAAATAATTTGTTTTTATTTTGATATTAATATTATTATTAATGTAGAAAGATGTTAGTTCGAGTCCGTTGAAACATGTTTATCTTCTTTAAGATTAGAGAGAGGTTATGGTAATTTTAGACATTATATTAAAAATATATATATTAGATTATTTTTAGGGTAAACTATATTGATAGTTACTTAACTTGGTCCATTAGGTTATTTCTAGGGTAAATTGAATTAGTAGTCACTTAACTATCACAACGGGTTTTTTTTGTCACTAATTGTTAAATTACTAATAGGAAGATAACTTTGTAGCTTTTAAAATTGGTATAATGACAACTTTAATCCTTAACATTTACACATTGTGTCAATTTGTCTTGATTCTAAAAATTTAACACTGAGCATTTATACATTGTGTAATTTGGTATTTTCTTTTCTTTTTCTTTTGTGACATTGAGGGTTAATTTTAATTGGGATTTCCATTTTTGGTATATTTTTTAATCAAAATTTGATGATAAATTTATTTAACTGTTTAGGTGAAACGGTGGCAAAAGGAAAGCAAAACTGCAAAAAAAAAAAAGAAAAAAGACTAAATTACACAATGTTTGAAAATTAAAGGTTAAAGTCGTTGTTATACCAATTTTAAAAGGTATCAAATTATTTTTCTGTTATCCATTTAATAGATAATGACCAAAAAAGACAAAATCAAATAATTAGGTGATCATTTTATAACTTTTCATAATTGAACGATAAAAAATTTACCGATAATTAGATGATTATCATTATAATTTACCTATTAGATTATAAGACATTATTTGTGACCGAAAAAGATAATGTATAAAGTATATTTAAAAACATATGTTTTTTTTAAATAGTCAAATTAAAGCTTTGAAACCATTCATCTTTTAATGTTAAATTTGACTGTGTATGGTTATTTAAAAAAATTATTTAATATAAAAATAAAAACACTTTCATAATCATATCTATTAATTTCTTAATTACTTTTTAAATGAGTTAATATTTGGTTAACTTACGATATTAACTCAATCAATAACTTAAACATAATAATTTAAATTTTCACTAATAATTTTTGTTGCCTTCGTTCGGAAAAAAGAAAGTTGAATCATATTTAAATGATATGAAATTTTCATCATTTAAGTTAAACTCGAATTTAACCATTTCAATATTTAATACATATTAAAATCTAAAATTAATTTAAAAATTTAACTATTAAATTTTAATATTCAAAACTCGAGTCATTTTACCGAACAGCATTGGGCTTTAACCAATTCTCTGCAAATACTTAAATAAAATTTTCGTTCTAATAATTTCTCAACTGTCTTGAGCCCAACCCACACAGCATTGTGATAACACCAAAAACCGTCACACTGATGGGGACAATATCACTGGTTCGTGTCTACGCCAACAAAAGAAAAACATTCATGGGTTTCGCCTCTATCTAATAATACATTTTTTAATTTTAAAAGACGAGTTTTTAGTATAGTCGGGTTGGATTAAATTTAAGTTAAATTTAAATATGATATTAATATATTTTATGTTTACTTAAGTTTGATCAAACTCAAAATAAAGGTTTAAAATTTTACCTAAATTCGTTCATATTTGTAAAAAATTAACTTAAACTCATTTTAGGTCCGTATATATTATTTCTATTTTTTTAAACTTTTATATAGCCATCTTAATATTATTTTAATGTTTAAATTAGAGTAATATTATATATTTAATATAAGTTTATTTTTAATGTACTATAAATTACGTAATATATAAAAATAACATAATATAGAATATTATAAGCTTAAAAATGGGTTGGCCAAGCTCGAGCCTTGAATGTTCAAGCTCAAGTTTGGCCCATGGTTTAAACAGACCTAATTTTTTTGCTTAAGTTAATTTTTTGGACTTAATATTTTTACTTATGTCTTTTTAAATTTTGAACAAACTTTCGAACTTAAAGGAATAACCCGTTCTATGAATAAATCTAAAATTTTTAATAAGATAGATTAATTTTTTATTAAAATGTCCGAGGTCAAAATTAAAAAAAATTGATTGTACGATAAATTATGAAAATACCTCATTTTTATTTTTAATTATAATTTAACAATTATAAAAAGTATAACATATATTTTAATTTTATAATTAGTTCGAATTCATTAAATTTATAACATATGTTTAGTTTAATTTTATAAATTTTAACATATTATAAAATATTATTAAAAATATCACGATGAGATCAAGAGAAAATTATTTCGAGATTAAGGCGGGTTTAGATAAGTGGTCAAGTATTGTACGGTGCGTTTAATTTACTTTTTTGTCTCATGTTACAATATTGTTAGAGTATTTAATCTCACTGCTACTGATGTTTTGACACTAATAATAAGTAAACGCACCGCCCATCCAAACTCATCCCTAAATTAAAATTGATGATTAAAATTTTAAATAAAAATAAAATAAAATAAATCAAAATAGAGTAAAAAACCATCTCGCTCTATTGTGATACTTGCTTCCATAAAACCTCAAGTGGCCACAAGATGTTTTTAGACGACAGAGATGGTCAAGTCAACTAAACATCATTATCTTTGTCCCCACACCAAGAAAAAATAAATCTAACGGTTAATAATTTCCCAATCTGCCAATAAAGAAAAAAAGCTGCTTTCTCAACGGAGACTTGCATTATTGCCTTTTCTTTTTGCCTACTATGATTTTAGTATAGCTTGGATTGCGGTAAAAGTAGTATAAATACGGTTTATTAAGAGTTAAATTATATTTTATTTTGATAAAAACATTAGAGATTTTATGTTAAAAATTAAATTATATTTTATTTAATATACTAAAATAGATAAATTAATATATATATGTTAAATTAAATAGTAAAATGGTCGTTTTGTTAAAAATTTAATCAATTTTTATTATTAAAAATTAGTCTATGTACGTCAACATAAAATACACGTGGCACGTCATGTGCAATTGTTTAGTTATTCTAATAGTTACACTAATTTTTAATGATATAAATGAATGAACTTTTTAACAAAAATACCAGTTTGCCAATTTTTCAGTAAAATGGGGCATCCAATGTAATTTTATCATTTTATGAAAAAAAGAGCAAATTAATCATTGTAAATTAGACGAAAAAACAAATTAGTAATTTTTGTTAAAAATTTCATCAATTTCTACTGTTAAAAATTAACGTGGTTGACGAAAAAATATAATAACTACACATGACGTGCCATGTGTATTTCATATTTATGTAAACAGACCAAATTTTAATAGTAAAAATAGATGAAATTTTTAACGGAATAAAAAATGGATGAAATTTTTAACAAAATAACTAGTTTACTTTCTAATCTAGCATATAAATATTATTTTATTTATTAATTAAATACAGAGGAAAAATACAATCCGATTCCTTACGTAAAGAAATATGTGTTAACTTTTACCCTCTTCCCTTTTATGTTGCCTAACATGATTTAAGATTTTATTAGATTTTAGTAGCTTGGATTGTTTCCTAACCCAAACATGAAGTTTCATGTGATAGAAATTTTGCCCAACTATATATATGCTTTTATGCCATAATTTGTATTTTTATATAAAAATAAAATCAGTAAATTTTGTTGAAATTAATTGTTCCATGAATTAGCATTTTATCTAACATTATTAAGTATTAATTATAATGGTAAATTATATTATTCTTTTGAAAAGAGAATTCAAATCTAATTTATTAAAATAGTATTATTGAGAGGGACAATAATAAAATTTAATTTGAAGAGTAAAAAAATGAAAATCAGTTTTATTTGGGATAAAATAACACTTAATCCTTAAAATTGACAATTTTTCTCATTTTGGTCTTTCAAAATTTTTTGTTTATATTAATCTCGAAACTAGATAATTTTTTTTTCCATTTAGGTCCTTATATTTAGATTTCGGTCAAGAGTAATGATGTGACACTTTAAAATTATGTCACATAATCACTTAAAATGACAAGATAACACAATTTTAGAATGTTATGTCATCATATCTAAACAAAATTTAAGTTCAAAATTAGGGACTAAATATTACTTTATCCCTTTTATTTTAAGAAATCAACTATGGTTATATTAAGATTTAAACTTCAAATACTCTTTTTTTGTTTGTTTGGTAGATAAAGAAGCTAAATACATTTAGCCATAACAAGAACTATATCTAACACCAACACTATATTGTAAACAGTGAGTAGAGTAAACATCACTTTCACATGCCAATCTTTACTAACAGCTCTCTGACCATTTGTGTTAGATTGCCTTTTGTCTTCTATCAATAATGCCTCATTTCCAAACTATATGATCCCGAAATAAATTGTAACTAATAACTCATTTATCTCGATGATCCCGAAACAAGCTTTCAGCAAAGTCTCAACCAATTATCAAATATCTTGATCCATCCATATTCAATTTGAACCAATCCTAGTGTTAACATTTATTATCCTAAAATTGTTATCTAAGCTTTGATTTTAAGTAATTCATATGAAGTATTTGTGCAAAAATAAATCATTAATATATATTTTGTAGAAAACTAAATTATTTACATCTATAGACTCATAGTATATTTTTCTATTCAATATAGTAAAAGAATTACAGTATTATTTTTTAATACAAAATTTGACAAATCAAACTAAAAAAAAAAAGAATACAAAAGACTTTTCTTCTGTTTACCCACCCCACCAACATTACCTAAGCCGGCCCGCCAATTAATAAAGACCCATTTTTTCCCATTTTCTTACCAAAATACCCTAAAAAAGAAAAACAAATTATACTCTTAAAAAAAAAATCAAATCTCAAAGAAAATTAAACCCGAATCTAAAATTTCTCCGCTAAACCACTTAAAGATCTCGAAGTTAGAATTACACGAAACGAAAATGATCTCTTGAATCGAATCAGAGTTGCAAAAGGAGGAGTAAATTAAAATTAAAACAAAACTCGAGGAAAATTTATCTAATGAGAATTCAAAATTCTCATTCTTTTTTGGTGTAATTTCAGTCTTGGAACCCGGTTTTTTCGAAAATTGCATTTCGGACCCTCCTCAGATCTCTTCCTTTCAAGGTCCTTCCTCTACCTTCATGAAGTGAGTACGATGCGATCCTTGTCCTCGCCATTTGCTTCGCCAAAAATTCGTGTGGTGGAATCCTGACACCTCCTTCCAACCAATCATCGCCTTCCACGTCATCGTCGTCTTCGTTACTCTCCGATCTTATCCTATTTCCCCTATACTCTTCCCTCAAGATCTTAGACCAGTCCGGCACGTTAACAGGAAGCGACGCCGGTGTCCCTCCTACACGAGATTCCCCGCCGCCACGCTTCGTCGACGGCTTTTTCGTCACTCGACTGGAGCGAAACTCGGGAGAGTCGGAGCGTGCCGTGACCGTGTGGTTATAGATGTCCGACTCGTCTAACTCGAATCCCACCGAGTCTCGACTCAACATTGCTTGGAGTTGTTGATCGCTCGATAGAAATCTCGAGTAATAGCTTCTGTTGCTTGCCATCAAAATTTCAACCAAAAAAAAAAAAACAAAATCAAAAAACAAAAAAATAATTTTTTCTCTTTGCAAAATTCTAATTTTTGGGGATTTTGATTTTGATTTTGCTCCTTGCGTTCTGCTCATTTCTATATGCTTTTTAAAAGGTTGGGTTCCTTAATGGGATAGTCCGAATGGATTAATTTTAAAATTAAATTATTAACGACATTATTACATAAAAGCCCCTGAGATTTTCAAGTAAACGCCGTGTAAGATGGGTTAGGATTTTTATATTCATTTTATTTTATATATAGATAAATATCTGTATTCTTATTATACCAAAATACCCTCTTAAGCTTAATTATTCACTTTTAATTTATATAATAATATTTAAATAACATTTTTAAAATAATAATTATTCAAAATATAACTTTATCAAATGGATAATTTTAAACAATTAAATCAAATTTTTATCATTCTTAGAAGGTTAAAGTGTAATTTTACCATTACTAATTTAAAATTTAAAAAATTCATCATCTAAAGGGGAGCTAAGGCCCCTACCAACCCATTAGTTCCGCCCCTATGAATTTTTTTAACAAAAACAACTAATTTACTATTTAATCTAACATATGATAACTAATTTACTCATTTATTGAATAAAGGAGATAAAAGTGCAATTTGTTTCCTAATATAAGGGCTTCCATGTTATTTTTATTTACTCTTAAGACATTGTTTATAAAATTTGGGTAAATTAAGTTTATTTATACATTGATGTTACAAAAACAAGTATGATATCTCAAGTTATGAATTATATTTTAATTTAATGTATAAATTTTAAATTCGATATCATATTAATCGATTATTCTATCGACTTATTAGTTTGGTGATGTTAATTTAAATTTGACGTAGGATATATTGAAAATATTAGATAAAAAATTAAATAATCATATACTTGTTGCTTGCTTGTATAAAAAAATATATACTTAATGCTCGGAAAATTTAGATATAACATGTTAAAAGGAAAAAAAAAAACAAACTAAAATTTCAATTACATTGTATTTTCGTAACACATCAAATCCTAGTTATTCATATAATAGATTTACACAGGGAAGAAACGTACGAGGCTCTTGAATACTTAAAAGATTTAGAATTTTGCAATTAAGCACTTTAAGTTTGAAATTTTACTTAGACCTCTATTTAAAAAAATTAATTAAGTTTCATAAAAGTTTTAAAATTTTTAACTAAACCCTCTATTTTTTAAAATTATAATTAGATCCTTATTTTAAAAATCCTCATTATACCAACCTCAAAATTTTAAAAAATTTAATAGAATCTCAAAACGTAATAGCACGTTTCACCACTAGATATACATGTCAACTATGAGCTAACATTTAACCTCCAAGACAATAGATATGTCGACAGAGGGACTTGATTGATACTTTGAAGTCTGAAGTTTGTGACCAATTTAAATTTCGGACATAGTTTGGGGATGTCTAACAAAATTAACCTCTTTTCCCACTAAAACTTCAATAAGCCCAATCACCGAAAACCTTGTCAATTGCTTGGCCCAAGAAATAAAACCGGGTTTTATTAAACTGGAAAAACCTACCTATAATATTTGTCAAGCTCGGTCTTTTTCTACTTCCTCTGTTTCCATTTTTAAGAACCCTAGCCGCCCCTTTCTCTTAAGAGCAAGCCCGACAATGCCGCCCAAGTTCGACCCGACCCAAGTCGTCGACGTATTCGTCCGCGTCACCGGCGGCGAAGTCGGTGCGGCTAGTTCCTTAGCCCCGAAGATCGGTCCGCTGGGTCTTTCCCCCAAAAAGATCGGTGAAGACATCGCCAAAGAAACGGCCAAGGAATGGAAAGGCCTCCGCATCACCGTCAAGCTCACGGTGCAGAACCGTCAGGCGAAGGTCACGGTGGTCCCTTCCGCGGCGGCGCTAGTAATCAAGGCGTTGAAGGAACCGGAGAGGGATAGGAAGAAGACCAAGAACATCAAGCACAACGGCAACATTAGCCTCGACGACGTCATCGAGATCGCTAAGGTAATGAGACCAAGGTCAATGGCTAAGGATTTGAAAGGTACGGTTAAGGAGATTCTGGGCACGTGTGTTTCAGTTGGGTGTACCGTTGATGGTAAAGACCCTAAGGATTTGCAGCAGGAAATCGACGATGGCGATGTTGATGTTCCTTTGGAGTGAGCAATTTTGTTTTTTAATTTCAAATTTTGTTGAATTTTAAGGATATGAACAATTTTCGGATATTTTTATCTTTTGAGTTTAACAGTTATGGGTTGACTGGTTTTTTTTTTTCTCTTCAAAATGCAATTTTTTATTGGTAGTGTTTCTGTTTGGTAAGCAAGAAAATGAAATGGAAAATTGAAGTTTTGCTATTGGTTCTGTTTGGTAAGTATCAAATGAATATGAAAAAAATGGTTTCATATTTAGGGATTCATTCACATTGGTTTGCATTTTTATGTATGTGTAAATTGTGTGTTGCTATTGGTCTATTTGGATGTTGGTTTTATGATGTGTTGGTGTCTTTTGTGTGTGTGTGGTTGCTACTCGGGTGATCGGGGTTCCTCCGATGCCCGCCGTTTCAATATGTCGAGCTATGAGCGGAGCTTCGACGGGTGGCCTCACATGGATCTTGATATGTTAGGTATGTTGATTTAAGGTCATTTTGAGCTCCAGGCTCTTGGGTGAACGCATCGGGGTACCTCTAGGGCGTGCTCCGATGCTTTTAGGCCAAGTAAAGGTTCTATAGAGAGAGTAGTTACAACACGATGAATGCTAAACGTGTCGATTTTTTTGAATGGTTTTTGATTGTAGTAACATGATGTTCCATTTTGGATTCGGATTCTTGGTTTGATGCTTTATTCTTTAATTTCGATTTGCATAACAGTTACCATGTCACATCTCGTAAGGCATGATGTATGCATAGCATGTACAAGGAAATTCCTTTCTCTTGTATCGATGTTGAAATGAGATTGTAGCATTGTTCATTAGAGAACAGTCTCTAACTAGCCGAGGTTTGATTTCTTCGGTAATCAATTATCGAGCATCCAAAGTTATAATGTTGAACTCCATTATTCAGATAACGACATCGGATATCGGATTTATGAGAAGATTTAGCAATTTAAGCCGAGGATAGTGAAGTAAATAAAGCATACCATGTTGTTCAATAATCGGAATCCGGACAATATGCCGGAAAAAATGTAATACAAGCTTATTTGTAATGACTATACAAACTGTCCTATTCGGTAGCTACTCGAATTTTAATCCGAAATTGCATCAAGTGGAATCTAATAGAACTTAAGAATATGTTTAGAAGACATAAATTACAATGTTCGACAGAAATTGGACTTCAACCGCTCAGCACTTTTCAAGAAGAGAATAATTTTCGAGGATAGCAACAGTTTCTTCCTTAGCACTGGATATACAAATGAAAATATGAACATGTGTGAGTTCTCAATATTATAAATAAAACTATGGAAGTACTCTATTCAATGGTATCCGCACCTTCCAGGTCTAAGAATCCTATACTTTCCCGGCTTAGTGAGGTCAACAACTGTCGATCCTGCACGACCTGCTGGTAGCACACCACCTTCGTATACATATGCACAGTGTTCCCAAAGGTTCTCGAAGTCCTTAATGCTCACACTACTAGGCTGCCCACTTAGATTAGCACTAGTAAGAGCCAGTGCACTTCCGGAACCGCGGGCAATGATCCTAATGAAGTCAGAGTCCGGGACTCGCACTCCTATACTGTCTAATCCCGGGTTCAAGGACTTCTCAAGGATGCTAGATTCACCTAAAAAGTATTCACATGCAAATCAAAATTACATATTTAGCCGACAAATATGTTGTGTGTGTGAAGACTAAGCTGATAAACACGAAAAAGGTGACGAACCTCTCCCTAGTACAATGGTGACTGGTCCCGGCAGGAGAGAATCGAGTAAGCCGTGAGGTAAATGGTCTGTGACAGCAAAGTGCTCTATGTCTGAAACATCCCCAACACAGATCGCAAGAGGACTGGTATGCTTGCGGCCTTTGATGTCGTAAATCCTATTTACAGCTTCGGAAGAACTGCACGGGTGATGCCGTCAAAGGAAATTTATAAATCTCTAGATAAATCGAACTAAAGCTTGCTAACATAATGACAACCAAAGGCTATCTTCAAGTTCATATCGGGAAATCATTGAACAATGCTTCTCGGTTTTCATATAATAACGTCATTGAGAACCGATTCTCCAAGAAACATTTAGATAAATTCCAATAACTCAAGAGAACAATATGAACAAATCATTATGTTTTCACCTGGTAACAACAGTTGAAATTTTTATTAATAAAACCGTCTTTCAACCATAAGATTGAATGGAGCAATCTAGCTATATCCCTACCATAAACTATAAATGCAGGCTTAAGAAGCTAAAAGAATTTGAATCAATGATTTCGTTTTTGGTTTATCCAACATTCTTGTTCATTTCAATGGAACATTAAGAATAGCTAAAAAGCACATAAACTTGGAAGTATAGCTCACTAATCAAATTCACATTTTTGCATATTTTTCACATCTAAGAACAGCTATAAGTGCAATCTAGCTATATTCCTAGCATATTTGCCTTCCTATGTTAAGAATACCATGGAAGCCCTTGCACTAAGAGTCGGACTGCATTTGCCCCCTTTACTCAAAACATGAGCAAATTAATCCTTGTACATTACGTCAAAGAGCAAATTGGTCCTTTTGTTAAAATTTCTATCAATTTCTACTGTTAAAAAATGGTCTCTATATATTAGTGGCATGCCACGTATAATTATCTAGTTATTCTGTCAACTGTGCCAGTTTTTAACAGTATAAATGACCTTTTTATTAGAAAGGACCGATTTGCTCTTTAATGTAACATACAGGGACAAATTTGACCATTTTTTGAATAACAGAGGAAAAATGCAATCTGACTAGTAGTACAGGCGTTCTGCCTTCCCATTGATCAACTAACAAACTATAAATGCAGGCTTAAGAAGCTAAAAATTCGAATCAATGATTTCGTTTTTCATTTTATCCTTTAGTTGATTTCAATGGAACAGTAAGAACAGTTAAAGCACATAACACCGATAAAATGCACACTATCATACTTTTGACATGTAAAAAGCAACTACAATGAAAAAATTAGATAAACTAGAAAGATACCAAGCATCACAAGCAAATCCATATAGTGTATCAGTAGGCACTGCAATAACTTTCCCAGCTTTGAGAGCTTCAATGGCTTCATCAGCATTAGATTCCGTTGCAGAACGAATCAACCCCAACTGGTTCTCGACACCAACATCGAATTTTTCAACATTCAAAGCCATTTTCTTCGAAAACCCACTTCGAAATCCCCTCTTTCGATGCGAAAACGGCAAGAACCCCAACTTAGGCACCTCTGAGACATTTCAACAAACACTTTCAATACATATTTAAGCTTAAGCTTAAAACGAAACAGCAACAGAAAATTATAAAAAGAAATCCAACCATTTGAATCAAAACAAGATAAAAAAAAACAGTTTCGTATAAAAAAACATCGTCAATTATTCAAAGAAACCTCCAAATTATGAAGAACATCAATTAAAGGTCACTAATACAAAAGAAGAAAACTGGGAAAAAAAGATAAGAGAAAATGGGAAAGAGACTAACAATTAAACTGTGGATTAAATAGCACCTCTGATAGGAACAAGATTGCTTAAAAGAGGTAACTTCGCTCCAAATCTTGTGGAAATGTTCATAATTATGCGGCAAAGACTTTCTTTTTTTTTTTGAAGCGTACAGTGTTTCAGTTCTGTTTATGTAAATCTATGTCGGACCGTTTACAGCTTTGCCCTAGTTAACGGAAAAAAAAGGCACGTGCTTTTCACGTGATTGAATTGACTCAAAAAGTCAAAGCTTCAAAATAAATAGTTGGGTTAATTCAACTATAAGTCCTCAAATTAGATTTTAAATTCGGAACTTCAAAGCTTTCTAATCAAGTTTTTCAAAGTATCATTATCGCGTTAATCAAGTGATTCATCAACTTAACCATAGTTCGAGTGTTAAATGTTAGCTCAAATTTGTTGATTGAGCCATTCGTAGAGTGACAAGAATTTTTGTTTTAGTTTTTAGTTGGCATCAATCTCGAATTAGATTAATGGACAATTCCTTTGCCTCTATTTTTATAAGGTTTAAATTATTATTTAGGGTTTGAACTTAACAACAATATTTACATTAGGGCTTAAACTTGTTTTTGGTCCAAGTTGTTGAAATATCAATTTAAAAAATTGTGTTTTTGTGCACAACAGAAGTTTAAGATTTTTTCTTCTAAAACCCAAACCTTGTGATATTTATAGTAGTAAACATTTATCAAATCATTACTAGTACTTTGTATAAGAATGTCTATTTGAACCCCGAATTACTTACAAACTAAGTACACAGAATAAAAATTTTCGTTTCCCAATTTTATACCGAACGGTCTCCTCAAAGCTCGAATTGCTATAAAAACTTCTACCAACCTACTTGTGTAATTAGACTAACTAATGTAGAGAAACAGTACAAAATTGTACTTAAACAAGGGTTAATTAAATAATAATATTTTAATAAAAAGTACAATCCTAGTAGAATACAAGAGGCAACAACAATAGTGAGGGGAACTAAGTTTGCTGCCCCTCAACCCTTGGGATAGGCGTTCGAGCTCCTCTCAATGAATGTTAAATATAAAGATTAGGGATTAATTTGAAAAAAAGTTCAAATCTTAATATGGAAACAATTATTATGTTTAGGGACTAATATAAATAATTTTTTTTAATCTAATGTAAGAATAATTGTCAAATTGAGAGACTAATTTAAAAAATAAAGAAAATTAAAGCTCTAACCTCTTTCTATTAGAAAAACACAAAAAGAAAAAATTATGGAAAGTTTAAATTACTTAAAATAAATTGTAAATACGTGTATGTTCACTAATAGGACAATTTAAATATGATGCAAGATTTTTTGCTTTTCAACTTGACAATCTTTTGTGGGTCCAATGTAGTAACTTAGAAAAGTTCAAGGATCAAGTCGAAAAAGTTGACAAATATAGGGACTAAATGTTATTTTATCCATTAATAAATATACTTTGGAATTTGGTTTAATATTTACCTTGAAAGGAAAAAGAATCATCGATTGCATTTACCATTTTTCATTTTCCGGTCTCAACTGAAACCTCAGTCCGACGCCGGAAAACCGTTTTCAAATCGGTAAACCAGTCTCAGATTGCTTGAAAGCCTAAATAGAATGGACGGCCTCTCAAATGCGTTTTCAGTGCTGGAGATTGACGTCGACGACCATCTTCCGCTATCCACCGCTTCCACAATTTCAGGGTCGGCCACCCTACTCTCTTTCAATGACCCAGGTACTGTCTTTAGTTTATGGCTTGTTTAATTAATCACTGTGTAAACATATTTAATTTCTTTAAATCATTTCAACTCTGGGTTTCACTGTAATTTTACTCAAAAGCTTATTGATTCTATGGAAAATGGAAGCCTTTAATATCTAATTTAGAGTTTATTGAAATCTGATAAAGGTAAGATCAAAAGTAATGAAAAGGGTTCAATTGAAGATAAACAGAGTGAAGCGGATTCATCGTTGCTTTCAGAGAACTACAAGTTACCTCTTGTATGGATTGACATGGAAATGACTGGTAAGCATATAGCAAAGGCATATTTAAAACCGTACACTTCATTTTTCTCGACGTACCCATGCCCGATACCCGTAAACGCGACAGGGATCTTGGGGGTATGCATTATTAAATTCATGTTTGTTTACATATGGTGTGCAATGCAGGTTTAGACATTGAAGTTGATAGGATCCTAGAGATAGCTTGTATAATCACCGATGGCCAGCTCACCAAATCAGTGGAGGTAAAGCATAAAGTTTGTTGATTATAAGATCTCGAAGAGCTTTGCATGCTCGAGCATGTATTTCCCGTTATTCGTAAAGTCGTCAAAAGGATTTCCTCAAGTTCATTTATGACTAAATCAATAGAACAATGGTGGGTGCCCGGGGGGGGGGGGGGAAGGAGGCTAATGTGCAGGAAAAGGCCCCGTATGGAATTCCACCATTCCTAAGTTGTAATTCGGTATATTTGATCTTACAGGGTCCTGATCTGGTTATCCATCAATCTAAAGAACGTTTAGATAGAATGGGGGAATGGTGTCAAAATCATCACGGAGCTAGTGGTATGTGACACGATAAATTGTGTTCTGTTATTGGCAGCATCTTTCTGCTTTTTAATTCTATCTATAGATCCAGAACCATCACTAACAACCTTAAAATTATTCTAGGATTGACACAGAAAGTGCTTGAAAGTACAGTTAGTGAAAGAGAAGCTGAAAAACAGGTCAGTTATTCATTAAGTGGTATACTTTGATTAGGTTTAGTAACTTAGTTCTCTAAGAATCTCCGTTATCCGACTTCTAGTTTTGGAGGCAACTCTTTTATCGGGGTTTGTTTTTTCGTTTTGCGGTTTATGTTTTTCCGATAATGCAGGTCATTGAATTTGTGAAGAGAAATGTTGGTACATACACACCTCATATAGCTGGAAATTCTATTTACATGGACTTTCTTTTCTTAAAGGTAATAATAAGTTAAAGTTATATCAGTTTCATTTTAACCTGATCACATGGAGTCGGGTTTAGGGTTGCTTAGACAAGAACATAGCAAAGGGTTAGATCTTATTAACTGTTCATGTCTGGTTCCTTTGTTGCAGAAATACATGCCCGATTTAGCCAGTCTTTTCTCTCATGTAGTTGTCGACGTGAGCAGCATCAGAGCCCTTTGCATGCGCTGGTATCCTAAACGTACATCCAGCCCGTTACTACAATTTATTTACATGTGAATGCGCATAAACACGCAAATTAGCTACCTGAATCGAATCACACATGTCAATAATGGTCATTGCTCTCATGCAGATCAAGAGAATGCCCCTCTCAAAGAAAAGAAACACAGAGCCATGGATGATATCAAGGAGAGCATATTAGAACTCAAGTACTTCAAAGAGACGATATTTAAAGCAAAATCGAAGAAGAAGTGAACAAAAGACTGACAAAGTCATGCAAATGCTACTCTTTCTTGAGAACGAATGGATCATTTGAACTAGTTGTTTGTAATTTTGGCACATGAATTCTCATTATGCAGGGTTTAAAGCAAATATTATTGCATTCCCATAGTCAATGTTTGCACAACATTTCTTTTTCCCCAAGCTTTTTCTACTTTAAAGGTAGGATTATAGCCTAATCAACACCGATTTACTTGTCGTTCAGCCGAATAAATAAAAACCTAACACATATAAACATGGCGGTTTTTCAGAGGAAGGTAAAAACCAACACATATGATAATCATAAATGTACAGAATGCCAAACCCTTGGAACGAATTCACAACGAAGCTCTGTCAACAAGCCAACTAGAGAGCTTAAAACAGCGGAAAACACGAGTTAAAAAGAGGCGGAACTTGTTCTTCTAAGCTGATACCTTGTTTCAGATGTTTCACACTGAGATTTTGTATCAAATTCCTGCAAGAATAAAGAAGTAAATAAACATGAAATTCACAAATTCGAGTATCTGAAAAACATGTTTCGGGTGTGGATGTTGAGTCAGAGAAATGTCAAGCAAAGATTGTATACCTTCTCTCTTTTGAGCTTTAGATTATCCTCTTCTAATCGTGAAACCTTGTTAACCAGCTCATTGTGGTAAGCCTATGCAAAAACCAAAAGATCATGGCTGTATAAAATCAAAAGGAAAAAATAGTTTAAACGATATCAATTAGCCAAAAAACATGTTTAAACCCTTGCCTGCTTCCTAGCTCGTGATCGTGCAGCAGATTCCCTGTTCTTGATCTTTCTCCTTAACCTCCTCTCGATACTCTTCTCAAATGCATCTTGAGCATCTCTTTTCCGTCCCGTCATAGGTGTATCCGATAACGTACCAATAGATGGGGTAGGTGACAACCCAAATTGCTGTGGCAAACTCTCAATACTCTTCTCAAATACATCTCGTTTCTGCCCCGTCATAGGTGTATCCGATAATGTACCAATAGATGGTGTAGGTGACAATCTGAATTGGTGTGGCAAACTTTGCTGACGGGTATTATCAAATTCCATTGTAGGATCCAACGATGTTTCAGCAACAAAAAGCCCTGCTTGTACCAAAAAATCCTCCAATGTGGTTTCGCCAAGCTTTGCTTCTCTTTCTTGATCCTTCATCCCCTCACCGTACCTCCTCTTTTGACCTTGTTGTATCTCACTCCACACTTGATCTACCGTCTTACCACTCAAAGCTCTAGCCAAGGTTAAGCTAGCTTGACGTTGAAGAGATGAAGAAGATGACGAAATGCTTTCGGTATTATTCATCCCTAACGGCGGATTCAACTCGGTACTCCATACATTATCAAGAAGCTCATCAAGGTTCATACTACCTAAAGGCTTCCCCAAGTTCCCTAATTGGTTTTCAACTTCATTAAGAGTAAGACTATACCATGAATTCTGCCTCACCAATGGAGATGGCTGTAAAAGAGACTGTTGTCCATTGCTTTGGGATCCCATAGTTTGAATCCCCATTCTTAACTCTCAAAACCCTATCAATACAAACTGCCGAAACCCAAAAATTACCCCTAATACCATAAAACCTTTCAGCTGAAAATTTCAATGTAATTTAGTAACAACCAAAATCCCTAAAAAACCCTAAAATAGAATAATTCCCAAAATGAAAGAAAAAAGTGAAATTCACATCAAATAAGCCAGTACAATAAAAAACTTCTCATTTTTATTCATTTCCCCAACATTTACACCCCCTTCTTATTATTAATTGTCTAATTTTCTTTAGGTTTTACCTGTTCAACCTTGTTTCTTTTCACAGCTTAAACCCAAAAAAGCAAGTTTACAAAATTACCAGAAAATTTAAAACCCGAAAATCCTTTTAAAAACCCATTAATCAAGAAGAAAAAAGAAAATTAAAGATGATGAATCGAAATTTACTGTTGAAGCAATCAGGTTAACTGTTAAAAATTCGAAAAAAAAGTTACTAGTAGTAATCAATTAAAATTAAAACAAATAAATACCCATGAAAATTCTTATGTTATTACCTGGAAATTCTGATCCTGGATCGAGACAGAAAGGGGGATTTTTCTTTTTTAAATTTTGCTAAGCTGTTGTTACATAAAAACTCCACGTATTATTGAAATATTAAGTGCGATTGGTCCCTTTTCATTTCGGTTTTCTGGGAATCGGAGCGTTTTTAGGGTTTATTTTGTGTGTTTTAAAGGATTCTTCGGTTTTTTCATTTGCGTTGGCTTGGAAGATTATACTAACTTTTAAAATTAGAATAATAGTTATTTTGATGTTTAATATTTATAAATTATATTAATTTAGTGTTGATTTTGAAAACTTAATTTTTAATAATTATATATAATGTAATTTATTTTTTTATTTTTTACGAAATTTAGGGTTAATTTTAAAATAACGAGAATATATGAAATTTATTATATTAGATTTTTTTATTTCTAAATTTTTTATATATTTTTAATCAAATTTAGTTGATAATTATTTTTAGCTTTTTAGATGAAAGGATAAAAAAGTAAAAAAATTAAATTACAAAATTTGTAAATGCTAATTGTTAAACTTTTTAAGATCAAGACTAAATTGATATATTGTATAAATGTTGAGGTTAAAATTACTATTATGTCAAATTTAAAAGTTGTTACTATAATCAATTGATGACCGAAAAAGAGAATATTAAATATTGGGTGATCGTTTTGTGATTTTTAGAGTTAGGTAACTAAAATCAAATTTATTAATAGTTAGTTACTACTAGTGTACTTTACCCGTAATATTAAAGGTAGAAATGCAATTTCATAATAAAATATTTAAAATACATATTAAAATAAAAAGCTCATTAAATCTCACAAATTATTAAAATTGAGTATTACTAAAGTTCTAATTTAGGACAATCGATAGTTTGAACTTTACTAAAAAATTACTAAATTAAATTTATTTTTCTAAATTAAATACGAATAGTTTACGAGCACTAATATCTCATTTTACGCATTTATTAATTTCGGTTATCTTACATCATTTTCACAACATGGTGATCTTTGACTTCTTTTCAGTCATTTGTATTAAATATATTGAATACTACAATTCATATTTTAAATTTATTCAAAATTACAAATGTTTTAAATGAATATTAAAATATCATATCAATTAAGTTTAAATACGTGTAAACCTATTCCATCTGAGATGGCACAAATGGAGGGTAGGATGGACAGAGGCTTTGGCCCCAAAATGAAAAAAATATCATTCTAGTCCCTTTACATTTCTAAAATTATAAGTTATTTAAATAATAAAATTATATATTGACCTCTTAAAATAGTAAAATTTTAATTTAATCCTTTAAAAATTTAAAATAATAAGCATATGGATTGTTAAATTGAATTCCAAAAATTATTGTAGGAATTAAGAGAATTCACAATTGTTTTCAATAAAATAATTAAAATTATTCAAATTAGTTGTAAACATGATTAAAAAGAATAAAAAAATAAAATTAGAAAAATGGTAGAGACTCCTGTAATAAAGGAAGAAAACATTGGATGAAGACCAATGCCTGCCTCCATGCCTTAATTTAATGCTTTCCATTAACCAAGACCTACTTGGTCCCCCACTCTGCTATTATTTTTTGTCTTAATTAATTAGTTAATACTTACAAATTTATTAAATTATTTTAGAAAAAAACGTCTACATCAAGAATTAGATTGGGTTAATCTGACCTCTTAATTTACTTTCGGTTTAATTGCTCTCTTACTCCTTGTACCTTTTATACATTTAAAGTTTAGTTTTTTAATTTTTAATCCTATGAATTTAGTTCATCTAATCTCTTAATTTAATATTTAAAGTTTAATTGGTAATACTGTTAAAGGAGTTTGATAAATTAGATTACGTAAAAAAAAAGTTACTCATACGACCATTATACGTGTGTAAGACTAAATAAACAAATAAAAATGTTGAATTAGGGATTGTAAGGTTTTCGATTCTGGTTTTAAGATTCTTCAATACTGTTAGAAGTAAAGTGAAAGTCAATATTGCAATTTTTTTTTAATTTTAAAATGATACATAATTCAATTTAAAGTGATTCCTATGATGATGCTATCAATTAAGCTTTAATTATTAAATCAAAAAATTGAGGACTAAAATTTTGAAATTAAAAGTAAAGGAGACTAAATTTTAACTATATAAAAAGTAAAGGGACTGACAAAGAATTAAACCTTTTAGTTTCTTCTCTTTTTTCACTCCAGTTTCTTCTTTCCGATTCTTTTAACTTTTTTATTAATTAAGAGATAAAGCAACATTTAGTCCTTTAACTTCACAACATTTTCTAACTTAGTCCCTAAATTTTTTTGGTCAATATTAATCCCAGAAGTTGACAAATTTTTTTCAAATTAGTCCCTTAACCTTTGATTGCATATCATTCAAGATAACATGGCATTCTGAGATTATACTACACATCACCTAAATTAAATTTTTAAAAAATTTAAATAAATCAAGTGATGGCTTGACACAATCTAATTAGTGCCACATCAGCATACCATAATAAAATTAAAGTTCAAGGACCAAATTGAGAAATACTGCCAAATGCCAAAACCAGTATAGACCAAAATGAAAACAATTGTCAAATTAAGGAGTAAATCTTATATTCTTCCTTAAACTAAACACTTTCCGTCTTCTCCATTATTTAGTCCAATGTCCCTTTACCCCTCCAAACTTCGATCCTATTACATACTAATAATTATTTTATTTTATATACGAATCCCCAATAGTTTCTCCCACTTTCCATCTCTTTGTCTTTCAAAATCATCAACAGGGGAAGCAAGCTAAAGCAGCCACCCCCCTTCCCCTTTTTCTCCAATTATTATCTTTATTCATCCATTATTCTCTCTCTGTGTCTATGCTTTTGTTCTTCTCATAGTCTTCTTAGTGTTGCCTAAATGGCGTCTTTGAGCTTCTTTTTCCCTTCTGGTAAGTCTTTTTGGACTGGGTTTTTTTAATGGATCCTTGTAGATGACTTGATTTTTCAGTACTGTCTTTCAGTTTTTCTTCCACTAATTTTCTGATATGGGTTTTCTTTTTTAATTCATTGAATTTTTGATATTCTATTTGTCGGTTCTTCTTATTGTTTTCTGATGTGGGTTTGTTTTTCTTTTTTATTCCCTTCTAATTTTCTGATTTGAGTTTTTTTTTTAATTGGCTGTTTTTTATTGCTTTGTTTATTGTATCATGTTATTGATTGAAAAAGAAGTTTTGATTATCAATTTCGGTACTTCTTTTAATTAAATTTTGATTCTCTTCGGAGTTTTTTTACTTTTTTTAATCATAGCTTTTGATAATGATTGATAAAGTTGATATGATAAAGTTGATATCCTTGTTGTATCAGATCAAATCAATTTTAAGCTTAGTTTCTGTAATATCGATTCAACTTAATCTTTTTCGTTTAATTAATCATTTTGAGATCTGAATTTTATCTGATGATCCCTTTTCCCCCTAAATTTTATTGTATTTAATGTTTAGGGTATATGAGCTATGGTTTATGTTACTCCGACTCTTATTTTTCCGTATATAGATATATACGTGTTGGTATACTCATTTCCGACGTTTACACCGGATTCCGTGTAACATAGACGGCGGAGAAAGCTGAACTTTGTTTAGGGTTTAGGAGCTATGGTCTGTGTTACTCTGACTGTTTTTTCCGTTATCGGATATGGATATATCCTTGTTGGTATACTCATTTCCGACATTTACACTGGAATTCCGAGTAACGGCTAAAACGGAACTTGTCTTTGATTTATGTTAATGCTTTAATGTTTTATATGTATATACAGGTTAATGGAGTCCTTTGGTTATTGGATGATTTGAGGTTATATCAGTTCTAAGTTGTAACAGATACTAGTAGAAACTCAAAGCTTCAGTTTGATTTCGGAGATTTCCTCGAGTTTCGGATTTGTTCTGAGTCCTGTATTGGAACGATGATGATGTTCGAGGAGATGGGGATTTGTGGGGATATGGATTTCTTTGGTGCTTCTTTCGGGGAAAAGGATGTGACGGCTGCTTCACAGGTCGAAATGGATGCACTAGTTGATGACGATTATAGTGATGAAGAGGTCGATGTTGATGAACTTGAGAGGAGGGTGTGGAGGGACAAAATGCGATTGAAACGGCTTAAAGATCAGAGTAAGGGAAAGGACGGGGTTGATACAGCCAAACAACGCCAGTCGCAAGAACAAGCAAGGAGGAAGAAGATGTCTAGGGCGCAAGATGGGATATTGAAGTACATGTTGAAGATGATGGAAGTGTGTAAGGCTCAAGGTTTTGTTTATGGGATTATTCCGGAAAAGGGAAAGCCGGTAACTGGGGCATCAGACAACCTTCGAGAATGGTGGAAGGATAAAGTGAGGTTTGATCGTAATGGTCCTGCTGCTATTGCGAAGTACCAGGCGGATAATTCGATTCCTGGGAACAATGATGGGTGTAACTTGATCGGTCCTACACCGCACACTTTACAAGAACTTCAAGATACAACTCTTGGTTCTCTTTTATCTGCACTGATGCAACACTGCGATCCACCTCAGAGGCGGTTTCCATTAGAGAAAGGTGTTCCTCCGCCGTGGTGGCCTACGGGAACCGAGGAATGGTGGCCGCAACTCGGGTTACCCAAAGATCAAGGCCCTCCTTCTTATAAGAAACCCCATGATTTGAAAAAGGCTTGGAAAGTCGGGGTTCTTACAGCCGTAATCAAGCATATCTCACCTGATATTGCGAAGATCCGAAAGCTCGTACGACAGTCTAAGTGCTTACAGGACAAGATGACTGCAAAAGAAAGCGCAACTTGGCTCGCTATCATTAACCAGGAGGAAGCATTGGCTCGAGAGCTTTATCCCGATTCTTGCCCACCTTTGTCCTCAAGTGGCGGAAGTGGATCGTTGGTTATAAATGACTGCAATGAGTACGATATAGAAGGGGTCGTAGATGAGCCTATCTTTGATGTGCAAGAGTACAAACCTGGGAATCTGAATAGGGTCATCCAACAACCATCTTTTCCTGTTAATTTGGATTTCTTACGAAAGAGGAAACCGTCTGACGATATAAACATCGAACACAAGATCTACACTTGTGAGTTCCTCCAATGTCCTTATAGTGAACTCCAATTGGGTTTTCATGACCGGACTGCCAGGGACAATCATCAACTAACTTGTCCACATAGAAACTCGTCTGCACAGTTTGGTGGTTCGAATTTTAACATAAACGACGTGAAACCGGTCATTTTCCCTCCACCATTTGCGCAACTGAAGCCGGCAGCTCCGTCTACTACTTCTGTCTCGACACCATTCGATCTATCAGGACTCGGAGTTCCAGAAGATGGACAGAAAATGATCAGTAACCTCATGTCGATATACGACAACAATGTTCAAGCCAACAAGAATGCGAGTCCCATTAAAAATCCAGTTACGGAAGGTCAAAATCTTCTTCAGCCGAAAACCCAACAGCAACAGGACGAGTTCTTCCGTGGTCAAGGCCTTTCCTTCTTCAATGAGTCCAACATACCCGCTAATAACCAGATTTTACCACAAGGGGAAGCTCAATTCGACCAGTTGAAGACCTCGAATTCTCCATTCGAGACCACCTACAACAACAACAACAACGGTTTCAAACTGATGTTCGGCTCTCCATTCGATTTGTCTTCATTCGATTACAATGATGATCTCCAAGCTGATGGAATGGACGCCATGCCAAAACAAGATGTCTCAATCTGGTTCTAGTAACAATCTCAAGGCTGAAACTGAAACCGTACCCGACTCAACCCTACTGAGCCCCGTGTCGTGTGTTTCATGGTTATCGTATTTTTTCAAGCTTGTCCGTGTAGTAATAGAAGTTTTAACAAGTTTTAGCAGGTTTATCATATATGGGGAACTGATTTTATACATAGAACGTGACTTTGTCTTATAAATAAGTTAGGTGTCTGGTTTTTTGTTCTTTCATTCTCACTGTTTTTTTTTATCAGTTTTCTACCATTATTATTACATGTTGGGGTAGGAATCTGATAATGAGTGTTGTTTTGTCTTGTAATGAAGTCATGGGGGGGGGGGTACATATTTGTATTGGAACTGTTGTTTTGTGTGTTTTTAATGCAAATCTTGTAGTTGTAGGACCATTCCCACGTGTGTGTACTTTCACGCACCGCCGTTGATGGCGGAAAATGACTCGGTTGACTCGGTCTCCTTGAGTTTGCCTTAGTATGTAGTGACAACTGGCATGTAACGGCCCACTTTTAAGGATTCATCGAAGCGTGACAAATTATTAAAGAAAAAATCTGTTAGGTGGTGGGTTTATTATCATATTGACACGTAATTTTTCGAGGAAAAAGAAACTAAAATTGCCGCGTTTTACTTTTTCATGATATCCTCACATGTCCTTTTCATAAGAGTGTGACATGTGTCATTAAAATAACAACAAGTGTTAGGGTCCTTTAAATAAACGCCATATTTATTTATGCTTAGCAATAAAATTAGATATTAAAACGATATTATAGTATAAGATAAAAAAAATTAAATGTACCACACTTGAAGTAAACATTCAACTAAAGAGACCCTTAATGTCATACTAAACTTGGTAACCGTTATGGTAGTATTTTTCTCTAATTTTTGCAAATTTATCTAAATAATTTTTAATTTAGTATATTCTTTAAAAAAACTAGCCTAATATGATAGGATGTTAATCGAATTAGGATAAAAATAAATTTAATTATCAATATTTACATATTTTGTCAATTTAGTTTTTTTCAAAGCTAAATTAAACTATTAATATTTCAAAAAAGTCAAATTATTTTCCTTTAACTAAAATTTTAACTAAAAATTAATTTTTTAATGATGTTGGTATAACAATTAGTATAACATTCATTTGTCTTTCATGCTAACATAATACTATTTATCTTATATGTTACGTCAGTTAATAATTTATAAATTATAAAAACAATTTAAAATATATATGATATATAAGAATAATATGTTTAATATGTCAAAAAATCTAAATAACATTTAATTAATTAATAATTTATATTATATTTATGTTTAAGTAGTTAATAATATGGATTTACGAATTAGTAAATCTATTAAAATCTGTAGGGAAAAAAGAAAAAAAAATTAGGGGGAAAAGGTAACGAAAAGATAAGAACGACACTTGGTTTGGTGTGGTGTTGCTTTCATTGCTGAGTTTACATTTTTTATCTAAAGAAAGACGTAATTGAAATTTTAAAAAAAATATATGGTAAATATTGCGAATTTGTGATTCGAAATGAGTTATTTGAAATTAAGGGTAAATTTCACCACGGGTCATTTTAAAATTTTATTTTATCTATTTAATTATTCTAATTAAGATAATTATTTGAATTGGTCACTGTCATTGAAAATTCTGTTAATCCACACAAACGGATTGCTGAATTATATTCTTTTGCTTTTGATTAAAGCTAGAGATTTCTCTATAATTAGTTCAAAATATTATTTTATTTTATTTTATTTGCAACATAAAAATTTCTTGGAGTGCATATTTGTATGTGATATAAAAACAGAGGAATAAGAGGTATTTTAGTACATATTTCTTGATTGAATATGTTGTTTTGATGCGGATTAAATTTTTTTATTTTAATATTAATTTGATATTAAAATATGTAATTAGATCACATAGGATAAATGATAAAGTTATTTCATATACATAATCTGTTTTAGCTGTCATCAAATGAATATTAAAAAAAAAAAAAGGTTTCAATTTAATATTCATTTGACATTTTCATTTTCTAAAGCTTTAATCTTTAGTTTAAAGTCTAAATCTTTTGACTTCTTTTGATTAAATTAAAAAAAAAGGATTTTGCTTATCAAAGCTACCTACTTTTTATAATTATTCAAAGGTTTTTATTTTTCAATAAATATAAGCAATGTTCCAATTTTAATATTAAGGTTGTACTTTTGTTCCTTAAATTGGAATTTAATTGATGATAAATAAGATTTTATAAGATTTCATCACTTGAAATTTATATTAAATTGGAATGGGTAAATTACGCCTAAAGTTATTAAATTATTAGTAAGTTTACATTTTAATCACTTAACTTTAAAGAGTCACAAAATGGTGACTGAATTATTGAAAAGTTCCCATTTAAGTAACTGAACTATTTAAAAGTTTCTTTTTTTAAGTCATTGGGTTATTAAGTTATTTTTAAAAAGAAGTCTAGTTAGCGAGCTTTGAGCGACAATTCGACGATCGGTATGGTAGATTAATATCCATTGATGAGTAGAAGAATATATTTTAGATTAAAGTTATTTTGACGGTCAACGTCGGATATTGGAAAATAAAACTATTTAAATTTTAATCCGCAGATTTATGATATTCAAAACTATTTCATTAAAAAATACTTAACTGTAAAAGAGAAAGAAATTGTAAGTTTTTTATTAGTGCATGGAACACAAAATTAATATGATGTCATATCTTTACTTTATTTTAAAAATTTAAATACGTGTTACCTTATAATGACTAAAATTACGATTTCATCATTATTTTATAATAATTAATTTTTTCAAAATTTAATACTTAATTATCTTTTAAATGCATTATTTCATTTCATATTAATTATATCAAAACTTAATATACTACAATTAAGTAAAAGTGTCGTAAGATTTAAAAATTTTATGCATTAGATTAAAAAGTAAATTATTACACATGGCGTGCACGTATACCCAGTGCTAACGTACAAACACCAGTTTTTAACAGTAAAAATGAATTAAATTGTTAATAAAAGGACCAAATTGCTCATTGATCCAATTTATAATGACTAATAGACTCATTTTTTAGCAAAGAGAATAAAATATAATCCGACTCTTAATATAAAACTCTCGTAGTACTTTTACACTACAATCAACTTCTATTCCACCTATCATCAAATAATATGTTTTTTTGGTGAATAATAATATGGTTGTTTTTAATTTATGGTAACAATACTAATATAATATCAAGTAATAGTCTTGATACATATTATATGAAAATATAAAAGAAAAAAGAAGTTTTAAAAAATTAAATCAATAAAAAAATTAATTGTTCAAATTGAACTAAAATTTCCATTTAAAATATAATAATGAATTAATAATGTTAACAACCATATTATAATATTTTAAAGCTTAAAGACCAAAATATAATTTAAATCATACGTAAGTGATTAAATCTACAATTTACCCAATTTTTACTCCGTGCAAATTTTTTCCCTCACTTTGTGCTTTCGATCCTCAGTCCCCGCGAAAAAATGAAATAAAACTTTTTTTTTTTTTCATTTTCTTACCTCTATTTTATCCTTCTAGGGTTCCGTTTTGCTGCCCCCATCACCCATGGCCGACGTCATAAACATGCCGGCTGATTCCCTCGACGACCGCCGTGGCGGAGGCGACCGTAAAGACAATGATAATAACAATAATAATAACAGACAGCCTCCGTCATCTGACGATCCAAACTCATCTCCGCCATCGCCGCCTCCACCTCGACGACGAGAACGAGACTCTCGTGAGCGGCGGGACCGCGACTTCTACGATCGCAACCGCTCTCCTCCACCTCCACTTACCAGGGAGAGAGATTACAAGCGACGCAATAGTATTAGCCCTCCTCCTCCGCCGTTTTACAGGGATAGGAGACACTCGCCTCCGCCACGGAGGTCACCACCTTATAAGAGGTCTAGGCGGGAGGACGGAGGCTACAGAGGGAGGAGAGGGAGCCCTAGAGGAGGATTTGGACCTGGAGATAGAAGGTAATGCTTTACTTATTTATTTTTAGATTCATTTTTGTTATTAAAATCAAAATGTATGTTGTTGCAGATTAACTAGCTATATGCATTTGAACTATCGGTTTTTTTTGGTGTGCTTAATGCTATGAATTATTTCTGATTTGATAGACTTGGTATTTTGCTTACTTGATTTAATCTAGAAGTTCGTTAACTGAAAGAGTCTGCATGAATTGCTACCTACTGGTTACTGTTGGCCCTGTAAAAGAACCATAAATATAGGAGACTGAATTTGACCCACTATGTAAGTAATTTTGCAGGATGCTAGGGGTAGCATTTTTATGGTCATTGAAGGGCATGCAAGTGTTTATGATGGTTTGCTTGAGAAATTTGCATATGGATCGTTCAAGTCTTCACATCATTTCCTGCTAGATAGTCATAGTCCTTACATATTTCAAGGGCCCCTTGTTTGTCAAGGAACTAGGGGACTTTCCTTTCCTATTACCAAAAGCCACATGATTTTGCCAAATTCTGGACTGCCTTTGAGTATTTGAAGCTGATGTTTTATTTTCTATGATGTCACTTGAGAATGGATGATTCGTTCGGTTCTCATATTGCTATGTTTCCTGTCTCTTCTCTACATGACTGCATGAATCATTATTTAGACACTGGATTTAATTTATGTTTCATATTTTGTTCATTTATTATTATAGATCATATATGATTTGAGCCTTTCACTTGGCAGATTTGCTTATATTCAGATTTTGCTCATGCTGTAAATAAATTTTGATGCTGCAGGTTTGGGTATGACTATGGTGGTGGATATGATCGCGAGATGATGGGAAGGACCAGTCACCCTGAAGAAAGGCCTCCTGGCCGATACTTTGGTCGCTCAACTGGTGGCTATCAAGGTGAGCTTCTCTTGAAATTGCTTAGCTAATTTCAAATTTCCTCAAACTTCAATTCTTTCACCTGGAAGAATTATTGAAGCACTTCTAGTTTCACCTTTGTATTTGGCTTCTTTTTCTCTTTTATTATTGATATGCTTAAACTCCGCCTGTGCTTGCATTGCCGGTCCCAAGCCCGGATAAAGGAGGAGGGTTGCAGTAGGCCTGTGACAGCCAGCGTAAAATCCTATCTCATCTTTTGACATGGACTGATACTCCAAATGTATTGGGATTAATTTGGTTCTATTAAATTACAGTTATAGACTCACATTTCTTGTGGCCAGATTTTAAAATTTACTTCTGTAAAGAGTTCAGTTCCACCTATTTTTTCATTTTTGAACCAATCAAATTCCTGCTGATTAGGAGTAGCTCATTTTTCATGCAATGAATTATGATAATCAGAGATTAATACTGGGATAAAACTAGAAATTAGTTTTTTGCATCCAGGTTTCCTTTTTCGGCCCTTTTTAGATAGTAGCATCATTTTGGAAAGTATCAAGATGCATATGATGGTAGTAAATTCGGGCATCTAGTAAATGATGCATAATTGCAGTTGATGATATCACTACAATGAGTAGGCGTGTTCCTTTGAAAATTCCATAGGGTGATGATGCATTACTGTATACTGCCCCACCAACAAACTTTTTATCAATCTTTTCTATTTATGCTGTGTTTCTAGTTTGCCAAATAATATTGCTTTTGCAGATTGGGATTCTGGCCGAGGTGGTTACATTGATGCTTCCAGTTCGGGGAGTACACAAAGGTTAGCTTTCCATCTCATTTAAGGATTCATGTGTTAGATGAGGTTTGAATTACTTTTCATTGCATTGCTGGCAAGCCTAGCAACATTGGAGCTCTCTTTTAATTAAGGTGATTTCAAGACTGTTCTTATCAATTATTGTTGATTGTTGGGTAAATTTTCAGAGAAGGATTGATGTCATACAAGCAATTCATTCAAGAGCTTGAGGATGATATACTACCAGCTGAAGCTGAGCGCAGGTATAGATGAGGAATAATGTCGTGGTTTTGTTTTCCCTTGTTTGAGATTTGCTGCTGAAACTGTGGTTTTTGACTGTGTAGGTATCAAGAATACAAGTCAGAGTATATATCTACCCAGAAACGAGCCTTTTTTGATGCTCACAAAAATGAGGACTGGTAGTTCCTTTTGTTTACTGAATTCCTCCCTCTCCATTCACCTCACTGTTCTAATTAGACTTGCGTATATATGTAGGTTGAAAGACAAATATCATCCAACAAACTTAGTCACTGTTATTGAAAGGTTAGTTTAATTGCATATTTCTTGATGTTTCAGTTCATGAATTTGTTACAAAGCTGATGGATCCCCTCAGCCAGCATGTTGTAGCATGGTGTCATTTTATTGCATTATTGTTGGATTCACTACTTAAATTTCATGTTTTATTTTGTTTTCAACATTTCCATTTTAGGAGAAATGAGTTTGCCCGTAAAGTTGCCAAGGACTTTTTGCTGGATCTGCAGAGTGGAACATTGGACTTGTAAGATTCGCATAATGTTTCTTCATACTTGCATGCATGCAAGTTATTTCCCAGCTGTTGTCCAATAACTTATATTGGTGATGCAGAAGTCCTGCTGTCAATTCTTTGTCATCAAAGAAATCAGAACAGACCAGTGATCCTAATTCTGAAGATGAAGCAGACATTGGTGGCAAAAGAAAGCGAAACACGAGGGAACCTGCTAAAGAAACTGATCTTTCTGCAGCTCCAAAGGCTCACCCCACAAGTTCTGATCCCAGAAGAATTTCGATTGATATTGAACAAGCACAGAGCCTAATGCGTAAACTGGACTCTGAAAAAGGAATCAGTGAAAATATTCTTAGTGGACCTGACAACCAAATAACTAGAGATAAATCTCATGGTAGTTCGACTGGCCCTGCGATTATTGTACGTGGCTTGACTTCTGTGAAAGGCCTGGAAGGTGTTGAGCTTCTGGATACTCTTATAACTTACTTGTGGCGTGTCCATGGCTTGGATTATTATGGACTGATTGAAACGAGCGAAGCCAAGGGACTTAGGCATGTGAGAGAGGAGGGAAAGGGTTCTGATGTGACTATCAATGGATCTGAGTGGGAGAAAAACCTTGACACACGCTGGCAAGAGAGGTTGAAGGGTCAAGATCCTTTAGAATTAATGACGGCTAAGGAGAAACTAGATGCTGCTGCTGTTGAAGCTTTGGATCCTTTTGTCCGGAAAATCAGGGATGAAAAGTATGGTTGGAAGTATGGTTGTGGTGCCAAGGGTTGCACAAAGCTCTTTCATGCTGCAGAGTTTGTGCACAAGCATCTGAAACTCAAACATCCAGAGCTTGTGATGGAGCTAACGTCTAAAATGCGTGAAGAGCTTTATTTCCAGAACTACATGAAGTAAGTCGGTCTTACATGCAGCATATTGTTGTTTGTATATATCTTTATTTTAAGGACACTCATATAAGATATACATTGTTGCCATTCACAGTGATCCAGGTGCACCTGGTGGGACACCTGTTATGCAACAATCCGTACCGGTATGCTACAACTGCTGTTGTTTTGATGTTATGGTTGCTCCTACAGCTTTATATCCTCATATTTGCTTCCCTTTATCTTACTTTTTTCTTCTTGCAGAAAGACAAGCCTCTGAGACGTAAAATGTTGGAAAACCGCTTGAAAGATGAGCGTGGCTCACGTAGAGAACGTGATAATCGAGCAAATGGAAGTGATAGATATGATAGGTCTGAGAACCCTCAATCAAGTGATTTTCCATCCAACAACGAGGGTCCCGAAGGGGGGAACCGTGATGATCTAATGTTTGAGTCATTTGGTGGACAAGGGATGCATGTTGCAACTCCATTTTCTTCAGATATGGCACCTCCACCAGTATTGATGCCTGTTCCCGGTGCTGGGTAGGTCTTAATGCTGTTCTGCAAGTAGCTATAGTTTGTTTATTATTTCCTTGAGAGCTTATACTTCTGTATTTGCAGTCCATTGGGACCTTTTGTTCCAGCTCCACCTGAACTCGCAATGCAGGTGTTCAGAGAGCAGGGTGGTGCGCTTCCTTTCGAAGGCAATAGTAGAAGTGGACGTCCTGGACCTAATTTAAGTGGACCGGCCCCATTTCTTTTGCCTCCTGGCTTCCGTCAGGATCCTCGGCGTTTACGAAGGTAAGCTTGCTTGAGAGACTGTTTTTAAAATCATACAGATGAGCTGCAGCTACGTTACTTGCAGAGCTTAACCTTAATTACAGGTTTGCTTGAGTACCAACGTTTTCGGAACCGGACTGGTCATCGAATTGGTCAGGCCATTGGTTCCCAGACTGGTTTAATTAAATAAATTATTATTGTTCATAAAAAATTATAAAACCCGGTTCAACCTCCAGCTCAACTGTTTATTATTATTATTATTATTATTCCGGTTTATACCAGTTTGCATGTCAACCGGTTTTTTCCCTTGCTTTGGACTAGTGTACCGGCTGGTCCAGACTGATTTCAACAACATAGTTTGCTTCATGTTCATAAATTTTGTGACAATGCATGTCATTAACCATTCCTTTGCCTTTGAAATCTATTCCCCCATTCCACTTGCCCCACTTTGACCCTCGTAAAATTTGATTGCCTAACTGAATATCGTGTTTCTCTTCTAAAGCCATCTTATTAAAGCTCACCCCGTTTTATGTCACACAGTTATCAAGACCTAGACGCACCCGAAGACGAAGTAACAGTCATAGACTACCGGAGCTTGTAGGTACAAGAAATGAAAAGACCACACAACCAAAACATATTTGAGGAAGGCAGCAAGCTATTCATCGAACAATCCAAGGTCAAATCCTTTTTGTTTACATTCTCTGAACGTTTGACCTTATACCAACTCGTTAAAAACTTGAAAATTTCTTAAAAATCTTACCAGGTGCACGCATAGCTCTGCTTTCAATTTATGATGAAGGGCAATTCTCCTGCTGTGATTTCCCTAAAAAAATATGTAAGTGCCTGTGAACTTTGTTTTGTATTTTTGGTCCCACTTAACTAATTTCAAAAGAGATGATTACGAATGAATATGGAAGAGTGGGGCATATAATGGTTTTTTTTTTTGTTCTTTTTTTCTTTTTAACAAAATTTGTATTTGCTGTAAAATGTTGAACTTTTAGTGAATAGGTTTCATATAAGCTGCCCTTCATTTGTTTTTTGCTTTTTTAAAAAATTCTTCTTAGTGTTTAAAACATGGGAGCATTTTTACTTTATATAATAAAATGGATCTTGCTTGGTTGTCAACCAATTTCAGTTTTCAGTTGACTCTATCTTATTCTACTAAATAATGTCAAATTATATATTTTTATTTTCTTAGAAAAATTATATTTTTTTATGAAAAGGATTGAAATCCAAAGTTGTAAAATAAAATTCCTTTTTTGTCAAAATTAACTCCAAAACCTCAAAGCTACAATTACTATGAGAAATTGAAAATCAAACCAAATTGAATCAAATTATGATTGGTGGTATAAAAAGTTCATAAAACCCAATCAAAGAGAGTTGAACTCACCTCTACCTTATACTACTTAAGGTATGTATAAAGGAATGGTGTTATCAAAACTTCAGAGATAATAATAAGATTTTTTTGGTGGTCAAATCTAATCTGTTAATTTCGTTTGGTTAAATAAATAAATAATTTTTTAAAAAAACAAAATATTAAAAATTTGGTACAATTGGTTTAATTGTTTTTTTAAATCGGTTTTTGAGTTAATTGGTTCTAAATTTTGGATCGATATCCTAATTAGTTTTTGATTCGGTTAGTTTAGTCTAATTCAAATAACTTTGATAACACTTGTATACTTTTCTAGAAGGATTGCTTAAGTAATCCCCTGGTTAATATTGGACAGGGTTTTAGGTTTTTTCCCTAGTGATGGACGCTATTCTTATCTAGTGGAGGTCATACCATATGCGAGTTGAGTTTGATCGATTGTAATTGACTTCTCAATGAAAACGTAGGGATTGTATTGAAGATAATATTGATTCTTAACCTTCTACACTTTGCGGATATCAATTTGTAATGCCATCAAATCCCTATCAACATGAAAGAAATCAAGTGTCGATGATACTGTCATGATCATCAACACCATTTGGTGCCATAGAAGTCTTTTTTAAGCCTTAAGTTGCAATACAAATTCTTGGGGAATAACCATTAGGGTTAAAAACTGAACATAATACATGAATTATTAATGCTTCTAATGTATATTGACCGAACTCAGAAAGTTACTTTCGGTCCATTGTGCTTTTTCATTTGGTAAATAAAGGAACATTCATTCATAAAAGAAATTTAGAAACAAGTTCGGTACATAGCAAGTCCTGCCTTATCGGCATTAATAAAACTAAGCATAAAACTAGGAAGTTCAAAGTAAATATAACAAAGGCAAGCGATTAGTCCCGAGAGAACAAATTTTAGAGAAAAGTTGGGTTGCTGCCTTTGCGTGCCAACGCGTCTGCACAACGATTGCTCTCTCTGAAAACATGGACCAACCGACTACGGCGGAAGGTCGCGGATATAGTCCTGCAATCCACAACCAAAGATCTGAGTGAAAGTTTTGTGCATTCGTCAACAGAAATCAGAGAAATAAATGCTGTAGCATCCACTTCAACAATTAAAGAATCAACATTAAGAGATGATGCTAATGATAAACCGTCGCGAAGAGCCCAAAGCTCTGCTGTCATGTTTGATGTAAAATCCAGAAAACGATAACAACCAGCGACCCAAAGGCCATCATGATCTCTAAGGAGAGTTCCCGCACCAGCGAACCCGGGGTTTCCTATGGATGAGCTGTCACAATTTAATTTAATCAAACCTCGATCAGGGGGCTGCCATCTAACAGCGGTGAAGTTTGGAAGAGAATGAATGCGAATGTTTGTCGAGGTTGCAGCGCTCACAAAGGAGCGATTGAGAACAGAATGTAAAATGGAAGGTTTTCCAAAAACTACTGGATTTCTAGCTAGCCCGATATTCCTGAGAAGATAAATGAAAAGGAGATACCATGGAATCTTTGGTCTAGAATAAAAGCATTTAGCAACAAGATGTATTTTCCCTATGTGGTATCCTGACACCTTTAGTGGAAGAAGAAGCTTTAGCAGAGGCGGCAGCCGCTGGTGGGGATGTTTGCTTTTTGGGCGGCTTCTTTCGTTGAACCATACTCCTCTGGAGAAGCCGATGGAGTAACCAGAGCCGGGAGAAGGAGCTGGCTGATCGATGGAGATTTTTAGCAATATTTGTAGGACATGCCCAAGATGAATGATCAAGACGCCCAAAATGGGAACAAAGTTGGCTGATGCCCTCGTAGCAAATGGACTGATGAAAACAGTCGACAGTAATGGACTTTGGCAATGGCTTCTCCATATCTAACTGGACACAAAATCTGGCATAAAGTCCTCTTTCCCCTTCTAACCTGTGACAATCGAATACGACGAAGTGGACAAATGCTACGACTAATCTGTCGGAGAAGCTTAGCCAAACCGCCACTGAGGATAAAGTAGCCGTCGAGGCACGGAAGTTCGGTTTTCACTATCAGGAATTGGCCTCCAACAAACCGGGGACCGTTCTTGATAACATTAGAGTAATCTTCCTTGTTGAGGAATTTGACAATGAACTCATATTTTAATTAGTATGATAAAATTACTATGAAAGTACTTGTATTAAAAATCAAATTAGATTTTACTTAAAAAATAAATAAATTAATCTTTATACATTAAATTAAAAAGTAAATTGATTCATTTATTAAAAAATTTATTAAAACTAACATAATTCATAGTATTATTAAACCAATAATCAAATCATTAACAATAAACTTTTTTAAAAAATGCATTTTGAAGAAATTACATGTTATTTATCTAAGATAAAAAAAATAAAGAAAGAAAAAGCTTACTCTCATCGGAAGTCATTCCGAACTCTTTTTTTTATTATTACCAAAAAGAAAACACCATGAAAACCATCCTAGAGGCTATTCGAGCAACAACTGCCTAGCAATTATGTTTCTTTCGAGAATTTATATTTAAAAAAAAAACGAATGTATTTTTGGGAGGCAAATGTTGGTTGCTCTCGTTCCTACTCTGTGAACCAAACTGCTTTTGTTTAGTCATCAGCAAATCTGCAAAGACCAATATAAAAAAATACTTCCATCACTACATTTTAAAGTTACAGATTGAAATCAAAGGTGAATTTTTGTCACTTGAATTCGGTTATTAAATACTTAGAATATGTGTCGAATATGAGTATTTTAATGATAAAATATAATTGAAATAGGGTTGAATGGAAGGATTATTACCCTAGCTCAGAGAGCCTTAAGTGAGCATTAGCGTAATCAGCAAAGAATTCATCCTCATCCTGCCAATTGATGAAACAAATGGCCAAAATTAAACAACATTGAAAACTTGTTTCTTGACTTAATGATAACAATAGAGTTGAAACGCCCAAATCTTTGAGATCTCAAGTCCACTTCTACCTTACATAAAATGTGTCAACCTTTTACTTGTAATAATTGAATGTATTATAACTTTAAAAAAGAAATAAACATTGAATTGGCAAGGGAAAAAAAAGTTTACGTACAGCAGCATATTTCTCAACGAATGGACGGAACACTGGGTCAGAGACGAGAACTTTGTCGGATGGCAGCTGCATAATATCTGCCCCCGTTCCGGATAATAGCTCCCTATTACAAAAAAGTACTTATCCAATTAGCATCAACTTAATTCAATTTGTAAAATTAGTAATTAATTTGATTTAGTTACAATTAAATTAGCCTTAATTTGAAAAGATAAGAAACCATAATTGACCCAATAAAAATAATAATAATCCAAATTTAAAATTTAACCCAACAAAAGTAATTTGAATTTACTTAATTTAAACTAGGTTAAGCTAGAATTAACAAACAAACAAACTATTTAAGATTTACTATAAACAATTCTTTATAGAGATTATAATTTACTTGAATTCAAGTGTGAATATTACATACATATATTGCAACTGTTTTTTTCAATACTTTTATACGACCAATTCAAATTAAATATTTATAACTCGTAAAAGTTAAAACTCACTTGAAATAAGAATTATCGAAGATAAGTGGGTTGGTAGTCCATGCTCCCTCAAATCCAGACCGGTCCTTATGGCACCTTCCCTGTATCAAAAAGCAAAGCAAATGTATACCATATTTAAATGGATAAGAGGCAAACAATTGTCCCAAACTTAAAGAAAACCAAAGGGAATTTCGAATTTATAAACAGACCAGGGTATGGGCACCAGAAAGGGCAACAATGTCCTTATCGGTAAAACCCATTTGATTAATAAAGACCTCCCTCAAATGATCCGCTCCTACAAAATTTTCATCAACAGATTAAAACAAAATTATCACAAACAATACTTCAAACTTTCTTTTATTTAAATCATACACCATGTATATTTAAATATTGATTTCAAAATAAATTTTAAAAGAAAATTAACAAATCCGTGTTGCACAGTTGCTTATATTTGACATTTCACTCGGATGGTATGCACTGACCCTTGTCAGTACTAGGAAGACGGCCCTCAGGTGGTACTTCCTCCTTGTCCTGCATTTATTAGGGAAAAGAAAAGATTGTAAGCAATTACAGGGCAGAACACAAATTTAATAGGTAAAAGTACGAAGTATTTATATTAGAAATTGAATTGAATTTTGTTTCTTTTATTTGGATGTTAATTCAAATACGTTGAAATGTACATTGTCTTTCTATTTATTTGTGGGTTAGAAAAGTGCTATAAATAGTATACAAAAAAATAGATATGATCAAAACACTCATTTTTATATATCAACAAAAAGTATATATGATACATAATATCATTGCCAAATTTAAAAGAAATGGGCAAAGTTTTCAAAGAAATGATCGATTTACTATTTTATGCGTACAATGACTAACTTGCATATTTTTTTAATAAAAGGAACAAAATTTAATCTCACCCCTAATTTAAAGGTCTCCGAAATACTTTTACCAAATTTAATACAAACATCCATTACATTTCAATAACTTAAATGAAATTTACTTATATTATATCTTTAGCCATTTTAGATAGAGAAAAAACTTTGTAAACTTGCATTTTGATGTAAATACAAATATACAATTCGGATAATATTCAAATTGTTATTCATAACAGATTTGAAACCCATTTTACAAATAATAGGATATTTTGAATATTTTTACAAGGATATTAATGATAGACTATTTATTATTTGAATTTATTTTATTTTTACAAATAATAAAATTAAATATCCAAATCCACTATGATAAGCTTTACTTTTTAGATTTTTATTTAAATAAATTATTTATGTTATAAAATTCAAATAACCAGCGGCTACAGATAATTTATTTAATTAGCATTTGAATTTAAATAGTAATACACATATAATAAACAAATTAAAATTTTTAAACAGAATTACTAATTTAAATTTTAAATATTGAAGAAATTTCTATAAGCAAAAACAATACACTAATTTCTATTAAAATCAAATAATGTATCTGAAATTTTCATTCAAGGACGAAGTAGAAATCATGACTGACCGGTCTTCCGGGATGGAAAGGAATTTCAGGTCCACCGGTGACCTCAACAGCGACGACGCCGGCAAGCTACAAGAGACTCCAAAATATAAAAATGGGTCAAAACCGCTCAAAACAAACATGAAATGCTTAAACCTGAAAGAAAACACATACACATTAGATTTAAAAAATTACAAATTAAATACCTGATAAAAGTCAGCGTAAGAGATGATAGGAAGCTGCTCTTTGATCGGCTCGAGAAGATTGATGGCAATATCGAGACCGGTGTTAGCCTTGTGTGCAAGCTCAGCGGGATGCTTCACGGTACCGAAAGGACCTCCGGTATTGGTCTTCCAATCAAAAGTTCCAGCTGAGTGCCACCTGTCCACAACCATTGCCGATCCGATCAATCAACATCGCCGATCTCACAACCGAAACATTTCAAAAATAAACGACGGATGATAAAAAGAAAAGCTTACGCTAAACGGAGCATGATCGGAGCACAATTCTTCTCAGCGATGAGACCTCTGAGCTTCCTCCTCGCCTTTTCAATGGCTTTCTTGTAATCCTCGCTCACGACCGGATAACTTTTAGGCATAACCTCCATTTCTACGAATATCACATTCAAATTAATGGGGAAAAAATCAAAAACGAAAATCACAATTCATATTCAAAATTCAGATTTGAAAATGAACCTTTTTCTAAAATGAAGCAATGCAGAGTGCAAGCAAATGAACCAGTTGACACGAGCTGAGCACGATAGCAGTGTGACAAAGAGAGTGGAATATATATAAGCAATAGTGAACTGTTTTTAGCCGTTTGATTATTGTTTTGGGAATGACGGCTTTGATTTCGGTTTAAATTTTATGATGTACGGCTATGATTGGCGGTTTAAAATTTGTTATTTTTTTGGTGGGGAAAATAACATAGTCAATCTTTTTTATTGGAGAAAATCGGATATTAGGTTTTGATATGTTACCAAAAAGGCGGGATAGCCCGCTAAAATTGGAAAAAGGTTTTTTAAGAAAATAAAAAGGTGATTTTGTCTGGAATTTTGAAATGACAGGTTTACCCTTCTAACAAGGAAATGAGATTTAATAAATAAAATAAAATAAATTTGACAACTATTTTCACATTAATATTTGATTTTTTTATTAAGTTAAATTTAAACTTGACAATTATTCTTACATTTGGGCTTAAACTTTTTTTTGTCATAATTCTTGATATTTTTTGAAAATCCTAAAGTTTAAGCTTTAATATAGAACAAATGTCAAGTTCATGCCTCGATATACGAAAAATTACTAAGTTCAACGATCAATTTAAAAAAAATTCAAGTCTTAATATAGAAATAATTACCTCATCTGTTAAAAGAAATTATGACCTCGTCAACGCAATTTATTATAAAATTTATGTCTAATAATTTTAAATCAAATACAATAATAGCATATCGAAAAATTAAGCTTGGTTGAAAATAAGTTAATCTAAATATTATGGAAAAAAATTTAATGAAGCTTGGTTGGCTGAAACGATAAAAATAAATTTTTAAAATATTTCGTGTCTTGAATTTTTGTTTTAAATCTATTGTGGGTTTAAATCATTATTTTATGTTAAAAGTGTAAAATTAAAATTAACTAATTTATAGCTTAAATATTAAATATATTGCTTATGTACAGTGGTCTTTGGACCGGTGAAGTGTGATCAAATATTATGTTTTGTAATTTTTTCAATATTATGATTCACTTTGTTTCATTGAAAATAATTTTTAAAAATATTTTTATTTTTTAGTGAAAAATAATTTGATTAACGGAAAATAAATATCTTGTTATTTTTCCTGTAAAATAATTTATCCTTTTAAAAATATAAATCATTTTTCAAAACAACTCATTTATGGGTAGAGGTGATCATGGGCCGGGCCGGATCGAGTTTAGTTTGGGCCCATACAAATTTTTAGGCCCATCTACTAGGCCCGGGCCCGGCCCGAAATATGGGCCTAAAATTTTGCCCAAGCCCGGCCCGAAATAAAATTACTAAGCCCGAGCCCGGCCCGGCCCGGCCCATATTAATTTTTTTATTTCATTAAATAAAAAAATTTAAAAATATAATAAATCAAATATATTTAAAAACATAAAAACAAATATTAAAACAAATAAAAATAATACTAAAACAATTCTTAAAACAATACACAAATTAATAATATAATAAAAATAGTTATATTAAAATTTTAAAATAATTAAAAATAAAATAAAAAATATATATTAATATATAATTAGGGCCGGGCCAAAAAACTCTTACCCGGGGCCCGGCCCGTTTTCTAAACGGGCCTCATTTTTTTGCCCAAGCCCATTTTTCGGGCCTATATTTTTACCCAAACCCTCCCATTTTTCGGGCGGGCCTTCGAGCAGGGTCGGGCCGCCCAGCCCATGATCAGCTCTATTTATGTGGGATTTTATTTTTATATAAAATTAAATTAAAGCAAGCTTGATATTATTATATTAAAAATTTTTATTTTATTTTTAAAATTGTTTAAAATTAATAAAATATTAATATAAAATATTATAATTTTCAATATTATTAAACATACATATTCAAATATCTATATTTAATCATATAATAATTTATTCGTATAATTTATTATTTTAATAAATTATTTAATATTTCAATCTTATTTTAATAATAAATTTTAAAAATAATAATTTTAAATAATGTTGTTCATATATTATTAAAATTATTCAATATTAATATTTTAATAATAAATATTTATTAAAATTATAAATATATTAATAATAAATATTTTGTAGTAAAAGATTAAAATATGCCATAAGTCTAACTACTATTCACAAATTTAGAATTTAGTCCTCTACTTTCAAGATTTGAAAATCAAGTTCAATTGTTAAAATTGTTAAATTTTTTGTTAATTTTGCTATGTCACATTTTTAAATTAAAAATATTCGGTATTCATGTAACTAAAATATGACGTCATAATGAATATGAATTTAACAAAACATTTTTAATAATGTTAACAATTGAATCAATTTTGATATATAAAAGTATGACTAATCCAAAAATAAAAGTACATGAGCTAAATTTTGAATTTACCAATAGTAAAGGACTTATGACATATTTTAACCTAATATAAAAATATGAGTATTTGTTTAAATAATGTTTAGCTTCACATATCCCTTACAATTCTAATATGTCATTATGTACTCTCATATATGTAATATGTGTAATTTAAATTAAGTTTTAACTAAGTATTATTTATTATTAAGTTTATAATGACATTAATTATTACAAATTATTTTTATTATAAAATAAATTTCGATTGTTAAAAAGAATTTGTAATGTTTTATAACAAAAATATTTATGTCGTGTTTGTTTTACAAAGAACAATGTAAAATATAGATTTATCGATAAAAAATCAATTAAATAATGAAAAGATAAGAAAATCTCAAATATATGCATGATCATTGAAAATAGTTTTTATAAAATATTTTCAATAAAAATATTTATACATATTCATTCACCACCGAGAAAAAGTAAGTCATTTTTCAAAATTTATTTTTCGAAAATTATTTTCAACGAAACAAGCCAACACAATATTTATTTTTTGTAAACCATACAAAGCCATGTGACGGTCCAACAAATCAATGGGTGGGGAAGTATAGATGTTTTATCAACGTTTTAATACGACTTTGGTATAATTTGCTAAAGTCTAAACTATTAAACGAGTCCTTCAAGTCATTTACCATGTAAAACAAGCCCCTACACTTTTTTTTTAACCCAAATAAGCCCGATGATTTGATTTGTTTCTAATTTAGTTTTTATTTCCCATGGAATATTGTTGTATTCAAATATTTTTGGTGTTTTATTTGGGAACAAATTAAAGTTTAAGGATTTAGTTGAGGATTATAAAAATATGAGGGATTATTTAATAATGTGACAAAATTTTGATGGGCCTACTTAGTATATTAGCCATTGCTTAATTAATTAAAATTTTTAATGCGTTGATGCTTGCAAATCAACGAGTGTCATCACAACACATAGAAAATGAAATGTGGCCAATAATCAAGAACTTCTCGAATTTTAATACTATTTATAATGCTTAAAACATTAAAATTGAGAAATTAATAAATTTTATTTGATATATATTTTTAAATAATAAAGTAAAATTTCCTCTAAGTGGGTCCCACTTGCGGCATACCAGCAAATGTCATGGTGGGCCGTGGACTACGATCCAGTGGTTTCCAAAGGGATGTCTTAGGATTAATCCGAACCATCCATTGGAATTTATACCCACGCGGCGCACATCGGAAAAATCACGACCGAACCCCGTTCCAAGAGAGGGACCCATGCTAATCCGAATTGAAAGGAAAAAAAAGTTTAATTGATCCAACGTCCCAAAACTGTCGCTTGAATTATAATTTGATCCTTAAACTTCAAAAATATTTTAGTTGATCCCAACAAATGTTAGGCACATTACACTCTTGTTGAGAGAACTCAGGTTCAAAACCTGGAGATGACATTATTAGGGGAAGCAATGAATCTTGAAAGGATTAATCTTTATAAACTGTAAAACAAACATGAAAGATACCTAAATCATACAAATAAAAGGTATCAAAATTATATCAATCAAATTATATTATAAATGTCTACATACCATATGTATAGCTTGGATCTGATATACTAAACAATATAGTGTTAATAAATTATAGTATGATTATTTCTTTTTCTAACATATTAGATTAAGTTATTTATGTTATAGATACTAGCGGTGGATCTTGCCATTAAATTTTTGAGGCTTACTATTTTTTTTAATTTCAAGTTTTAATTCAAAATTCAAAAATTGCGGGGTTAATGAGATTTTTAAAATTTGTAAGAGATTTAATTATAAATTTAAAAAATTTGATGGTCCTAATAAAAATTTCCAAAATTTTTGAAGGCCTAATCAAATTATTAAAAAAATTGAATGGCCAAATGAGAAATTAAAAAACAAAATGGGGTGCCAAGGCCTCCTTACTCTAATTGCAATTTCTTTTTAGTAGGTACGTATATTGACAATTTAATATACGTGTTTTAAATATACTCCACGTGAGATTTGAGTCAGGGGCGAAATCAAAAAAATTCTTTAGAGGACCAAGGATAAATTATAAATTATTGGAAGAGGTCAAAATACAAATTTATTATCATATTAACATGAAATTTCGTAAAAATTAAGGGGATAAATAATGAATCTATCATTTTTGAGATGACCAAAGCAACTAACTTCTTTTTTTAAAAAAAAAATTCATTATAGGTTTTAACCTGTTTTTTCACACAATTTCTAGAAATACACATAGCCTCTCCTCAACCTATAGATAAAAAGATAATGTGTTTTAACGCACTTGAACCCACATCATCCTGCATTGACAATAATACTCATACCAATTGAGTTAAGACTCAATCAGCAAGCCATTAGCTAATATTTAACATCTAAGCAAATAGGTAACTTGATATAATGATAACACTTCAAAGACCCAATTAAATATTTGAATTTTAGACTAATTTAAAATATAGGTCATAATTTAAGGACTCGCGATTAAATTAACCCAAAAGACAGTTGTAAGTAGCCAAAAAAGCTATCATCCGAAGAACCAAAAAGAACCCCCTCTTTTTAAAGGCTCTCCTTTTCTTTTAATATTTTTTTTCATTTCGCATTTCCTTGTCGTGTTTCGTCTTTTGTTATTGTTGTTCATCGTTCAATCTCATCTTCACAGAATCGTCATCTTTTCGATCCCTCAACCTTTTAACTGTAAGTTATCTCTGTATCACTATATCTTAATCTCAAACCCTAAATTTCCAATTACGCCATTCGATGTTCTTTTTTTTTTCCTTGTTCTTCTTCTTTAAGATCCCTGATTTATGTTCCTCATTCTGAATTTTGCAAAGTCTCGATTGATCTTTTTTTGTTTGTCTGTTTATTTTTTATTGATTATGTTGTATTCCATATAGGTAATTATTGATTGGGTATTGGATTGGGAATTTCGATTGTTGATTTTGTTGGAATATTTGATTAGGTGGATTCACTGTATTGATTGATTTACTAAGCGATCGAGATATATTTTTATGATTGTATTTTTGTTTTCTTGAAAAGGTTTATATTTTTAAAGTAGGAAATGAGGATTTCTAGTGTTTGATTTGCGGTTTACCTGAATGAAGGTTGAGATTTTGATTTTGGTACTGTTTTTTGTGTATTTAGATTGGTATTTTTTAGGGTTTCGATCATTGTAATAGTAATGTAATGATAAAACGGAATGTGAAGAAGAAAAAAATTATTAATTACTTTGGTATTTTAATTGAGGTTTCACTGATGCCGTCTCTTGAAGTATTGCTTTACTATTATTATTATTTTTTGGTTATGTGATTGTTTATTTGTTTTGGGGGTTCAGGAAATCATGAGTGACGCAGGAGAAAGGACCTGCCCCCTTTGCGCAGAGGAGATGGATTTGACCGATCAGCAGCTCAAGCCTTGCAAATGTGGTTACGAGGTCTGAAGCAGTTTACTCTTTTCATTTTCTTTCTTACATTTGTTTGGCAATTCAAATCACGAACAAGAAATAAAAAATAAAACAAAAAGTGAGAATGTGGGAAAAAGGTGGAGATTTAATGTCCATCATTGGTCTAATCTCTATTGATCTTCGTGGCAGATATGTGTTTGGTGTTGGCATCATATAATGGATATGGCTGAGAAGGATAAGACTGAGGGGAGGTGCCCAGCGTGTCGTAGCGCTTATGATAAAGAAAAAATTGTAGGGATGGCAGCTAACTGTGAGAGGTCAAGCTCCCACACATCTTATTCTTGTAAAAGTATTGAAATGTTTGCTTTTCCTGTCTCATACAAATAGGTATTTTCCCTCTATTTGAGCAGGTTGGTTGCTGAAATTAATTCGGGGAGAAAAACGAAGTCACAAAAGGCAAAGACTAAATCATCTGAAGGAAGGAAGCAACTGAGCAATGTGCGAGTCATCCAAAGGAATCTTGTTTACATAGTTGGGCTACCGCTTAATCTGGCAGATGAAGATGTACACTCTCATTCTATCCATTGTGTGTGCATTTCTATCTAACTGTTATGCTTTTATGAAGACTAAACCAGTATACCTTTTTTGCAGCTTCTCCAACGCCGAGAATATTTTGGTCAATATGGTAAAGTTCTAAAAGTATCCATGTCTAGGACTGCTGCTGGTACCATCCAGCAATTTCCAAACAATACATGTAGTGTGTAAGTGCAGAAATATCTTGTATTAGGTTATAGTTTTTCAAATGTTAAGACATTATTATTTTGCTTGCTAAATCTTTAGTAGAAGCATTTTATTTCATATATTTAGATTTCTTCAGAAAGGAAGAAAATCTATTTATTATATTAAAATTTTTTGTCTTCCTGCCTTTTTGATGGTTATCTGTTATTAGTATTTTTCATTTTCAGCTTACATTTGTTTTCATTTTTTACAGATATATTACTTACTCAAAAGAGGAGGAAGCAGTTCGTTGTATCCAATCTGTACATGTGTTTGTCTTGGATGGCAAACCATTAAAGTATGGGAACTTTCTTCTGGAGTTTTTCTTTTGTTAATGGTTGGATGCATAGCTGTTCTTGGTTATCATCTCAAATATTTGGAATATATATTTCAGGGCATGCTTTGGTACAACAAAGTATTGTCATGCATGGCTGAGAAATATGGTATGCTTAGAAGTGTTTTCTGTTCATTTTTCTTTGAGTTGAAAATTCTATTTATTATTTAGAAACTAATATATCAAATGTAATTGAATAATTTTGGGTTGGTTTTCAGCCTTGCAGCAATCCTGATTGTCTATATTTGCACGAGATTGGTTCTCAAGAGGATAGTTTCACAAAAGATGAGATTATATCAGCATACACAAGGTATATTCATTTTGAGTTAGCTACTCCGTTATAGCTGTCATCTCTTTATTTTATTTTCTTTATTTAGTTCATTTCTGTTGAGTTTGCATGTAACATTTTTTGTGAGATAAAGGAAACCAATTTGAAGATGCTTTCTATTTCAAATAAATGCATGTATGCATCAGCTATAACACATTGTTCTTTTGTTAGAAAGGCTAATTAGAGCCGTCATATAAATATATAGTGATATAGTAGCCTGCCCATTCCAAAGAGTGCTATCTATCTCATATGCAAGTAGTAAATGAAGGTAGAATGCCGATAATTACTGGAAAGCTTACTCTGCAAAGGGCTTTTTGGGACCTTTTATTTTTTTGTCTCTTGGATTATCTCATTATTGAGATAACGTTTCAAAAGGACTATCTTTCTTCTCATTGCTGTTTCCTGGATTCTCAACATTTCTTTTGTGATTTTAATGGTTCTCTCTTTTTTTCATTCTATAAAAATGGGTCAACTACTACAATCCTTTCTATCTAAATCTGAGTTTCAAATTAAAATTTGGATCTGTTGAATCTACTTTTAACTTTTTATTGCAACATTCCAATTCTTAGCATGCTTTCCGTGTTCTCCTTGAGCTTTTTTGTTTTTTCTTCTCTTGGTTGAATAAAAAAACTAAGTTGTTTAAATGAGTAGGGTTCAACAAATAACTGGTACAACAAACAATATGCAACGGCGTGCTGGGACTATGTTACCTCCCCCGGTGGATGATTATTGCCCCAACAGTTCTGCTTCTACAGCAAAACCCATTTCTAAAAATGCTCCTAATGTAAGTTGATGTCATTCTATTCCCAAACAAAAACAGCTAGTTATATTATTACCTATTAATTTAGGAAAATTGCTAAATTGTGCTCTACTTGCTAGCACTTCTTCTCCGCGTGTTAGTAGTGCGAATGTTTTTATCTTGGGTGATTGAAAGAATAATTTTTTCAAACAGTAGGGTGGGTGGAGATGGGTATGGGTATGGGTTAAAGCAACATGTATGCTTGGCTTCTGCGCCTGACTTAGGTTGTGATTTTGTATATGGTACAGAATATGGTATTGAGCAGTCAAAAAGATTCTACCTCAAATGGAAGCACTGGTAGATCTGTTGGTCTTCCTGCTGGAGCTTCATGGTATGTCTTTTTGGTGTTCTCTTACACTTTGTCACTTTTTTTTTTGTGGTGCTAAAAGTCTGAATGTTCTGGCAGGGGAATGCGTGCTTTAAATCAGCCACAATCGGCCAGTTTAACATGTTCAAATGGACCTTCTAAGCAAAAATCTGATACAGTTAGCAGCACGTTACCATTTCTATCTGCAGTGATGAGCACAAATCGGCCTTTTGCATTACATGATGATGCTAAAAAGAACCCGTCTGAGGAGATTGATGTTATGTATTTGAAGGGTAAACCTGATTCTTTAGAGCAAAATACTGTTTCAGATTCTCGAACTACTGCTCCAGAGGAACCTTCTTCACCTGATGGAGTTCCTACTTCTAAAGCATTAAGCAGCCAGATATCTTGTCCTCCAGCATCCAGTTATAATGACCCGAGCACTTATACACTATCAACTGTTACAAGCTCCATCTTTGACCATGGTGGGAAGTCTTTTACTTCCTCCAGTGAGAAAGGAAGGAGTATGTCCTCTACTGATGGGGAGATACAGAGCTTGTGCTCTGATGTTGCATCCTTGACCTCAGATAGGAATGTCGCGAATGGACATTTAAATGTAGTTAGACCTAGCAGTTCAGCTTCCGATCATGGATCAAACAGTTCTTCTAGCAGTCAGGGGTTACAACAATGTTGTACTGAGCACTACCGGGAACCTTTAAGTTCCACATCCCCTGGGAGATCTGCAACATCTCCTGATAGGGTGTCTGTTTCGAAAGAGCGGTCTGATTGGAGAATTGTTACTCAAACTCAAGCAGTGGCAAGTTCAAGTTCTGAAATTGAGGAAGACATATTGTCTTTTGATAATCAAAGACTCAAGGATCCAGAAGTTATTAGCCGTTCAAATTATATGCCTAATTCACCAATTTCACTGCATTTATCAAATCTTTCTAGGTCCCATTCTTTCCAAAATGGCGATGCTTGTGGTGCTGTTAGTTCGAATGCGGATGCTTTCTTTGTAGATAATCAAGTTAGTGCTAGTTTACATCTTCATGGATCAAGTGTTTCATCTTTATCAAATGGATACCCTCAGAAGTACATAAGTAGTAGTATTGGTTCTGGTATTACCACTGAAGGCAACCTTCTGGTTTCAAATCAAGAGAAAGGGAAACAGATGGGAAGATTCCTTGGTAATGCTGAGAGCAACACTTCCAAAGATACAGGAGAGAACAGCATAATTTCAAACATATTGTCATTAGATTTTGATACATGGGATGAGTCCCTTCCTTCACCTCAGAACTTGGCTAAACTGTTGGGTGACACTGACCAGCAGCAGCCCAATTCTCTCAAATTATCTAGCTCAGGGAAGGCTCTGAATAGCAGTCAGTCCAGATTCTCATTTGCAAGACAGGAAGATTCTAGTTATCATCCTTTTGGTGTTGAGTCCTCATTTAGTGTTTTTAGGCAAATGCCACAGAACCACATTTCTAGCCAAGATTTTGCTGAAAGCAGGGATCTCTATCTGAATGCATTTGGAATTTCTAATGGGTTTTCTCCAAGTAGTTTTGATGAATATGAGAAGTTTACTGGCAGTCCTTCACTTTTCTCTTCTAATAAGCTTTCTGGTGAGTTTCTAGGAATTTACTCTGCTCTTCTCATAGTTCAATGCTGCTACGTATTACACTTGCTGTCAGAATGTTAAGTGGTATCTGGTTTCTTGCAATTCTAATCACGCAAGAAGCATGCTCATTATGCGATCTTTAACATCATTGAAGATAAATTAGTTTGTTATAAATTGATGTGTTTTCTATGTTTTATTATTTTGTATGAACGGTTTTGTCTTCATCTTCATCTGAAATTTGTTTTTTATGACTTCAAAGTACCCCCAATCGACTTGGTTCAAGTTTTCTGTCTGTACTTAGCATTTTGTTGAAGTTTTTTGTCGATTAAGTTTATACTGATCCTTTTTTCAACGGTTAATGGCAGTTTCAAGAGCTCAAGTGTCAGCCCCACCTGGATTCTCTGTTCCTAGCAGGACTCCACCTCCAGGCTTTTCTTCTCATGAGAGAGTAGACCACAGTTTTGACACACCCGGTAGGTTCCCTTTTAATTTTTGGCTTGCACTCTTTAGGTGTTTCATTGCCTGCAAATTGATGCCAACCGATTTTTTCTTTTTCAGGAAATCACTTGACGGACTCTTCATCCCTGTTACGAAATTCGTATCTGGCTCCAGTTAGTGGTGGTTTTGGTGGTGCCGAGGATGTAGAATTTATGGATCCAGCAATTTTGGCAGTTGGTAAGGGTAGACATCAAGGAGGGCTCAACAATTCAGGCTTAGATATTAGATCAAATTTTCCTCCACAGTTAAGTACCTACGAAAATGAAGCCAGAGTTCAGCTACTGATGCAGAGGTCTCTTTCTCCTCATCAGAACCTAAGACACGACGTCGGGGATAGCTTTTCTTCACTTAATGACTCTTATGGACTTTCTTCTAGGCTAATGGGTCAATCACAAGTGAACAATATATCCCCATATGCACAGTTGCCTCTCCAACAGTCGAGGAATTCACATATGTCAAATGGTCTTCATTGGGATGGATGGAATGAGGTCCAAGGTGGAAACAGTGCTGCCATCGCTGAGCTCCTCAGAAACGAGAGATTGGGATTTAACAAGTTTTATTCTGGTTATGAAGATTCAAAGTACAGGACGGGTGATCTGTATAACAGAACATTCGGGATTTAATTGTTGTCAGAATACTCTTTTTTGACAATGCTTTGCTAAAAGAGCAACTTCATGCAATATTGGCCTCATGTTGAGGATAGCATATGTTGACTTGTAAGTGGTCCCCTTTAGCAGCCTCATGAAGAATCAAAAACTCCCAACAACTTAGGTGAATAAACGGTGACTGCAAAGGAGCAGGTAACATTGAACTAGAAATAGTTGTAGATATTTCCTTATGCGGAAAAAGTATCATGGAGGCCCTTGTATTGGGAGTCAAGTTGCATTTGGCCCCCTTAGTAAAAAAAAAATAGCAAATTAGTCATTATACATTGGATTAAAAAGTAAACTGATACTTCTGTTAAAAATTCCATTAATTTTTACTGGTAAAAATTGGTCCCTATATGGCAGAATGAGGTACACGAGGTACGTTATATGGAACTATTTAGTTATTTTGTCAATCATGCTAGCAGTATTTTAACAAAAAAGATTAGTTTACTCTTTAATGTAGCATACATAGCCTAATTTGCTCGTATATTTAGTAAAGAGGGCAAAATGTAATTTGATTTCTAATATAGGGGTATTCATGGTACTCTTACCTTACGCATGCATGTTTTGAATGTTTGAACTGTTTATATCATGTGTTAATATAGGTCCAGGTTTCCTTGAATATTTTTGCAGGCGAACTGAGCTTCTGCAACGGCTATTGCTTGATATAATTTGATTGCACCGCAGAGTGCCTGCGGTATACGATCTTATCAACTAACTGCCAGGTTGGTTCTCCCCCTATGCTGATCAATACACACCCCGAAAGTAAAAATATGGTGGTTGCTCATGCTCCGACTGGAACCCAGTTTTACTTTTTTTTGTTCTAGAACCAATGAATTTGATTGATGGTGTATATAGAATTAGCATATTGTTTGTGTTTCAGAGATGGATTTACTGTGGTGTCTGAGCTGGCCCCCGTTAAAACCTCTAAAACTACATTTTTTGTTTGGTAGTGTTTCGTTATGCAAAGTACAAGAAGAGCTACTTTTGAAGGGAAGTAATAATAGTGTTCACTTTTCGGATTATTATACTAGCCAGGTCTAAGATGATGTCATGTTTTTTTTATGGTATAGTATAATAATAAAATAATAGAAATCCTGGATCTCTTGTACAAACATTTCAACCCCTCAATTGTGAAGTGTGAACATTTTTGTAAGGCATATTTGTGCTTTTGTTTTTACAATTGTTGGAAATGCAAATTTATGCGGTTATTATAGTGGGTTTTTTCATTCGTTTACATTTTGATGTTATTTTGTAGTTTGAATATATACTTATAAAGAATATTTGTTTGTATATCTATTAACTTTTTTTATCATTGGCTGTCATCAAAGAGATGTTATTTTCGGCTCTTCCGAGTATATTCAGAAAATTATTGAGTTGAGTTGAAGCTCATATAAGTCGTCAAACTATCGATTGAACCTTATAACAAACACTATAATACTCAATTAAAACAACTTGCGAATCAAACCCATCTTTTTAATATATTTTTATATACTAAACATGTGACAACCTATGGTCCTCATGTTAATGGTTTCATGGACCATGGAAGGCTCACACAACACAAGTAAACTTTAGAACTATAAACTTTAAATATGAACTTTAGAATTATAAACTTTAAATATGAACTATAAAATGAATATGTATATACTAAATATATATATAATTTATAATTAATTTTAAATAAAATTTTATTATTTTTAAACAATCAAACAAGTCTTAATTTAATTCATGAACACCTTTAACTATTTTTATTCCACGTTAAATCAATTGTTAAAAGATTAAGCCAAGAAACCACGGGTTAGCCCAGAATTTTGAATCTAAATAACTGAGATTTAAACTCTATTGAGATGTACTCTCTTTTCTCAATTTATGAGGTATAGCAACGTGGAACTTGACAAAATTTTCTGTGAACAAAATTACTGTCCTCCTCAATAATTCATATATATATATATATATATTTTATTTTTTCCATTGTATCTTACTGAGGAAGCAAATGAATGACCCACGTAATTGTATTCAACACTTCCATCACTATATATTCCACCCACTCTCTTCATTCCTTATCAAAATTTACCCTCTGTTTTTTTTCCTCTTCAGAATTCTCATCTTTAAACCCCTTTTGTTTCCTTAATTATTTTGAATCAATGCCCACTTCATTTTTTTTTAATTTTATCTTCACAAAACTAAATAAAAAACCCAAAACAAAATCAAAATCCCTTTTTTTTTTCAGTACAATAACTTGTTTCCTCTGTTTTTCCCCTGTTTCTTCAAAGATGACCCAACAAAGTTTGCCACCAAAAAGAGGCCAAATTAAGATCAATATAATCAAAGGCTTCTTTAAATATTCTATGAAAATTTTGTCCATGGATTCTAGGATGAAGAAGACGAGGAGAGAAAATGGTGGTGGCCTTAGTTCAAGCTCAACAACACCACAACTCGGAACTCCTAAAGAATACAAGTCAGATGGATCGTTCGACTCACTGAGTTGACTTTTCATTATGAACTTTTTGCTATAGGGGATTTTGGTGTCTTTTCAGTGTTAGAATTTAAAGTTAGCATTTGTTGATCATTTTTGGTGAATTGATTTAAGCGTTGAATAAGGGAAGATTATATTTTGTATTTTTTACTTTGAAAATGAGTAAATTAGTCGATGTACGTTAGATTAAAGAGAAATCAGTCATTTTATTAAAAATTAATTTTTATATATCAATATGATGTACATATGGTACGTCATGCTTCACTGTCTGATTACTCCGTCGGTCTAACCAATTTTTAATAGTACAAAATTGATGAATTTTTCAAGAAAAATGATCAATTTGCTATTTCATCTAACGTACAATGATTAAATTACTTATTTTTTTTACTAGAAGGGACAAAATATAATTTGACTCCTAATACATAGAACTCTATAGTACTTTTATAGATAGTATTCTAGTTTAAATCTTGTCATATGTAAGCTTTATTCAATGTATTTTTTTATCTACGTTACGTTGGTTTCGTAGTTTATTGTGATTAATTTTATTTGTAATGATTTAAATATATTATTAGATATTGATTGAGTTTTAACTCAATTAATATTGTTGCTATTACAATAATCAAAGTAATACATATTCTAGCACATTTAAATAAGTAATTTCCTCTAATTTAACCTTTTATATGCACCTATTTATTAATATTAATGTTCTTCTTTAGAAAAAACGAAATCTATTAATTAAAAAAACATTAAAACAACAAACAGACTGAAAATACAGACAAACTAAAACCTGAATCAGTAAGCTAACTTCATACACCCAAATTTATCATTTACACTATCCAATTATACTATATTTAATTACAGAAGAAACTTTCTCATTAATATTAATATGATTATGCTTTACTTTTCCTTTATATATATATATATATATATATATATATATTGCATTTACTTCAATATTTTATTCTCCTTTTCAAGACTTCTATTTCTGGTCCAAGATGAAAAAAAAAATAGCACTTTTCATTGACTCCTTCAAGCAATATTAAAATATATATTTACTCTCATACTTTACAATTTCAACCAAATACATATTTGGGTTTTATATCAAATTTTAGGAAATTATTTGGTATAGTAAAATATTTTAAAATAAAATATTTATATTAATATTAATATTAATATTAATATTTAGCATAATATATATATAAAGGAGCATAAATAAAATAAAGTAGAGTCACAGGGGTTGACAAGTGTCTTATAAAGATATAGTAAATATTTTAAAATAAATATTTTTCGAAAGAAAACATATTAATTTTAAAACTGTCTGTGGAATAAAAAAGTACACTACTAGTGTACAGAATACTCACACCAATATTTTTATAAACTTATTACATAAATTTCTTTACTCACATCTCGAGAGTACAATAATGTAATTTTATTTAAATATTTATATTTGATAGGGGTTTTTTTATCGGGTTCCAAACCAGGTTTAATTATTCAATTAATTGCATCGGACCAATTTTTTGAAGAAAAAAACTGTCTTGTCCCGAAATAATTATCAAAATACTTTTATATATAATATTAGTTTGAAACATATCATAATAAAATTTTTAATTAATATTTTCTCTATCACTAAAATAATATTCTATTTTGATAAAATAGATATAAAAATTTTAAATTAGATCGGAATATTATGTTAGAGATATATCGGTTTTAACTTTTAAAAAAACCTCAAAAATATTTTAATATTTTTATTTCATTTTCTGTTAATTTTTCCCAAAGATATTAGTGATGAAATCCATCCTTCTAGACATTTAAATATTTGCTTTCTCACTAAGCAAAGTGAAAATAATATAGAAGGAAAATAATTTACAAAGACTGTTATTTATTTAATTACTATTTGGATTATTCGTAGGGTTGGCTTTTTCTTATTTTTAAATTTTTTAAGCATTCAAGTCTTCGTTTAAATCAACTAAAAGTCAAACCAATTTTGCAAAGTCATCAACATATTACTGTTCAATTAATTAAAGTATTTTTAAATAAAATTATTGAATATTTGTTAATAAATTTCCCTCTCTAAACATTTCTTCAATTTTAATTGATAAATTAAGGAAGAGTTGTACAAGAAAATTATTTTAGAGGATGAATAATAAATTTTACATTTTAAAGGGTTAAAATACAATTTTATCATTATATTAACTTTTAATTTCATCAAATTTGAAATAGAGGTGTTTATAGACGTGTCAAGTCAATTTTGGGTCGAGTTTGAGCATGATATTAATATACTTTTATAGTTACCTAAGCCCGACTCAACCAAGATATGGACTTAAAACTTTGCCTAAGACTACCCATATTTGTAAATGGCTAAATCAAGTCAATTTAGGTTCACCCGCATTAATTTTTGTAATATATTAAATATTTAGTAATTATATATATTTCATTTTTAAATTTTTTTTTGTATAAGGAAGGTTCAAACCCAGACTATTCTTGAGGAAGATGAACACCTGACATAGGACTTGGATTCTACATTATAGTTTTATATATTACTCTAGATTTAATTTTTTTACGTGTTCTAGATTACACAATATATAAAAATAACACAATATAATATATGGATAAAAATAAAAAAAAACTAACTTGGCAACTAGGTCCAGTTTGGTACCTGTATTTTATTTTTTGTTCACTTGGGTACCTAAATTTGAAAACTAGATCTATTTTGGTTATTAAACTTGGATTTCGTCTTTATTTGATGATGTGACCAGTATTCTTGAAACATGACTGGATTAGTCGGTCAGACCGATTGGATAGAGAATAGTACCGATCCGAACAAAAATAATTGAACATATTTAATCGATAACTACTCGAAACTGGTAAAAATATAAACTGTGACAAAAACTAGTAGTTGAATAGGTTGAACAGGTTTAATAAATAATATTATTTATTTATTTATTTAGTATTGTTCTAGTAGTTGAACCTATCAAAACGATTGATTTGAGAATTGGTGATCCAATTGGTTCAACTACTTATCCAATTATTAGAACACTATATGTGACACCCTAAGTTTGCACACGTTATCACTTAAAAATTTATATAAATTGTTTTACCATTTATGAGTTGTACGAGATTAAAGTTTCATTCACGATTTTGAATGAGAGAAATAAGTGATGAATCCTATTTTTCGATTCAGACTCTCCTACTCTGGTCGTTGTTTTTCTTTCCATTACTTTGAAAGTAGTTGTTTCGGCTTTAATTAGTCGAATTTTCGATATTCCTTTTTATTTGTCATCAAACGAATGGTATATTCTTTTGGAAATCCAAGTTATTCATGGCATGATATTGGAGAATAATTTTTTATTTTGAGGTAATGACATGGTACAATCTTATAGTGCCACATTCAAGTTCATGGATCAAAATAACTCAAGTTGACAAGTTCAAGTATCAAAGTGGACCTAGTTACCAAATTCAGGACTAAAATTACGTTATTCTTATAATATATTACAAACTAAAAAATCGAGTTTTACTCAAACTTTGAATGTATAAACTCAAGCCAAACTCATATTTTAAAAGGACTTACATTGTTTTTCATCAATACTCAATTTTCAAGCTTTATATTTTTATCCAAATCTTCTAAAATTTCTGCAAATCATTAAAATTGTACAAGTGAACATATCTAATTTCAATGGTATATTTACTATTTCTGAAATCTATTTTTTAATTGGTTAGTCCAAGATTGATGAGTTTTAGAAATATTTGGGTTTTGCCTAAGCCCAAATTTGTTCTTCTTTTGGTAGCCCACCTATTGATTTTGTGGTTTCCATATGATCAAATGCAGCCCAATTTAATCTTACTCTACATATTTAAATGGATTTATTTGCATTTTGAAGTGAAATTAATTTAGAATTTTTTAAATTATACTATTAGTCCCTGTATTATCTGCAAGTCATGAATTTGGTCTCTATACTCCAATTTAGCAAATTGGTCATTTTTAATCCCTATATCGTTTGAATTTTAAAATTTTAGTCCAAGTACAAATAGTAACAATTGAACACATTAAGTCAAATTCTACTTTTTAGTCCCATGCTATACATAAGTTGTGGGTATAGTCTCTATACTATTCGAGTCTTGAAATTTTAGTCCTGACTCGAAATGATAACCATTAAATTCATTGACACAAAACGGTAACAGTGAAATTTTGTGAGTATATGTGAATATAACAAGCCGATATAACATTTCAAATATAATATTATATTTATCGTATAAGATTTTGGGAACAGAAAATTTTAACATAACAAAACTAAGATTTCAAGTTTTAAAAATTACGCGAATGATTAGATTAAAGAACATGGACTAAATCTATAATTTTATACATAATATAGGACTAATAGTTGAATAATTTTGGTTACTACAGTTTAGGCCAGAATTAAAATTTTAAATTTCGAAGAGAACAAGATTAAAATCAACTGAATCTAAAAGTACAATGATTAAATTATCAACTTATACGGATATTACAAGAATTATTAGCAGATTTTAACATATTTACTGACAAAGGAAGAGGTTGCAATAAAACAAAATTGGTAAAGTATTTGCCATAAGATCAAGTTCATTTTTCACATGGATCGTGATAATGTAATTCAACTTAAGCTTAAATGACATATATAAGAATATATTTGATATGAATATTTCACGAAAAATGAAGAATGCGAGTGAAAATCAAGATTAAATATTACGTTAATATTTTTACGGATTGTCAAAATCAAGAACATTATGTTACTACCGGAGAAGGAAAAGTTCGATGATGTTTACATTGCTTACGAGTTAAAAAGGACACTGATTTACATTAAATAATATGGTCCAACCGTCTCCTCGTCGATGATCACTATGAGGCACATACTATTATACATATCGAGTTTGCAGTTCGTGGTGTTATCACTGTCTTTTGTAGCTTGCCTTCATTTATTCATATGCTCAAATGTCATGTCATTAATCTTGATTTCCTATATGGATTTGCATGTGATTATCTGAATTTTATAGCTCGTATCACTACCCATCATGTTGAACAAAATGTCTCTCCAACCAAGATAATATTAGATATACCGAGGAGTCTTGCTATGAAAGAGTCAAAAGTGCCCCAATAAAACTTGTTTTTTAATTTAAATTTTTCGAGTTTAATTTTTTTTCTTTTAATCCCGATTTTAATCCGAATTAATTAATCAAAATTCAAAGGTTGGAATAAAAATAGACGGCTATATAAATTCAAATTGCCTGCTGGAGATCACCATCACCGACACCATTCAGCTATGGATATACTAAAGACTACAAATTTATCACGCCAAAAAATGGAAAAAAATAAAAATAAAAAGGTCAAAGGAGATAGGCCTACCGGAATGTTGGTTCTCCTTAAATAATCATTACAGAAAAAACATGTCGAGGGACAGAAAATGACACCACCTTCACCAACTTGAATATATCAATGGCTGAAATAAATTAATAAATTATATTCACTCAAAAGAAACTTCAAACCAAACCATCTGTGTTCTTCCCTCTTTTACCTGTTTCTTACACATTTCGCAGCTGCCATTATTTAATAAATATTGTTTATTTTTGTGCTTTGAATTTCGCGCAGTCTTTTCTATTTTTATTTTTTAAATCATGTGTTTTATTTGGAGAAGTTTTTTTTAGTAGCTTTAAATCTGTTCGTAAAAATATAAGGATAAAAAAATAAGGGTAAATTGTAAAAAATAATTATTTTTATTTGCTTTAGATTATATTTTAATTATTTATATTTGAAATGTTACGTTTTAGTTACTTATATTATCGTTTTGTTACGAAGTGGTCATTCTATCATTAAACTTTGTTACCTCCTTAACAACAATCCTACGTGACAGTCCAAATGAGTTTTATATGCCAAATTGGATGTCTAATTGCTAAGATGAAAATAAATTTTTAATTAAATAAATTTAATTTAGATTGCCACGTAGAACATCCAAGTTAACATTGAAAACTCATTTGGATTGTCATGTATGACTGTCGTTAGGAAGGTAATGGAGCTTAATGATAGAGTAATCACTTCGTAACAAAACGATAATGTAAGTCACTAAAACGTAATATTTCAAATATAAGTGACTAAATATAATTTGAAACAAATAAAATGATTATTTTATAGTTTACTCAAAAAGAATAGAAACTTTGGTAGGTAGAATATATTGTATAATGTATCTTTAGGTTTTAACAATGAAGGTGCATGACTTATAATTTTTTATAGCCATCAATATTCTTGGAGTTGTGTTGTATTTTGTTCACTCTATTAAAAAAATAAATAAATTAATCTTTATACGTTAGATTCAATATTAAATTAGCACATCACGTGTAACTATTTGATTATTCCGTTAACCACACTAGTTTTTAATAGTAAAAATCGATGAAAATTTTAAAACAGATGATCAGTTTGCCTTTGATCTATTATACATGGACTAATTTATCGGTTTTTAAGTAATATATATATATATATATATATATATATATAATCTAGCTCTTAATACAAGACTTTTATTGTACATTTACCTAGGCTTTTAGTTTTTTTTTTTTTTGGCACAAATATTATCCTATATTAAAAGAATAAAAGTACATGCATTGTATTATCATAGTTATTTAAAGAGCTAATATACCATTTGGTACTTATATTGAGTTTTAATGTTCAATTTGATACATAAGTTTTTTTGGTATTTGAGGTTGGGTCCAATGCCCCATTTGGTACCTAAAATTTTCAAACTAATGCTTGAGTTTTCCTTGTCTTATACAAGTACTTAAGTTTGACTTCAATATTCAATTTGATACCCGAATTTTTCTTTTGTCTCAATTAAGTACCTATATTTTTTACTAGAGCAAACATGTTAAATATTTATTACGCTATATGATGTTGTTTTGCCTGGGTACCAAATTGAACATTGAAACTAAATTTAAGTACCAATTTAAAATAAAAAAAATTCAAATACCAAAATGGTACATTAACCCTTGTTTAAACTTCGGGTTGCTAATGAACCATTGACATTATTGATAAAAGTCGAAGTCTTTAGTCATTGAATAGTTAAGTTTGAGTCCTGCCAACGCAAGGAATTTGTCCGGTTACATATCGATTTTCTAACCGTTTACATTTTATATTAATTTAATTTTATATTTGTAATATCAAAGGCGTACTAAAAGGGAGTAGGCAGGGACCTTGGCTCCCATGACTGAATGGATTAATTCCTATTTTAATACCTTATAAATGTAAATAGTTTAATTTAATCTTTTTAGCTTGTTTCAAATAGAAAATAAATAAATTAAATAATTTCAAGGATGAAAATTACAACTTTAAGTCATTCTAATACAAAATTTTTTAATTTTATTTCGAGCTCGTCACATAATTACTAGCTTCGTCACTAGTAATTATTCAAATATTCAATTGTACTATATAATAAACGGGGGATCAACAACCACCGTTTTTTTCTTGCACGACAAATTGTGTGTCTGTGCCTTCATTTTCATGCTTTCCTTGCAAAAGAAATTAACAGTATGACGATGAAAGACACTGACACAGCCTTAAATTCCCTTCTTTGGATAACTTTAAAGATTTTAAATCACTGCCCAAACGATACGTTAGGCTACGAGTATTGTGTTCGTAAATTTAATTCATTTTGACATTTGTATTCACTGAAATTAGGGACGAAAAAGGAAAACACTTTCAATTTGGACCCAAAAAAAAAAAAAAAAGAAAAGAAAATTTGATAAAGTAAAGCACAATTATTGATAAAAAGTTAAAAAAAAAAAAAGAAAGGAAAAAAAGCAACAAGTGAACACTTTCGGCTACCATTTGGTATTTGGATTATAATAAAAATAAATGGCTTTTTTTTTCTTTTCTTATTTCACCTATGGCAAAAGTCATTTTATTTTATTTATTTGTTTTAGAAGTAGAAAATATTGTAATGTTTTCATTTAAATTTTTTAAAGAATGTTAAAAAATTCAGAGTTTATAAATATAAATTCAGTATAATCATAAATATATATTTAAATAATTTTAAAATAAAATAAAATAAATACAAAGCACAATAAAATTTATAAGTTAAATCGGTTGTACCTTGAAACTTTTATATTAATCTTAAATTTACTATTCATTTAGAATATTTTTTTGGAAGCTTTTGTATTATATGTTGGAAGCTTTGGAAACAAATGAATCTTAAGATTTTCTAACGGATTTCTTCTGATATTGTCAATATTATATAATCCGCATGGTGTTGGATGAATTATATTAAATTGAAGCCTAGCAGATCTAGTGAATCTATGAGTAATCGACGTGGAATTTATAGGTGGATCCCACCACTTATTGGTTCTTTCAAAATAAATGTTGATGGTGCCCGCAATTCGTCTTTGGGCCTTGCATCTTCGACAACAGTGGCAAGAGATGAACATGGTAGGTGGCTTTGGGGGATTGGGAGAAATATTGGAAGATGCAGCGTTGAACAAGCTGAATTTTAGGCTATTTATGATAACCTTCTCATTGCATGGGATTTTAATTGGAACGAGGTTATTATTGAGACTGACTGTGCTCAAGATATTAAAAGTATTCACGGGGGCTTCAACGGACAAGCTAATAGAGATGTGATATTACGTATCAAAGAATTATGCAGGCATGGTTGACAAGTGGTCATTAAGCAAATTTTAGGAGAAACAAAATTTGCCCCCCATATTCTGGCAGGTTTAATGAAAGAGTTTCCGCTTGAGCCTCGTGTGTTTCATGTTGCCCCTACTAAAGTTGTTGATTAGATCCCATTAGATAATATTTCTATACTATCTAATTCTAATATTTGTCTCTATTTAATTGTAATTGACTCTATTTTTTCTACAAAAAAAAAAGTTATTCTCATATTAATATATTTTATAATTAATCTTAAAAAATATTTTTAATTTAATAAATAATAAATTAGGTGAAATCGATCTAATTATAAAATAATTATCCAAAAATTAAATCTTTTACATAATATATATTTTAAAAATATTTAATTCACCTCTATATAAAATTTTAAGTAATTTTGTCCTTAATAGAAACAAACATTCAATATTTTTGTCCTTAATCTAAGTTCACACAAAATGTATCTTTAATTGTCCGTCTCAATCAGTCAAATATCTCACACATCAACTTTTAGGTTTAATTAAGAACTACATTAAAAGGACTATTAAATAAATATCCCAAAACCATATAAAAACAAAATTTTGAATCCCTTTCTTCTTGCTTTTGGGGCATTTTGCCAAGTGTACATCTACATTTATTTTCTTATCAATCATACCCTTACATTTGTCTTTTGATAAAAACTAGTGGCTTTGAATTGGTGGAACTTTCTAGACCAATTAATAAAATAATTTATTAAATATAATAAATCTTAGTGCACCGCCCATGCCTATTATTATTGTTGTTATTTGATTGTATTTTTGAACACCCACGAAAAATATATAATTATTTTTTTATTTTTCAAACTATTTAAAAATAATTTATTATAGGGTAGTCCACCCATCAAACTAACCACTTTGTTGATTTGATACTCATTATTTTAAATATAAACTATCTTATATATTGATTGGTGGCGTTTTAGATTTTTTAAAGGAGATTAATCTAATAATTTATTCAATATAATACAATGAAAATGTTAAAATAATAAAATAAAATATGTGGATGAATAAAATATAAATTATTCTAATTATTCTTATAGCACTTAAACAGTTAATATTTTTTAAGTGAATATAAGAGAGTAAAGTACTAATAGCAATACGATTAGTGCGATTTGACTCCAAGCTGCTATTGGGATAATGAACACGTTGACTATCAGACCAACACACGAGGTTCGACTAATACTAGTTTTTAATGTTACATTAGTTGCATATGATTTTAAGTGTTTATTTTTAGAATTTATTAATTAATTTTTATTGATTTTTTGTTTCTAGATTATAATAAATTCCAAACCATAAATATGGATAAGTTTTATAATGCGAAGAATCATATAAATCTATATAACGTAAAGTACTAATCAACTTGAAGATTACATGTACAAATATTATAATCAATCGATAATACAAAAAATTTAAGCTTACTTAAAAAATACATATTTAATTGTAGAGTTGAGATTTCTTAATTTTATTTATTTAAAATTTAGATTTTTAAAAATTTATTATGGTGTAGGTTTATGTATAGTTTGATTATTAATTCTAACATATATTGTAAATTAATGAATTTTATAATTATACTAATTCAACCATCAATGTTAAGTTGATTCGATTAGATTGATTAACACGTATGACGTATGGGAAAAATCGAATGAAACAATCGACTTAATCAATTATTCATCTCTAATTGATTTTGGCTATAATTATTAAGATATACTATTAACAATCACATTTAATAATTAGGAATAAATTTTATGTTCCATAATGCATGAGTTTTATGCTTAATCGGTAAATAACAATACAATACATCGTCATTAGATAAAATTAAAAGGTAATGAATTTTAAAAATTAACAATTTTATTTAAATATAGGATAATATAGATATTGGCTCCTGAACTTAACAAGTAGGTTCACATTGATATTTGCAATTTTCACTTTGATACTGTACTTAATTTGTAATTTTTCATAATCGGATAACCAAAAAATAAAATTACTAATAATTTGTGATATTTTGTAACTTTTTTATAATTGAGTGAAGAAAAAAAAACTATGTCGAATGACTGGTGAACCCTCAACAAAATTATTTACTTTTTTTTTTATTTGTTTCACACTTCATGTGATGCATGAAAGATGTATGCATTCATGATCAATAAATATTCACCGCGGTAAAAAATTTAGAAAAAGGGACCATATAAATGAGAAATTCATTTTTTTTAAAGAGTAAAAAAAAAGGGAAAACGAAAGTTCGTGGAGGCTCGAACTTGCCTTCCCAATCGGGATTTAACCAAATTCCAACGCGTTTACTGACAGTAAAAAAGTTATTTATTTCCGGCGGTGATATGCTGTGTTTAAACCTACTTTAAATCCCCCCCCAAAAAAAATATAATCACGCCCATCGGCCTAGATTTAATGAAGACCGTTGATTTTGTATGGCGTGATGACCCATCTTAATTCTTCTTTTCAAGAAACGCGTGGATCACCGTTCAGCTGTTATTACAAAAAAAAAACGTTTTTATTTATTTTTGTAAATATTAATAAACGCGTGTGTCAGTGGGTCCCGCAGTCTATGTGGCTCTCACTAAAACGTTTGACCTTAAAAAAAAAAAAAATCAGGCGGTGATTAAAGGCTGTCTGCGATGAATACGTCACCCTACGGTGCCATCCAACAAAATAAAATAAAAGGTCAAATTTTAGTTTTAGTCCTTCTATTATACTGAAATTTTAGATTTACATAAATAAATCGTTTTCGTTTGATGTCATCATTTTTTTAAGATTAGAAGCACAATTATAAAATCACCGGTACAAATATAAATAAAAATAATACATATCTGGTCAACTTGACAAAGCCTTGTTGATTGAAAATCAAAATATATCTAAATTTATACTAGAATAAAATTGGATAAGACCCACATGAGATAAAACTTTTAATAAGATATAAGAAAAAATCCATGAATAGCATTTGCATTATGATGGGGTTCGAACTTAAGTGCTTAAGCTCCAAGGTCTCTCTGCCTTTATCAATATTGCGAAGGTCTGGTATTAAGAGCGAAGATAAAATTTCTTTTAGGTATTGAAATTAAATTATAATTTTTAGAAGATCAAAATATAATTTTATTATATATTAACTTATGATTTCATCATTTTTTAAAATATATATTTTTTCATTTTAGGGATCAACTATAATTTTAATTTATATTAACTTCTAATTTTATCATTTCTAAAGTATTAAAAATTAAATATTAAATTTGACAAATTAATGAAAAGATCAAATCTCCAATTTCAGTATAATACAGGGACTAAAACAAAATTTAGACCGAAACAAAATAAAGAAATTGAAAAAGAAAATTTGTGTGTTTCCACTATACAAAAGGACAAAGATCTGTTGCGATGACCGGCCCGATATCGGATCACTGTAGGGCAATTAGATTACGCCACGTAAGCAAATCGGCGTTGTTTTTGAAAACAGGAAACCGACAAAAATGAGTGCACGGTTCGTCCCACATGATTTGACCAAAAAATCCCCGTTGTGAATGACGTGGCGCACTCCTGTGAGTTTAAGCTTTACCGAGTTTCCATGAGTCGCTTTTCGCCTGAATACCACCTAATATTATTGATATATAAATGTATTAATATTTTATAAAAACGCTAAAAAAATTAAATTGTTTTTTTATTTTTATTTTATATTTTCGTTTGCTTTGTGCTTTCTTTTGTGTGTGTTTGTTTACTTTCTCTTTTCATTTCTGCTTGCCTAGTAATTTTCTCGGGCTTGGAAAATTTTCTCTCTACAGCCGAGAAAGTGAAGGAAAAAAAAAAGGGGGAAGAGAGGTTTAATAATTATTGTTTTTTCAAAAAATTGATTATTTGAGTATGGGTTGTTTTTGTTTTTCTGGGAATTCAAGCAAAGGATCAGAGAAACCAACAAAGAAGATCATCATCAACAACAAAAATGATAGCAGTAGCAACAAAAGTAAACCCCATGCTCAAACACAAACCGGTTCAGGTATTGAATTTTATTCTCAACTTCTACGATTTAAAAAAAAATATTTGGGTGGGTGAAAATGAATTGCATTGCGTTTGATCATGGTTTGATTTTTAACTTTATTTTTCGTTGATCGAACTGCGTTTTTCTTTTCCTATTTGATTGTCACATTAACCACTTTGGGGTTTAACTTTTTTTATAATTGGAAACCGGGTTTAAACTTTTATCTATTTGTTTTTGATCTTTTATGCTATTATTCGAGTGAATTGTTTTTTACTTTTCAGTGAAATTTTGTACAGTATTTTTCTTTAACATGTTATGCAATTTTGTTTGTTTGCATGATTCGATTGAAACCATCCATTCTACAATACCACAAAAGAAACTATACGGGGTGTTTCGATTTGTCCTTTTTTGTGAGTTTTTTTAACCTTTTTTTTGTGATTTTTTTTGGTTAAAAAGATGAATTGAAAGTGACTGTTACAAATGAAGAGGTAGTAGCTAAGAAAGGAGATCAATTATCAATTGATGTAAAGAATTTCAATTTGAATGATGAGATTTCAAAGGATGGCAAAGCTAACAACTTGGCACAGTCATTTACATTCGAGGAACTTGCGACCGCGACCGGAAACTTCCGGTCAGATTGTTTTTTGGGCGAAGGCGGTTTCGGGAAAGTTTACAAAGGATTCTTGGACAAAACCAATCAAGTTAGTATAAGCCTTTGTTCATATAAGTGTTGTTAATGTTGTTAAATCGATTCTGGCAATGCGAACCGTGTCGTTCATCGATGAATTTGGTGGTTTACTTTTTCCGGGTTTGTTTGATTTGTTATGTAGGTTGTCGCGATCAAGCAACTCGATCGTAACGGTGCTCAGGGAATTAGAGAATTCGTCGTTGAAGTATTAACATTAAGCATGGCTGAGCACCCGAATCTTGTTAAATTGATAGGTTTTTGTGCAGAGGGTGATCAAAGATTACTTGTTTACGAGTACATGCCGTTAGGGTCATTGGAGAATCATTTATACGGTAACTAAATTCGCTCTTCTGTTTCCCTGTTGATTTCCTTTTTTTCATCCATTTACAGTAACTAAAATCACTTTAATTGGTTGTAGAACTTCCGGCTAGCCGAAAGCCACTTGATTGGAACACGAGAATGAAAATAGCTGCTGGTGCAGCAAGGGGTTTAGAGTATTTGCATGAAAAAATGAAGCCCCCTGTTATATACCGGGACTTGAAATGCTCAAATATATTGCTCGGTGAGGGGTATCATCCGAAGCTATCCGATTTTGGTTTGGCTAAAGTTGGTCCCATTGGCGATAAGACTCATGTTTCTACTAGGGTTATGGGTACATACGGTTACTGTGCACCGGATTATGCAATGACCGGACAGCTGACATTTAAGTCGGATATTTACAGCTTTGGGGTTGTCCTCTTGGAACTAATTACCGGTAGGAAAGCGATTGACGAGACAAGAGATCGCTCAGAGCAAAATCTCGTTGCATGGGTAAGACAATGTTTATTCTGTTTTTATCATTGCTCATTGATGTTTCGATATATCGGGATAGTCGATTTAACTTGTAATGAATATGGTTGCTGTTTTGTTATCTTCGGTTTATATGGAAATACTGTAATAGCCGTAGGCTGTTTGTGTCATGAATGTTTTATCCCCGGGATATTTCTCCTGATTTCAATGAGAGCCCGACGAAGTCCAAATGCTCACATTTCCTTGGTGGTGAAGCGTTCCCTAAACTCCATGAACCTGGTTGGGCTCTCCTCGGACACAATACCTTGGACACAATACCTCCACCGTTGAGGGGTCTGTCGGCTCCCCTGAACTGTATCATATTGGGTCTGTTTAACTAGCAATGAATGTGGTTGCAGTTTTGTTATCTTCGTTTAATACGGAAATACTTTAATAACTGCCGACTGTTTGTGTTATGAATGTTGTGATGAATGTATGGCAAGTAGTCACTTGGATCAGTTTCATAAATGCTTATCCAATGTTTATTTACCCGCAGGCACGTCCCATGTTCAAAGACCGAAGAAACTTTTCTCGAATGGTCGACCCTTTACTACAAGGTCAATATCCGGTCCGAGGTCTCTACCAAGCACTTGCCATTGCTGCAATGTGCGTTCAAGAGCAACCCAACATGCGGCCGGCAATAACTGACGTCGTTATGGCTCTGAATTACTTAGCTTCCCAGAAATACGACCCGGACAATCCTGTCCAAAGCTCCCGAAAGAGCAAATCATCAGCGGCAACAAACGGAGACGATGACAAAAAACCAGTTGCAGAACATGAACTTAATAGTGACTGAGCTTAAAGGACTGAAAATCGGAAATTATGCAGCAAATAAAGGGTACTGTGATGTTAATATGGCGCATGGTTATCGATTTTTGGATCGAAGAAGATAACCGGCGTGGTTCCGACCCGTAAAAATCTTGGCATACAGAGATTTTCTTCCCTCTTTTTCATCCCTCCCCTGTGTTGGTGTACATGTGAGTTGGGGGTTCTTGTATGTTAGATGCTTTCATTGTAGGAACCACTTTTACATAATAATAGCAACAAAAAAAGAAAAAAAAAAAAAGAAAAAGAGATTATATGTTAATGGAAGCAAAAAGCTCTTACATGAATGTTTGCGTTAATTTGTCTTCATTAAGACAATATATCGGCTATTAGATTTGTCCAAATTTAGAATATTTACTATTGAATTGGTACCAATGTTTGCGTTAATTTGTCTTCATTAAGATAATATATTGGCTATTAGATTTGTCCAAATTTAGAATATTTACTATTAAATTGGTACCAATGTTGAGTTATTATCGAGGGCGATGATGATAGGGATTGGTTTTTGAGGAAATTTTTCGTTGACTCTTTATTTGGCAATTTTAATAAATTTTTTTGTCTCACGCTACAGTGTTGCTACAGTATCTAATCTCACCGCCACTGTTGTTTTTACACTAACCATAGCTAAACGCACCGTCCATCCAAACTCACCTTAAGAGTTTGTTCCGTTGGTCTAATAACAAAATTTAATTCGCTGATACTTACAAATTTCATCAATTTTATTCTAAATTTAAAAAAAATTAACAATTGAAGAAGTGATAAAAGACTATGAGAACACTAGAGCTTGAAATTGTTACTGTCTTTGTAACAAAGAGTAAAGTTGTCGTAGTTGGTATAAGTCTTTTTGACGTGATTATGGATTTCTGGTAAGATATGGTGCTTACGGAAGACATGTTGTTTTAAGTTTAAAATCTATCATTTGTAATTATATGAGTGGCTTCAACATGTGTGGGTTTAGTTCAATTTAGTTGATTTTATCTAGATTTTTTTGTTTATTAATTTGTTTATATTGTAATAATTCAATTCTATTAGTTTAGGATCTGTATTTGTTTGATTGCAACATTAGAAGTGAATTTTTTTAAAAAAATATTAGGGAGGTAATAATAATAAGAGCATTGAAACAAAGTTTAAAAAAAAAAAAAAGGACAATTATTGGGCCAAAATATTTAAACGGCTTCATTAAATGCCCGTGAAATTGACAATGGCTAAATCATGGCGCGCCTAGTTTCCGCACCAAAAACTAATTTCCCACTTTTCAACTCACAAAAAGAAACACAAAATAACCGCTAAATTAATCCACGTCGCCGATCCGCGCCCATAGTTCTTCTCATCTCAACCCTCCATTCCAAATAATCAACGGCCTAAATCCATCTTTAATCATTTCACACGGATAACCTACCATCTTAGCTCCCCTCCACTTCCCATATAAATACTCCCCCACCATTTCATTTCTTTCACGGAAATTTAAATCGGAAATTTTTCAAAGTTTTGAATATTCGTTCTCTTCTATCGATATTTGAAAAATATGTCAGGAAGAGGAAAGGGAGGCAAGGGGTTAGGCAAGGGCGGAGCAAAGCGCCACCGCAAGGTCCTCCGTGATAACATCCAGGGAATCACGAAACCGGCGATCCGGCGTCTAGCTCGTAGGGGAGGTGTCAAGCGTATCAGTGGCTTGATCTACGAGGAAACCCGTGGAGTGTTGAAGATCTTCTTGGAGAACGTGATCCGCGACGCCGTGACCTACACTGAGCACGCCAGGAGAAAGACGGTGACCGCCATGGATGTCGTTTATGCCCTCAAGAGGCAGGGTAGGACTTTGTACGGTTTCGGCGGCTAGATTGGTATTTACTGTTCAGGATTGCAGAAGTTGGCTGCGATGGCGGTGGCGATGGTGGTGGGGGGATTTGAAGTCTTGCGGTCAAGAATGTTTGAGCGTAGTGTCAGCGTTAGGGTTTTGTAATTAGTGATTATTAGAAATTAGACATTGGGTACTATATGCTTTCGTTTATGATTTGTGATTCTTGTATTGGATTACAGATTTTAATGAAATCTGTTGGTTTTTTATTCTACAAGTTATTATAAAAGCAGTTTACTATTTTGAAATTGTGAAAAATAAAATAGAATAAAATAAATAAAAATAAAGAACACATAAATTTTACGTGGAAACCCTTTCGGGAAAAAAACCACGGGCAGAGAGAAGAAAATTCACTATGTCGAAAAATTTTTACTCAAATACAAGAGGAATAGACTATGTTTATTTATAGGCTTGCAAAGCCATATTCTAAGTAGGATTGAAACACCTTATCCTAATCAATATAAAATAGATGGAGTTTAATAAGGTTTAAAACCTTATTCTAAAATAAAATAAAAGAAGTTTAGTTCTATATGGATTTTACTTTTATTTTATTTTCCATCGTATTTTATTTAAATAAGAATTTGGGTCACTTAATTCTAACAATCTCCACCTTGACACAAATTCTCAATGAACAAGTTCTTCATCGCTGAACTTTAAATAAACAAGTTCTTCACCTCTTCCAAAAACCCTTAAGGGTTTAACTTCAACAATGAACACCAACCAAGTCTAAGCAATGCTCAAACTTGGTTATAGGAAGTGACTTAGTCATCATATCTGCAGGATTTTCATGAGTGCTAATTTTGCTCACAACAATATCACCACGAGCAATAATATCACGAACAAAATGATACCGAATATCAATGTGTTTTGTTCTCTCATGAAACATTTGATCTTTTGTAAGAAAGATGGCACTGATTGTCACCCTTTGCAACAAGCCTTGCTTTATATCCGGGTTCTTCAACTCCTGAGTCCCTTCTTTCTTTTAAACACCCATTTACAACGAATGCCTTTTTACCTTTAGGAAGTTTTACAAGATCCCATGTTCTCGCTTTTTGTGGAGTGATTCCATCTCCTCTTGCATAGCAAACATCCACTTTTCTCGAGTCTTCACACCTAATCGCCTCGAATAATTAAATGGCTCTTGATTCGCATCTATATCTTCACCACATTTAAAGCATAAGCAACTAGATCAACCTCGGCATACTTCTTTGGAGGTTTAATTTCTCTTCTTGTCCTGTTTTTGGCGATAGAGTATTGCGGTGAAGAAGCAACTCTATTCTCAATTTTTATCTTGGCTTGAGGAGTTGATTCAGATTAATCGATGCTCCACCGCTTTTGGTTTTCTTTATTGGAAGAGTCTTTAAGAGATAAGTTAGGTAGCATAGCGGTTTCATCAAAACAACATCTCTGCTAATCACAACTTTTCTATTTTCGGACACCATAACTTATAGCCTTTTACACCACTTTATAACCAAGAAAAACGCATTTAATGGATCTCGGTTCCAATTTTCCATTATCAACATGAGCATACGCAGACACCCAAAAATCTTTAAATCGAATAATTAGCGGGATTACCGCACCATACCTCTTGTGGAGTCTTTTCTCAATGGCAACGGATGGAGATCGGTTGATCAAAAACATGCGATGAGGTCGCTACGCCCAAAATGACTTGTAAGTTGGCATTTGACAACATACATCGAACCTTCTCCATGATCGCTTCGTTCATTCGCTTCGCAACGCCGCTTTTTTTGTGGAGTATGACGAATCGTCAAGTGTCTCATGATCCTTCCGACTTGCACAATCTATTAAACTCATCGTAATGTAACTCTAAGCCATTATGCATGCGGAGGTATTTTATCTGCTTTTCCGTCTGCTTTTCAATCATAATTTTCCAAGACTTAAATGTGGAAAACACATCGCTTTTCGCTTCGGAAGAACGCCCAAACTTTTCCGGAAAAATCATCAATAAAGGTTAGCATATAATTAGCTCCACCTCTCGAAGGCACTCGACGGCCCCACAGATCGTAATGGATATACTCCAACGTTTCCTTCGTGTTATGGATTCCTCTAGTGAATCGAACTCTCTTTGCTTCCCAAAACACGGTGCTCACGAAATTCGGTTTGCAAATTCCTTGTCCATTAAGAAGTCCTCTTTGCTTAATTCGCCATGCCATTCTCACTCATATGCCCTAGGCGCATATGCCAAAGTTTAGTAATATCATCATCGACAAGGAAGAGGAAGCGACAATTGCATCACCAATAATGATAGAACCTCAGAAACATATAACTTGGCAATCTTTCTTTGCCCTTTCATCACAACAAGGACCCTTTGAAATCTTTAAAACCCCACTTTCACCGTGTATCTGCACTTTTGAATCAAGAGTACTCAACGAAATTAAATTTCTTTTCAATTCGAACATGCCGCACGTCACTCGGTGTTCGACAACTCCATCAAACATCTTAACTTTAATTGTTCCAACACTGCGATTTTACATGAAGCATTATTTCCCATCAAAACAACACCTTCAGATCTTCGTTTCATAAGTTGTAAACCAATCCCGATTGGGACTCATGTGGAAGGTGCAACTGAATCAAGTATCCACTCTCGCCACTTTAGAATCATTGATGAAGCAACTAGAAGTTCACCATCGCGTAGTCTTCTACAACATCGCCTTCACCGGAATTTTCTCGGTTGTTTTCCTTTGATTCGCACCTCCCTTTTAATCTTATTTTGTAGCTTATAGCACTCGATTTAATGTGCCCTTTCTTCTTGCGAAGTTGCAAGTTTTACCTCTGTTTGAAGATTTCGATCTACCCTTAGATTTACCACGAGGATTCCGCTCTCGTGTTCTACCACGATCATCATCAACATTCCGGTCTTGTCTCCCACGAACAATGAGACCCTCTCCCCGAGAGTTGGGTTTAACCACAAGATGCTTCATCTTATCATACGAGGTTAAAGAATCATAAACCTCATCAACTGTGAGAGACTCATGGCTATATAAAATCGTGTCTCTAAAGGTTGAATAAGACGGGGCAACGAACAAAGTAGAATCAACCTTAGATCTTCCTTATCATATCGAACCTCCATGGCCTCCAAGTTTGAGAGAATTTCTTTAAACACCATTAAGTGTTCGTGTACTGACGCACCTTCCTCCAAACGATGAGCATAAAGACGCCGCTTCATATGCAACTTGCTTGTTAGAGTTTTCGACATACATATTTGTTCTAGCCTCTTCCATAATGCAATGGCGCTTTTCTCTTTCATCACATCCTGCAAAATTTCGTTGGACAAATGCGATGTAATTGTGTTAATGCCTTTCGATCCTTACGCTTCTTCTCTTCATCTCGTTAATGTCGAAGGCATCTTATCTATCCTAGCAGGGCATCCTCTAGATCCATCTCGTGCAAGAACGCTTGCATCTTAATTTGCCACAACGCAAATCGGTGTTGCGATTCAACAATGAATTTCATACTTCAAAGACGCCATTACCGTGATCGAGATGAATAACCCTAAGCTCGATACCAATTTGTGAAAAATAAAATAGAATAAAATAAATAAAAATAAAGAACACATAAATTTTACGTGGAAACCCTTTCGGAAAAAAACCACGGAGGAGGAGAAGAAAATTCACTATGTCGAAAAATTTTTACTCAAATACAAGAGGAATAGACTATGTCTATTTATAGGCTTGCAAAGCCATATTCTAGTAGGATTGAAACACCTTATCTAATCAATATAAAATAGATGGAGTTTAATAAGGTTTAAAACCTTATTCTAAAATAAAATAAAAGAAGTCTAGTTCTATATGGATTTTACTTTTATTTTATTTTCCATCGTATTTTATTTAAATAAGAATTTGGGTCACTTAATTCTAATGAAATGTTCTAAGGGCGTTTATATAACATTTTGTTTTAACTTGTTTAGTTGACTTGGTTAATTTCTAAGATCTTGATGTACTTATTTTTTGTTATAGAATTTAGATTTAATATTTTTATTGAATTTCCAGCTTTTACTTTTAGAAATTTATGATAAATTATTGTGTTCTATCTGAATACGTAAATATGCTTGTCTTGAAATAATTTTATAAATTATAAAAATTATAATTTTATAATTCGTGGAATATAATTTTAAAAGTAATTATAAATAGAATTGTAATTAAATACTAATCAATTATAAAGTAAAATATTATCGAGAATTTTTAATTAATAAAATAATAAAAACAAAATGTAAATTAATTCAAAATTGATGATTATACTCGAAATGAATATTATGACTCACATAAAAGTTAATGCGAAATTAAGTGACTTAAAATGTAAATTTACCCTTATTAGCTTTAATACAGCTCATTTCAAGACTGAATATAATAAAATTTTATGAAAATTTTCTAAAATATATTCAGATTTAAAGAAATAATTACATAAACTTGAATTTATAATTTACCCTCCAAATAATTTCTTTTCACTATACATCCAAATTTCAATTTGAACCTATCAAGATAAAAAAATTAAATTAAAAATTTTAATAATTGTTTATATAGATGAGTTCGGATGGGTGATGAGGTACAGTGTGGTGCGTTCAACTTATTTTTTTGTCTAACGTTATAGTTTTTAATCTCACCGTTACAACTTTTATTATACCAATCACAAGTAAACATACCGCGCTTCTGTATATCTACGTCAAAATTCTTAATCGTTAACTATTTTCTGAGTAACTAGATGAAAATTAAAAGTTTGTGAAAAAAGACGGGAGTTGAGGTGAAATATTTTGTATAATTGAAGAGCCGAAAAGGTTATTATGCTACAAAATAGATGATTTTTAATTTAATATACAATTTTTTTGTTCTACATTAATCTCGAAATTTATTCCATCATTTTAATTTAATTCTTGAACTTAAATGTTGTTAAAGCTTAATGATGCAATATTCTTAAATTTTATCACGTCATTATTTGAAAAACTTTAGAAAACTAAATTTTTAATAATTTATGTTTTTAGATTATATATTTTAAATTTTAAATGAGGATGCGACCTATACCATCACATATTAAAGGAATAAAAATTAAGAGATTAAATTTAAAAAGTTTATGAATTTTGAGACTAATGTAAAACAAAATAAAAATTTAAAGGATCAAGTTATAAAATATTGCTTTCGTCTTTTATTCTTATCAATCTAAAAAGGCACTCATTTTGAGAAGAAAAAAGAGGAAAAAGGTAGCCTTATTATTTTTTATTTCCCCTTCTGCTATCTTTTCTGTTTCTTTTTCTTAAAAGAAGTACATTTTTATTCGATTTAGGGCAAAAACAAAATCAAGAACGGACCCAAACAAAAAGGCAACCACAACTCGGTCCTTTGACTCAGCTCACGGAATTTCCATTAAAAATCTAAGGAGAAAAAAGAAAGGAAAATTTTAAGATCTTTCACGGCCGTTGATCTACCTTGCAGGTAATTCTTCACACTTCTTGTGAGTTGTGACCCGATCTTGGCTTCGCCAAGATTCGATCTCAAATCGCACCGAGTACATCTAATTATTATTGTTGTTGTTTTGGTTCGTTTTTATTAGGGAAGATTTAGATTAGTTCTTTTTTTTTTGTGTGTGTGTGTGTGTGAATTTCGCTTTTTATTTTCTTTGGAATAGTTATTTTTAAGAATTTTATCTGAAAGTGGAGACTGCTTGTAAGCCGTTGTTTGACTACTGAGAAAGTAACCTTTGGAAAAATGTGGAAACCGTTCTTTCGATAAACTCAACTGAACTGACCTGGATAGTAGTATAGGTTCATTAATTATTAAAAGTATTTAGGGTTTAGTTCCTTTAAAAATGTGGATACACTGATGTTATTTGGAAAGTGATGATTTCTAGCTGAAAGAAGTCTTTTGTTTTTCTAATTGCAAATTTCAATAGAGAGAAATACAGAGGAAGCTTCAGAGGCCAAAATTTGTTTCGAATGTATGTAATAGTGTTTTTTTTTTTCCTTCCTTTTTAACACTTTGTTATCACTTAATTTGAGGAATGAATGGTGAAAGTGTTTTAAATTGCGTTTACTGTTATTATTTCAAAGTTGAAAGTGTCAAACGTGGGTTGTTTTAATGTCATATATGATATATAGAATGTTATATGGACATCTTTTCTCACTGTAACATTGGATTTGGTTTCACTCATTGCCACCTTTTTTGTTGTCCTTTCCAGGCTATAGTCACTCTAGCAGCTTGTACTCAAGACGTTGAAGGCTGCTTTTTCAACAAGGAATGATATTTTGCATGATCTACTGACACTTGTGCAATGTCGGGATTACTTAATGTATTGTTATTTCAACTGAATACTTATTTGGAGTTGTCTTTTAGAACATTATTCTGTAGGTGAACTTATTTCTTTGTCTAAATGAAGAATGTGGCTTCTGTAGGTTAAGTTTTAGTTCTTTGTGCAGAAGCTAACTAGTATCACTTATTGTCATTTGTAGATGCATCATATTGGGTCCATTGCTTATATATGTTTGTCACTGTGTACTTGTTTGTTGATTTCAACATGTTCTGCCATGCTGATTTTTTGAATTTAGTATAAATATGTTGATTATAGATCATTTCTACTCCACTAAAAGTAGATTGGTTTGAAATGTCAATTTTTCTTCCTAGTTCATAAATGGTGGAACCTTTAGATATCTTCTTCCTTTTATGGTCCATTATCTTTTTAATTGAAAGCTTGAAACTCAAAATCAAATATGAATCTCGATCATTTCTGTTATCTGTAATCTTTTCTGGGTTGATTGTTTACATCACATATCTATCTATTGTCTAGAAATTATAATGTGTATCTGGTTGCAGTCTTCTGTCAACGGATCAGCATCAAATATTCCAGACAGCAGCGGACGTTCTTTCGCTACATCTTTCTCTGGTCAGTCTGGTGCAGCCTCCCCTGGTTTCCATCACACTGGTGGGTAGATTTTGCTGGATATCTGGCTCATCTATTTACTTCTGGATTCATGCTAGTCTATTTTTTGATTTTGCAGGTACTATTCAGGGCCTTCATGGTATTCATGGTAGCTTTAATGTTCCCAACATGCCTGGTACTCTCACATCAAGAAACTCGACTTTAAGTAATGTTCCAACTGGTGGGGTTCAACAACCTACTGGGAACCTATCTGGTGGAAGATTCGCCTCAAATAATCTCCCTGTTGCTCTTTCTCAGGTAGTTTAATATTCCTAGTGTATATAATGTGACATTTTTGGTTTCAGCAATAGAAACCATACATGTTTTCTCTTCCCTCCAAGCTTTTATTTAGGACAATCACACATGAAAAAAATTATAGGATGGGAATAAGATTCTTGTAATATGCACTTCATTTTCTTATTGATACTATTTTGCAGTTATCTCATGGCAGTTCCCATGGGCATTCAGGAGTAACCAATAGAGGAGGTATTAGTGTTGTAGGAAACCCTGGATTTAGTAGTAACACAAATGGAGTTGGTGGTTCTATACCTGGAATTCTCCCAACATCTGCTGCGATTGGTAACCGCAATGCTGTTCCAGGATTGGGAGTATCCCCAATTTTGGGAAATTCAGGTCCTAGGATAACTAGTTCTATGGGAAACATGGTTGGTGGGGGCAACATTGGGAGGAGCATAAGCTCGGGTGGAGGATTATCCGTGCCTGGTCTTGCTTCTCGCCTGAACTTAAGTGCCAATAGTGGATCTGGAAGTTTAAGCATGCAGGGTCAGAATAGGTTGATGAGTGGTGTGCTTCCTCAAGGTATGTTACTCTGAACAATCACTATTTATGTGTGCTGCTGGTTACAATGGTCAAATTTTATTTGCTAGTTTACCATCTATTTATTTATATTTTTTGTGATGAGTTTCTGACTTTGTTTCTTGCACTACTCTTCATAGCCGCTCATCAGTCTCTTCTAACTTATGATCGTTAGAAGTTAACTTGATTCTTATTCTTAGCTGATCCTGGATATATGTTTCAATTTTTTAATGTTTGGATTATTAATTTTATACGATGGAATATTATGTTATGTGGATTTACTAGTTTAGCCGTAATTTTGTTCCCCACGAATGACCCTTTCTGGATTCAGGATCTCCTCAGGTAATTTCAATGTTGGGCAATTCTTATCCATCTGCTGGTGGTCCCCTTTCCCAGAGCCATGTTCAAGCTGTGAACAATCTTAGCTCTATGGGAATGTTGAATGATGTGAACTCTACTGACAATTCCCCTTTTGACATAAACAATGATTTCCCTCAGTTGACAAGTCGTCCTAGTTCTGCTGGAGGGCCTCAGGGACAATTGGGTAACTGCACAAAGATGCTTTTTGATTCTTTCATCCTTCATTTGTCTTTTTCTGCTGCTGAAGTTTTAACGTTTTAAGTTAAACATTTTAAGGCTCATTACGAAAACAAGGTCCTAGTCCCATTGTCCAACAAAACCAAGAGTTCAGCATTCAAAATGAAGATTTCCCTGCTTTACCAGGATTTAAAGGTGCGTGGATATTTTCTGATCTGGTTTTGATACAGTGCATTTTTATTATCTGGTTGGCAGAATTCAATGCTATATTCCTCTTTCATTCTTATGTTCTGTTTTAATCCAGCTTTATGTCGGTACTTAATTTTCCAGACATTCTAGTATATTAGCTGTCTACTGAATGATGTCTTATCATTGCATTTAACAGCTTACATTTTCTGCTTATGATGTTGTTATTTGTTTTATAGTCTTTAGGAGGTTGGCCTTATTATTTGATATATTGTACAGGTGGTAATGCTGACTATGGAATGGATTTGCACCAGAAAGATCAACTTCATGACAATACCATGTTAATGATGCAATCTCAGCACTTCTCTGTGAGTCTCTAGTCACTACCTTTACGGAACTGAAAAATCTTGATGTATTTTCCTTTCCATATTTATTTATAAATAATTGCATGCTTTGTGAATTATTATTTCTTTTTCATCACTTTCTGAAGAAGTAGATTATCATCTTAATTATGCAAATCTGAACAGATGGGGAGGCCTGCAGGATTTAACTTGGGTGGATCCTATTCTTCTCATCGCCCGCAGCAGCAACAGCAACATGTGCCATCAGCCAGTAGCAGTGGAGTCTCCTTTTCACCTGTAAACAACCAAGATCTTCTCCATTTACATGGCTCTGATATTTTCCCATCTTCACATTCGAGCTACCACTCGCAGGTGTGGTAGTCTGGTGCTGTAAATGGTTTTTTGCAAACGTAACTAAGGGGCTTTCAGAGAGTAGAATGAAATATATATTGTTGGTCAAATCAGTTTGACTTCCTATGTTGGACATTCATTTGTGCATTTGACTTGCCCATCTATGTTTCCTCTATTTGGTAGATGTTACAAAGAATTACTTCTAACATCCACTTTCATCTTTGGTTCAGACCAGTGGACCACCTGGGATTGGGCTAAGGCCTCTAAATTCCTCGAATTCGGTTTCTGGTATGGGTTATGACCAGCTCATACAGCAATACCAGCAGCATCAAAACCAGTCCCAGCTCCGTCTGCAACAGATGTCAGCAGTCAATCAATCATTTAGGGAACCTGGGATGAAGCCAATGCAGCCTGCGCAGTCTAATCATGACCCCTATGGATTACTTGGGTTGCAAAGCGTGCTAAGGATGAATGATCTTGATCTGACTTCCCTTGCTCTCGGAATTGATCTGACTACACTCGGGTTAAATTTGAATTCATCGGAAAATCTTTACAAGACATTTGGTTCTCCATGGTCTGATGAACCAGCTAAGGGTGACCCGGAGTTCACTGTGCCACAATGTTATTACGCTAAGCAACCACCTCCTTTACACGTGAGCCGTTTTTCTCTTTTTGTGCTTCGCTAATCTGCTAGATGCAATAGTTCTTATTTCTTTTCGGTGCATGCAGCAAGGTTATTTTTCAAAATTCACTGTGGACACATTGTTCTATATATTTTACAGGTATGTTTTTGTTCAACCCCTGTTTGCTTATCAATTAGATGTTTGAAGATCTTATTCTTAGCCATTCTTTTTGTCTCTGTTCCTAATGCAGCATGCCAAAAGATGAAGCTCAATTATACGCTGCAAATGAACTGTATGCTCTCTACCGAACGAATTGTCTCAAAATCTTTATGCATTATTATTTTCTCTGAACTTCATTAAAACCTGTTCTTGGCAGTTACAATAGAGGCTGGTTTTACCACAAGGAGCACCGGTGTTGGTTCATAAGGGTTCCCAATGTGGAGCCACTAGTGAAGACGAACACATACGAGAGAGGTTCTTATCACTGTTTTGATCCGATATCATTTGAAACAGTCCGCAAGGTTGAAACCACTCTATTTCCTACCGAATTATTCATGTTGTTTCTTTTTTTAACCGTTTTATTCACGATGCCCCAGTTGCTGACCGTGTTATTTTGAATTCAGGATAATTTCGTTGTTCATTACGAGATGTTGGAAAAAAGACCAGCATTACCTCAACATTAACAAGTTCTTATTCCCATTTACCATTGTAAAGCACAAGTATGTAAGTCATTCATTAGCTGTTACTGTTTTTTCGGATTTAGCAATTTTCAGTATATTCCATTTCTTTTTTTGGCAATGAGCAGCCATTATAGTAGCCTCTTTTGTTATCTTTAGAAAGTTCAACGATATGATTTGCAAGCCTAGGGCATGACATATTCTAGGGTGAAAGTACTTGGCAGATCCTTCTCTTATCAAATTAGTCCCTCTACTATTAAATGAATCAGTTTAGGTAGTATTGAAATGAATCAAATTTTATCAGGGACAGTAAATGTAAATATTTTGCAAATTGATCTTGAGGGATTAATCTAATCCAATCTTTATAATAAAGGGACTTACCAGGTACTTTCACACATATTTGAGTTAGCTGTTCAAGACTTGGATTTGATATATGATTTCAATAATAATAATGAAAATTACTTGTACTTAAAATTGACCTAAACTTGAAATAGACTTGGTCTAAATAATTCGATTCTTGATAGGAATATTGAATGTACCTTTTTCCATGTTATTAGCATTAGTAGTTTTAGATCCCGGTATTGTATGAAATTGTTTTTTTTGGCTCATACTTAGTACTAAATTAAGTACGAATGACAACTTTTAATCTTTTAGATCATGATTAAAGCAATTAAAACCAATGATGTTTGGATCAAACTGGTCGAGATATCAATCCAAAAAATAGCATTGGATTGGGAATCGGTATGGATCTGTTAAAAAACCGGTTGAATTGGTTTAAAAAAAAATCTTTTTCGAATTTTTAATTATATTTTAATCGGATTGGAGGCTCAATGATCTAACTGATTTGACCATTGATTTGGTTTTAAATACTGATAAAAACCCTGCGATAATTTATAAAAGAAAGGCAAAATCTTGATAATTCAACAACATAATTTAAACATCATACTTCAGTTCCCTTTCGTCCCCACGTAAGTTAATAATTTCGAAAAGGAGGGGTGGTATTGGTTCGAATTGTTCATTGTTTTTCCATATTAATTTTTAGTTTCGAAATTTTTAATTTATTTTGGCAATATGAGTTATGTTTTATGACTTTTATATATTATTTGATAAAATTTCAATCTTTTTATAAATATTTTTATTAAACTCTAAAATTTCAAACTTTTAAATTATTTTCATTGGTTTAAATATAAAATATTTATTTTTATAACATAAAAAGTAAATAAAAATAGAACTTAGGTTTCGGTTTTTGTTTTTTGTTCCGTTTTCAACTATTGCTGCAAAAAAAGAAAAAAAACACGAAGATGATAGATATATACAGTATACAGTACAAGAGAAAGCGAAAGAGCAATAGTACAAGATAGTTGTGACAAACATAAACTAGCGTTGAATGAAGTACAACCCAAAGTTGTGAAGAGTATTGAACTTTAATTGGGGGCAGCTTTCAAGTTATTTTATTGTCTCTTCTAATCTAGTCATCTATCTAGGCTTCATGATAAAAAGACATTTATTGCTATGCTGCTTTTTTTTTTTTGGGGGGGGTTCTATGTCCGATATATATTCATATTCGAAAAACATTTAAATCTAAGTAGATATTGGAAGATATCTAAATCTTAGTAGATAAGGATGAAAAAAGACATTAAATGTTTTTCACCGGCAAATGTGAAGACTTTACATATATTTGAGCATGAGTATGGATATGACTTTTAAAATATCATCTTTATACATTGGCAAAGATCTAAATAAATTCGTAAGACACTTGAACTTGAACTTGAGTAAATGTAAAATGATATCAAGCTTATAAAAATTTAATACCTTAATTCAGATCAATGCAACAACAAAAAGTGTTGGGGGGGGGGATCTTGCATTTGTTATGAGTTTTATTTGTTTGGTTGCATAGCAAAAGACAAAGAGAATCACTTTTGATGCACATTTCACCGATTTCCTTGTGTCCTCCATTAGCAGCCTACCTTGGTTGAATCCCTGCACAATTTTGATCTATTTCACCATTAGTAGGATATTATTGTAATAAACTAATCCGACCCTTGTCTGTTTAAGAGCTTGCATTCCTCATTCCCCGAGTAATAAGAGTTGTCGCCTAAGGATAAAAATCCGTGCTCGCAGTTTCGAATCCACCCTCAAAACATTTATTATGAGTTAACTAAATCACTAATTACCCAAGATAATTTGTGTTAAGTGTTCATTAGTATCACCAACACCACTATAAGCATCCCTTATCAAATCTCCCCAAACCTCTAAATCAAGGCTTATTTTTCTCTTCTCCATCTCCTCCAAAACAAAGCAAGCACCATCAACTTTCCCACACTGTAATAACCCCGCAACCAACCGGCAAAAAGTTTCTGACCGCGGACAATGCCGACTCTTCAACATCACATTCAAAACCTTCAAAGCACCTTCAAAATCCCCAACATTACAAAACCCATCAACCATCATCCTATATGTAGCTGCATTTGGCTCACAACCTTTAACTTGCATATCAATCAGAACTTTATAAGCTTCTTGAACTTTGCTTTCTTTGCAAAGATAATTCACCAATATGTTATAAATCACTACATCGGCTTTAAACCTCCTTTTCTTCATTTCACTAAGCAATGATTTAGCTTCCTCAATTTCCCCTTTTTTTCCAAGGTAACTCATCAAAACACCAAAGTTAATAACCTTCGTTTTACAACCTTTATATTCCATATCAAACATCAATTTTTTAGCTTCTTTATATTCACCTAAAGAACACAAACCTTCCATTAACAAAGCATAAGTCACAGCATTTGGATACTTCCCTTTCTTAACCATATCTTCAAATAGTTTTTTAGCCTTTTCCACCTCACCCTTTTTACACAAAAAACTTATAAAACTATTATAAGTGACAACACTAGGTTCCACGTTTCTTTCAAGCATTTCATCGAACATATTGCATGCTTCATCAAACTCTGCCCCGTTCAACAACCCTTTGATCATCACGTTGAATGTCACCGTATTCGGACGAAAACCCATTTCTTTAGACTTATCAAATATCTCCTTTGCATCACCAAACCTATCGTTATCGACGAGAACATTAAGAACCGAATTCAAAGACTGAACCGTACAAACGCAGTTAAAACAAGGCATTTTACGGAAAAGCTCAACAGCTTTTCCACTCAAATGGGCTTTTCCATAATGCTGAAACAAAGCACAAAAAAGGGTTTCTTTACAAGGAATGTTGAGATTTTGTAACACGCCAAGAAGGGTTTCAACAGCTTCGAAATTTCGAGACTTTGCGAGCTTATAAATAAGAGAAGAAAATGAAGGGTAATCATGCTTATAACCCATTTGATAATATTCATGGAAAAGTGACAAAGCTTCATCCGGGTCATGTATGCCTCTCATAGCTGCAACAAAAGGGGGTGACCTTTTTGGGCGTCTTTTTTGAGGGTTTTCATGGTTTGTTTGGGTCTTTGGTCTCTTGGCACCAAAACTATGGTAATCTTTAGAATGTTCGTGGATTTTAACGAAATGGTTTATTAGATTTCGTTGTATTTGGTTTATGGGTTTAGATATGGAATGGATCATGGCCGAAAAACGATGTTTTCTATTCCTACCGAGAAAACGGTGAGAAAATGTGTTATAAAATGGCTGAGAACGAAGCGGGAAAATTTTGGGAGGACTTATAATAGAGAGGAGAGGGATCGGAGGGTAAAATTCTTTTTTGATCCCTCAATTATGTTTCAAATTTACCATTTAGCCTATATACTCAAATTTATTATGATTTAGTCTCTATTTTATAATATTATTAATTAATAAAAATAATTAACACCATTTATTAGTTTAGTTAAAATGCCAATGACATTTTTTTTTAAAGAAAAATCCACCCTAACTCATTATGCTAACATGTATATTGTGATGGACGGAATATTTTTATGGCAGTGCACCTTAGAATAATTCATATACTTAAAATTAATTATTAATCAAATATAAAATAAAATAAAATTTAGTTTGGATAATAATTAAATCGAAAATCGAATCGAACCAGATAAATTTAAGTAATAATCAAATCATATTCATTAAAATCAAATCAAAATTCAACCATTCATTACATTACAGTTCAAACCAATTATTAGCTTTCTAGTAATTGTATAGCATTGCTTTTATTGTAAAAAAGAAAGAAAATTAGACAAAAAATGTTAAATAAAGCCTAAATTGTGAATGGGTCGAGATTGGCCACGTTTAGTTGAGATTTTTTTCATACTTAAAATTTTCTGAAAATTTCACTAATACAAAATAATACAATTACAAGTACAAGATATATACATGTCTAACAAACTACAATATAAAATCAACCAATACAATGAAGTAAAAACCAATCAAAAGTTAAACTAATCCAAAGAAACTCAAACATGATAAAAAAGAGACTCACACATCGTACTTACGACTCAAAGCCAAGTCTTCAAGGTCCCAGGCCTTAATCTCAAGTTTAGATTTTGAAAAGGTAAGCTCAGTTTTCGTATATCTTGGCCCAAAGAATAAGAAAAACCCTTCTGAGCCCATTGGACATTAGAATAGCTTCAAAAATTACATTATATAAAACCCTGTTTTGCTTTTTGCCTCTTCCCAGTCAAACTCAAGAACGGATCCATCAGCAGGTATCTCTGTTCCCTCTCTCTTTTTTGAAGTAAATTCGACTTTATTAAAGTATTTTAAGCTATTTTTTGTATTTAATTTCATTGGTTTAGGGTTTAGAACAGTTTGAGGCAGCAGCAACCAATGGCTCCAAAAGGCAACATGACTTCTCATTTCATAGCTTTGGAGTTTGGGATGCTGGATTGTTCCCCATTTTATTTGATTAACTAGTTTTATTGGAAGTGATGAACTTAGTGATGTCACTCAAGCTAAATGTATTGAAGTTTTAACTTTTATATTCTTAGCTTAGTTGTTATATAGTTTATAGCATTTTATCTTTGGGTTGCTCAGGTTATTGTTTGCATTAATGGTTTGTTTCAATTCTTTTATGAACTTGGTTTGGGTTTGTACGGCTAACTATTAGCACCCTCTTCGAATATGTCATTAGAGGCGGTTAATCGGAACTTATTTTAAGTAATTTCCGTAGGCAATGGTGTTTCCAATGGTATTGGAGTCGCATGGCTTAAGTTTTGTATTCTTAGCTTAGTTGTTATATAGTTTGTAGTATTGTATCTTTAGGTTGCTATGGTTATTGTTTGCATTCGTGGTTTGTTCAATTCCTTTATGAATTTGGTTTGGGTATAATACGTGTAACTATTACCACCCTCTTGGAATATGTCATTAGAGGTGGTTAATTGGAACTTATTTGAAGTGATTTCTGTAGGGAATGGTGTTTGCATTGTATTGGGGTCACATGGCTTAAGTTTCTAACCTGATTGAATCTTTTATGATAATAGTGTTCATACGTTCTCCTCAGTAATTATATTGATCTGTATCTAGTTTTATTGGAAGTGATATAAACTTAGTGATATCTCTCAATCTAAATGCATTGAGTTTAAAGTTTATATTCTTAGCTTAGTGGTGGTTATTAACCATAGTGGTTATTGTTTGCATTCTTAGTTTACTCAATTCTTTTATGAATTTGGTTGGGGTTTATTTGCGTTATTATTGCCCTCTTGGAATCGTTAGAGGTGGTTAATTGGAACTCATTTAATTGATTTTGTTAAGCAATGGTTGTTGCAATGATATTTGAGTTGCTTGGCTTTAGTTTCTTCCTGAATACAATCTATTGTGATAACAATAATTGTTATGTCTTCTTGTTAATTATATTGATTTGAAACTAGTTTTTTTTTTAAGCATAGCGATATATTCTTAGCATAGTTGCTATCGGCTTGTAGGATTGTATCTTTGGGTTTTTAATTATTATCGTTATTGTTTACATTCATGGTTTTCTCAATTCATTTACAAATGTCGATGTATTAATTATTGCTGTCTTTGAATATGTCATCAGAGGTGGTTCGTTGGACATTGTTTAGTCCATTTTGTGTCGTAAGTGGTATTGGAGTTGCATGGTTTAAGTTTATTCTTGAATACAATCAATTGTGATTATGGTGTTCATATCATCTTTGTTGCATATTTTGCAGTCGAGAAGAAGGCAAATCCAAAGGCACAAGCCTTGAAGGCTGCAAAAGTGGTGAAATCCGGACCTACTTTTAAGAAAAAGGCTAAGGGTCAGTTTAGCATTGCTTCTAAGAAGCACTTTTGGGACAAAAAATGCTTAGCAAAAGCACTTTTTTAGCCAAAAGCAGAAGCAGAAAAATTTAGCCTTTGCTGAAAAGTGCTTTTTGGCCCAAAAGCACTTTTGAGAAACAATGCTAAACTAAGCCGAAGAAGATTGAACCAAAGTTACATTTCACACGCCAAGGACTTTAAAGGAAGATAGGAACCCCAAGTATCCTTGCATTATTGCCCCACCAAGGAACAAGCTTGATCATTATCAGATTCTCAAGTTTCCTCTCACAACCGATTCCGCAATGAAGAAGATTGAAGATAATAACACATTGGTTTTCATCGTCGACATTTGTGCTGACAAGAAGATCAAGGATGCTGTCAAGAAGATGTATGATATTCAGGCCAAGAAAGTGAATACCTTGATCAGGTAACCTTTTTATTTGTCCTTGCTCCACGAGCTAATTGCATTTACTTTATAGCTCAGGATGTACAATGGTGTGGTACAATCGTTTCTGCATAAGTTTGCATACAAATGGATTGTGCAAACATTAACTGGACAACCTTTTGTCATATGGTCCTTGTAGGCTTGTTATCAGATTGCTTATTATTCGAGACCATGTGTTGTCACCTTCATATCATCTCTTTATACATACGATGTGTTTTTTTGTTCTCGTAATTCACGCCTCATGTTATAAAGAAGGCGTACCTGGTTAACTCCCGATTACGATGCCTTAGACGTGGCAAACAAAATCAAAATCAACTAAGCTAGTCGGCAGTAACCCTGATTCGATCTTTTCCTTGTTACTTTTTTTTGATATTTGTATAAAATGATCCAATGCATGGATGTTAACAAATTTGGTTCCAAAAATGGATTCTTTGTGATATGTGGCTGTAATTTTTTTCTGCCATGACACTAGTTAAAGAACATTGAGGGTATTAACTTTTTGATAGCATTAGTAGATTGTATTTGAAGCTCACATTTGCAATGATAAATAAACTTTGGAATAATCTTAATCCTAATATTTTTTAATTTCAAAAGTCCAAGAAAACAGCTATTAAATTTGTGAAAATACTGTTAAATTAGTGAAAATAGTAAGTTGACAAGATCAAATTCTACTATAAGTTCTTATATTTCGCTTGAGTAGTGAATTGATTTTTAGTTCATGTTTTCAAATTCGAGCATTAATCTCTATATTTTAAAATTTCAAGCTTTCAATATTAAAACAAATCATAGCATAAATTTACCTAAAAAAATAATGTTACTTGGATCATAGTCCATTCATTATAAGACCATTTACTTGTCCAAAACATCACTCACAATGTTAGTATGAAAAAAAAACAATAACCCAAAAATTAAAAAACAATTTTAAATAACTATGCTACACAATTAAAATTAAAACCTAAAAACAAAAGGTGTATCCAATTTACACTATAAATCATTCTCAAAAAATCTTTACACAAAAAAAAAAAAAAACTTTATTTCATCAAGTCATAGTAACCTTTTGTCTCTTCACAGCACCACTTGTATTCAACACTTGTGAACCACTAAAACCTGAACTTACAAAGTTTAAAACAGATGGTGAACTATGGTTAAACCTTTTTTGAACCATATCGGCTCTATTTGGATAGTCTCGGGATGCTAATTTGGTGCAACCATTGATTGAAACAGTAGGGAATTTCAGAGCTTGTAAAGGTGGAGGGTTCCTCCAATTAGGCAAAGAACCAGCAACAAGTAGTGTTTCGAGTAAAGGACCAGCTTCCATTACAGCCTGTAAAAGCTTACCTTTTTGAGGCAAAATTTTACCTTTTGTAAGGCCATCAACAGTGGTAATACTTGGCACATTGGTTTGGTTCAAAAAACCCATTTTAATGGTTGAAAAATCAGGTGAAGTGACTGTGTCAATGAAGGAATCGCCATGGTTGTGGTTGTTGTGATGGTGGTACGGGTCTGATAAGCTGTTTGACTCAGTGATGCTTGTTGAGTTGGGTTTTGGTGTTAAAAAAATGGGGTTTTCAAATTGAGAACTGGGTATTAATTTGTTGATCAAATTTTGTAATTGATTTTTGGCTTCATCTCTTTCTTTGTAAGCAAGTTCTAAAAGGTTGAGCAAATGCTTTGTTTCTTCATTGTGTTTCCTTGTTTGTTCAATTGCATCCATTTTGACAGTTTCAAGCTCCATTATTGTGTATTGAAGCTTCAAGTTCAGTTCATCAAAATCCTGTTCATTAAAAAAATAGAACATAGTGACTAGCCATTGACACTATAACATGAAATAACCCAAAAAGATGCATTGCATGGTGCATACAGGAATAAACATTTTTAGCAAAAATATACATTAAAAAAGTAATTTTTTTAATAAACAAGAAACACCCAGAATTTTAAACTTGAAATTATTACTTAATATAAAAAAACTATCATGAAAAACATTAAGAATTTAGATAAAAAAAGAACTGAAATATGAATAATGAGAAAACCCAGATTACACCTTTGAATAGAAATAAGAATTATTAAAAAAATTAAAAAAACTTACCTCTTGATAATTCCATGATGAACTCAATTCTTCCATTTTTTTCTTCAATGAAGCAAAGGAGTGAAAAACAAAAAAATAAAATTATGAGAATAGTTAACAAAGAATGTTTTAGTCTCTCATTTTATAGAACAAAGACAAATAAACTCAAGAAATAAAAAGGAATTTATTTTTCTCACTCACACAATGAAATAGAAATAAGGAAAGCTTTAAACTTTTCAAATTACCAAAAATATATGTTTATATATATAGAGACTTTGATGAGATTCCCATTTCTTTTTTTATTTTTACATTAAACTCTTCCCACTATTTCAGGACTCTTGTCTCTTTCTTAAATTAAATTTCTCTTTCTTTCCTTCTATAATATTATTAGGTTTAAATACAAAGTTGGCCTTCAAACTTTAACATTGTTTTCATTTAAGTCTATAGTAGTACCTATAACATCAATTACATCAATACCAACCAATAAGAATATTACACATTTCTTGTTCTTATTTGATGTCCTACACTTTTTGAGTTAAAAAGGGTTTTTGTACCTACTTGTGAAAAGTGGTATAGTTTAGGGATCAATGATTAAACATTATTATTACTATTATTGTTTTATTTTCAGTTTAGTTACCTCTAAAGGGTTGGTCAATGATTAAGATTTTCCTTCTGTATTGCAATTTATATAAGGAAATTTATTTTCAAGTTAACGCGGTTTTGCCCTTGTTTATGTGAAAGCAAAGAAGCATTAAATAATCATCAGAAACGGTGCCTATTATTATTATTATTATTATTATTATTATTATTATTATTATTATTATTAAGAACACTAATTTAAGTAATAAAATAAATTTGTATTTTCCCATTTTAATAATTTCATTATTTTCAGCACCAATTCTAAATACTTTATTAAAACTATGGTAAACTAATGAAGATATATCTTCTAGTGTTCTTTTTTTTTTAATTTAGATTAGAATTTTTAAAATTATATTCATAAATTTCATCAATAAAATTCTTCTTAAATACTTATAGTTAAATTTAAAATATTTTATTTACCCATTATTTTTTATGCTTCAAACTTTTAAATATAAAAAGAAAATTATGAATATGATCTTTTACAGCTCAAATGAGTTTATAATGGGATATACTATTGTTGTTGTTTTATTACAACACGAATATAAAAGAAGAGAGGAAAATATGAGTTGAATATATTTTAGTTTATATGATATAATGTGAACATGGGTTAAAGCCTACTTTTCTTGATTTTTCTTTTAAAAATATTCTTCCATTAATGATGATTCAAAAGCTTCTCAATTTATTTTATATTATCTACTTAGAGATGGTGTCCTTAGATTGCATTGTGAACTGCCCAAGGAAACTTATAATTGTTTTTATTTTGTTCGACTGGTATGAATATTATCTTCAATATAAGAGAATATAGGTTTGAATGCTACTGATACACATTATCCTCCTTAAAATTATTTAATTTATATTTTTATTTAAACTAGGATTTTATGATTTCCAAAAGGATTTACCACTATATTTGAAGAAACCTTTATTTAAAAGGAAAAGAAGGATCATTTTGAATAATTTTGCTAATTTATAGCTAAAATTATGGAGATAATAATATCTTTGACTCCTTAATATTACCCTTAATTTTAGAATAAATAACTACTTACCTTTTTTAGATCATTCTTATCTTATTAGGATTCTTTGTTACCTTTTTAGTTTATTATGATTATATCTGTTGAAGGGTCGGTTGTGGATAAATTCTTTATATAAATTCAATTAAACTCAAGTTTAGACTTAAAAAAAATTACAACTTGATTCAATAAAAAACTCAAAGAGAGATTTAAAATTCTAATCCAGATTCGATCCGACTTAATTTAAATAAAAAGTAAGTCTAAATTTAAAATAACTTGAATTTTGTAATTTAAAATGATTTATACTTGATATTATCATATTTAAAAATTCGACTAATAAACTCAAATAATATGAATCGCAAAATTCTAAAATATATATTAACTCGATACAAAATCAACTAGTGATCCATTTTAGGGTATAGAAAAGAATAAAAAATAAAAATTGAATAATAGTGTTTTGAGTAGATTGATTCACAAGTTTAAAAATTACGGTTACCTAAATTGAGCATAATTAATTTTATACTATACTTTAGTTAAATAAGTTAAAATATTATATAAAAATAATTTTCAAAAATTAATACAAAATTATTATTTTAAATATTACATAAAAATTTTGAATTTTTAAATAATATTCAAAATTTCATAAAAATACCAAAAAACCTAAAATTGAAAATTGAATCGAATTATTTTAAATAATTCAAAATATTAAAAAAACTCCAACCTAACTCTAACCTAAATCATGGCAATAGGGCACAAATCCTTGTGTATATTCTTTATTCTCTTTGTTATGTTTAAAGTACAAAAAAAGCAAATCCAAGCTCATAAAAGAGAACCCTAGTTTCTACAGTCAATGAACATGCATTGATGACTTCACCATTTATTTTTTTTATTTTTTATTTTTAGGAAAATCCACATATTACGACAAAGAGGTTTTCGGCACTCTTTCACATGTCATCTCAATTTTTTTAGGAAATATTTTATTTTATTTTTTATTTTTTGATGGACCGTGTGAAGCTTGGGATATGGGGATGAGAAAGGTGATTCTTGAAGTGGATTGTCTTGAACTTGTTCAGTTTCTCTGCAGCGGTGTTCAGGTAATCCATCATCATGATATCCTACGCTCAATTACTGAAGTACTGCAAAGACAATGGGAGGTAAGGGTTGCACATGTGTTCGTGGAGGGTAATAGGCTGCCGGATGGTATGCCTGCATTGGCTTTTAATCCAAGCATCGGGTTGCAGATTTTTTCTGCTCCACCGGAGGAGGTTTTCAGCATTTTGCTTGATGACTGTCGTAGTATATATGGACTCAACATAGCTAGGTTGAGCTGCTGCTGTTTTCTTTCTCTGTCAAAAGAAAACTTTTTGAGGTACAAAACCACCATACCCTAAAAAATCATTAGCCACAAGTCCCTTAGAGGTGACTAAAATATTAGTAAATTTATGTTTTAGTCATTTAATTTTAAAAAGTTACAAAATAATTATTAAATTATTTAAAAAATTTAATTTAAGTCAGTAGGCTATTAAAATCGTTGCTATTTAGCTTCTTCTTTTTTTCGCACTGGTTGTACTAATCAAAAGTATAATAAAACAGTTTTAAACGTCACAAATTGTGAATCAAAATCCAAATAGCTTTCTTATTCGATCTCTTGACTTTGGCTATCAGATCAACTTGAATTTAAGGTATGTTCTTCTACTCATCGATGGGTATTGATCAATCATACTGATAATTGAATAATCACTTTGAACTCGCTAATCGGACTTTAAAAAAAAAAACTTAACAGCCAAGTGACTTAAATAAAACCTTTTGATAGTGACCGTTTTGTAACTTTTTAAAATAGAATGACTAAAACGTAAACTTACTAATAGTTTAATAACATTTAGATGAATTTTCCCATAAAGTAATTATTATTTTAATTTACTTTAACGTCACTGTTTTAGTGATAGCTTCACGAGGTTCAAGTTAATGGACAATAAATTTAAGCCATTCTCCCTTCTCATATTATTTATGTGGATTACTTAGATTTTATATATTTATTTATTTGAAAAGAAGACAAGAGGTATGATGAATTTTAAATTACACTTGGTTTAAGACAAAGATGCAAAATATTTAAAAATGCATAAATAAATAAATAACTTAGGTATATCCTTAATACAATGAATCTAATGACTTGTGAAAGTGTATGAGAGATTGTGTTTTGAACTTTCAGTTCATTCTTTAATCTTAAACTTTATTAATTGGTCACTTGTGTGAGTTATGAGTTGACCCTTGGTGTGATCTTCTAACTTGGGTTAATAAATTTGAATTTTTTGTTATTAAAACTTCTTGATTAATCAAGCAATTTTAGTTTTTATATTATTATTTTAGCAATTCAATTGTAAATTTTTTTTAATAATTTTTATAAATTCTAATAATATCTGCTCGTTTTGACATAATATCTAGAACTATTCATAGCTTCTTCCCAACCCATAAGTGAGAGGATAATGCGCTCCAGCGCACTCAAACCCACGTTCTCGTACATTCACAACAATACTCATACCAATTAAATTAAAACTTAATCATTGTCATCTAAATCATATAATATAACAATGTGACAATGTTGTATGTCATACTTTTAATTTTTATACGAATTTAAATATGAATACAGAATTTATAAATATCTTACGGGATGAATGTCAAGGAGGGTTTGTCCCAAAATGATAAATTTATAGTTTAGTCGTTTTAAAACTATAAAATATTAAGTTAATATAAACTAGAATTACAATTTTCTCTTAAAAACTATAATCTACTTTTAGCTTCCAAATATAATAATTTATAGTTTACCCCATTTAAAAGTTATGAAATTATATATTAATTAGTAAAGGGATAAATCTCAAAATTATATATGAACTTTAATTTGAAGTAACCATACACGTGAAGCTTTAATAGAGATTCAAATGTATACTTGAAACTTTAATTTTGATGTAATCATACACATTTAAAGAAATAAATGCATCAATTTATTTTTATATTAGATAAATATAATTATTTATGTATGCAATATATAAACATAAAATGATATTATATCAATAATTGTGTTAATAATTTACAAAATCGAATCAAATCAAAATTCATATATAATTTTAAGATTTATCCCTTAATAAAATGATAAAAATACGTTTTAACTAATTAATATACTTAAAATTATTATTTGTTACATAAAATGTACGGTTAGACATTTAATAAATAACACGACATTACCACATCAAAATCTAATAATTGGATGAGGAAAAAATCATAAAAATTAGTCATCAAACCATAAATTTTTATAATTAAGTGAATAAAAATAAAATATATCAGTTAACTAATTAACTAAAAGTCAACAAAAGATTTTGCTTTACTCAAAACGAGACTTTATAAATTGAATTAAAAATCAAATTAGACTTTTCCATTAGTTTATGCAATCATTTTTTAAAATTGATATAAAAATATTTGAATTTTGAATTTTTTATCTCCAATCTATGATTTTCATAATACCAAAAATAAAATAAAAATAAGATATATAAAATTCTAAAATTTATAATTATTAAAAAATCCGATCAAATTAGTGTCACGAGTTAACTACGTACCAACTCAATTAAAAAATTAATATATCATTTCATTTAAATGATAGCTAAATTTATTATAATAATATTTTTATATATTTATTAAATAAAACAACTAAAATCACATATCCAAGAATTAAATACATGTTTATTAATATTTATATACAAATTTTTATTGCTTCACTTATAATTATTATTAAATAATTTTTAAAAATATTTGTTTCCATAAAATATTTCACCTGTCGTGCGTGTCACATAATATTTATATAATGCGAAAGAAACTATACCTTTCATTTACGCAACACAAAATGGTAAATTTTGTTCTATGGTCCCTTTGAAAAAATTTACAATTTTAAATTAGTATAATAATGAAATTATCTTTTGTCTCCCTTAATTTTTTTTCCTACTTTCGCCCTTAATGTCAACAAAGATTTAAGCAACACTAATTATTTATCACTGCACTGACAGTTAACCTGAATATTTATCATTTTAATTTTTTAAACTAAAATATTAATCGTTTTAAGATTCATGACTATCTCACTCGATAATATTATTTTCAATGTTCAACTTCAAATTCTCCTCTTAAAAATTTAACATGACTTAGTGCTATTTTATTTTATTTAAGTATTGAGTGAGTAATATAAAATAATTAGCATATAGTAAGCTATAATTATACTTGGATAACAAAAGCAAAAGCCGTAAGATAAGGAAAAAAATTGCAATGCATTAAACCCTAAATGCTTAACCTATAAGAGGTAATAGTGGCCTATATATATATATGATATAAAATTAAATGAAGAACGGTCCAATAAAGTGGAGACCAACTCCCTCTTTTACTATTTATCCCTTTTACTACCACTATTAGTATATTTTTTCTTTTTAGTCCTAACGGGTAACCAATTTACCTGTCGACCCAATCATGTGGAAACCTCGAAAATTCAATGACTATCAATCTATCACCGAATAATGGCAATTTATTAATAATAATATCCCAACTTTATTCCTTAACTTTTGTTCATATGTTTTGTCCAATAGAAAACTAATTAGTTTTATTATTATTTTTAAAAAAAGTTTGATTAATTAGTCCTCTTTTTTTTTAAATTTTGTAAATTGGTACTGCGAAGCACCCAAAAAAGTTAGTGACTTAAATTTTGGATTTCGAGATACGTTTTTATTTTTAAGTCAACACACAGTCTAGAAATTTTGTAGTTTCTATAGGGAATATCTTATTAGTTTTTCTTTTTAATTAATATATCCACAATGTGTAAAATAAATGAGTGTTGTAAAAAAAATTATCGATTGAGTCTTAGCTCGAATGACATGAATATTATTGTTAATTATGAGGATGTGGGTTCGAGTGGGGGTGATTGTTTGACTGAATCGAGTGAAAAAATTTCGAGTTAATTGAGTTGACGAATCTTATTTTATCATCCTGACTTGATTTGAAATTTTTTTGAATCGAGTCGAGTGAAATAAAATTTGAGTCGAATCAAGTAAAATTGTTCGAGTTAAACTAAAAAATTAAACAAATTAAAATCTTATTACATCATAATTAATTCTATGTTAAAGCACATAATTTTGAAACCATACGTATTTGAAAACCTTTTAAAGTAAAATAAAATAAATATTTTAATATGATAAACTTCAATAATTAATTAATTAATTTATGTCCCAAAATTAATATTCTATATATTTTTAAAATTTTTATATATTTTTAGATTTTTTAAAAATATAATTTTTATAATTTTTAAAATTATTTTGAATTAATCAAAGGTTAAATATTGCTTTATCATTATCTACTAAGAACATTATAAAATAATAGCAAATTTATACCAAATTAAAAAATTCAAATTTCAACAACTATAATTAGATCGATAAAAAAGTCTATTTTCCGTATAAAAAGGTGGGGGTTTTTTGGAACAACCGTGTGCAAATCAGCACATGGTGGGGGGTACCGGTCATGTAATCATGTGCGAGCCATGATCGTCGCGACACCTGTAGAACAAATGAAGAAAAAACCGTACACAACGAGCATTGGTGCCATTGTTTACCTTACACTTGGCTTTAGGACCATTGGTAGGTCGCACGTGCCTCAGGTTCAATAGGGTATAGACCCCTATCAACTTTGATCTAAATTTACGATAATATCGTTAAATTATATATATATATATATATATGAGATAAAAAATAAACTGATTATTTTATTAGAAATTTCATTCATCTAATTTTATTATTAAAAATTAGTATATGTTGAAATATTTTATTATTTAAATTTAAAATTTTAATTGGATTAATTCAAATTTCAAATCCAACTTGAATGTGGAGGATGAAGACACTAATGTGCGAGAGGGAAGGTCGGAGCCCGACTCCCTTAAATGGGACAATTATGTTTTAGTGCTTGTAAAATTTATAAATTATAAATTATGTTTTAATCCTTTAAGAAATTATAAAAGTATAAATTAAAGAATTGGTGAAATTACATTTTAACACTTATAAAAATATATAAGTTAATATCAATCTTTCTAGAAAAATATTCCTGACTTTGTTCCAACAAACACAGCCAACTAAAAATCGAAATGATTTCAATTCTAAAATCAACTCTAAATAGAAAATTTCAAACAAATCTAAACTCAAAATGATTAAAAAAAAAAAGTGTTTTACTCTAAGATTTCCCAAAAAAAAAACTTTAAAAAGTTGTTTGACAAATTAAAGAGAACAAAGAAGATGATAGTACAAAGGATACCTTGTTGGTGAGGTTAGTGGAAAAAAAATAAATCAACGTTTACTTGAAATCACAATGGTTTCTAAGAAGAAAAATGAAACTAAATACACAATTCATTCAGACGTTGGTAGGGTAGGCAAAAGTTGACTTCTTAGCCTGAATTTTGTGTGTTCTCTTTTAGATTAATCTCAATTTAAGTCTTGTGTAGATTATATTTATTTTTTTTAATCTAGGTCCAGACATATTTCAATTTTCAATCTATTACGCTTCGTATTTTTCTGATTTTAGTTCAAGTTGATTGTACATGTATTATTTGTGATTTATACTCTATTTGAAGCGAGGATGAAATCAGAAAATCATTCTAATAGGAGCCAAAATAGACTTGTCCATAGGTCAGACCGAGTCGAGCCCTAACAAAATTCTAGGCTTGATTGGTAGACCTGAGCCTGACTTGACCTGAAAATAGGCTTAAATTTTTGCTCAAGCCCGACCCAAATTATATATGCTAAACCTTGGCCTGAACCTACTCTGCCCGTATTAAAGCCTATAGTATCGATACAACAAGAAATGTATCGATACTTGTTACGAGGGATCGATATGTTGGGGAGGGTATCTATACTTAGACAATTTTTCTTTAATTTTCAAAACATCGAACCTTAAAACGGTAACAATACGAGGCAGGGTATTTATACTTTTGTGAAAGGTACCGATACTTTGTTGAGGTATCCAAGTCAGGCTTGGGCCAAAAAAACCTTACCAATTTTCGAGTCGACCTCGTTTTTTATCCAAGCTCATATTTCAGGCTTATATTTTTGTCCAAACCCTTTCAATTTTTGCAGACCTTCAGGCCTAGTCGGATTACCCAGCCCATGGATAACTCTAAGCCAAAGATGAATCATAATTTTTTAAAGGGGTCAAAGTATAATTTTATTATTATACTAATATATAATTTTATAAAATTTTAAAGAGTTAAATGATAAATATACTATTTTTCAGAGATCAACACCACTTCTTGACGCTTTACCGTCATCATTGATTTGTAGCATTAATTTGAAGTACATATAGTTATATGGTATTTAGGACCAGTTTAGTATTGCTTCTGAGATACACTTTAAGACAAAAGATACTTTTGAAATAAAATAATATTAAATAAGATGCTTTTAAACTTTTTAAAATACTTTAAGGACAAAAAATATTTTACAGAAAAAATCTTTTAGTCAAAAATAAAAATAATTCTTTTAACTTCTACTCAAAATTTTTTTTTACCCAAAATTATTTTAAAAAAGTGATGCTAATCGAAGTCTTAGTCCCACTTTTCCGGACAACAAATCCTTAATTCTCCCCAAAAGAAAACAAAGGAACTTTGAAATTTCTGAAATTTCCAACACAGTGTCAGAAATCAGCCAACCTCGTGCACCATCATGGTTTGGAACTATTTGAACTTTTCAAAGCAAAGCGAAAGACCGAAGGCCGATTTTCTTTAATTTGCCAAATATTTCATTTTCTAAAAAGGAATTTATTATTATTATTTTTATTATTTTGACAATGTTGAGGTTGGGAGATTTTAAGGGCTTAAATTCGAGTCATGCATAGACAAAATCAAGAGGTCGGGGACCTTGATCCCTTGGTCTAGTGGGAAATTTTCATTAGTGATCCCTCTTAATTACTAACCATTCAATTTAAATCTTTTAATTATTTGAATAACTGAATACAATTATTTAAGACATTTCCTTCAAAATTTTAAGAACCCCATGCAAAATTTCTGATTTCGCCTTAAATTTACGTGTGGGTTCTTCTCCGGATTTATCTTGATTAATTAATTTAACTATTTAGTTCAACATTTTGATTGGATTTATTGATATAATTTTAACTTTAAAAAGTTATGGTTAAACAATCAAAATAATCTTTTTTTTTTTGCTTCTGGTTAAATTTTAATCATTTATGTTTGATATATTATGTTTTAGTTATTTACGTTATCGCATTGTAACATTTTAGTCATTGAACCGTTAATTGTCATTAACAATGTAACGGTAAAACGTGGCACGTTAAATCATCATTTCAAACGAAAATTTTAAGTTGAATTCTACAATTGATCCTTATATTTTTTCATTTTGAGCAATTTTTTTCTTTTATGTTCTTTTAACTTTTTATTTCTTTCTTTTTCTATTATCTTTTGCTTCTCCCTCTATTTCCCTCCCTTCTTCATTTCTTTTAATGTAAATTTTTTTATGTTTTCCAATTGTTAAAATTAGTCCACAAGCTCGCCTCACTCAAAAAAATTAAATTATTTTAAAAAAACAAAAGTATAAAAACTAGTTTTAACAAATGAAAAACATAGAAAAATTACTTTAGAAGAAATGGAAAAGAGAGGAAAATAGAGGGAGAATCAGAAGAGAATGAAAAAAGAAAAAAAAGGAAAGGTAAAAGAACATAAAAGAAAAATTTTAAATTGCTCAAAACGAAAAAAAAAATATGAGGATCAGTTGTATAAATTAACCTAATTTTTTTTGTTTGAAATAATGATTTAATGTGCCACATCAGCTTATCATTACACCGTTAACGAAAATTAATGCTCAGTGACTAAAATGTTACAACGCAATAATAAAAGTGACTAAAATGTAACATTTCAAACATAAATGACTAAAATGTTACAACGCGATAATAAAAGTGACTAAAATATAACATTTCAAACATAAATGACTAAAATGTAATTTGAGGTAACAAAAAAATGACTATTTTAGTAGTGTACCAAAAAGTTACTGTTCTCAAATTTGAACCTAATTTTAGTTCAATTAACTCTCACAATACCTTTAAAAAAATTATATGTAATAAATTTAAAATTCAAATCTCATTTTTTTTATAAATTAGAATAACATAGCAAAGTCTAAACAACTAACACAACTAGCACAGTTCGAACTTAAGCCACACTTAAAACAATAAACACCCTTAACCATTAGACCATTAGACTATCACATGATGTTCTTGAATTTCATTTTTTAATATCATACAATACAATAAATAAATAAAAGGACAAATTTATAACATTTTCTGAGGAATTAAATAACACTATTTGGTCAACATAAAGAACATTCCAATTTCATTACAGATTTAACTAAATATAAAGTATATTGGTGACTATGGTTGGACTGAAAGATATCCAATAAGAATATACCCATTGGTCTTCTATTGGTATTTTTCTTAATATAAGCTTTTAAATAAAATAAAAATTAGTATTTACTTCATAGAAAGGTGGAAACTTTTATTAATCTTAATGATAAGTAATTATAATATATTTTTTATATTAATCTCATTATAAATTCTTATACTATATGCTCTTTACGACACAATGCCTAGAATTACCTGTAGTCTCTCTTCTAACCCTTAAATAGGATGATAATGCGTTTTAGTACACTCGAACCACGACCTCCTGCACTGGCAACGATGCCAATCGAGCTAAGACTTAAATCTAGGGGCAAAGCTAAGAATTCTTTTAAGGGGGCAAAATCAAACTGTAATTTTTACGGTAGTAAAAATAAAATTTCACCATTTTAATAGCCTATAACTTTGTAATTTTTAAAGGGTTAAATCAAAATTTTATCATTTTTAATGAGGGCTAAAGTGTAATTTTACATATGCTAATTTAAATTTTTTAAAAAAATTAGAAAACCTTAATGAAATTTTTTCCATTTTAGGGGAGTCCGAAGTCCCTACCAACTACCATTTGGCACATCATTCTTATTTCCTAAAAGTATTCATAGGTTAAGTCGGGTTGATTCATGCTGAGCTATGTATAATATTAGTACACAGAGGTGATATCGGTTTAGTTTAATTGAGTTTTTTAAAATTATCAATTTGTCCTAGTAATTTGATTTGTTTCTTATTTTTTTCGATATTAAATTTTGGTCTTGGATTTCTAGACTTATTTTGACAAAAATAAATTTTATTTTTCAGCTTTTGGATATTATTTGGCAAATTTTCAAAGTATCTTTTTCATAAATATTTCTTAAAAATAATTTTTAATTAAATAAAAAACTCAAAAACTTTTATATGATATATTTTTTAAAAGTGTTTTTATAGAACCTTTTAACTTATTTTCACTATTTCAAATATAAAATGATTATTTTATATCATAAACAATTATAAAATTAATTATAAATTAAATAGAAAAATAGAATTCGATTCAATTTGAATAATTATGATTTTTAACTTACATTCTATAATTCGTCTACTTCAATTCGAATCGATTTCCAATTTTTCTTACTCAACCTTATAATAGTACGCTTTAATATTTGTTCAAGATCAGTCTAATCCAAAATATACGAATCAAAATCTATCTAACCCATCATTATTGGGAGTACTTTACCCAAATACTATTCCTAAAATACTATTCCTAACTTGAAAAAATCATAAAAGAGAGAGGATTATTGTCTCCCCATTGTTTTCTAATGACTTGAAAATGACATGAGAAATGTGGAATTCAAAGTATACGTATATAGCTTGCATGAGACGAGGTGAAAGTGAAAGATAAAATTTAAGTAATTATTATTTTTATAAAGAAAGACAAAAGAATATCTTTTGGATCTCATTATGAAAGAAAAAGTTAGATGCGAGTGGGATAGTATAATGTCAAATTTAGTTTTAATGTTGATATTTTTTTTTATCAATTTAATCTTTATTTTTAATTAAATTTAATTATTAATTTATCAAAAAATTAAATTATTTTTAATAGAAATATTGATTAAAATATTAATTTTTAATGATGTTATTGTGTCATATTTACATGTAAATCACTATGCAAGTTGTTATGATTAAAATTTAACATTTTAATCAGTATTTTAGATTAATAAAGCTATAATTTGACTCTTTTTATTTAAATTAATTTTTTAAAATTGAGAGCTAAATTTAATTAAAATACACGTTAAATTAATAAAATATGTAAATATTGATGGATAAATTTAATATTATGAAAAGTGTTAGATGCGGTGGGATATCTTTAGGTCAACGAAAGTCATTAACCAATGTTTCATCTTTTGCCTTTCAAACAAAATTATTGCAATGAATTATGATTCTTTTTCCCTTTTAAGACGCGTTCTTTCCTTTGACTAAAATGTGAAGGCAACCGGAGGCAAGTTTGTTTATGAGTTGAGTATTGTGTTATTTATTTAAGTTTGAAATTTTTTTTGGAGTACGGAGATTTTGGATAAATTAGGAGGTTTAAAAAATAAATTTTAAAAGAAAAAAATAATTTATTTAAAATATAAGTCAAGTTTGAGTTTTAACATTCAAAGTTCTAGTTGAGTCTGTAGGGATAAAGTTAGAAGTTCTTTGGTGGCTAAAATTAAATTATAAAATTTTAAAGAAATTAAAGTATAATTTTATCTTTATAAATGTTTGTTATTTTAGAATTCTAAAGGAATTAAATTAGAAATTTTTTCATCTTTGGAGGGCCAAAGTGTATTTTTTCCATTAAACTAGCTTATAATTTAAAAACTTAAAGGGATTAAAATAATAATTTGTCATTTTGTGTAGGGGTGTGCAAAATTAGGGTAAAACCGAAAAAATTTGGTTAACGGACCAAATTCGATTAATCGGTCGGTTAACTGAATTAATTCGGTCGGGATCGGTTAATAATTTTTTAAGTTTTTGGTTAACGGTTAATTCGGTTCGAAACCAGTCGGTTAACCGAATATTTTCGGTTTAACCGAAAATATTAATAAATAAATTTATAATATATAAATAACCCATTATTTATTTAAACCCAATTCAACACAAACCCTAATACCCAATCTAATATAGATTAACCCAAGTACCCAACCCAACCTAATCATAAAAATTACAAATAATTTAATAAATAAAAATAAAATAAAAATAAAAATAAAAAACATATAATTTTATACAAATAATTCAGTTAATTCGGTTAATTTGGTTAATTTTATACTTATTTTAGCCAAAAATAAAAGAAATATATAATTTTCGGTTAACCGACCAAATTAACCGAAAAAATTTCGGTTCAGTTAATTTTTTTGAAAAAAATTCAGTTCGGTTAACGGTTAAAAATTTTGAAGGGTCAGTTAATTCGGTTAATGTTATTTCGGGTCGGTTAACCAATTGAACACCCCTAATTTTGTGGAGGGGGCAAGCCCCGATCTACCCTTTGGCATCGTCCTGCTAACTTGGTGAGTTTAAACAAAATTTAGGTTCAAAGTTTAGGCTAGGCAGCTTGAACAAAAAAAAAAAAGTATTAATATTATACATAAACTTGAACTTAGTACATTGTTTACTTAAATCTAACCTGATTCAAAACATGAACTTTAAATTTTGTCTAAACTCGTTTATATTAATAAATAGTTAGTCCAATCTGTATTTAGTTAGTGCATATTATTTTTATTTAGTATTTGTAATTATATATATATATATATATACTACCATTATATGTATATTTCTTTTATTAAATTTCTAAATATAAAGCACTTAACACATTTTATAAAATCGGAAATAAATTGAGTTAGATTGAGTTCAGACTTTGAACAATAAAATTGAACATAACTCTTATTTTAAATGGGTTCAATTTTTACTCATACTAATTTTTTAGATTTGATATTTTTATTCAAATATTTTAAAATATTAAACCAACCTCAAAGCTTAAGCGGATAACTTAATCTTTCAATAAAACTAATCAAAACGATAGCTTGTAATAATTTCTACTACTATTTTTAATTAAAAATTAAATAATAATATATTATTAAAATAATATCACTTAAATTATTTAAAAATTTCATCATAAGAGATTTCTTTTGATTTTCTTCCCCAAAAAATATATGAACGTTATAATTTCGATAACTAAAAATCATTGGGCCTTTTGGCAAAATGAGTAATTGGGCTCTATTCCAAAATTACTGTACCACATTAAAATAGAAGCCCAATTTTCATAGTCAACTTTCTTTTTATCTACCATTGATTTAATTCTTTTTTAAAATAATCTAATTATAAGCGTTGAGGGTCAATTTTGCAAGAAGAAATTTGTAAAACGCTGTTTGTCAAGAGTTGATAGACCCTTTAATGGATCAATATTGTCTTTAATGAAATTTTATCTTTTAATCTTATCGAGAGCTAGAATGTTCGAAAGAACAATAAATTGCCCAAGTGGTACTCAACTTACACTTATGCCTCATTTGAAGCGTTAGCAAGGCATTTTAGTTGTGTAAACCCATCATCTCTTCAAGCCTTGAGTTTTTGGTAAAGTCCGAAAACAAAATCCCCCACCAAGAACAACATTGATTCATTGAGGGGTTTGTCGGTTCTCGACGAATGACATTTTGCAAACTTTTCCCATTGAAATTAACCTCCCCTCGATGATACAATATTAACTTTTTTATGTATTTTCTACTATATTATACAAAAACATATAACATTCTATCAAAGCTGTTGACGAAAATTTTTAAAATTTATTCATCTACACTTCATACAAAATATAATAGATAAATTAAACTTATTTATTAATTATGTCGTTCATTCATGTTGTGCTGATTACATTATTCTACATGTGTTTTATGTTATGTCAAAATTATTTAATTTAAGTTTTTTGAATAAACCTATTTATGGGCCAGATGATCTATCCAGCTTGATCGGTGGACCAAGCTCGAGGAATGATTTTTTATCCTTAACCCAACCCAATCAGCTCAATTTAAAATTAAATAATTTTAAACATATTTTTATGCACATTTAATTATTAATATATTTTTGACATTGTGATGGCATCCAATGGTTTAAATAAATAGCAAATTGATACAATTATATTATTGGGCAAGATAGAACAAACCAATAATCTTGACCATTAAAATTTAAAATTATTGAATATATAACTATTATATTACTTGGAGTGGGAAAAATATTGATGTAATAACCACTCATGATTTATTTATTCCATTTTAAATCCTCAACCCCACATTTCCACTAGTACCTACTTTTTTTCAATTAGTTTTAATAAGTTATTTTAACTAATCCCTTTTAATAATTAAGAAGCTTAATTAAAACAATTACTAGAAAAATATTAAGATTAAATTATATAAATATACACTAGATTATGTCATACTTTAAAAATATATATTGTTAGAGTTTATTTCATTCGAATTCTAATACTTGTTGAAAAAATAAATACAGTGATAAAATAAGGGGATTCTTGGGGGTGAAAGTTAAGGGGTAGGGGTGTGGGGGCTTTGGCCCCGCGGTACAAACCATACCGCACAAGTTGAGACTGTATAGAATTATACTTCTACTGTTTAACTTTGATTAGAACAAGTTTTTCAACTCTTAAATAGATGTAGTAAAACTCTTCTTGTATCATTTGTTTTTCAACATTAGTGAATTTTTTCTCTTGTATTCGTGGTTTTTTCATGAAAGGGTTTGCACACGTAAAATTTGTATGTGTTCTTATTTTTCTTTTCTTATTGTTTTGTGATTATTCTATTGTCATTATCGACATTTATTATAACATATATAAATGAAAATTTAGACATTAATTAATTAATCTTAGATTCAATTCCTATGCATTTGTTCTTGTATTTGTTTTATATAAAATATGAAAAGACAAAAATACCATTATAATTTTATTTATTACTTTAATAAAAGATAGTTTTTAGTAATTTTATTTATAGAAATTATGCCAAGTTCACTCATGACACTAATATATATATATATATATATATAAGTCATGTTATTGTAATTTAGTCTTAGATTTAAGCAAATCTAATTTTTTGAAAAACAATAGAAAAACAATTTAAAAGTTGAAATTCGGAGATAATATTATTGGGAAGGGTATCTATGAATCTCGAGCGAGTTAATCTTTATGGACCATAAAATAGACATGAAAAATACGTTATTTTTACTAAAATATATTTTTAAAAGCTATATACTAGGGTTAAATTTTTATAAAAATTAAATGAAATATTTATAACAAAGTATGAATAAAAGTCTTGAGGAGTTAAATTAAATTATAAGTCGATTTTAAAAATTTTCAAAATTCAAATCGAGTCTACTCACCTTAACCAACCCAAATAACTTGTTTAATTATTTTAAAATAATAATAATAAAATTTAATATCAATATTAAAATATCTTTATAATTAAATTTAGATACATAATAAAAATCATTTAAGTTAAATTTGAGCCGGACCGAAATGAATGGACCACACTCAATGGTCGGTGACGGCCAAGCTAAAACCATCACGGGGAGGTGGGGGACCCACTGCCGCACTGTTAGTCGGTGATCCAAAAAATTCTCCACCCTCTGATTGGCCATCCAAATCCACACCAACCATCCACGTGTCAAAACGTGAGCCATTTGGAGACCTTCGCCTACCATTCTTACCTCAACGAACAATTTACAAGCGTGATTGTCACCAAAAGAATGGTTGCTCCGGTTTATATCCCGGTTCGTCCCGGTTCATACTCGTTGCATTAAAGTAATTAGACCCCCCTATATATATAACACTACCAGTAACAAAGCTGAAGCAACCAAAAAGGGTTATAACGCAAGCAAAAAATTTAAAGTTTGATAATACTTTATTTTGATAAAAATAAAATGCCGATTTCTCGAATCGCAGTCGGGTCTCCGTCAGAAGCCGGCCAAGCTGATGCACTCAAGGCGGCTTTAGCCGAGTTCATTTCAGTGCTTATTTTTGTTTTCGCCGGTGAAGGCTCGGGCATGGCTTTCAGTACGTATCATACACTTTTTTTATATCGATAAAAATGTCATAGTTGATATATTTTTTTTGTTGCATTTTGTATGTATCATTATTGGTATGATTTTTTTAGACAAGTTGACCGACGATGGCTCGTCGACACCGGCGGGTTTAGTAGCTGCGGCATTGGCTCACGCCTTGGCGTTGTTTGTGGCGGTTTCGATCGGGGCTAACATTTCCGGCGGACACGTAAACCCCGCCGTCACGTTCGGTGCTTTCGTGGGTGGCCACATTACATTGGTGAGGAGTATTTTGTATTGGATAGCTCAGTTGCTTGGATCTGTCGTTGCTTGCTTGCTTCTCAAGTTCTCAACCGGTGGAATGGTAAGTTTACAAAAAAGGGTCTAATTCTAATTTTAGTCCCTCTATGATTTAATTTTATTATAATTTGACGTAATTTTGTCTTTATGCTTTTATTATGTTAATTAGTATATCTAATTCGATAACAAGTTAGTTGTTGTTGTTAAAGTAATAATGTGGAATTTTTAAAAGAAAAAATAAATCGTAAACGTTCAATTTATATGTATTATCGTTGAATGTGATTGATTAAATTTTCATGTAATTCTGATTTTTTAACCGAATAACAGTAAAAGGAATCACATAATCTTAACGACAACAATTATCTAATGCTATACATTTGGACCATCTAATAGTATTATAAAATTAGAAAGATTAAATCATGCTAAATTAAAGTAGAAATATTAAATCACGATTTTTAGCATTTGGTTAGCATGGATGATTGGATTTATTTTCCCTTTAAATCACGTCAACTACTTTAAGCATTATAACTAATAGAAGTATTGAATCATATCAAATTAAGTGGACTAAGGACCTAGTTTTAGCATAGTAGACCTAGAAAAAAAAATTCATTTCACGGTTTAACAAAAATTTCAATCGTTTTTCGGACATGTTACGATGCAGACAACATCGGCATTTTCCTTATCATCCGGGGTAGGAGCATGGAACGCAGTCGTTTTCGAGATCGTGATGACCTTCGGCCTGGTTTACACCGTTTACGCCACAGCGATCGACCCGAAGAAGGGCAACATCGGCATCATCGCACCCATTGCCATTGGTTTCATCGTGGGTGCCAATATCTTAGCCGGTGGTGCCTTCGACGGTGCGTCCATGAACCCCGCGGTCTCATTTGGTCCGGCCGTGGTTAGTTGGACGTGGGACAGCCATTGGGTCTATTGGCTTGGTCCGTTCATTGGCTCAGCCATTGCAGCCATTGTATACGAGGTTTTCTTTATTGCCCCAAGTACATATGAAGAGCTTCCTAGTGCAGATTTTTAAAATATTTTGGGGTATTTTCTTTTAGGTCCTTATGTGGTTTTCAATTAAAATGGGTTGAAATTTGGGTGGGTCGATTTGGTTTTTTTTTTTCTTTTAATTATTGTTTATTGGCTGCTGCTTCTTTTTTTAATTCCAAGTTGTTTGTATTTTTTTGCTTAATTGTTGATTGGTATGAACTTGTTTTTGTTAAGTCATTTGAAATTGTTCAAAAAATGCATTTAATTTACTTTTGATAATTAAAAAAAAAAAAACAAAACATATTAGGTTTAATAGTTTATAGTGCCAATGCCACTATAACTTTTATATATTTATATAGTTAATATACGATTTGATATATGAGTTTAGTTTCAATATTCGATTTGGTATCTAGATTGAATGACTTCATACGACTGAATGAATATTTTACATGTGTTCTAGTAAAAAAATATAAGTACTTAATTGGAACAAAAGAAAAGTTCAAGTATTAAATTAAACATTGGGCCCAAACTCAGTTACTTAATTGGAAAAAAACTCAATATCAAATTGAAAAACTCAGGTACCAAATTGAATATTGAAGTCAAACTTAAATATCAAATACTATATTAACCTTTATTTACATAAGGTCCTAACTATTCAAATAATCCAAATTATAGTTTGTATTAAACGTAAAACATTGTATTGTTTAGTTTCATTTTTCTTTCGTATGAGTATAAGGTTAAGTGTATTAATTATATCAAATTATAGATTTTCCCACAGATCAAAATAAAAATTTAAAAGGATCAAATATGTATTTACTTTATTCTAAGAAAATGCTAGTATTTAGAGAAAAAATTTAAAATTCTTGGGGGTAAACATAAATTTTCCTTTTTTAAATAGAGAGGCTAATTAAGGCTATATAAGAAATTTAGAGAGGGCCAAATAAAAATATTCCTTTTTTAGACCATAAAAGTATTAAGTGATCACGGTACCTGCCAACTTCTTTAGCAACATCCAAATATATATCAAATGTGTTGCTGGAATTCGAATTATGCAATGAACGAAAATCGATAAAATTTGATATAAATATTTAGGTGAAAAATATTTTAAAAGTGGATAAAAATTATAGGTAAAAAAGTTTCACTAAAAATAACAAAAATTGAAATAGAAGTACAAGATAGAGAAACAAATAAATTCCTAATTTGAAATACAAAGTTTTCTCAAAATTCTCATAAATTTTCTTTTAATTTTGTTGTAGTTATTTTAAACTATCTAAGGTTGCTAAAAGGCGTATTTATAGGCTGAAATTCGTGTAAAAATATAACTAAAACATATCTCTAGAATAATTAGAACTATACTAGGAAAAGATAACAGAATTTAACTAGAAGAAGAAATCCGGTTAAGTGGGAAACATGTTGCCACATCGTGACGTCATGTTTGGCTCGTCGGGACGATAGGTTCTTCTCGTCGGGACATGGTGTGTCGTGTTGTTGGGATGCCGACTCTTCCTTATCTAGACGTCGACTTTGTTTCATTCAAAATACGAGACATACTCCACAAAATGAATATTTTTTCAAAAATAAAAATAAAAATAAAAAATCATATTTAAACTTAAAAGCATTAGAACTAGAATCTTTTGAAAAGTATCCTCAATCCTTGGGTGGGGGTGATTTTATTGAATTTATTCCACTTTGTCATTTGATCTAGATTTAGTGCACAATACCTGTTATATGATTGGCATATCACTAGTTAAATTTATCTGTAATGGTACAATATATTACACTTTAAAGAAAAGATTTTAAAAATATTTAAGTTTAAATTCTCGAGATAATATTATTGAAAGTGACAATTATAAACTTAAAAAAATAATTTTATAAATTGTATAACGAACATAAAAAATATCTTAAAAATAAAATTACTTGTCGTTGTCCTACTAGTTGAAATATGATAGTGGCCCTTCATATGTATTACTTTCTTGTGTCCACTTAATATCTCTACCAAATTGATAACACTTTCAAGCTTTTCTTTATTCAACTAAAATGAGTCAGAAATATCAATAGTTTTGAATAAAAAGTCACATGCCACTAACTTTGGTTATAATATATATATATATATTATATTATATTTAAGTGTATGATTGGATTAATATCATGAACTTCTAGGTTTCATTTATCTTTTACATAACTTACTATATGATTGTAGATTACAACTATGTTACTCTGAATTTAGATGAAATTTTGTTATGAATATTGTACAGAAGTATATATTTAATTTTTTTTTTACTTTATATTATACTCATCTTCGAAAATACCTGGAATATTAATATAAATATAAAGAATATATACATTATATATATGATAGCAATACAATAAGGACCACAAGTCATAAAGCACAAGCTCTACCACATTGGTGGAAGCACCCTACAAATTGATGCTTGTTTTAACTTGCTTTTTAGTGACCATACCCTGTCCCATTTACTTCACTATCCACTAATGGTTGCCTTTTTCTTTCTTTTTTTCTTTATTTGCTATAATGAATCAATTCTCACTAAAACTATATGATTGAAGCTTCACCAATGGTACATACCTTTAACTTACTATCAAGAATCCAACCTTCTTTTTTTCTATACCGAGAACTTCTTTAAGCATAATTATATCTATGAGTTTTGACTCGAATCTGAAATCTGTCCAATCAACTTGAATTCAAATTTAATTTAAATCAATTTGATTATAAAAATTTAGTAACAAAGGCGAAATGAAAGTTTTTTAAGGAGGATTGGAATTAAATTATACATTTTGGGAGGTTAAAAGTATAATTTCATTATGTATGAGCTTATAGTTTAATAATTTTTTGAAGGGATTAAGCAGAAAATTTTTTATTTGAGGGAAGTACGATTTTACCATATATTAACTTCTAACGATAACATTGATGAGGGGACTAAAAGGCAAAATTTCTATTAGACCTCTCTCAAATTTGCCTCTGATTAATAACCCTGATTCAAAATAATACAAAGAAATGACTCGAAATGATTTAAACCTAAAGTGAGTAGAATATTAAAATGATATGAACTTGTACTTAGTCGTAATAATTGGACCCGAAAACATCAACATTAAAACAACTAGAACCTAAAAAGCTAAATTAAAGTAGTGATTCATATTGAATCCATATGAAAATTATACAAGTGAACACCTCAAAGGGAGATTTTTTAACAAAGGATTCTCTCTCTCTTTTTTTTCCTCTATGAGGACTTAAACCACACACACAAAAACACTAGGAAATGAACTACAACAATGATATATATATAAGCTTAGAGAGAACCCCATTTTTTAGAGGTTTAATTATTAGGGTTTATGAACAAATAAATTGAATAATTGATTATTAGTTGTTGCAATGAACACCTTTCTCTCTTCTTCTTCTTCTTCTTCTTCATCATCATCATCCATCTTCCACAATGAATAATCCCAACTGAAATCCCATGGAGGAGAAGAAGCCATTGAAGGGCAAGAAAAGTGATTACAACAACCTTGTTCACTGTAATTTTCAGACGAAGGCAGTTTCGTTGTGTTTCCTTCAGACATATCAATGTCTTTCCATATTTCATCCATGGAGTATCCCTTAACATCATCGAAAACCGCCATTTTTGGACCACCGGTGTCATAAAAACTTACCTTCCCAGTACCTGATGATGGTAATGAATCGACTCTAGTGACAGTCGATGATGACGATGATGATGGTGACGTGGATCGCTTCTTTTCTAGAGCCATTTTTCTCATATGAGTTCTCCAATAGTTCTTGATCTCGTTGTCCGTACGCCCTGGTAATCTCCTAGCAATTCTCGACCACCTGCAATTATAAGCCCTCGTCAGAACCCAGAATTTCCCAAAGAGAAACAATAAGGTATAATTGTTCTTTACTCCCTATATGATGTTACAATTTGAGATTTAATCTTTTTTAATTTAATTTGACATAATTTGATCTTTCTAATTTTATAATGTTATTAATAGCTCTAAACTAATAATACCATTAGTTGTTGCTATTACAGTCTAGCTTGTGTGGAATTCAAGGGTGAAGCCAAGAATTGTATGATGGGGGGCGAGAATTTTTTTTAATTAGGGGACCAAAACTAATTTTTTTTGTCTCAAAATGGCTTAAATTATATTTTTAACATTTAAGAGGGGTCAAAATAGAAATTTTCTATTCAACAAAGAGACTAAAAGGAGATTAAATTGAATAGTTAATATTATGATATTATCTATTTAAACCTATTAATACCATCATAAAAAATATAAAAACAAATTATGTAAAATTAAAACAAAAAGGGATCAAATTTTCATCGTAGAAGAACTAAAACCTACTAATAACATCATAATCAAAACAAAACGAGATCAAATCCCAAATTTTAACATATTTGAAGGACTAAAACCAGAAATAAACCAAATTATACCTATTGCCCCATTTAGCATGAAGTTCAAGCACGAGCTTTTCTTCTTGGGGTGTCATCTTCCCTCTTTTAAGACCAGGGTGCAAATAATTAACCCATCTTAGCCTACAACTCTTCCCTGTTCGGTTCAACCCTACAAAACAAAACAAAAACACAACATACACATATATTCATATGGTTAAAAGCTAAAAACCTCCATTAAAGAACTACAAAAAAGCTTCAAAATATATATAATCCTACCTATATTATATGGTATCAATTTTTGTTCTCCCTCCACACCTTCAAATCAAACCTGAAACTTTGGCAATAAAATCCCATCGCCGGTCCCCAAATAAGTGCACAAAGTTCACCAAAACCATGTCTTCTTTTTCTGTCCATGGACCTTTTCTGCAGCTTTCATCTTTCACCATTTCCATTTGTGTTATCTTCCCACTTTTTTTTTTCTCTTTTTTCTCTATTTGATGTGGTGATTTAGGCCTTACACTACTCATATATATATATATGAATGATATATTGTATGGTTTTCATGTGTGGGGATGGTCATCTTTGTGATAGGAAGCTTAGCATGAAGTGATGTCATTAGGCACTATAATAAAATTAATTTTATCTATGGTTGTAATCTTTTTGGGCTTTGGTTAATAGTTGAGGAGTTTATTTGGTTGGATGTAGGGGAATATGGCAATGGAAGTTACTAGATTTCTCTTTTGAGTAAAGTATGTTGCTTGGATTTTAAATAATGTTGAGTGAAGTTTCCTAAATCGAAAAATAACGTAGGAAAAATTTGCCCAATTCAACTCGATTTTAAAATTAAGTAGAATCAATCTTACTAAAATTAAATCTATTGAATCGAAATTCAAAAAAGTTATTGAAAATGTTAAATAAACTATTCGAAAATGTTATTGAATCAAGAATAAGAACTATTTAAAATGGTTCAAATCGATTTATTTTTTTATTTTTTTTTTGACATAAGTTATTAGCCTAAGCTCATCAAATATGACCCAAACTAATAAAACTCAAAATAAATTTTAAATATATATTAAAATTGTTATTTAGTGATCGATCCCACCATCTTTACATTTACGAGTACCTATGAAAAATAAAAGCAAAGTATAGGAAAAAAGTCTTCAAAAAGCATGGAATATGTGAAGGCACTCTTTTGATGTCAAAGTAACTCTTTAGGAAGAGGGAGTTGGATCTTATTATTAAAAAAAAAATTATTGTTAAATGTTTAATTAATATATTAAATTTTGTCATATTCACTATGTGGGTGGAAAAATTCTTTTTAGGAAACTTGCAAATTCGTTATCTTGCATCCTAATATTATTGAAAACGTGTTTGATATTTAGATTTATAATTTTAATCGTTTTGTTTGAAGATGATATAAAAGTATGAAAAGATAAAAATATCATCATAATAATATTAATTATAATTTGAAAAGGAGTTTTATAATTTCACGATTGAATTAATGACGTGATTAAATGGCGACATTAATTTAATAAAATGCTTAAATATAATATAGATAAATATAAATATCAATATTCTACTTAGGTCTTGTTTGTCACACTATATATTAAAAATCAATTAATTCATTTAGATATTTATAATTTTAATCTAATTTAAATAAGATTTTGGAGACAACTAAGCATGGCATTAGGTGTGCTTTAGTAGTTAGGGTATTGCAAAGTTCTTAATTTTATAGAAAAGAAAAATGGAAGGAAATTGATAAAATTGTGTTCATACTACTTTTCTCCATACTATTATTGTATTTAAAGTATTACATATTTTATATAAATTAATTTTAACATTGTTGAGAGGGAGGGTACATTATGTACAATTTTCAATATGTTCGATATTATTTTTTTAAGGGTTTTGTTTCTCAACTCTGTTAATAGTGGTGATAGGTTTTTCCAAAAATTGAAAATTTTATTTTTTATCTTTTATAATGTATAAAATTATAAATTAGTAATGGTAAAATTATACTTTAACCCTTAAAAATTATAAGGTTTTAATTTAGTCCTTTAAAAATATATAAAGATATTAGTTAATACAATGGTAAAATTACATTTTAACTCTTATCAAAATTTTCTGACTTCATCCTGATCTATCGAGAGTTCTAATAGGTTCATAGAGTGATTCTGTTCTTGAACTAACTAGCCCAAGTAGCATGTTTATGGAACGACCTAAAGAGATTATGAGTTCACAGAACGAGAGTGTCGTTGAGTGTCTGAGAAGACAAATCACGTGTGACGTTTATCGTGTATTAAAAAATATTGAACGTCTGTTAATTGATATTTTAATTTAATTATAAATATATTTTTATATAACTAAATACATTTTTTTGTGTTATTTAATTAAGAGCCCGTTGCAGTGGAGTGAGAATGGCCTAAGATTAAACTTAAAACAAAATAAAGAATAATTTAACCATTAATGATGTGGAAACCACTAAAATTATGGTCACTCCACTATAAAATTCATATCCCTTTAATTTAAGTCAATTCTCAAGAATGATACATTTTAAAAAATGTATTAATACATATATATTTTTATATTTGTTTCAAATCAAAGGTGTATATGAGTTAGGACAAATATGAATTCGGTCTATGCATAATATTAATATCATGTATAAATTCATTCATATTTGTAAATGATTATCCAAATATATTTTGATCAGTTTATGTTTTTATTTAATATTTATTAATTATATATTTTTTAGTATTTTTATATATATTTTACTGTTCATATTTAGAATTCTTGGTTGTCTCTTCTTGCTTATATTTTATTTAATATTTATTTTAAATTTTAAAAACAAGATGAGTAGAATTAAGCTTTAATTTTACTATTAAAACCCGAGTTTAACCCCTATTTTTTACTTAATTATATTTTTAAGTCTAATATTTTATTTAAATCCTTTTGATTTTTTTAAAAAAATTGAAACAATCTAATGGCACATTTTATGTCATATCTTTAATATATTTTCCCGAGAAAAAGTTGTGCAGAGTGTTGTAATTTGATCTAATTTGTTTAGTTATAAGCAGCACAACAAACCCCCTGCAAGAAGTGTTTGGCATCTGAGAAAATGGGCATGATAGTATAAAATAATTCGAAAGATAAGATTTTTTTAAAAAAATTAATTAAATTTTCTTAGATCACACTGTCTCATTTTAATATGTGGATTAATTAATCTACTGATCTAGATTTTAATATATACTGGTGGCACTGTGGAAAGCACAAACATTTTGTCCTTATTTATAAAACAAATTAGCACCAACATTTTGTCCTTATTTATAAAACAAATTAATTAAACACTAATTAGGTACTAATAATAGGAAGACAGATCTTGTCCTCATCATGATTTTATACTTAAATTAGAATGTTTTATTTAATATTTAATTTTAAAGTTTGATTCATTTGTATCTTTAGACATCGATATGAAGGATTTTTTTATTATTTTAAATTGAGTTAATCATATACACGTCCTCAAATTACAATTTTCATTTTAAATTAGTTCATAAATTTAAACATCTTCTAATTACATCTTAAACTATCGAGATTATATTAACAAAGTCTTTCATTACTAAAATCGTTAATTTAACCGTTAAATTAGACATTATATCTCATATGGCATAATTTAAAATAATTTTTTAAAATGAATATTGCGGAAAAATTAGTTTTGAGATTTTGTAGCTTTTACAAGAGCTTTACCGTCACGCTCTCTCTTTTTTCAATTTATTTTTCTTTAAAAAATATTTTAAATTATGTTATATATGATTTGACGTGTCATTTAATTGTTAAATTAATAATTTTAATAATGGGAGGACTTAATTGATATAATATCAATAGTTTAAGGATGTAATTAAAATATTTTAAAATATAAAAATATCTAGTACAATTAACTCTTTTAAACTTTTATTTAACTCGTTACTTTTACCCTATTTTAAAATATATGAAGGCATTAGTTACACCTTCATATTACCCAATTTTATTAGGTTTTGGTTGATATTTCATTTTAAACTTTTTCACAATGATTTGAATCTAAATAAAATAATGGAATATTCCTTTTATATTTTAATATATTTAGTTCCAATAATCAATCATTACAAATCACGATCATATTAAAATAAAAATATATTTCGATAGGATTTCTACAATAAAACTCGTGTTTAACATCTTAAAATTTCCCATTCTTCAACTTTACGATTAAACCAAGGCTTTTGTTGGTATTTTTATATTAACTTTTTAATTATGTTAAAACTTTTATAAATTTAACTTTGAGTGAAAGTGAAATCAGATTAAAGTTTTCTAGGTTCGTCAATCGGCAGGTTGAGCTAATTTTAAGCTAGGTTAATTTAGGTCAATCAATTCGAAATTTAAAAATTTTAGGTCATCTCATGTTCATAAATTTCGAGTTTAGTAGTTGAATATTCCAGTTCAAGTCATTTTGGGCTTAGATTATCTCAAGTATATTATTTGTGTTTGACACTCAAGTTCAAGTTATTCTTAGTTCCAACTATTTTGGGTGCGAGACATTTTTTTTAGGTTATTGTCGAGATAAGTTGAACGGGTTCAATTTATTAACATTTTATAATCAAATCGAATCGGGTTAAATTTAAATTTCGATTAATCAAATTAATTTTTGAATTTAGTTTAAATATGACCTTCAAAATTTCCGTGTTAGGTTCAAATATTATGGTTATATCCCAAGTAGGGCTCTCACAAACTATAAAATCTAATCTATTTGTAAGAAAATAAAGTCTTTTGATAAGGTTATTACATCAACTTAAGCATGTTGGTGATAGTGGTGATAGTAGTGGAGCATGTCTTCATTGATAAAATTCACGATATAAAATGTTTAATTTGCTTATAAATAATATTTAGATATAAATACGAAGGCACGATTTTAAGTAATATACAACAATTTTAAATTAAATATACTCCTCGTGGACTTGTACCTAAACAGTAGCCTAATCCTTTAAAATAAAAATTTTATACTTTAGTCCCTCTAAAATTTATAAAATTAGTTTGACCCTTCAAAATATTAAAATTTTAATTTAATTTTAAAATCTATAAAAACATAAGATAATATGATGGTAAAATTATATTTTAACTCTCGTAAAAATATAAAATTCCAATTTCACTCTCGTAAAAATTTCTCTGTATATAAGGGTATGATTTGATAAGCTATTTTATATATACAGATTATTGTATTATATATTTTTATATTACATCTTGACCCACACATATGTATATAAAGGTTTGATTTGATTAATTATTTATGTTTAAAATTTTAATAATAGGCGGGTTCAAGCTCTAAAAATGATATTTTTAGAGGGATAAGGAAAATCACGAACAAGGGTGAAAATAATTTTTTTGAGCGGAATTAAGTTACATATGACAGATAAAATGTAATTTCACTATTTTAAAATTTACACTTTTATAATTTTTTAAAGGATTAAATTAAAATTTTATTATTTTTAAAGGTTAATGTGTAATTTTACCATATGCTAATTTTAAAATATCAAAAGTGTAATTTCACATTTTAAGAGGGGCAAACCCTTGCTAGCCCACTTCCCAACACCACCTCTGAATCTTAATCACAAACCCCAAAAAGATTAGTCTTTATAGACCGTGAAACAGATATGAAGAATATTTTGATCATAAAAAAAATAACAACAGGAAATTTGTATAAAATAAATATTTTTTATTTTTTTTTTTAAACTTGAAAATAATACGAGTAATTCTATTTACGTTAACCATTTATAAATACGAATGAATTTAAACTTACATTTTAAATTAGACTTGAATAACTATTTAACTTATTGATGTTGTATATAAACACAACCCGAATTCGATTTGACCCGAGCCATGATCGTAAACGTGTACACTTTGTTTGAAACATTCCCTTTTTAAGGAACGGTCCAGAATCTATTAGAGCGGCATAGTTATGGGTGCCATTTAATTGATTACCAAGTCCAAATACTTGGGCCCGTTGGACGGCAAAATTGACCCATTAATTCATTTTACTATTTAAAAATAGGTTTATTGTATTATTTGATACCTGAGTTTGATTTTTTTTTCAATGTGGTACTGATAAAAGTTATACATTTTAATATCAAAGGTATTCAAATTTTAGAGTTGATTTAATTAAAATTAAATTACTAAAACATGTTTGGTTAGATGTAATAGTCCATGCATTCTAGTTCTATTCAATGGGCCCACAAAAAACCACTATTTTATTTGTTGTAATAATAGATTTCAGGCCAAATGAAATGAGAGCTCTATTCCGAGACAGGATGTAATAGCCATCCGAAGACACCCCCATTGAATGGGCTATTTAGTCTTGCTTGTAATATACTTTTAACTTGATGTTCCTATTTTACCTTTTATATATTTAACATATTTCATTATTGTCACGACTCTTTCTTTTCTCACGTTTCCTTTACTTTGACTTTTCTCATCATGTCAACCATAAAAACTCGAATTATACACTAAAAAGATAACATCGTTAACTTCAATTATCAAAATGTATAATTTTTTGTCAAATATAGGTATCACGTTAGACCAAAAATAATAATACATAAACCGCATTAGAAATTTTTTATCAAATTCAAATCCCAAATGATGCGTTAAGCTTTAAAAACAATAAATTACTAATTTTTATGTAATAGATGAGAATTTTACAATTGAATTTAAAATTTACAAGGTTTAAAATATCCTTTGAGCTTTAGTTTTTTTTATTTCTAGAAATTTAGTTATTTTATTTTTAAAAATTTTAAAATTTATGTCAATTGTTAACTCTATTAAAACTCTTTGATTATGTTTGTGTGGCATTCGGAATTAAAAGAAAATACTCAATTTGTAGTTATATAACAAAAAAATTTTATGTTGTAATAGACCTAAATTTAACAAAAGAGTTTTAACTATTTAACAATTAGACTTACATTTTTAAATATAAGAAATAAATAGACTGATTTTATAATGATAATATTATCAATAAATTCTAAATATACGAAAAATAAATGGATTTATAGCATAATTTAACCATTTTAATTATTAATTACTTTTGTGGGGTGTGCCTTGTATTTATCGAAAAGTTTGCAGGCACTTAACAAAGATAGTGGCGACATAGGCACAATGCAACGAGTTCTCCAATTGACGGAGAGGGCGACGCCGTGACAAGTATGCATGGGACGTTGTGTCAATACGATGTGACATATTCTTCAAGTAATACAATCGAGATTTTACAGCCAAAAAGGGCTCCTTTTCCCGGTCGAACTCTAATTACTTCAGTGATATTTTAATCGTTTTATCCCTTTAATTTTAACTTATTTAAACGAGCATTGTATCCTTGTTTTGAAAGGCAATTAAAGATGTAGTACTACAAGACTTTCTTTTTGGGAACGACAAGATGTATTTGTAGATGAATTTTGGTTAGAGTTTTCGTGGTAACTGTAGAGAGAATTTTGTACCCCTTTTGAGAGAACTTTATAAGAGTTAAGACTTTATTTTCGAGGTTTGGGTTCGTATATTTAGTACATTTATGTTTATTTTCTCCATATTATACTATTATTTGTTTACTCATTTAGTTTATAGACGAAGCGTCATTTGTCCGTGATTTTTATTCTCTTCGAAAGAGTTTTCCACGTAAAATTTATATATTCGATAGTTTCTATTTTTCTATTTCGTTATATATACAAGTCAATCTCCAACAAATTTAAACTCGAATCTATTATATTTATCTTAAATAAATCTAATATATTAAACTCGAACAAAACTCATCAATAGAGTTACACAATAAAATATAAACCGTAATATATGGTTTGGTTTGAGAATCATCCAAAAGATCACTTTCATGAGAGGAAAATCTATATCTTTGAAGAAAAAAAAAAGCAATGTTTAATTTTCTCAGCTACTTTATGTATATTTGTTTAGATTAAAATTCTAGATAACGAAGGTTCTATAATTTGGATAAACTACGTACGTTACATAATGTAGTTTGAAAGTTGAAATTTGTAATAATAATAAAAATAATATTAACAATAAATAAATTCAAAAAAATGGGCGAATAAATTTGATTCAACTGATCCAGAAGCGGTTGAGTGGAATTTTATCACCTGTAAAGTTAAGAAAACCTTTTATTTATTTGTTTCCGTAATTATTGTTTGGTTGACTGAATGGCATATTGGGTTTTCGGCTTTTTGCCGGCACAGGAAATAGCTCGTGTTTACACTTACTCTTATATTATTGCTCCTTACCTCAGCAATTAATTATTTTGGTATTTGTTTTGCGGTTGACGTGGATTTTGTGGAGATTTGATAACGTGATTAGTGTTTTTAAAATATGAATTGAGTAATTATTGGTATATTGGTCTAAAAAAAAAGATTGAATCGATTGAATGAAAAATTATTCAAAAATAGAAAATCGAAACAAAAATCAATAGTTGAACCTGTTTAACATTTTTTTTTTTGATTTTTTTAGTTATCCTTGGTTTTGTCGTTGAGTCGATCAAACCGATTGAATAAAAAATAAGTGGTCTGAGCGGTTCAACTACTAGTCTGATTATTTGAACATTGATTCCCAATGATAAATTATCGATTTACCCATTCAAAGCAATTTACACGAATGATCGTCTTTAACAGAACATATCATTTCTTGCTACGGAGCTTGAAAAAGGGTTGTGGATATTGTTGTACAAACATCAGATGTTGGATATATTACACGCAGACTTGTTGAAGTAGTTCAACACACTTTTGTACGTAGAACTGATTGTGGCACCACACCCGAGGGATTTTTGTGAGTCCTCAAAAGATGACGTTTCCAAAAAGAATTTTTATCCAAACATTAATTGGTCATGTATTAGAGGACGATATATATTTGGGTTCGTGGTGCATTGCCAATTGAAATCAATATACTAGACTTGGACTTGGGCATGCCGATTGATTTAGAGCTTTTTAAACACAATCAATATCTATTCGAACTCTCTTTACTTGTAGGAGTACATATTAGATTTATCGATTATGTCATGGTCGGAGCCCCACACATGATAACCTGGTTGAACTGGGAGAAGTTGTAGGTATTATTGCAGGGCAATCCATCGAAGAATTAGGAAATTTTCAGGTGATGATGTGGTATGATCTTAGAGTGTAACATCATTGAACTTTTATATTTTTCAAGTTCATGGATCAAAACGAGTTTAGTTGCCAAATTTCAATGCCAAAGTAATAAAAAAATACATGCACCAAAATAGATCTAATTGTCAAATTCAATGACCAAAATTATACTATTTATTTTAAAATAATAAAAACTTTTTGTAAAACAGTCAAAAATAAAATTCATTATATATAATCGATTCAACTCGATTAATCAAAATTTTAAATTTAAAAAATGAATATTTGGTACTTTTTAAAATTTTAGTTTCTTTAGTTTTAATTCAACTGTTTGAATTCATTTATTTATTTATTTTTCAAATGTACGATCTTGATAGTGTATAAAATAAATACTAAAATCAATATAATAATATACGCGTCAAATTCTAGAATCCAAAAAGGAGAAAATAAAAGGAAAAAAAGGAAAAGAGGTGTGAAAATAGGAAAGTCGCCATTGAAGACCGCGTTGATTTACTAATAAGTAATAAGCCTTTTTGGAGTACAACAATGAACAACCACTACTACTACTAGTCTAATTTCTGTCCCTATCTCTTAATTAATTAATTAATTAATTAACTAACTATTTATTTATTTATTTATTTTGCCTTAAGTAATTCTTTGCTGTGCTTTCACATAAAACACACACCGGATTTGGTTCAACACCACCCACGCGCCATGGATTACGTGGGTTCCTACTCTAACTTTTGAAATAAAATAGGGTAAACCATGTTAGTAATATTATTAGTATATTTTTTATCATTCAACTATTAGTAATTTTTTTAGTTATTTAACTATTAAAATTATAAAATAATTAATTAATTATTTAATTTTATCTTTTTTTTTAATACCCAACTATCTTGATTCCTGGGTGTTTCTATTTTCAGAAAAGACAAATTTAAATAGTTGAGTGATCATTTTGTATTTTTTTCATAGTTTGATGATGAAAAAATAAATTTACTAATAATTGAATGATCATTTTGTAACTTTTAATAGTTAGGTGACTACTAATGTATTTTACCCATTAAAATATCGACATTCTTGGTAAAGGCTAGTACCTTAGGCCTTGCTGCATACAAGTTCAAGTTTCAATCACATGTAATTAAGCATGTGTGGCTCTCCATCTCTATCATGTGCAATTGTGCAAGCGTGAATTTCAGTCTAGATCGTTTTCAGTTATAATTCAATGATTAAATTGTTACGTAATTTTGGAAGTGCAAACGAGAAACTGGTGCTCACAAACTATTTGAGTTTGATTTAAAAAACTTGAACTCAAATTGATAATTATCAAGTCAAATTTAAGCTTAGTAATCTCAAGTCGAATATAGAAGCCTTACTAACCTTCTCATTATATATATTTAATTTTTTTATATTATTAATTTATATAATTTTATTTAATATATATTATTAAATCTAATCTTAGTTATCGAATTTAAATTTAAATATAAAATTTGATAAACAAATTTAATTTTACACTGAGTACGTTAGTTATATCTCAAAATTGAGCTCAAATTAAGCCATTAAGGAAAAAATAAAGGAAAGTGTAACACGCGCGAAAGGCGGGGGTGGGAGGTGAAAGTGAACACTGAAAACAGTAATTAAAGTCAAAGTGTCTAGAATTTGTCAGCTCCTTCTGAGTTGCCCCTCTCGACTGTTTCTCAACTTTTGCTCCGCTACGCGGTGACGCAAACGTGCTGAAATGACGGCTCATATAAACTTCCAATTTCACCCTTCAAATATCTACATATCTACAAATATTACCCAACACGTTTACTTCCTTAACCACCAAGTATCGCTTCGACAAATCCGTCATTTTAACGCATCACACTACCCAACTCCTACCTATAAATACACATACAAACCCATCACCCTCAAAAAACATCCAATTTCCAGTTTTAGGGTTTAAATAAAAAGCACAGGTTTAGGGTTTATCAGTGATTTTCAGGGGGTTTTTTTACAATGAAGAGAGACAGAGAAGATAGAGAAATCGAAGCTATGGCAATGGCGAATTGTTTGATGTTATTATCAAAAGTTGGCCAAATCGATCCACCAAAGCATAATACTATTCATCAGCGTGGAGTTTTTGCATGCAAGACGTGTGATAAACGGTTTTCATCTTTTCAAGCACTCGGCGGCCACCGTGCTAGCCACAAAAAACCGAGGTTTACGGACGTGGATCTACCGGTTTCACCTAAAAAGCCTAAAACACATGAGTGTTCGATTTGTGGACTCGAATTTCCGATCGGTCAAGCTCTTGGAGGTCATATGAGGAAACATAGAGTTGTTTCGAATGAAGGAATGGTGGTGACTCGGCCGGTGACGGAGAAATTGAACGGCGATGACGCTGATAATGATGGTGGTTTGTGCCTTGATCTGAAATTGGCGCCTTGTGGAATTGATTTGAACTTGAAGTTAGAGAAGGCCGCGGCGCCGCCACGGATGCCGCCGGTTGTTCATTTGTTCATATAGGAACATTTGTTTCATTTGTTTTTTGATTGTGTAAATCATGGGGTTCATATTATAAACATGATTGATTCTTTTTATATTAGTTTATAGAGGAATATATATTTATACCTTTGTAAAGAAACCATTTTGCTATTGATATATTTTCTTTATAATTGTCTTAATTCTTAAATTTTTAACAATTTAAATTTGTTTTTAAAAAAAGAAAATCTTATCTGCACCTCTCGGAAAAGCATGAAAAAGAAGGTTGGATTGGCACTATCTTTCCGTCATCCTATAATGAAAGGGGTGATCTCGTAGCTCTTGTCTATAAAGACACGATGGTAGGTGCTCCATTTTATTTTTTTATAGAAGTCGAACCTAAACCTTATGCTCAAAGAAATAACTGTTCATACACTGATAAGAAAGGTATAAATTATCGAGAAAATATTTATGAAGATTTTTAACAACAATATATAAACCGGTGAGCCTCAACAAAAAGAATTTTGTGAAGACATATTTTATGAGAAAAAATGCAGAGATACCACCTTGAAAGGAAAACGTGTGGTCTTACAATAAAGTAACTTAAGACGTGGTATTGTGTGTGTGTTGGGGTGGTTGAAATTAGGTGACAACAACAATGTGTAAATAAGATAGCGGGAGTAGCACACCATCTATTCACGTAGTTAGTAGGTTTGAAATTGGATTAATTTGAATTATGTTTGAATTTGATCAATACCGTTCAGATTATTTATATTATAAATATGTAAAGATGGATTAATTGAATTTTTATTTTTAATTAGATTAATTGCATTGGTTAAATTAGTAAATCGATGGTATGGCAGGTTCAATTATAGATTCAATTCTAAAATTATTGTTTAATATTTGGTGTATGCAATGATATTTGAACGGGAATAGATCAATTAATCGGACTAGTTGGATCGAGAATCTATTAAGACACCAGTCCGAAAAATGACATTAAATCGAGAATTGGTACGGATCGGTTGAACAAGCTAAAAAGTAGGTTAGAATTTGCTTAATACAATTCGGAATGTAAATGAGACACCAATGCTCGTAAGTTATAAAATTTTGATTCCTAAAAAAATTGAATCTGGTTTTGTAATTTTCAAGCTAAGCTTCGGCTATCAATCAAACTGAATTTGAGCTTAATAATACTTAAGTTGAACCGCTTGTTTGCTTTATCGAGATTCTCATTTTTAATATGTATTTTAATTTTTTATATTACTAAATTATACTATCGCCCTTAATACATTTTATTAGTTATAAGCTTAATTATTGAGTAGAACTCGAGGTTTTTAGTATTCAGTTTCGACTTGACTCAATTACACCCTTAAACACAATATTATTTGGTGTATGAATTTGATATATATTTTTATGTACAAGTACAATTTACAATTACAAGTAATACATTTGGATAATTATAATTAGACTAAACTAGTACAATGCATAAATAAAATTACAATTATAATCACTACATTCGTACAATGCATAAATGAAATTACAATTATAATCAATAAATTCATACAATTATGACCATAATCAAACTATTACATGCACAAGAGAATGAACTAATAACCGAAATATATTCAAATAGGGCCCACACGTGGTAAAACTTAAACCAGAATATATGCATACGGTGAGGTCCAAGACCTTAATCTTTACCAACATTGCCAATGCCTCATTGATAGTCTGACACTTTTTTTTTTAAATATTGAACCTATGTTTTTTTTTCAATGTGGTACTTGTATTTTTCGAAAGTAAACATTTTTGCAGCTAAAGGTAATTAACAATATTGACTTTTTAGTGTTTAATTTGAATTTTAGGATTGATTGAATGAAAATTCACAATTAACTAATAATATTAATAATTAACTTTCATCAAATCGGAAAAAAATCACATCCATCATATTGTGTTCAACAAATTAACCATAAAGAAATTCAAAATCAATACTAAGTTTATTCTATTAACAAAATTATGAAAATCAAATCTATTAATAGTAGCAATTAACTCTATCAAATCAACCTCAAAACTTGAATTAAACACTAAAAGTCAACATCGTTACATTTGAGAACTAAAATGTATAACTTTTGACAAATATAAGTATCACATTGAAAAAAAGAAATGTAAGTACCGCATAAGAAAAAAGCTGTCTAGGTTGGATACTTAATGATATATTATGCTTTTAAATGTAATTATTTTTAGTTTAAGATTTTAAGTTTATAAATGTAATTACAAGTAATGTATATCCAAATCGATTATAACTAGAATTAAGTATTATATAGTACAATTGAATTGGTCCAAATATATCTGAAGTCAAATCATAATAATTCTGAAAAAGACCTAAATAAAAATATTTACGCAAAAATAAATTTAAAAACAACCCATACATAATTTACCCTCCAACTCAATGTCAAATAGCTTTATAGCCTTGATAATCTATGACTTCTTTTATATAGAGCTAAATCTAGTAATATCTAGTAATATATAAGAGTATTCTCGAGTAATGATTTAGAGTGTTAGTAAATTATTTGAATTCGATTAACTTTAAAAAAAAAATTTAATCTAATTTAGTAATTATCTAATTAAACTTAAGCTATCGATATACTCGATCAGAACTACTCACCAACCGAATCTAGGTTTCCATTTAAAAATATTTTTATATTATAAAATTACACTTTAACTCTTATTAAATAAAAAAAAACTTTTTAAGTATGAAAATGCTCAAACTTGAATATGAATGAATTTAATCAAACTTGAACTTAAGTAGCTCGATTATGTCTTGAGCCAAAGCTCGAGTTTAAAAATTGTTCAATCAAACTCAAGTTTGAATATGAACAAACTTAATCGAGCTTAAGTGCAAATATTTATAAACAAGCTTAATAATTAAGCTAGAACTCAAGTAGTTCGCTTATGTCTCGAGCTTAAAATTTGATGTTCGAGGATCGTATCCATAATCAAGGGAAGTTCAAGAAGAAAGCTAAAAAAATTGCAAATATTGAAATTACATACCTATTGTCACATTTTAAACAGCTTTGTGACTTTACCAATAAGAAAAACTATCAAATTATAGGAAAATACTATATTTCACACACTAAAACATGAAGTAAAACACAAGCACCCATCATGCAGTCAATGAGATTAGTTTCTTCACCTCCTCCCCTTTTTTTCCTTTTTGTTTTAATGGAAAAGATCAAATATTTACCCCTTTTTTAACAGAATTTGGTCATCTTAGGTTTAACCGCAACATCCCAATTTTTGTGCAGCTTGACCAGCTCCGCCTGCAGCGTCAGGTTGATTGATCTTGATCGTCGAAGGCTGTAAATGATAGGAAAACGTTTTTCAAGTAATTGCAAAATAGGTACGGTTTTATAATCATAAGAGCAATTTGAATACGTCAGCCTTAGTGTCACTATCAGCGAGTCTTTGCTTTATGTCCTTTGCTATCGAAAAGAAAACTTCCTCCACATTTAGATTTGTCTTTGCACTCTGCTTGACACGGTTTCTTTCAGAATACATAAACACAGTAAATCTTGAATTCGAAAAGCAATCAGAATTGGCAAGCATTGCTTACGGTTTCAAAAAATTTGATTCCGTACTCATCAGCGAGTGCTTGTCCCTTTGAGGTAGGCACAGCCTTAGAAAGGAGAAGAATGTAGAGTAAGATCAGAAAATCAATGCATACATTCATAAAATGAAAGGAGAGGAGGTTTAGAATCAGTGGTTTTGAATAATAGAAAACTTTGTTTTGGATTCTCGGCAAAAAGCAAGCATACTAAATGAGTATAGAATCACAGACATTATCGATTGAAATCTTGTTGGGAGCTGCATACCCTTTTGCTTTCATCCATGTCTGCCTTGTTCCCTACCAATATCTTGTTAACATTATCCGATGCATGCTGCTCGATGTTCCGAATCCAATTCCTAATATCTGCAAGGAGAGATGCCACTCATTAAGTGTAGCCTGAATCTTTAAACGATGAATAAATCGAGACTAACAAACAAGAAAACCAACTATGAAAAGCAAGTTAAAAAGTACGGTGAAACAACAAAGAAATAGAATCAGAAAGCAAGAAAACAAGGGATTTACTGTTGAAGGATGATTCATCTGTGACATCATATACGAGCAAGATTCCCATGGCTCCACGATAATAAGCTGTTGAAAGAACAAGAAAGAGATGTATAAAGGGAGACCGTTTGGAGGACAGCAAAATATGGGATATATTGATTTTCAAGTCTGGACCAAAGAAGATTTAGGTCACCGAATATCAAGTTGATAAGAGAAATTTCCATTTTGAAACAGATATGCCCAGATGGCAAAGTTACAGGTAAATGTACCATCGAGGCACTTGTATTAAGAGTTAGATCGCATTTTGTTTCTTCTACTCAAAAGATGGGAAAATTAATCCCTCTACGTTAGACCAATTTGGACCAAAGAGCAAATTGATCTTTCTGTTAAAAGTTCTATCTATTTCTACTGTTAAAAACTGGTTCTTGTACATCGACATGAGATATACGTCATATGTAACTGTCTAGTTATTCTGTTAGCTATGCCACTTTTTAATAGTAGAAATGGATTGGGACTAATGTATTGGGACTAATTTGCTTATTTTTTTAGTAAAGGAGGTAAAATTCAATCTTACTCTTAGTATAAAGGTCTCCATGATACTTTTACCCAAAGTTGCATAGCATACAATGGTGAAAAAGCTCACATGAAGTTAGAACAGGTTTCCAGGCAGTAGCCCTGTAACCATTTGCATTCACGCTTGAAATGGCCATGCTTATAAGGCAACCTTTTTAGCAGCCTCTCTAATTTAAAATACCGGGAAAATGAAAGCTAACCAAAGAGTATACCATACATGGAAGGCTAATAAAAACCACAGGTCAAGGCAGTAAACGGCTGTCGATGGAACTGTTCGAGGTAATTTCTCAGTCATAATGCAATGCATTACCAATCACATAGGATCACAATGCTTTAATCATTTCATAAGTTTGTTAATCATTTCATAAGTTTGACACCGTAACAAATTTTTCCCTATACTCACCAGTCGTGATTGTCCGAAACCTCTCCTGCCCAGCTGTATCCCAAATTTGGAGCTTAATTCGCTTACCATCAAGCTCAATGGTTCTTATCTTAAAATCAATACTGCAAAATGGAAGAAATACATCATTAAAGTTGGGAAACCTCATCTAGATAGAATAAACAACAAACATGGGTTCCATTTGAAAAAATCCGCACCCAATGGTGGTGATAAAACTGGTAGTAAAGGAACCGTCCGAGAACCGCAAAAGAAGGCAACTCTTACCAACACCTACATTTGTAAAATAACAGAAACCAATGAAGTCCTTCGAGCAAAGCTTCCAGTGCATATCAAATTATGAAGGCATCAAAATTTTAAAGTAAAAACAAAACTAGTAAACAAAACATTTATTGAAAATGAAATATATTTTAGGGCCAAATCTAGAATGCAGACTAATTAAAAATTACGAAATCATCAAATTATCAGCTTGAAATTACCATAATTTACCAAAATTAAAGTAGATTGAGCTAATTGCCACTCCTATACTTAATCATATTTAGTAAAACCTACAGACAATTAAATTAACCAATAAATGCTCCCAAAATTTTGCTTCTTCAACGTTCTTTTGGCTCTCAAAACCTATTAAATTAATCTCATTAAAAAAACACAAATCTTAGAAATAAATAATTTGAACTAAATTCACTTGCATCGCAACTCGTTTCGCGTAAATGCTGGAAAACAAATCTTAAACAAGAGGGTTAAGAAAATTCAGCAGGTTTTAGAGATCAACAAACCGCTGTCGCCGATCAAAAGAAGTTTTATGAGGTAATCATAATCGGCTCTAGCTCTTGCTGGTGGAGCAGCCATTGAAGACGAATTTCACCAAAAAAAAAAAACAATGAAAAACCTCTCGAATCTGAATACATAATTTAAAAAAAATCAGAATCGAAAAAGTTCACATTTACAAATTGAATCCACGTAATTAAATTAAATAAATTAAAAATAATTACCGGATCGGAGATTGAGATGAAGATCTTTTGAAAAACTTGAACGAAAGAGGGGTCTCCAAAAAGTCAAATCTTAAAAGGCCATTGCGATTATAATTTGCAATTTTTTTTTATCTATTTTACGATTGTTTTCTTCATTTTTTAATCGTAAAGATGAAATATGCGCAGTATCCCGCTCTCTCTTCATTACTTCGTACCCTTTTTATTTTAGTCAAATTCTCCTATTAGTCCCTGTACTATGGATATGGATAAGTTGTAAATTTAATTCTTTAATTTGGTCAACTTTAATCTATACTTTTCAAATAAGTAATTTTAGTCTTTATAATTTTTAAAATTTAAAATTTCACTGTCAAAACAAATAAAAATTTCAGCCTGAAACAAATAACAGCAGTTAGATCTAATTAATTAAATTCGCTATTAGTCATTTACTATACAAAATTATAAATTTAGTTCATATTTTTAAATGGATCATTTTAGTCCTTATACTTTTGGGATTTTGAAATTTCGATAGTAACACAAACAACAACAATTAAATTTATTGGTGAAGCTTTTATGTGTGTGAGTAATAGATAAAATAATAATTTGATATAACATTATAATATGCATATTTTCACTTAATATTTTAGAAACAGCAAAAGTTAGTTTAATGAATTTAAGCAAAAGAATATGAACTGAACCATAAAATTAAATATAAAGGTAAATCATAATGTTTTGTATCGATTCGGTTAATTAATGAACCAATATGAACTAAATTAAAAATCAATACAACTTAACCAATTTTTTATTTTTGTTTTTATAATTTTTTACAACTTACTTAATCAAACTGTACAACTAATCAACTAACCACCGATTAAATTCTAAAATTTTAAAATAAATAACTTAATTGAACACATATTGATCTAAAATTTTAAAAGTTACAATAACTAATATTATTAACTCGTTAACTGCAACGTAATAAAAACTAATATAACACGTCATACCATCATTTCATACAAAAATTTACGTCAAATTTCACTAGTCCTATTTTTTCAACAATTTCTTTTTTATTTATTTTCTTTTTACTTGGAAGAAGAAGAAAAATAAGAAAAGAGAAAGAAGAAAAGGGAAAAGAGAAAGAAAAGTTTAAAAAAGAATTTAAGGCAAACCAACAATTCATAATCTCAAACATTATAACCAAAAACTTAATTATAATTCCCAATACAAAATTAAAATTGTAGTAAAGTACCAAGTTCTACATCGAGTGAAATTAAAAAAAGAAAAATATCAAAAATTTGACTCAGTAGAAAAAACCAAGTACTTTCCCACCAACATTCTTTCTTCTAGCTTCTTCATGGTCCATGATGCCAGCAGATGTGGTTAGCACAATATATCCAAACTGCAATAAACAAAAACATTTACACACAAATACCATAAGATAGCATTCTTAGTTGGAATATATGAACATTTAGTACCGAACCTGGCAAAATTTCCCACTTTGGTCCTTGAACTTGTCACAACTTAATGGAATCCAAGATCAAGGATCAAATTGGGAAAAATTGTCAAATTTAGGAAACTAATGGAACAAAAAAATGTTTAGAGACCAAGATGGAAAAAGTTGCTCAAGTTATCAAGTGCAACATTCGAGTGACCGAATACTTGATTTAATCAAACCAAGCTTAAGCAATTCAATCTTTTTACTCAAATCAAGCTTGAACTTGTCACAACTTAATAGAATCCAAGTTCAAGGATCAAATTGGGAAAAGTTGTCAAGTTTAGACACTAATGGTCCAAAAGAAAGTTCAGAGATCAAGTAGGAAAAAGTTCCTCAAGTTATCAAGTGCAACAAATACAAGTGACCAAAACTTTTTCTCGAATCAAGCTTGGGCAAATCAATCTTCTTCTCAAATCAAGCTTGAGCTTTAAAAAGGAAACCAAAACTGGATCGAGATTAACCCGAACTTTGAGCCTCAAATTACAAGTCAAATTCGAGCTTCTTATATCTTGAGCTCAGCTTAGCTCAATTACACCCATACCTGGACCATGAGTAAATAGGACAGGACATACCACTCAACATGACACAAAACAAGATAAATAATGCTAAATAAAGTTGTCAATTACTGCCTATTATATAATGTTATTACTATAAATAGAAATTTAGTTCTCACTGGCAAAACTGAAAATTTAAGCACCGTCAAATGTATTTACTTCCTTTCTTAAGATAGAAATTTATTGCTCTTACCAAAGCATAACTAATAATACACAATGAATAAACATCAAAACAATTTTTAGCTTACTTGTCTAGAAGGAAGTAGCCTAGCAGTCCAACCCTCAATCTCTTTGACTCCGACATCAAAACGAGGACTAATCACCCCACACTTGTTTAGCCTCCCGTTAAGTTCAACCACAATTTTGCCAGACCTGTGGTCATCAACATACTCAAATTCTCCGATGTAACCTGCAATGGCAATAGAAAAAAGAAGAGTAAACATATATAGTTATGAGGAAGTAACTCATGCTTTACTAAATAAGCATTCAGAGCATATAGTCAACAAACCGTGCTTCTGCATAACCAAAAGGAACTTGATGATCACTTTCGAGGAAGGCCTAATCATGACCTGTCGTTTGCCCCTCTTCTCCGCATTGTACATGCTCTTAAGTGCATCGTTTAAAACACTGACCCTCACCATCTTTTCAAATGCAAGCTGCTGCTGATTTTACAATGAACATAAGTATATAACAAATAAGCATTTACAGTTAAACATACACTAAATAATCATCGAACTGGATTTCAAAAGCATGTATAAATGTAATCTTCATAATTATCTCTCAATTTCATAAACTCATTCGGTTCCTATTTAATAGTGAATTTGAAAATTTTTCCTCTTTCACATGTATAGTCATATCAATTTTTAACTAATTTACATATATTGTATGCGTAACTTTCTCAGAATTTCATACCGAATGAAATCCAAACCAAAACCTTCAAATATATGTTCCCAAAGCACAGCTTGGATAAATAAAGCATTGGTTACTTGCATTATCTTTCAAGCAAACATTGATTCCCCACTATCCCAAAATCTTATTCAAGCAGTAAAGGAAAAACACAGTTACAACCAAAATCCATATCTTTTTGCAGGAAATTAACAACTATTCTACGTCACTTTATGCTAGCCTTATATGCCATTCATAACATATAGAACCGATCGATTTCTAGACTTACCTATATTCTCAAAAATTCTTTCAATTTCATTCTCGCATGCAATAGATCAATAACATACAAAATGGCAAGATAAATTACAAATAAACGTATAAATTTATGATTTATTAAAATCAAACGTACAGGAATGAATAAAAAAGTCAATACAAAAGTTACATATCAGAATAGGTATCAATTTAATAACAACGATGAAGCTTGAAGAACTAATTCGGATCTAAATTTGAGAGTAACATGAATGTTTACCTGAAAGCAAAAATGGCGGCAGCTTAAGGGTTTTGCTCAAAGACGTGTTGAGATACGTAAAGGAGAGCTAGGGATTTTTCGGCTTTTTAAGGGCTCACTAAAGCTTTGAGTTCGCAATTACGAAAATGGCCCCTTGGGCCGGAAAATGCCCAATGGATCGGATTTAATTGTCCATCCATCCATTTTACACAGGGTCTATTTTAACTTTAGTATCCACTTTGGTAATTTAAATTTAACAATTAGGTCCCTTTTTGTCCCTAAATTCAGAAAAATGTAAAATTTTGATTAGCATTTTAAAATTGTGTTACATTATTAAATCTTAACAAAATCCAATTTTAAAGACTAAATAAACTTAATTACTAAATTCAATGGCCAAATTTTATATTAACCCTTTTATATCTTATCAAATAAAAAGCCTTGAAATTTTAGAATTCAACAATAAGGCTGACATGGGGAGCCCTTAAAGTAGTTTTTGGGTTAGCGTTTATTGATAAAAAACACACACTAAAAGTGGTTGTTAGGTGGTATGGAAGAATGAATAGAATCGATTAGAAGTGTTTGAACGGTTAATAAATTGGTTAATCGAATTAATTAAAAATTTTAATCTTTCAATTGGTAATTGAATCGAATTTTTTTTAGAAAAATAACAAAATTGAAATATTTCGATTAATTCAGTCGGTTAACCGAATTAACCGAAATTTATATGTTTTTTTTTTGTTAAAACTGGTATAAAACATATATAAAAAAATAAATTGATAATGTTAAATCGAGTAATTAACCGAATAAACCGAATTTAAACTACATGTAATTTATATTATTAATTATTAAGTCCAGTTAATTACTCGACTTTGAATCGAATTAACCGATAACTGAACTTCCAAAAATTCATTAACCAACCTTCGATCGAATTAGATTAGTTAACCAATCAATTAATCGAATTAGATCGGTTTAGTCAATTGATCTGGTTTTAATCGAATTTTGAACACCCTTAGGCTTGATATCAAGTTCACTAATAAGAGGAGACCACTTGGTAGACCTACTAAAAAATAATAAATGAGACTATAGGGGCAATCGGTATCACTTCCAACAATTTGAGCAATAAATGGTATTATCTCATTCCACCTCTGCTCCACGATCAGATGATCCACTTCTAGTGGGTATCTATTGAACAGATAACTTATGGGCGAATTCTTAATAGCGAGTCCTCCTATTAGCGAAAACATTCATGTGAGACAATCGTGGCAGATTGTCATATCTTTTATATACGTTTCTGCTTACGCATATAGCTCACACATAGTAATGGTTTTCAAGCAAACGAACTCATAAAATTAGATTTGAACCTCCTAATGGACCAGTAATCTTCTCACCATAACTATTGTGGATGCAAGGTGTTGAAAACAAACCGGCAGACTACCGTAGCTTGTATCGGCTTGCGGACTTCCATGTAAGATAATCATTGTGGACTTTCGCATAAGATCTTCCTTGCAGACTTCCCACATTTACGATAATGCCATGGCCATGGATTTGCATTCATCCGACTAAGGGTTCTAATACGTCCCTTGAGGGACACTTAAATATCTCATAAATGGCACTATTACGTCCTACAAAATGGAATATCATATACGGGTATGCACCGAGTCTTCATACCACTTAATCTCCTTTCTTGACTTTGTCCAATTAAACCTCCCTCAAAGCCACATAAATATAATGCATATGCAATCCTATGTATAACTATCTGATCATCTGCAAAGCCACATAAATATAATGCACATCGTACACACATTCCGCCAATAAAAGGCTACAACTCATATGACAAATGACACACCAATTCCATTAACATATCATAAACATACTTATTATCAGTCAATCATACCACTTAGTACGCAATAACGTGTTACGCCAAACAAATCGTTTACTCAACATAGTTAGCTTACAACCATACAACCACGTATTACTAAAACATACATCATGCCATAACACTCGTTTAATCAAACATGATCAGATTTGTCCAAACAATATTTGCACTCAATACCCCATGTACACACAAAGCATTGGCACATTGCCACCAATTGATTCACCATGGTAATACTATATCATATTCGATATATTTATGACACAAAGTACATCCATTAAGAACTGAGTTCGAAAACTCACTTGGGAGTTGTCACCACTTCTATCTTCTAAGGTTTTTTCCTTTGCTACATGAGTCTTCTTAAACAATACAACATGACAATTATATCATAATCCAAATGAGACCATTCATTATCATAAAAGCCATAATTTATTTGCATGAATAGGCCATTTGAACGGATTATCTGCCACTTACCCCAAAACAGAATAGAACTAATAGTTTTTTGAAATCATTAACTATCTTTTTTTTCTTGAATATGTTAATGCAAATATCATATAAAACATACAAGCATGCAAGATTTCCAATTTCTAAGACTAAATCCTTAGTCTCAACCTTTTGTACACGATCGTTCCTCAATCTTCTCAACCTTTCGTGCACAATCGTTCCTCAATCTTTTCTTCTTTCATGGCAAACCAGAGAAAATAGACACAAAAAACCAAAAGAATCCTCTTCGAAGAATAATGCTTCTCATATATATATATAGTCCTTTCGACCCCTATCACCAAAACCAAATCACAACTAAATGGAAAAACCTTAACCATTATGTCTCTCAGTAACACATACTAAGTTAAATACTAACAGGACTGCGGTTGAAACCTAACTTTTCCTCAACTAACCTGATGCTTATTTTTATTTGCAAAAAAAACTTGTCAGATTAGTGAACTTTTTAATTTAATACACAAATTTAGTACTTGAGACCTTACAAATTCGGGTGTGATAATTTTAACATCCGAAAAACATTCTCATTGAATTATCACTTAACTATGATGTTTTTAAATTAGATTGGAATCCACAACAACATACCAAAAGCACTATTAGAGCCTTCATTCCTTGTCCACTGTTTCATCTTTCTTTCCATTTCAGCTTTGTCCCATCCTCTTTAGTGAAAAAAAAATGAAGATAGGGTTTTAGTTTTTAAGGTTTGAAATCACTCAAAATAATTATTTTGGGGTTTTAATGATTTTGTATCTCATTCACATAAACTCTAAATGATAAGGATATTATGTGTCAAAAAAAAATAATATTGAAAATTCCATGTTATATTGACACAAAATAATCCATGTCATACACTTAACTATCACATCACCAACTTGTTAAATATTTAATGGAACTAAACTTTTACAAAATATAATTAAGATAATTATATTATAAATTTGTTAAATAAAATGAATTAAGATTCTATTTGTTTCAACGTAAAATTTTTATAAAAATATTTTCAGCATTTTTTCGATGTTTGTTTCATGTAAAATAGGATACTCAACGAAAAATATTTTTCAATCAACGTAAAATTACCTCATTATTTCCTTTAAATGTCTTATCAATATATATATATTTTTGTAAAATATTTTTCAAACTAATAAAACTCATTTCTTTATAACACGCCCATACCGACCCGAACATTGGGTCAAAGCACCAGAATGTTACGTTCTCTACCACATTCTTCACTTATCAAATATTTTCTTATAAACTTTCATAGCTTTTCAATGTAGTCATTTTTGGTCATAAAAGTTCAATATTTACTAATTAATCATATTAAATCAATTTTCTTTATTGTTACACTTTAATCACATAACAAAATTTGCATATTACTTCTCTTGTTTCAATTATAAATTTTACAAAGTTTATAATTTAATCATTAACATCACGAATATTCATTATTTATTATAATTTGACTTTAACATTAATTTATAATCAATTCACTACTTATTATAAATATCAAATGTATGTTTATTTTATTGAAAACAACATTTATGAAATATTTTTAGAAGATTTATCAAATAATAACAAATATTTTACGCAAGTTCATTTAAACACAAAAATAATAATTTTTAAAAATAAAATTTCAATTGTTAATTCAATTTTTTCGGAGTTTGTGGAAAACTGTTTCCCGCGCAAACTTTCACTAGATAACCACGTCAGCAGTCCGCGTCGCAAAACAATGAAAACCATCTCCACCGTCAATTTACCACAGAAACTCAAACCAATCCAACGGTCCCAATTCACCACGTAGCCGATCCTCGTGAAACACAAATATCCAATGAAAAACTTCCCACTTATGCGTATATAATCTTCCGCTCCAAATATCTCATCCCACGAACTCTTCAAATTCAGTTTTCAACACTCTGTTTTCTCCTGAAACCCAAACGAACCCTAAAAAATGGCACCAAAAGCCGAGAAAAAGCCAGCAGAGAAGAAATCCGCGGAGGAGAAGAAAACAATAGCTGAGAAAGCTCCGGCGGAGAAGAAGCCAAAGGCTGGTAAAAAGCTACCGAAGGAAGGCGGAGCAGCCGCCGGAGACAAAAAGAAGAAGAGGAACAAGAAGAGTACCGAAACCTACAAGATCTACATCTTCAAGGTCCTTAAACAAGTTCATCCAGATATTGGTATCTCAAGCAAAGCTATGGGTATTATGAACAGTTTCATCAATGACATCTTTGAGAAACTCGCTCAAGAAGCTTCGAGACTCGCGAGGTACAACAAGAAGCCTACCATTACTTCTAGGGAAATCCAGACCGCTGTTAGACTTGTACTTCCCGGTGAGCTTGCGAAGCATGCCGTTTCTGAAGGGACTAAAGCTGTGACTAAGTTTACTTCGTCTTGAAGAAGGGGATTTGTGCGTTTGTCTTTTTAGTTAGGGTTTGCTTTAAGTTGATGTTTTGAGATTGTGTATTGGAAGATGGATTTACTCGACCTGATGTGATTATATAGTAGATTTGAATGGATTTAATTCACAATTTCGCATTATTTCTAGGCATTTGGTCGTTTTTCTAATTCAACTAATGGGAGATTTGAATACAGTTGAAGTAGAATTTTATTATTTATTTGGTCAAATTTTGTTGAGGATGTTTTTAAAATGATTTTCGAAGTGCGGGTGTATCAGATAAAGTAAACTGAGATTCTGAATCAAAAAGCCTTGAAGTTCGGAAATGTTCGTCAAAATTGCAATGATGCCCCTGCAGCTTTAGTACTATTTTATTTTATCCTCTGCTTTTGTTGATGGAGGCAGTTTCTTTTTTTTCGAGATGGAAAAGCTCTTATTGAAAGAGAGTTGACCGATACAAAACAAAAGAGGATTAAAGAATTATTCAATAAAATAAATAATCAGCCAAATTAATATTTACATATTTTCATATTCAGAATATCTTTAATTTGAAAAGTTTATACAAAATATTAGCCAACATAGACTTAGTATGAGTTTACGTAAGAAAAATAAATTTAATGGTGTTTATATTATAATATTATAATATTTAATTTTATGATTATTTTATACTAATCACAAATAAATTTAACTTTCATCTAAACTCATATTTAGTGGATTAATCTTTATACTTGTACAAAGGACATAGTTTAGTGACTACCTGCCTAATAGAGCTAGTTAGAAGAAAATGAAGAAACGTAGGTAGATCAAATCTTTATATCCTTTCTACATTTTGAATTTGATTTTTTAATTTTAATAAATTTTCTGGAAATTTTATATTTTAAAATTCAAAGTTAATTGTGGATATTAAAGAATAGAAAATGCGTTTATATTCAGTGAGATTAAAAATAACTATGCTGATGTGATTGAATATTGTTGTAGAGATATTAGAAATAATGGTAAGATGTGTGTTTGGACTCAAATGTAATTGTAATGATTAAGCGATAATAAAAACGACTACTAAAAATATTAGATTAGAAATTATATATAATAAAAAATTTAAAATTATTTTACTTTTATGAAATTATTAAAATATGTGAATTTATTAAAAATAAATTAACAAAATTATTTAACTTATTAAAAGAGTAAAATAAAAAAAATGAAAATGAATTAACATGGTATAAGGAGTATGTATATATAATAAATGGAACAAAGATAAAAAAAAAATTTAAGCCGAATGAAAACGATATCGCCGCACTATTAGACAATAAAGTGCTTAAATCGTGCAGTAATAGCACTTTTTTTTGCTTTAATTTACAGGCTTTCATTCCGCCTTGCATTAAATTGACAAGATTATAGAAAACATTAGCCATCATAGGCTTGCCAGGAAAAAGTTGTCTTTCGCATAGCAAATAGATTAGTCTTCGCACTTGAGCAAAGAACGTAGTTTAACGACTGACTGTCAAATAAAGCCTGTCACGAAGAAAATTGGTTGGTGAATGGCGGACGGAAAAACAGAGACCTCAAATAATATATTATTCGTAGATTCTGAATTTAGTTAATTTTTTTAAGAATTTATTCTGAATTTTTGAGATTTTATTAAATTTCTGACCTTAATATACGGGCTTTAATCCGGCCTGCTGGTTTGGGCTGAAATAGAAAACGAGATATGCAGTGCGTGGGAGATAATTTCACGAATCCAAGTAAGCTCCGAGTCCGAATCGGAAACCGACTGCGAAAGCAACCTTATTCCGGGACGAACCCGATATTTCAACTTGCATCCACGTGTCGCATTATCAATGGACAGACCTACCCTCTCTCCCACGACCTCATCATCATACGAGTCTTATCGGAGTAAAGTAACTAAAACCTTAGCGAGGAAAGAATAATAATAATAATAAAATTTAAAGGAAAATAGAAGCCATTTATTATCATTATTATTTTCTTCGAGTTTTGCCTTCAGATTCTTCCTCTTTGTAAGTTCAAATCTAAAAAGCCATGGTGAGTTTCTATTTTTTTTTTGCTTTTTTAAAATAAAAATTCAGTTCAACTGGTATTTGCCTGATTCGTACTTCTTTGACTTACTGTTGATTTTTTTTTTCAATTTTAAAAATGTAGATCTGATTATCACGTTGAACTTAGATCTTTAACTTAGTTTGAATTTCTAAAATATTTGATTGTTGGATATGCATTTTTTGGATTTTTTTCTCGGAGTAGATGATTTGATTATAGAATAAGTGTTCATTGTTTGATATATTGCTTGTCGATTGATGTTTATTTGTTGTTGTTTTGGATTTTTAATTTCGTATAAAATGTGATTTTTTCTTTGTTGTAGCTAAAGAAATTCTTTCTGTTAATCTCCATGGTCCATGGATACAATATTAATAAGCATTATAATGTTTAATGAAAAATGATATAGTTTGGCTTTTAAATCCAGTAAAAATATTCATGATTTTTATGTTTTAAATTGGGATCTCATTGTGCATAGATCATAGTTTTTGTGAGTTTAGATTCATTTATTTAACTAACTCCTTACCTCACCACAGAATTGATATCCTATTGATGACACCATGACATGCATTCTCTCAACTGCCTTTATTATTGTTGTTGTTGCTTGAATTTGTCTCAAATAAGTCATTGGCATTCATCTCTTATAGTGCCCAGTTTGATTTAATACTCTTTAAGCTTGGGATATTGCATTTAGGCATGTTAAATGTGTAAGAATTTCGGGTGATTTCAAGTTTATCTTGGGTTTGGATTGGAGTGAAGGAGGGAAAAGGAAAGGAAAGTGAGGGAAATGATCATCTTTTCCTTTGTTTGGATTGTTTTTTTTTTCTTTTTCTATATTCAAGCAAGGGAAAGGAAAAAATGGAAGAAGAAAGAAAATGATTATATTTGTCATCTTCTTTTATAAATTATTGTATGAAAAGGATATAATTGTAAAAATTCATTATAATGAATCCATCTCCTTTCCACTATTTAGCCAAACAAGAATTGTTAAAATTAGTTTCCTTTCCTTAGTCATCATATATTTTCCTTCTGCGTTCTTTTGTTTTACCACTTTTAATCCAAACACAGTGTAAATGTTTACTTTCAAAGCCCTGGAAATTAAGTGGGTATTGGATGGCCTGGAATGTTAGATTTGTGGATTGGTTGAGGAAGATGGGGTCTCATTTTCAGAGCTTGATTGTTGTTGCTTGAATTTATCTCATAAAGTTCAGAATGTTGCACTTAGACTTGTTAAATGTGAGAAGTTTGTGTGATTTCAAGTTTATGGTTATTGGATGGTCCGGATGATTAGATTTCTGGGTTCGTTAAGGAGGTTGGTCTCTCGTTCTCGGGAGTGTGATAATGTTTATGAAGTTTCGGGTCACTGACCTACCATTCTCTTTTTTCTATATGGGAGAGAACTCATGAACTTGCGATTTTTCTAGTTAAGCATATCTATGATGTAGTGTCCGGGAAATGCTTGCCAAAGTGAAAGAAAAGGAAAAGATGATGGATTAATTGGTAATATATAGTTTGAAGGGGTCGTCATTGTTGTAAGTAAGCTTATGTATGCTACGAATGTTTTCCTTACAGGCAAATGCAGCTTCTGGAATGGCCGTGCATGATGACTGCAAGCTGAAGTTTCTAGAGCTAAAGGCTAAAAGGACATACCGCTTCATAGTATTCAAGATCGAGGAGAAACAAAAGCAGGTTGTCGTGGAAAAGCTTGGTGAGCCAAGTCAAAGCTATGACGATTTCACTGCTAGCCTCCCTGCCGATGAGTGTCGATATGCTGTATACGATTTTGACTTTGTGACTGCTGAGAATTGCCAGAAAAGCAGGATTTTCTTCATTGCATGGTATTATTATTGTATGCTTTAAAACTAATTAGTGGTTTCTACATTTCAATCTTTGCTGTTTATATGCCTTTTTGTTTGCTTGTTTGAAGGTCTCCGGACACATCAAGGGTGAGAAGCAAGATGATTTACGCAAGCTCAAAGGACAGGTTCAAGAGAGAGTTAGACGGTATTCAAGTAGAGCTGCAGGCAACCGATCCCACCGAGATGGGACTCGATGTCATAAGAAGCCGTGCCAACTAAATCGGAGTCTCCAAGAGGCATGGGTATTTGAATTCCTTTCTGCTTTTGCTTTTAGTGAAATGTTAATAGGGTTGCGGGAGGCGGTAATATCGACCTGACTGAACTTTGATATTGGTTTGTTGGTTAAGTTTTTTTATATAGAAGTGTTCGGTCTCGAACAAATTATATGGTTTTGTTATGCGCAGAGGTTGTATGACCGGATGTGTTCATAGTTTGATTCATTAGAACCAAAAGTCTATCTACTTCAATGGTATGAATATGACACTATTTCTTTTAGGTTTGTTCTTGCATGTATAAAAATGGATATTTCGGTTACTCGTGTTGCTCGTACGGATTGAAAATGGTGGCCTGTGGGTGTTTGATTCGATTCCGTATGTGATCGATCTGAAAATGATCTTTGAATCCTTTCTGTTAATGAAGCTGGTCTTGTGTTCCTTGTTAAGATTTCTTATTTCTGCAATTTGCTTCATACATTTCTCACGAGTTTTACTATGTCGAACCCCAAAAACCTATCCGTTTAATTTGAATCCAAACATCAATATGATTTTATAATTAGAAAAGACCCTTGAAATTATTCAAATTTAAATGGCTCGAACAAATGACTTACATAGAAAAGGATTTAAAATAACTTAACATAAAATTTGAATGACTTGCCGATTGGGTTTTCGATTGATATGGGCATTATTTCTAATGTAGAAGGATGTGAATTCGAGTGTGTTAAAGCGGATTATACACTTATTTATGGGTTAGGGAGGGGTTATGGGAAATTTTAAGTATTATGTCAAAAAGAGCAGTGGATATAATCCAAATTTATAATGAGTTAGAAAATTTTTGAACTTAAAGTTATGTAAATTCAAACGGCTGAATATCAATTCAACATCACCCGAGTCTTATCTTATATAATTTTTTTTCTAAATTTACAGTTAGCTTAAATCGCATAGGTAGATTATTCAGAGTTATTCCAATTTGAAATAAATTAGGTTGAAGACGTTGAAGTAATACTCTGGCTGTGTTTAGCGATGCTTAAAAAAACACTTTTAAAAGAAAAATTGTGCTAAACAAATAACTTTTAGTTGACAAGAGTAACTTTTCAAAAGCACTTTTACTTGGAAGCAAAAAATTTTAGCTTTTCTTGAGCAAAAAGCACTTTTGGAATCATTATTATTTTTCATCCTCCAGTTTTCTTCTCTCATTTTTCATTCATTTAAAATTACAAATGTTAATGTAAATTTTTAAAATATAAATACTATCTCTTTTAAAACTTTAATCCAAATACATGTAATGTTTTAATTTGTTAGGTTTATGTTTTCTATGTTATGTTAATATTTAATATGAGTTGTATATTCAAATTATATTTTAAAATAAAATCATTAATTAAAAATTTTTTGAAGCAAAAAAATTTTTTTAAAACAATACAAATGTATTAGATATCTAATTACAAATATTTAATGGTCATATTTAAATATTTAAAATATAGTTTATATATTTCTAATTAAATTTTAAAAACAATTAATATTAATTGATTAATAATATTTAAAATTTATATTTCATATATTAAAATATTAACAACAAGTTGTAATAAATTATTTTTATATAATTGCTAAAATATCATAATATTAATTCATTTGAACATTATTTAAATATATATTTGTTATTTTATAATACTATGTTTAAAATAAATATTTTATTTATCAAAATAGTTTTTGACAATAATACTAAATACTTAAATTTTAAATTAAAAATTTTAAAGTATTTTTAAATTTTTAAAAACATTTTTCAAAAATAATGATAAACTAATCATTATGATATTTGCACATGGTCTCTTATTATTCCTAGCTCATCAATCCAAACTCCATAATATCCACCAACAAAAACTCGCCACGTCCCAAAATTAATTCCCGCGTAAAATGTCCTCTTTACCATTATCATTCGTGGCCGTCGATCCCAGTTCCTAATCTATGGTCAAAATTTTCCACACCATCGATCCTTGTCTTCCAGTGCTATCCAATCAATATCTTCCATTTAGCTTTATAAATACCAGACACCCCACCTTCCCTCCTTCATCACCGCTCACCCGCCACAGCTACCAAAATTTCCCAAACTAACTTTTAAAGCAAACAAATTTTACCTTTACTAAATGGCCCCCAAAGCTGAGAAAAAGCCAGCCGAAAAGAAACCGGCGGAGGAGAAAAAGACCACCGTTGCCGAGAAATCCCCGGCGGAGAAGAAACCGAAGGCCGGCAAGAAGCTTCCAAAAGAAGGCGGTGCCGCCGCTGACAAGAAGAAGAAGAAGGCCAAGAAGAGTGTGGAGACTTACAAGATCTACATCTTCAAGGTTCTTAAACAAGTTCACCCTGATATCGGGATCTCAAGCAAAGCTATGGGGATAATGAACAGTTTCATTAACGATATCTTTGAGAAACTTGCTCAAGAAGCTTCGAGGCTCGCGAGGTACAACAAGAAGCCCACGATTACTTCAAGGGAAATTCAGACCGCTGTTAGGCTCGTTCTTCCCGGTGAGCTTGCGAAACACGCCGTCTCTGAAGGTACCAAGGCGGTGACTAAGTTTACTAGCTCTTGAATTTAATGAAATTTGGGGATTTTAGGTTTAGCGTTTTTTATGGAGGTTCCTTTTTGAAATTGCGTTGATGTATGTAACTCCTTGTTACTGATGGTTTTGAAATTGTTGGAACCATGAAATGAAAGTGTATCCTTTTGTCTATGTTAAGGAATCGAAATGTTTCTTTGTTTAACAATGGCTGTAAATTTGCTTTGTTGCTCGTTTATTATTGGTTCCATTTTTCATAGCTTACTGAGTTAAATCCCAAGTTCTAACATTGCTCCATTGTCACTTTTTCTATGCTTATTTTGATATATAAAAGAGCCCTTGTTTAGGAATTAATTAAGAGTCTGTGGCTTCAATTTGCCATTTTAATCAACAATATTGAAATGAAAATTTTCCATTTTGAATAATGCTAGTGCCTGCCACCACTTGATGATTTGATCTTGAGCATCACTCTGAAGGCTCGACAAACAATTTAATTGTTTTATTCTATTCTCTTAAGGGTTATTTATATCATGCACAAATATCCAAATTTCACATGCTAAATAATTGCCAATTTATATTTTGTATTATCATAATATTCACAACAATTCTTTTGGGTGTCTAATAGATTCAAAGTAGGAAGTATTCTTAAGTTGGATTGATATTTGGTTTCATTATTATATGATCTTTAATTAGCTATCATGTATGTATCTTTTACTATAAAAAACTTCTCTCGCCACATCTAAGTGAGCATAATGGAATTGTAGAGCATATGACTGTGTTGTAGGTGATAATTTAAAGATACAATTGTTTGAAGAACCTCTGACTTCGGTACAGGATGATTTATTACTAGTGAATAATACTATGGTAGTGCCTACTTAATCTAATCTAATACTCCTAAGAGTTCCCTTCTTTTAAGGGCAAACTTTAGGTGTACCAAACTATGCTTATGTCTTTTAATTACTCAATTACAAAAAAGTTACAAAACAAATTATTGAATTAATCATGTTTGTTATTTTTGCCCAATTCCTTTAAACTGTCAAAAACTTTTGACGAAAATGAAATTTAGTTGGTTTTTTCAAGAGAAATATTTGAAATGTTGTTTGTTAAGCAATTGGTCAAACCCTTAATAATTGAAGATATTATTTTTCGAGGAGGGTTGTCTCTTGTGCTTTACTAGAAACTAGTGTGTCGTGAGCAGTAGCCTAGCCTTGAAGTCTTGGTTCATAGAGTCGGGAGCGCCTTAACCGTATGTGAATGTACAGTCACCCATCAAGAGGCGATGTGAGTGTCTCGTCTTTGGTGGGGTTTGAATTCTTGAACCATGCATGTAAGTCACCTGTTCGGGATATGGTATCACTTAGGGGTGTTCAAATGGTTAACCGAACTGAATTAGTAATAATCGAACTTTTTAATACTTTAACCGTTAATAGAACTAAATTTTAAAAAAAAAATTCATTGAACCAAATTATTTCGACTAATTTAATTGGTCAAACTAAATTTATATGTTTTCTTTTTTGTTAAAAAGAAGTATAAAACATATAAAAAATGATAATGTTTATTTGACTAAATTATTCAAATTGAAACTATATATAATTTGTATTATTAATTATTAAAATTGATTAATTACTTAATTTGAACTAAATTAAGCAATATCTAAACTTCTAAAAGTTTTTAACCAATCTCCAAGCGAATTAAATCGATTAATCGATCAATAATTGAATTAGATCGATTTAATTGACTAATTTAATTTTAATTAAAATTTAAACACCTTTAATAGCAAATGACGTGACAGTTCTAAAAATATTATCATAATACATTTAGCTTACATTGTGTCAATTTTATTATCTTTCTAAAGAAAATAATCCTATATATTTACACAATTTCTCTATTTGGTTTTATTCTAAAATAAAAGCGAATTAAACATTAAAAAATAATTTTTATAAAGTAGAGATACCAAAGTTTGTATTTACGCTATTAATCAATGGGGTGTCGTGGTGTAGTTGGTTATCACGTCAGTCTAACACACTGAAGGTCTCCGGTTCGAGTCCGGGCGACGCCAAGCTTTGGGCTTATTTTTTCTTTTGTAATTTTCCACTTTTTTTAATTCTGATAATATAAATATCGACTCAAGTCCAATTAGATTTTGAATTATCCTCCTTAATACAAATCTCCTCCTTTGACTGAACCCTATATCCTCTCTCTTTGATTTCGTTTTTAGGGTTGTATTTTTCTTTGTTCTAATTCAAAAAAGAAAATGTCAAGTGCTTTAGAGATGTCGCTCGACGATCTCATCAAGCGTAACCGTAAGCCGAGATCCGGCAAATCTCGCGGCCGGGGACGTGGATCCGGACCTGGACCGGCCCGCCGTTTTCCTAATCGTGGAGCAAACCGCTCGGCACCGTATGCTGCTGCTAAGGTAAAATATAACTAGCGTTTTTAGATCTGTTTTATCACTTTTTGCTTTTTCATTATTTGATTTGCTTTGATCGAGTTGATTCGATTTTCTTATCAATTATTTTCGGTTTTATTTTTAAAAAACTCAGGTGCTGGAGACGACGCGGCAGCAGGATATGTTTTCCGATAAGGGAGCGGCGTTGCAAGGACTAGCGGGTCGGAATTCTGGAATAGAAACCGGAACGAAGCTCTATATCTCTAATTTAGATTACGGTGTTTCAAACGACGACATCAAGGTATTTATTTTTCGTTTTAAGATTTTCTATCCTGTTTCGTTTTTGTATTATTTTAAGAGTAATTTTGATTTGAATTATTTGTTCTACTTAATTTTAGGCTTTGCTGATCTAAAATTGGTTAAATGTTCATTATAGTAAAAATATTTAGCTGAAGAAAAGTCTAGCAACGCAATCTTGAATTTGAACTTTTTCCATTAAGATCAGTGTTGTGTTGTTAGTGTTTATTTTTCTGACGTTTTGTTTGTTTTTGCATATAGGAATTGTTTTCTGAGGTCGGTGACCTGAAACGATTTTCGGTCCACTATGATAGGAGCGGGAGATCGAAGGTATCTAATAGATTTTCGGTTCACCATGAGATTCTTGGTATCCTGCAGTAGTTTAAAACAGAACAACACTCTTTTTCCGTAGGGAAAAGCAGATATTGTCTTCACACGGCGAGCAGATGCTTTGGCTGCAGTAAAGAGGTACAACAATGTTGAGCTTGATGGGAAGCCGATGAAAATCGAGATTGTTGGAACAAACATCGCTACCCCTCCTGCACCTTTAGGAGCTAATGGTGCCTTTCGAAGTTCTAATGGAGCCATGAAAGGGTACTCTTTTATTTGCTTGACTACTTGTTTTATTCAAAACTGTAGATTCTATTATTAGTTTCACTGATGCTTTTGAAATGTTACAGAGTGTTTTAAAGTTTTACCTATGGTGCTGGGGGTTTAATGTGCGTAAGAATCCAAAGATGCTAATCCTAGATCAGTTCTTGGCTGAAAATTCTACTTAATTATCAATTCTTCGAAATTTAAGTTTTTGGATGTTGATAGTATGATAGCTAGAAAATGATAGAATTATGATTTTGACATGTGTTTTTAAGAGTGTTAGATGTTCCATGTTTTACAGTTTTTAAAATGATGTTAGACACATATTTCTACTTAATGGGGCATGCAACAATTCCTATTTTAAATCCATATGATCTTTTCTGTATGACAAACTGATATCACCCCAACATTTATGTTAGTGAACAGAATATGTGATCCATATCTTGTAAATTTGCAGTGGCCAAGGCAAGGGTGGGGGATTTGGTAGGCAACGTGGTGGTGGTGCTGCTGGAAGAGGCCGTGGACGAGGGAAGGGTCGTGGAGAAAAGGTTTCTGCAGAAGATCTTGACGCCGATCTAGAGAAGTATCATTCCGAATCAATGCAGACAAATTGAAGCATTTCAAATGTTTTATTGGCTGGTTTTATGTCTTTCTACTGTGGACATTACGTGCTTCATCCCGACTAAGTTGTGTATCTCTACCAAAATCATACTCTTTACCAGAACTAGTCATGGAGAGAACTATTAGTATCTTGATTTATAGAGTTTGGCCTTTTACTGTAACCTTGGTTTATGATTTTGGTTCCATTGCTACCGACTCATGCCACAAGCTGGGAATGAAAGCAGGAAGTTTTTTTCGTCAGTTTTCCATGTGCAAACGAAACTTTGGCTGCATGCTATTGGAGTAGTAATCTTACCATTGGCCTGAGCTGCATTGCCTACCGGTTGCTCTGCAATCGAGGTAGATTTCTTTTTCTTTCTTTCCCTCATGGATTCCTTTTTTAGTTGTTCGGACTTTCTACTATCTTGTTTGTGATGCACTTGGTTTTTCCTTATTAGGCTTTTAGGTGGTAAAGTTACCTAACATTATTATACCGTCTTGAAGGGAATATTCTTTACAGAATTATCTGTCATGGCTGTTGATATTGGCTTATTGTAGTCAATTATCATAGAATATCTCTACTTTGGTTCAACCTGTTGAATTCATGTTGGAGAAAAAACTGTTGAAGGCTTTTAGTACGACTGGCATATAGGAATCTGTCGAAGTAAGGTATCTGAATTTTTAACCTCTTCATATTCCATAGAAAGTGAGAGAACTCTCAGTTCATTTCTTTTGGGGTCGGCTGCCTAATCCCTGAAAGTTTGAAGAAAAGCTCGGGTTATCAGGTCAGGTTTGAATGTTTGATCAGGGAAGTCAAAATAGATTTGACAGTGATAAAACCGTACTCATAGTTATGGCATGAAATGAGCTTAGACTGAAAAACCGTGGGAACCGGAAACCTTGCTACTGCTTGGAGTATTAGGGTAAGAGGACAACATGTTATGGTTTTTCATTTGCTATAAGTCTCGGTATGTCGTGAAGTTGCCATCTTCGTTTACAAGTTTTAGCTTTGCCCCAAGATCATAAAGTCCGTGAGTGCTGGTTTCCTGTTTATTGATTTGGGCATAGCTCTTGAACCCCATTGGTGTGTGTTCCGTGAATCTACTTCATCCTTTTATGTTATTTCAAATGCTAGTCATTTTATATGCATACATACAAGTGCACATCTCATCACATCCATGATATTATATCTTGATGGAAGCTTTATTGGGTGAGGATATGCTTTGTTGTGGGATTTGGATGTTTTATGCCAGTGTTTATGAATGGTCGGGTTCATTGACACGTAAAATACAACACAGAAATGAATTAGCTTTTACTGCATATTTTGTCCTTCTGGTTTCGATATAGTGCTACTGGTCTGATTAATGGCAAACTGATTCTTCATGTTATATATGTTTGTGTTTATATATATTATTCTTAATTTCAAGTTTTGAAATTCACCAATACTAGTTCTTTGTTTTACTGCCTTAATATGTCTAGTAATAGGGTTATTATTCCATTTGGTTCCCTAGTTTGATATATTTTTAGTGTAGTACCTATATTATTTTTTGGTAGAAGTTATATATTTTAGTACTTAAATTGATGCATCTCATATTTTGGTAAAAGTGTATATATATATATATTAGTTTCTGTTTCTACGCAGTCTAGATAGTCTAAATGAATGCGTTAGCGAATTTTTCATGAATATATAATTTACAAACAGATTCATAATCAAATAAATAATAAATGAACAAAATGCTTTAATTTTGTGCAATTCATTTGATAAATTGATCTCAAAATTTTTCATTAAACCTCTATTTATTTTCAACTCTAATATTTAATTTACGCCTTATGTGATGACTTTTAAATCTAGTTATAATGCAAGTGTGTAATATTGACTTTTAAAGCTTTAGACATTTAAAATTTTCATATTGTATAATAATATTTATCTCAAAATTAGAGCTGATTTTCATCCGGGGTTGAGCCAAATCTATGCATGATTTTAATACATTATATGCTTGCTTAAAATTTATTTCTAAATCCATTTTAAATCTGTCTATATTATTTTCAATTTAATATTTAATAATTTTTATATGTACTTATCTCAAATATTTTAAACAATTAATATATAATTATAGATTTAATTTTTGTGTGTTATAAATTACATAATATATAAAAATAACGTAATATGAAACATTAAAAACTTTTAAAAATAGGTCAGGCCAGGTTGAGTTCAAGTTTGAATATGACGAGTTTAAATTTTTTTTTAAGCTTATTTGTACGCAAATTTTTTCAAATTTCGAACGGGTAACTAGGCAAATTAACAGCTTTAGTCACAATGTTAACAAAATCTAACCTCCCTACAAATTTACAGCTAGAAAGTTCAGGGTGTTCGGTGAGATATGTTCACTTGGTAGTTATTTTAAAAGGTTTATTTGACAATACAAAGAAGCTAAATGCGTCAACATACAAACGCGGATCGGAACTTTGCGCTTGTGGTCTCGGTCGGGTTTGGACACTCAGGTGATGCTAGGAATCATAAGATACAAAGAAGAAGACCATTCTTACCATCCCATGAGTAATCTTCTAACTCTATCTACAATCTGATTTCTACCTCCAATACTTGAGAATTTGAATTTGCAGTTATCATCCAAAAGGAACCTGTACACTTCCCATTCCCGTTCCGAACTTGAATGTCTTCCGATTTCAGCCTAAAACACCACGAAAATGAAGTTAGTTTTGAACAAAGAAAATCCTGGAAAACAGAGAGTTGAACACACCCGTGTTTAATACTCAATAATCGAATATGAGTGAAATAGGAATGAACTACTAGGCAATCAGGTTAACATATGCGTTTTGAATAAGGAAAATGACACTCGTAGTTATATCGAATAACACAGGAATGAACTATTTAGCCAATCATTCTATCATACTGGTCTTAAACTACAGATATACAAGCTCAATATTCTAGTTTGAACTACCAAACTTAATACCCATGCTCGAGACTCAAAACAAATTCGAGTAACATGGGAATGAACTATTATCTAATGACGCTACCATATGGGCCTTCAACCATAGAAAGAAAAACTCAATCTTCCAGATTAAACTACCAAGCTTAACCCGGAAGTATACCAGTGTCTGAGACTCAGACAAATCCGAGTAACATGGGAATGAACTTTTAGCCAATCACCCTACCATACTGCTCCTACACTATAGAAATACAAGCTTAATCTTCTAATTTGAACCACCAAAGACGGGAATATACTTGTGTACAAGTCAACCGAACCCAAGTAACATAGGTTTTAAATCATAGAAAGACAAACTCAATATTCTAGATTAAACTACCAAGCTTTACGTTATTGTTTTCCTATCATTACCATATATCATGGCAAATTGCAGAAGTTACAACTTACAATATGCATATATAGGTTTCAAAATAATTCTCTTTGGAAGTTATAACTTACCGAGAATATGCAAATTCCAAGAGACTTTAAAGCTTGTGTAACATCATAGAAAACCCTTGGTCTTCCCTTTCCAGATAACTCAACCGGATTAGCAACCAGAAGTTCAGTATCTGGCCCTCGGTTCGAAATGATAACACGCAATGGATGAAGCATTTCCATCCTCAAACGAGAACATAATCCGTCTTGCTTATCGGGATCCACAATCTTTTTCCCATCATTTTGCTGAATAAATAAGTCTAGATCACGATAACCTTTGGAGTTCAATGAGAATCGACCATAAGCTATCTGTAAAAAAACAAGATAGCCATTATCAACAAAAACGAAATTTAAGTCAAATTAACAGTGTAGGAGGAAGTAGGAGATATGTAGATTCAATCCGTTAGACCAGTTACTCAAATTCGAGTGTGATTTTCGGTTAGAGATATGTTCAATATTTTCCAGGATTTTTATATTCATGTCTGAGTATATGTTGCATATGAGTGAGATATGGGTATTTCAAGCAATGAAGAGTCAGAGCAACATAGAGATATAATGTCATTTTCATCATGAGCCCTTCATTTAGGAGAAAGCAATAAGTCGATTCGGTTAAGAAAAGGGAAAAATAGACTTAACGAACCTAATTGAACCGACGGTAAAATCAGTTAAAACAAATATTTTTGGTTTTTTCTTAGTTCCTTTTAAGTTGGTCAGTCCGATTATGAATTTTCATAACCGATAACCGACCAACTTATTTTAACCACCTACAAAACTGATTTCATAATTGAAATCACTTTTGCACATCCTTACCTTCATTCAGCAAGAGGCAATCTTGTGACTCAAGAAAACAAGCCTAAACCCTCAATTATGCCATTTTTGCAAAATATGAATTTAGCAGTCATGAAATGTGGGAACCATGCAGCATAATTAAACAGGCAAATTATAGTACTCTACAATCTCTGTCACACGGATTTGGTTATGTGTTCGACATGTGTATTTCCAATAACTAAGGAACTTGTCAAAGTGAATAGTAAGAGCAACATAACCTACAACGGAAACTAATTTTTTAAGAAGCTTCTCAAAATTTAACAGTTTAGCAGAATACCTTGATATTGCAGTCTTTCAAAGTTCTCAAGACATCGTAGAAAAGACCTTTGTGATCCACACAAACTATCTGAAGCAATGTATGAACTGGGCTCAATGAATTGTCAACCACCACAGTAGCTTTCTTCAATTTCGCCATATCTGGGCTAAGAGCTTGGGAACGAGTCTCTTTATCCGATAGCTCGAAACGGAATAACTCTTCCGCTATAGCAGGAGAAAGTGATGAGATACCATGATGACGTTCATACTCAGGACCAACCAACTTGAGTTCACAACTGATACATGATTCACCCAACACGGCATTTAACTGTTTATATGTATCATCTTGTCGTTCTTTTGTGTGTAAAAGCTCCCTGAAAATGTTTTAACATAGTTGAGACTATAACCAAACCATACTACTTTATCCGTTGACCAATTAATTATAATTCATAAGCTAAATCATCAATACACAATAGGGTTAAATCATTATTTAGGGATTGAGTTTTTTTGTCCAAATTAATTTTTAAACTTGACAATTGACAATTGTTTACACGTTAGAGCCTGAACTTTCAGATTTTCAAGACCTTAAAGAAGTTCAAGCCCCAATAATGAAATAATTGTCAAGTCAAAACTCAAAAAGTGATTTAATCCTAGGGAATACATGCACCATATTATTTTTCACTTTTCAATGAAGAGACGTTCTCAATAACCTATAAGTTCAAAGCAGCAGTACAATTATTTTCCACAAGAAAATTGCAGCAGACAGCTATGATATTTGGACTCGATTATCAGTATCGTGTCCAATACGTTTATGTTCAGTTTTACCAGGATTTTCCATAAGTAAGAATGCTGAACACGTGTACTTGAAGAAAAAAAATAAACAAAGCAACATGGACAGAGAGGGAACCAAATAAGAAACGAAAACAGAAATGAGGCTACGAAGGCAAAATAAAACCACAAACTACATGAATGACATTTCACTTTCATTAGAAATGGACCACTTGATACATGGTCCCAAAATTAAATACCTTCTGGGAAACATCTAAGAGCTCAAGCCTAAGATTCACCAACCTATCTATCAACCAGAAACAAAGAACTAAAGTATCCCGTAAATAACAGGGATAAATATCAAATTTATATATGAATTTTAGTTCAATAGATAATTTGATACATAAACTTTAATTTGGTGCAATTATAAATATGAAACTTTGATTTTGATTTAATTATACATATTTAAATAAATGAATTTAATTGTTTGTGTATACAATATATCACATAAAATGGTGCTAATTAGATAATGTTGTTAGTGATTTTATGAAAATTAAATTAAATCAAATTTTCATGTATAAAATGATACAAAATTAAAGTTGAAGTATAGTTTTAATATTTATCCTAAATAATATCAATTAGAGAATTCCTCAGCAACATAACACCGCAATTACATATTACAGTCTCAGAATAGAATCTCACATGTTATCGGTTATAAAGAAGAGATCGAGGACTCTGCCATCAGGTGTTGTAGTAACTTTCACCTTTTGAATTGTGAGCTCAAGCTCACTAAGAACCTGTGTTACATCTAAAGCAAAGATTCCAAGCAACATTAGAACCAAATAATACACAATGTACACAATATGTCCAGTACGGTCAAAATTATCTTTGTTTTTTTTTTGGTAAAACATGCAATAAGTCCTTATACCTTTTGTAAATTGAGGTTTTAGTCCTTATACTTTTATTTTTAGGAATTTAGTTCTTTACTTTTTAGATTTCAAAATTCAGGTCCAAATTTCGAAACTCTTAAAAATTGTTAACAATTAGACGTAAAATTAGAAATTTGAAAAACAGAAGAGCTAAATTCCTAAAATTAAAGGTACAGGTATTAAACTCCGAATTTGTAAACAGTACAGGAACCTATAGCAAATTTTAACTTTTTCTCCGATACATCTATGAATCTAACACCGACAAAGGTACTCAAAATAAATGAAAATTCGAAGCAACATAGCACATAAACAGGAGGAAAGGTTTAATCGGAATCTCACACACAATTACCATGTAATAATCCCTTCCGATCAAGGCAAAAGAACTTCAACAAGTAAACCGGAGACGCCGCGGCGGCGGAGGAATTCGAAGCTTGACCTTCAAAGTGAAACGTCACTGAACAAGAAGGACATAACGATTGAAGCCGGTTTTTCAAACTCGGCCACCTAACAAAAGGTGAGCTCGAATGAGGAACAACCCAAAAGACCATATAGCACCAAATTCCATCCGTCGAAACATCTATAAACCAAAAAAAAATTATTGCAGTTTTCAAAAAAAAGGTAATCTAAACAAAAAGAAATTCAAAATTCAAACGAACGATAATCTAATTTAAATAAAAACAAATCTTATAATTGCATAGAAGAATTGACCTCCTTTGGTGATGTAAAGTCCGAAATCAAGAATAATACGACAAATATCGCATCCGAGACCATGTTTATCGGGACAATTAACAGTGATTACGTGAGGATCTCCATTTTTCTTTCCTTTTTGGATCACAACGGCGTCGTCGGTCGGAACTCCCATTCCGGACAAAACCGGTGAAATTTGCGCCGGAGAATCGATTTTGCCTCAGCGCAAAACAATCTCTCACCGTCGAAACGTAGCGAACTTTCTTCGCCAAGCTTTTTTTTTTCTTTTGCTAAATTTTCTTCTTCTTTTTTAAAATCAAATTCTAAAAAGATCTCCGGAGAAAAAGATAACAAAAAAAAAAAAAAAAAGAGGGAAAGGATATTAAAAGTGGGGAAGGCAGTGAATTTGAGTTGGCGGTGAACGGTCGTATAGGGGAGAAAGAATCCACGTCAGCAAAATGAAAACAATGAGGATTTGGGGGAGGTTTTAACCGACACGTGGAGGTATATTGGTGGTTAAAATTTTGACGGGATATACCGAAGATCCGTTATCGGTTTCGGATGCTGTTGTACAGGTGTCCTTTTTTGTCGTTTCGGAAAATTTAAAAAGAAAAGGAAAAGAACGGAAAAATAAAAGATATCGTCAGTGTCACGGGCAGGGAAGGCAACGGTGACCAATTTTTAATACGGAAGATAGTTTTATTTTTTATTTATTATAATTGAATTGAGTTGAGACCAATTGGAATAGGAGTAAGTATAAACTCGATTTAAATTTAATATTTAATATCAAAATAAATGATGTAATATTAATTTTTTAAAATTTGAACTTGCCTCAATACATGATCGAATTATTTGAGCTACAATTAGATTAAGCATAATTATATTTAAGCTTGAACTTATTTATATTTAATATAAAAAAGAGAAAATGTAATTTCATAATTTATTAAAATGAAAAGCTCCATTAAATCAATAGAATCGATTTTCAAATCAAGTACTACAATAACTAAAATCGATTCTATTGATTGCTTGAGTTACTCAATCTCAAGTTCGACTCTATAATTTTGAGTCAGAACTCAAATAGCATGTGAGGACTAATATATCATTGGGTTAAAATTGTTGGAGAGGCATTTTAAAATAAAAAAAATTACCCACTCAACCCTAATGTAAATTAAAAATAAGTTTTAACGAACTTAGATTTAACAAAAAATTAACAATATTAATAATTATATATGAATTTTAAAATTAAAAATTAAATTGATTGTTATGTTGAAATATTGTTTATTCTTCTTTTGAATCGATTATTTATATATTTAAATCGATTTGTATATACGTCTATTTTAACTTACCTCAAAATTAACATTCTGTGACTGGATATATTTCAATCATAATCCATTTGTTTATGCATATAATAATTTAATTTTAACCATATACTAAATTAAAATGGTAATTTTATTAAATAAATAAATGTTATCCAAATAACCCAAATAATTCACAATTAAAAAGTCCAACATTATCCGAACTTTAATTTAATCAATCATTATTTTTGAAGATAATTTATTATAAACAACCAAAATTATAAAACCAACAAAGATGCAGTGACGGCTGAGAGATTATTGGCTTCCACAGATTCTAATAATCTATTTTTTAATATGCATTTTGACAAGTTGCAAAGATGTTTAATGGAGCGAGCTATTATTATTAGGTACTAGGTGCTATTTGAAAATATATCTACTAATTGGATTTTGGATATAACAAAAGCCGAAGTTAAAAAAATTTAGGTTAAAAATTAAATTATAATTTTATAATAGTAAAATATAATTTTATTATTTTAATAGTTTAAATTTTATAATTTTTAAACGATTATATTAAATTTTTATTAATTTTAAGGGTTCAAATTATAATTTTACTTTTATCAATTTAAATTTTTAAAATTTTTAAAATGTCTAAATGAAAATGTTTCTTTTTAGGAGTTGAAGCCCGTGATGTAATTACTTATAATTACATAATAATGACATATTTAATAATAATTGTAATTGTTGGGTCTTATCGTGATTGAGATACTCTAATTACACTGTTCAATTTTTAGGGTGAGGGTGACAATTGGAGATAATTACACCTTAATCTAATTTTAAAATTATTTTTATATAAATTATAAAAATTAGATTATAGCCATTAATATATACGAATATTTGAGATGATTATAACAAAATATTTCTTATATTATTAATTCTAAAATATTAGATTATAAAAATTATTTGTATATTTTATAAGGTTATAACTAAAATTTTATATTATTTAAATCTTAAAAAATTCTAAAGTTATAGTCAAATGGTTATTACAAAAACATGTTATAAATGTATTATAATATATTTATTTATAGAAATTTCTGACCATGAAACAGAAATATAACTTATTTATATGTCCATGTTATATATTATAAAAATAATATATTTATTCATAACTTGAATATAAAAATAACATCATAAAGTTATGACAAAAATTATATTATTTATAAGAATAGTTATAAAAGTTATTAAATAATTTATAAAACATTATTTATAAATGTTATATATTATAAATTTTATATTATTTTTACTTAATTTATGTATTATAAAATGATAATTATTTAGATAATAATTGCACTTTCTTATAATTACAAAAATTGTAATTTTCTAAACATGTTTCAATGTAATTATAAAAATATTATGTTACTTTTATAATTTCAATTTTCACAACCAAACATATCTAAAATTTATAATTTTGTAATTATAAAAATATAATTATTATCTTTTATAATATATATTAATTTCAAAAATGTATAATTAATCCCAACCTTAATATTTTTCCTCAATAAATCAAATTTGTCTCTCTAATATTACATATTTTTTAATTTGCTTTTAATTTAACATATAATAATTATATATGTTATATATTTAATCCTAATTTAGCATATACCATTTACACACTATATTAACAATTACCTAATTTAAAATTATACTGCTGAAAATTACATGCAACTTAAAAAACCATTAATAGGTACCATAAAAGTGATTTTACAACTAGTTTCCTATTGGATCATGGTTTCACTTCGAAGTAAAAAAACAATTCGTTGAAAACAGTAAATAAAAAAGCTCAAAATAAGCGAGAATAGATTTTTCTTAACGAAATCCATTGATGATAATCAAAAATTACATAGTACAATATAACACGAACAAGAAACCGAAAACTTAACCACCAAATCCATAGAGAGTACGACCTTGCCTTTTCAAAGCATAAACAACATCCATGGCCGTCACGGTCTTCCTTCTAGCGTGCTCAGTGTAAGTCACTGCATCGCGAATGACGTTCTCCAAGAAAATCTTCAACACTCCTCTGGTTTCTTCATAGATCAAGCCACTGATTCTCTTAACTCCTCCACGACGAGCCAAACGACGGATGGCCGGCTTAGTGATACCTTGGATGTTATCCCTTAGGACCTTACGATGCCTCTTGGCTCCTCCTTTTCCGAGACCTTTACCTCCTTTTCCTCTTCCTGACATTTTGCTGGAAAGTTTTTTATTTTCTGGGAAATTTGACTTTTTCAAGGTGAAGTGTGAGAAGCTAGATTGTTTTGTGAAGGTTAACGGAATCGCGGGATTATTTATATAAAAGGATTTGGAGGGTCTAAGAGGGATTTTGAATACTTTGGCGGGGGATAATGTAAGTCGTGCGACTAAACTTTTATCGACGGCTGAAAGTATTGATCCCCGTGAAAACCAGATGAGTATATCTTTACCGTTGATGCAGTTCTCATCGACGGCTCTTCAAGCGTGTAATATCAATGCATGGATTATGCTTTTTTGAATGTTTTTAAGAATTTCAAATAAGGCGGGCCTGATTCTAATTTCATCTTTTGTCGGTTCGCATAAACAAAATTATATTTTAAATTATGAAAATAATAGGGGCCAGCCCGAATCGAATGAAAAAATTTGAGTTTATTGAGATAATGAATCTTATTTTATTATTTTAAATCAATTTAAATTTTTCTCAAATCTTGTCGACTTAGATGAAATTCAAATCGAATCTACTATATTTGTTCGAGTTAAATTTAAAAAATGACTTTAAGTCCTTGTAGTTGCTTAGTTGCTTCAAATTTGTTATTAACTTTCAACCCTTATAATTTATTTATTAATTTTTATATATGGTTAGCTTATTTGCTTGCTTAGTTACTTCAATTATCTTCTAATTATTGTCACCATGTATTTTAAAATTAAAATATATATTAAATGTAAAAATATAATTTTTAATAAAATTATTTTAAAGATAAAATGTGAAATTGATACCAACAGAAAATTTTAACACGAATATTTTATGGCATCATTAATAATTCAATTTTAATAGAAATTGATAAAATTCAACATGATTAAACAATTAAATTATATAAATAGTACAAAATATAAAATTTAATTTAATATTATAAATAGTAGAAATAAATTTGGGAAAAGAAATATTAGGGTTGGGAGAAGTAAAAGTTTTAGAGAAAAATAAAAGAAAAAAATTTGAAGGTTTTGAAGTGAAGTAAAAATTTTGGGGGTTTAGGGAGAAATAAAAGTTGTTGGGAGAAAGTAAGGGTTAGGGGAGTTGGGAGAAAGGAAAATAAAAGGGTTTAGTATTTATTTATTTGAATTATACTAGTTATTCAAATTAAAAATTCAATTTGATTTAAACTCAAAATTCAAAAAAAAAATTAAATTGATTTAATTAATTTGATTCGAATCGAATTCGCTTACTATTAATGACCCGTATTTATAAAATTAACTTTGATTTCTTATTTAAATTCATGAAAATGAAAAGTATATTAATTATTAGTGTTTTTTCCTTAAATATAACCTTATTTGATACACTAACTTCATATTTAAATGAAATTTTATAATAAAAGGACCGGTTTGGTTCAAATGCAGCTACTAATAAAGACCAATGAATGGATCTAATGGAACACAAATTGTCATTAATAAGCAAAAAGCTTTTGAATACATAAAACATTTGAGAGTTGTTACAATTATCAAAAGGAAAGGCAATATAAGTAAAATAATAAATAAATAAAAAAAAGGTGAGAACTTTCAAATGGTATTCTACAAGGACATTTAAGATTCATGAACCACATCTTTCCCTTAATAAATTAAGGCACTTACGTCGGTTACGGATGTAGAGCCGAAGCACCACACTAGCAAACCGATCATAACATTTCTTGTGACCGTCTAACGCAGCGGCTGACCTTTCTCTTGAATTCATCTCTCCTCTCTCTCCATTCCTTCTGCAAATGTGTGAAAAGATGTTGCGATCGTAAGAAACAGGAAAGGATTACATCGATGATAGTAACAAACCGATATCAAACAGCAACTTTGGAATCATTAGTAAAAAAAACATAATAAATACTATGATAGAGGTAAGAGCCATATTGCATTTTGCACCCTCTACTAAAAAAATGGACAAATTATTCTTATACATTAGATCAAAGAGCAAACTGGTTCTTTCTATTAAAATTTTCATCCATTTTCACTATAAAAAAATTGATCCCTATACAAGCTTGATCCAATAAGGGTTTTATAGAAAATTGTGCTACACTAGAGTCCGTGATAGAAGTTTTAGGTTCACAACATTAGCATATGCCATCGATGTTTGCATCAAAAACTGATGAAATCAAATACCCATAATGAAGGTAGAAAGAGACAAACGACGATCACTTACTGCAGCTTCAACATTTGCGGGAGATTCATCATTAGGGCTGGAAAGCATTGAAATGATACTCAACACAATACTTTCGACCTGGCACATAGTAAGAATTTAGAATTGATGATCACAAAAAGAAGCCATAAGCATTAGGGAAAAAATATCTTTGATCATTTATAAAATTTAAATCAAAAGAAGATAAGACTAAACTTTATGACTTGAGACTCTTAATTGTTTATCAACTAAACCAAGCCTTCATCTGAATCAAGGTAATCTAAATGAGTTTTTTTTTTCAACATCTCATCAAGTTTAGGGTCAGATTGAAGCTAGCTCATTTAACTTGCCCCTTCAAATTGTTGTTTCAGAGTGAATAATTACTTCACGTATAGATTCGTATACAATTTTTGTTTCTATTTACATGTATATCTCTTGTGATTTCCATGGAATATGATCATATGATAGTGCTTTACAACATTCCTTCTTGTCTGATTAAATAATTACTTGCTTCCAATCAAGTAGTTAAATTTGAGAAAACCTTGAATCTACAGTATTTGTAACGTTAAAAGCACTTGAGTGGGCATAAGAAAAGAACAATTCACAAGTAATTGAGATTTCTTAAACATACTGTATGTACTGGCATCCAGCGCTCACTTGCAAGCTCGTAACCATTTGGATCATCACCCGGAGGATGAAGAATTGATATGCAAACACGCCCATCAGCGTAAACTGGAAAACATGTAAAACCAAAATTAATTCTTGCGCATACATAAAGGCACATAAGAAGCTAAAGTTACAAAGGTATACCATTAGGATGCCAAACCTCTGACGTAAATTTCACCGCTGGAGGGCTGTTTGGATAATTAGGTGGAAAGCTCATGATGGCATTAAAAAATCCCCCTTCACTGAAATTAGACAATTTATGTTAAAGAACACTAACAAGTAAAAATCCTAAAGTTACAAGACATAACACCAGAAGAGAGATTAACAAACAAATCTTCAGTCATGACTGGTAAAAAAGTTCCTACACAGCTCAATTCAATGTCAATACAAGTATATGACTCAAGAACAAAAACAATAAATTGGAGAAAAAGCAAAACGAGGGTAAAGACACATAAAAGACCATAAGCTACTATTGTTGCAAATTCCAAAAAGCAAAAGAACAATATATACTTGCCAAAACCGGCAAACCTCCAATTATAAGCTAAGATACTATTCACCATGATTAAATCAATAATTGAAAACCCAGTCCTAGTGAGGAAAGTTGCTGATGTATATTTACAATGATAAAAGCTACCCATATCCATTGTCATTCCCTACAAATGCTGAAAACAAACAATTTGTACCCTTATCAATGCTATAAAACCAATTCGATAAAACTAACCTGATGTCAATCTGCAAAACGTGGTAAAAACTCAAAAATCAAATATTCCAAACCGCACAATCACCTCCAACTTGGAACCCAATTTTCCTTTCGAATTCAACAAAACATCTTAAAATCAACTCTAGCATCAATCAAAATTCAGCTAAATTGAACTAATTATTCAAAAGGCAAAGTGCTAATAAGCATAAATCATAACCACAATCCGTCATCCAATATCAACAAACAAAACCCAATCAAAGAAATCCATAAATAAACGATTAATTTCAGAAATTTATATATATACTTACTAAAGAGTATCGGGTGGTCCAATAATCGTAACACTCCATTCAAAGATATTGTTCTCATCAACCAATCCGGCTGAGAAACCATCAACCGGATTCTTACAAAGATCTGCAAAAAAAAAAAAATTGATCAATCAAAACACGATTCAAAATCGAATACAATCCTTCGAAATTCATATTCAAAATCATTAAAAATGAAGAATAATAAGTTACCTTTGAGCTGCTTTTGAAGGAGGAGACTGGCTTGAGATGCCATATAAACAATTGAGAGAAGCAGAGCTTAAAAGAAAAGCTCTGTCATTTGAAGAGAAAAGAAAAGTAAGAAAAAATACAAGCCGACTCTTTAATTCAGTACATATATGGATTGAGAGAATTCGCCGATTGTGGGCTCATGTATCGTGTGAGGTAGGATCGTGTATGGGTCCAATTTGTTACACCGTTTTGGACGAAACAGAAATTGCCACGTAAGATTTTAATCCGCTGGTCCTTTTTACAGGACGGCTGTTTTTTTTTTTAACAATTTTATTATCATTCTCCAATTGAGAAGAGACAAAGAATGATATGCAATCACTATTTCGTATAATTTTTTCTCTTATTATAATTTTTAATTATATTTATTTTTTTAAACAAAAATTAGAACTAATTATATCCTCTAAGAGAATAATATATTTTTAATACACTTAAACTTGTGTTTTGTATATTAACAACTCCACTAAACTATTAACCATGCCACTAAATACACTTAAACTTATGTTTTGTATATTAACAACTCCACTAAACTATTAACCATGCCACTAAATAACAAGTAAAAGAAAGCTATTTCATATATATTAAATGTAAAATATAATTTTAAAAAAAACAAACCTTTCAATCAAATGCTTAAATGTTTTTCATTTTTGAATAATTTCTTTTAAAAACTATTTTATTTAAAAGTTTATGATTAAATCCTTCTCTTCTTATATGTTGATATTATGATCGTTTTAAAAATATTTAAATTTTATCATTGTCTTTAGTTTAATTTATTTTTATTGAATTTTATTTGTATAATCATTAATTTAATTGAATGAATCTATGTAGGAAGATAATAACGTTGTAGTGTATAAATATTTTTAAAAGTACTGATAAATTTTATATACCTCTAATTACGAGTGTAATTGAATAAATTATGACATTAATTGTACAATAATAGTTTCAATTGAATAAATTGTATAATTAATCATACGATTATTGATCTAATTGAATCTATCCATGTAAACACAACATTGAGTATCTTGTTTGGAAATCAATACCAAATAGTAAAATATATCAAAACATTGGACCGCCGATGTTTAATTTTAAATATCAAATCAATTTAAGAGTATTTATCAATTATGCATTCCTCTAACTACAAACATAATTGAATATTATGACATTGAACCAGTTGAATCGGGTCTATATGCGAATGTACTAACATTGTGATGTATAAGTAATTTGAAGAGTATTGATCAATTGTATATTTCTCTAATACTAACGTAATTGAACGTGTTATCCCATCAATTGTACAATCATTGATCTAGAATGAATCTACCCATGAAGGTGATGATATTATAGTATGTAAGTATTTTTAAAACTATTGAACAATTGTATGTTCCTTTAATTATTAGTGTAATCAAATAAATTGCAACGTTGATGGTACAATCATTGATTTAATTAGATAAATTGTATAATTAATTGTACAACCATTGATCCAATTAAATTTATCCACATAAATATAGCATTAAGTATAAATATTTGGAATTCATTATCATATAGCGAAACATATCAAAACTTTGGATCATTGATTTTTAATTTTAAAGTTTTGATTGATTTAAGAATATTGATCAATTATACATTCCTCTAACTACTAATGTTATTGAATGATTATGACATCAATTATACGATTATCGATTCAATTTAATGAATTATACATTGAACATTGATTGAACCAATAAAACTATTCAGTTAATCAAATAATCGTTTGATTCAATAGAATAGGTAAATGTACAAATGTAATTCATGATAAAATCAGATTGATTGAATCAAAATTTTTAATTTAAGTCAAAATTAACAGGTTTATGATATTAATATTTTAATCTTATGTAAATAATAATTCATCTGTAATTGGAAGGATTAATAAATTAAAATAATGTTTATAATTTAATTTGATAAGATATATACGTGGGGAAATTTTTTAAGTTATAATCACGAGGCACCCGTTGATATGACCATGCTTGATTAAAAAAAAGAAAAAAACGTTAACCTGTTGAAAGAGTAGCAAGTCATCCACATTTCTACTAAAACAAAAAACAAAAGAAACTTGGCTTCCACTAAGGTTATTATGTGTTGCTTTTCTAAAATTTAATACCAATCCGTAGATTGAGTTGGATCTCACCAAATTCCACAATCTTTAAATAAATGCTACCTATCGCAGTGACTTTTAATAGACAAAATTACAAGTAAATAATATTTTTATTTTTTTAAATAAAGGTTCCATTATAGAGAGGAATGGTTGCATGGTGACCTAAAATCCCCCTTCCCTTAAAAATAACCAAAAAAAACACAAAAGGGTTTTAAGCTCGCATTAAATATAAAGAACTTAAATCTAGTCGGTTGAGTGTGGATTTAGATAAATAGTGTGTTTATTTATGGTTAGTGTAAAAATAACAGTGGCGATGAGATTAGATGGTATAATAATACTGTAATGTGAGATAAAAAGTAAGCTAAACGCACCGTACTGCCCATCCAAAATCATACTGAGTCATAGCTTAATTAGCATGTGCATATTCGAGTACGTTTAAGCACGTTATTTTCCTATTTATGGGTTGATGAGGAGTTACGAATAATTCTAAATATTGTATAAAAAAAAGAATAGATATGATTAAAATATTTAATGCGATTGTTAAAAAAAACAAAACTTAAATCAAAACAATGAACCATGATCTTAAAAAAAATCTAAAGTAGATAGGAAGGTAAGCCTTCGCATACTATAATTAGAGCGAACAATATGACAGTCTGATTGAAGATTAGACCATACCAACAAAGCACTTTATCTTAAGAAATTGGTAAAAACGGAAAGAAAAACATAAACAATGTGAAAACAACCCCATTTTTTAGGCTTCAACCACCATTAGCTTTGCAAATTGGTGTATTGTTTTTGGGTGTCAATGTCTATGATCTTCCCAATGAACCTCGGCGCAACACTTTCAGCTCAAGCATAAACAAAGACAGGAAGTCACTGACTTCAAGCCTCCACAAGCTCAAGGAAAACAAGTCATCAAAGGCGCATGACATGAGCCATTAGAGGCTCGGCATTAGCCCTGCCGCATGGGGTTCATGACACTTAGATGCACCAAAAGCGCAAGAGCAAAAAGCCATTATTATGTTGAGTGGCGAATAGTGATAACATTGAGTGGCAAGAAGGTGAAGGCGAAGAGAAGATTAGAGGAGGTGACGTTGGCAAAAGAAAGGGACAATGATCACCATACATAAATTAAGATTCGGGGCAGTTACATAATTGAAACTTAAATTATGGTTCATACGTATATATAAAATTTTGATTTTGATGTACTGGTAAACATTTATAAAAAAATTGATACCTACATTTATTTATATTAGATTAATATTGTAACGCCCCAATTTTCGAGAATTCTGTGAATGTTGGCATAGGTTTAATTATGTTAGTGGGCCTCTAGAAGGCCTAAGCTTAAGATAGAACCCGGTAATTTTAGTTAATTTTTGTTCCATAAGAAAAAAAGGGGTGAAATTATGAAATAGAACCTATGTGAAAATGTTTGAAAATGTTTGAAAATGCTATAGGCTAAATTGAAGTGGTCAAATAAATAGGAGTGTAAAATAAGAGGATTTGCATGACAAACCTCCCATTTTATATGAAGTGCCAGCCATCATGTTGTTGTAGACAATATGAGCACTTGATATCCATAATTCATGGTACAAATTGATAATGGGTTAGGTAAATGTTCCATGATAATGGATTAGGTAAATGTTCCATGATAATGGATTAAGTAAATATTCCATGATAATGGGTTAGGTAAATGTTCCATGATAATGGTTTAGGTAAATATTCCATGATGGGCATTTCGTGTCTTTTGTATTAAAGAATTAAATAGATAAAATATGAAATTTTATTAAAAGAAAAAGGGGTGAAAAGAACAAAGTTTTGTCCATCTTTGTTCATCATAGCCTAAAGTTAGAGAAGAGAAAGGAGAGGAGAAAGCTCTTGAATGTTCGGTCACTTGAGGAAGAAAATTGAAGGTAAGTTCATGGTAGTTTGCTTTTATTTTGAAGTTCATGAGTTCTTCTTGATTCTACCTTAACTCTTGAAGCATATTTTGATTTTTGGTTGTGTTGTGAGAATTTGGTCATGAATTAAAATGAAGGAAATGGTTGTTGTTTCATGTTCTTTTGATGAAAAATGGAAGATAGGTGAAGTTGAGCCAAACAAATGAGCATGCATGTGCCTTAGATGCTAAGGGGAAAAATCGGCTAACATGTTGTGCTTTAAAATGATGAAATGGAGACTATACTTAAGTAAACTCATAGATATGTGATAATTGATTGGTGATATACATGTTTAAATAACATGCATGCAAGTTATGTGTGAAAGAGTGATTTGGTAATAAATCTACTTGGGACAGCAGCACTAACGTGACTTTGGAAAATCACCATAAATTGTGAGAGATGAGTTAGAAGGTGAATAAATTATGTAATTAAAGCTTAATGAGTCCAGTTTCAAATGAAATAAACGAGAACATATTTTGAATTCTTTACAATGAGAAATTTGATTCGTAATGAAGAGTGGTCAGATTAGTCAAACAGTGAAACATGGGAAACTTTGAGAAAAATCTGGTATTGATTGGCTAAACCAAAAATTCTGAAAATTTTATGGATAGAAGATATATGAGTCTATTTTCAGGGAAAATTAACGGCACTTGATTTGGAGTTTCGTAGCTCCGGTTATAAATGATTTAATGACTGTTGCTCAGGAAGACAGTTTGCAGTGAAATTATAATTATGTGGTAAACATTGACAAAAATTTGTTAATGAGCTGCTTATTGATTTATTATAAGCTTACTATGATCTGTAAGTGTGGTTGGCCGAATATTGTAAGGGGTTAATACGTAGTTTGTATTTGAATAGTTAGATTAACGTGTTGGTAATTCAATTGTAGGCGGTTCGTGTGTGGATTTCGTCAACATATCGTCGTAAACAGGTGTGTAACTAACACCCTCTTTCTTAGTCTGGATCGGCAAAAGTCGAAAAGCCAAAATGCCGAAAACCGGTATTTTGTAGATTTGCGAGTGTGTGAATGCTCGTGAGGTAAATCGATTAATGTTTTTGGTAAGCTGCAAAATTTGGACTGCAAAGTGCATGATTTCTGTGCCCTCGATATTTTTGGGCTTAATAGGCCAAAATTGGAATGATGGGCCAACGGGCCCAATTCGTAAGAACCCTCGATGCGTGATTCATTAGTACGTGAAAAGTAGGAATATGCATGAAAAACCCTAAAAGAGATAAATTACTGAAATACCTTTAAAAGTGGAAAATTTACAGTTTACCCCTAGTAGATAAATTACCGAAATACCCCTAGGGTTAAATTGACCTAAATGCATGTTTGACTGTTGTTATTTACTGCATGCCATGTTGTTATTATCTGATGCATGGGGTTGGAATATTGACGGAGGAAGTACTGAAAGTGGCTTGTCCACGTACTGGAGGCTTTGCCTCAATTCTTCGATAATCGAGCGACAAGGTCAAATCGTGGAGTGTTAAATTTGGGTGGGTTGAGCTATTCCCCATATGGAGTGTAGGGCTGGTACGGGTGGAGTGTAGTGGTTAGTGGGTTGAGTAGTCTCCCCAAATGGGCTTGCATATGTTATTGATGTTGCATGTATTTTAAAATGGGCCTATGGGCCATACTGTTATCTGAATAAAAGGCTAAGGCCCAGTTTATTGTAATCTGAAAAGGGCTCTGGACCAGTACCACTGTTACCTGAATGGGCTTAGGCCCAATAGGCTTGAGCTGACTTGGGCTTTGAATGAGTTTTCCTTACACACTGAGTTTCCCCAAACTCACCCATTTTATTTTCATCCACGCAGGTAATCCCCAACCATAGTGGGCTTGGAGCTGTGAGGGAATTTGGAGTGGCCACCCGTTCTGAAAGTTTGATTTTCTTCTGGTGAACTGGACATCCTTTTAATTACGTTTGAGGTTTTGGGCTTTTAAATATAATAAGGCCGCTTATTTATTTTTGATGGTTTTTATATGTTTTATTAAGATAGGTAATATTTATATTTAACTGTTGAAATTGGATAGCTTTAGGGCGCGTTTTTAAAAACAATAATTGATTTCAAAATAACACGAAAACAGGCAAAGCTTCCGCAATGAAGATAGTTTCCAAAATTACTCACTTTTTCTAAAAAGGAATCAAATCGGTTTCCTAAAAATATACATGACGTTAAGGTATGGCAATGCCGGTTTGCATGTCTAGGATTGGATCCGAAGGGAGTTTGGTACTTAGCAATCCGATGGACTCACCTCCTCTTTTCCGGTTTCCTACTTGGTGCACAGCTTCAATTCACTTTAACCTATAATGAAATCATCTTTTAAAACACTCAGTAAGTTTTCTTTCTGGATCGAAAATGTTTTGAATGCTTCGATGTGGCATGTCGGATCCGGCCATAACGTCTGGGCCTGGGTAAGGGGTGCTACAAATATAATTATGTGTGTATGTAATATATCAACATAAAATTGTGCTAATTCAATATAATTGTTAATGATAAATATTTAAAAAGAAGGAGTGCAAGAACAGAATTAAATAAGTCAAAATAAATTATAATTTTTAGAAATTAAAAATAAATTTATCATTACACTAATTTTTATTTTATAATTTATTAAGAGACTTACAAAGCTTTTTTATTATTTTAGGGTCAAGACCGCTCTGTACCTTAGATTCACCCCTGCTTTAAAATTTTCTCCAAAAAAAATTCTCTTACATGATGCGTCATAATTTAGTGTGAACAATTTTAATTAAAAAAAGTAAAAAAATGGTTGAATTCGATTTTTCATAAAATTTATGAAAACAAAACCGAATACAACACTATCTATGAAACCTTAGCTCCTTAGATCAATAGTAAGGACGAGGTATTAGGAAATTTTAAATTTGATTTTCAACCTATGCAAATATATGTTGAGTTTATTATATATAACTTAATCAGTTATAAATTTATATTGAAATTATTGCAAATTAAAAAAATTCAATATTATAAAAAATAATATATAATGTACCATGATATATCGTCACTAAAAAAATAAAAATATTTTGAAAGATTTATAAATAAATAATGATGGAATATAATTTTATAATTATTAAAATAAATATTAATATTAAGTTTAAAGTTTCATGTAGTATTTATTTATAATTAATTATATTTAAATAAAATTAATAATATTTATTTACAAGTATTTCATTATTTTTAGTTTATTTAATGATAAAATCTCTTTTAAAAATTAAATATTTCAACAACACCAAACACTATATTTTAAATAGATTTAGATTTTCGAGTTTTTTCCTTATACCTAACCAGTCCATACATATTAGTTATATATCTATGTAGATATGTATTAAAATATGTATAGATTATATAATAAGGAGCAACAAATAGAAGATGAAGCAAAAGGCAGCTAAAGTCTAAACACCCACAGAGTACACAGTGTTCACCTAAACCTAGACGATACATCTTCATCTGCATGCACTCATCTCTGTTGAGTCCTCTCTCTCTCTCCTCCCTTTACTTCAATTCCCAAAGCCCTACTACCCCTCCTTGCCTTTCTCCTTTACAACCCAACCCTTTGTCTTTTTTTCCCCCCCTCCTTCAATGGCGTATCCATCATCAAGTTTTTTTTTTAATTTTCTTTCATTCCCGAGACCCTACCATCAATTTATAACTGTTCAACCCACTTTTTTGCTGGGGCAATTTCGGCTTTTTAGAACAATAAAGGGACTGAAACTAATATTTAACCAAAGGCGACTACCCCTTCTTCATCAGCCGCTACCCGCCATGTTTTCAGAGATTTTCAGCGCAAAAAACAATACGCATGTCAATCTCAAATCTTTCACTCTCTTAATTTTTTTTTCTTTCTCTCTCATCATCTTTACTTGTTTGACTATTTTTTTTTCTCTTCTATTTAAACAAATAGTCCAAAAGCCATGCAATCCAATTCCCATGCCAATCGCTATACACCCTCCTTATTTTTTTCTTTTTAAACCAAACTCCCAAAACCCTACTCCAATAATCAATCAAAATCCAAATCAAACCCTCATTTTCTTTATCTGCAAATGGAAGGTGGCGGCGGCGGCGGCGGTGGTGGTGGAGGGAATTCACGGTGGAACCCGACGAAGGAGCAAATAAGCATGCTTGAAAGCTTGTACAAGCAAGGGATAAGAACCCCAAGTGCTGATCAGATACAGCAAATAACCAGTAGGCTCAAAGCTTATGGCACCATTGAAGGCAAAAACGTGTTCTATTGGTTCCAAAATCATAAAGCTCGTCAAAGGCAGAAACAAAAGCAAGAGAATTTGGCTTATATCAACCGTTACATTCATCATCATCATCGAGCTCAACCTGTTTTTCATCCTCCTCCTTGCACCAATGGTTATTTTCTCGAAAACCCAAATTTTTTATTACTTTTTTTCTTGTTTATTATCATTGTTTATATATATATGGAGTTTCGTTATAAGGTGTCTTTACATGCAGATAGGCTCGATATGTGTGTCAAAAGGGTTTCATGATCTGTTAAAGAAAACTACATTGTTTGTAGTAAAGTAACCATTTTTTGGATCAAATTCCATATTTTACTTGGATTTGATTCCATCTTTTGCAGACAGACAGAACATGTTATATTTCCATTTGTTGTATCATATGAAACATCTTTTCTTGTTTTTAGCAGTTGTTTGTGCTCGTCAATAAGTGTGCCAAAAGGGTTTCAAAATCTGTTCAAAAAAACCATATTTTGGATCAAATTACACGTTTTACTTGGATTTGATTTTATTGTTTCTTTGTATATAGGTTACAATCGATATAATCAAGACCCTAGTACCCTACAGACAAACAAAAACATGTTATATTTCCATTTGTTGTGTTATATGAAACCATCTCTTTTTGTTTTCTGCAGTTGTATGTGCTGGTCGATATGTGTGTCAAAAGGGTTTAAAAATCTGTTAAAAAAACTACATTGTTTAAAGAAAGTTAATCATTTTTTTTGGATCAAATCCATGCTTAATCATTTTTTCTGGATCAAATCCATGCTTTTTTTTTTTAATATTTTCTTTGTATTGGATACAATATATATAATCAATACCCTACAGACAGTCAGAAAGACAAAACATGTTATATTTCCATTTTGTTGTATTATATAAAACATCTGTGCTTGTTTTCTGCAGTATCTGTTAAAAAACTACATTTTTTTGTTGGAATTCCATGTTTTCCTATAGTTTCTTTGTATATATATTTGATGCTGCTGACTGTTCCTTTCAAACTGATTTATAGTTTACAATCTATATAATCAATACTCTAAAGATAAAACATGTTATATTTCCATTTGTTGTGTTATTATAGAACATCTGTTCTTGTTTTTCTGCAGTTGTTTGTGCTGGTCCATATTTTGTACCACAAGCTGATCATCACCATCATCTAGGCTTTTACCCTCAGTGTCCCAAGGTTCTTCTCCCTAGTGGATCAATTAAAAGAAGAGGCAGGCCTATTGGTAAAACTGGAAAGTCTCTATTTTACAACGGAAATGCTTATGATCATACCATGGTTCCATCACCTGATACTGAAAACTTATACACTGGAGCATTCAACAATGGCGGCGGTTCCACTAATCATCACGAGACATTGCCATTGTTTCCATTGCACCCGACTGGTGTTTCCGAAGAGACGTTAATGGCTTCATCATCACCAACTGGTTCAACTTCATGTGAGACGACGATATCTGCTGGTGGTGTTGATAACCATGAAAGTAATAATGAAGGTTCTGGGGAACATCGTTTCATTGATTTCTTCTGAAAGTGATTGGGGGGTGGGGGAGGAAATGGAAATAAAAATCAAGGGTTTTGATTCAAAGAACATTGATTTATGGAATTAATGGCCATTTGAGTATTTGAAATGTTTTTTTTTTTTTAATTTTTATTATTATTTTGTGTTGAGCGAAAGGTTCTTTCTACAAGGTGGTAATGGTATATCGGTTTCTAATATTATGTCATTGACTTTTTGTTTTTACTTTTGTCTCTCATTGTTCATTAAGATTCTAGATATAACTATTAACCATTTAAAGTATTACACATGTCTATATACTAATTTCCTTTCTTTTTGAATTTTATTATTTAATTTTTAAATTTAAAAATTAAAGTTTAATGTTTATTATCATAATTTTTTAAAAATTTTACTTGCTTATTTGGTGAATAATATTAATCATATCAGTATTCTTTTATTTTAGAAATACTACTTCGTCTAATTTAATGAATTTTTTTTATGATAGATATTAGTAGGATTTTTATTATCTATATATTATAAAAAATAAGCTCTTAAGAGTGTTTTTCTTTCTAATTTGTGAATCATAATAGGAGAGTAAAGTTTTGATAGCGATTAGTGTGACTCGAATTTAGGTCACACTTGAAACAGTGAACACTCTAATTATTAAGTCAACACACGGGCTTCTTTAGAGTATTTTGCAGCTAAAATATAGAAATTAAGTAGATTGAGTCTTAGCTTAATTGGTATGAAGACTGTTGCTAATGCAGGAAAATATGGGTTCAAGTGCACTGAAGCGCATTATCTTTCTATTTATGGGTCGAGAGGGTCTATAGATAATTTAAGTACATGTATTATTAAATCTACAACTTACGCACATTACAAGGATTAATATTAATAGGTTTGTCTAAAACATGATTTGAAATCGGGATCAAATATTCAATGTTTGAATTCGGTCCAGACCGTCTTGTTTTCTTAAGTTTGTAATGAATTATATCAAGTAAATTATAACACATGAAAGATAAATTTATAGAAAAATATAATACAACAATATTAATAAGTAAAAAAAATGTTAAGTTGATTATATATAAAATTATAATAAATTAAAAGAGCTTTTAATTAGCCATTTGTAAATATGAGTGGGCTTGACCAAAATTTTAAACCCACATTTCGAGTTAAATTGAGTTTAAATAAGTATAAAATAAGTTAATATATATTATGCTTAAATTCGACTCAACCCATAAACAGTTTTAGCATAAACGAAGTAAACAAAATATGTAAACCAACGGAACATAAAATTACACATGCTCTTTAGATTATATTATCTATACAATTATTTATTGTCTCAATTCAATTAAAAATAATTAAACTTTTATTATTTTTATAAGATAACAAATATTAATTTAACGACATTATTGTCTTTTATACTATTATGTAATATTTTTATGATAAAAATTTAAACCTAAGATTTTATAGCTTTAATTTAACCATTTCAATAAAAAACTCATCTAAATTTTTTATATATTTTTAAAATGTATTATTTACATAAAATTTTCACATATATAATGATTGTATTATAATACAATACTATATATTAACATAATTATAATTGTTAATTAATAATAAAATACATTATTTAAATTTAATTACAAATATATATATATAAACATTCTTTTAAAATATTTTTGTTAGTAAAACTAGAGGTGCTCATGGGCAGGGTCTAAACATGATATTAATATATTTTATGCTTGTTCAAGCTCAATCTGACTCGAAATCTGGACTTCAAATTTTGCCTAAACCCGTTCATATTTGCAAAAAACTAACCAATGTCCATTTTAGGCCCCCGATATTATTTTTTAAAAAGTATTTGTATTATATTATTTTAATATTTAATAATTTTATACTTTTTATTTATTGAAAATTTTCATATTGCCATTTTAATATTATTTTAATGTTTACATTAGAGTAGTATTATATATTTAGTATCTTTTTATTTTTTAATGTGTTCTAAATTACATAATATATAAAATAATATAATATAAAATACTATAAACTTAAAACGAGTCAGGCCGGGTCGGGTTCAGCTCGAGCCTTGAATGTTCAGGCCTGAGCCCAACCCATATTTTAATTTGGCCTATTTATTTATTTATTTTGCCTAAACTCATTTTTTAAGTATAATATTTTTGTCTAAACCCTTTTAAATTTCGAGATGGTCTTCGAGTTTGGGTGGGTAGCCCGGCCATAAACAGGTGTAAGTAAAACTAATTACAAGACTGATTTGGGTCTACTTATCTTAAACTTTTCTAATTTTTTTTTCCTTTCTAAAATTTTATTTTCATTTTCCCATTTTTTATTGACAAATTAACTTTTCCATTTTTAATTTGCAGTTTTTTTTTTAAGTATAATTTTTCTAAGATTGATGGGAAACCGGTTTTATCAGCGCGGTTAAAGGAGCATATAACCGAAAGACCCGGTAAAAAGATTTTTCATTCAAGTTTTTAAATTTCAAAAAAAGGGTTTCATTTCTTCACTTTCCGTTCTTTTTTTTATTTTCTCTTTTGGAGATCATCTATCTCTGGTTTTCCTTTTTTTTTGATTCCTTTGGCTCTTGCGCAGGTGATTTCTCTTTCGCTATTGTTTGGATCCTGAGAAAATATAGGAAAAGAAAAGGAAACAAACTATGAAAAATTTAAGATTCTCGTTTTGTTATGTAAAGTATAAACTATTTATTTTTTCAGTCTGATTTTGCTTAGCATTGCGATAATTTTATAGGAAATGTACGTATCCGCTCTCATTTTAACTGATCGTTTGGTTCCTGAGAATATATTGGAAAAAAGAAGACTATAGATGAAAAATTCAGATTCTTGTTTTATTTGATAACGTCATAAATTGATGATTTTCGATCTGATTTTGCTTAGCATTCCGATAAGTTTGTAGGAAATGTAAGTCTCCGTTCTCAGTTTAATTGATCGTTTATCTACTGTTTGGTTCCTGAGAGTATACTGGGAAAAAGAAGACTATATATGAAAATTTCAGATTCTTGTTTTATTATATAACATCATACATTGATTCTTTTCGATCTGCTTTTGTTTGGCATTGTGATAATTTTGTTGGAATTTGTATGTATCCGCTCAGTTTAACTGATAATTTAGCTACTGTTTGGTTCCTGAGAATATATAGATAAAAAAGGACAATAGATGGAAATTTCAGATTCATATTTTATTATATAACATCATAGTTCGATGATCTTCGTATCTGATTTTGCTTAGCATTGTGATACTTTTGTTAGAATTGTATGTATTGTCTCTCAGTTTAATTGATCGTTTACCTATTGTTTGGTTTCTGAGAATATATATGAAACAAGAAGACAATAGATTAAATACAGTATGAATTGATGATTTTCGATCTGATTTTGCTTAGCATTGTGATAATCTTGTAGGAATTGTATGTATTCACTCTCAGTTTAATCTATCCTTTATCTACTGTTTGGTGCCTGAGAATATATAAGAAACAAAAATGACAATGGATGAAAACTTTATATTCCATTTTTATTATATAACGTCATAAATTGATTGTTTTCAATATGGTTTTGCTAAGCATTGTGATAATTTTGTAGGGGATTGTATGTATCCGTTATCTGTTTAATTGATTTAATGGTTGTTGTTTGGAATCTTTAGCTTCTAATCTTTAATGCTCGATGAATTAGCTTTCAACCAAAAAGATTAATGAAAATAAGAATGTATGATTATATGAAGGATTCTTGTTGTCTAATTTAATCACAGTAGTTTTTGAACAATTTGTTTGCAATTGATTAATTATTTGTGAATTTGGAATTTTATCACAAATTTTATTTTGCATATATCTTTCCAGTATCTTTCTCATAAATGATTCAAAATTTATAGTGTTGAATCCATGATTCTCGTTTTGCTGTGATGTTGATCTAATTCTTATGTTTCGTTTTAGCTAGCAAAACAAGATGGCAGATGGCGAGGATATTCAACCACTCGTATGCGATAATGGAACTGGAATGGTTAAGGTATAAATTTAGGATACTATCTTATGATCTTGTGTTCTACGCTGTTGGTTTTAGATTTATATATGATCTTTTTCAACGATGCATTTTGCTCTTTTTAGGCTGGATTTGCCGGTGATGATGCTCCAAGAGCTGTGTTCCCTAGCATTGTAGGTCGTCCGCGTCATACAGGTGTGATGGTTGGCATGGGTCAAAAAGATGCATATGTTGGGGATGAAGCTCAGTCCAAGCGTGGTATTCTGACTCTAAAATATCCTATTGAACACGGTATTGTCAACAATTGGGATGATATGGAAAAGATCTGGCATCATACCTTTTACAATGAACTTCGTGTGGCTCCAGAAGAACACCCGGTTCTTCTCACTGAGGCACCACTGAACCCGAAAGCCAATCGTGAGAAAATGACCCAAATCATGTTCGAGACCTTCAATGCTCCTGCCATGTATGTTGCTATCCAGGCTGTTCTCTCCCTCTATGCTAGTGGCCGTACAACTGGTAAGCAATTGACTAGTCTCAATCTCATAGATAAAACTTGAACTAAACAATCTCAAAGTCAAAATTGGCATTTCGGTTCAAGACATTGCGGATTACATTGGAAATACATAAAGTGAGCTCGAAGTTGGTTGCCATTTCTACCACTGTCATGTTTTCATGATTCAACACATATACTAACTGTTCTCCTTATGTAGGTATTGTTCTGGACTCTGGAGATGGTGTGAGTCATACTGTCCCCATTTATGAAGGATATGCCCTCCCACATGCCATCCTCCGTCTCGACCTTGCAGGTCGTGACCTTACTGATGCCCTTATGAAAATCCTGACTGAGCGTGGCTATTCGTTTACCACTACAGCTGAGCGTGAAATTGTGAGAGATGTGAAAGAGAAACTGTCATATATCGCACTCGACTTCGAGCAAGAGCTTGAAACTGCCAAAACTAGTTCTTCCATCGAGAAGAGCTATGAGTTGCCTGATGGCCAGGTGATCACCATTGGGTCTGAGCGTTTCCGATGCCCAGAGGTCCTTTTCCAGCCTTCCATGATCGGAATGGAAGCTGCTGGCATCCACGAAACCACATACAATTCTATCATGAAGTGCGATGTCGATATCAGGAAGGATTTGTACGGAAACATTGTCCTCAGTGGTGGAACTACCATGTTCCCCGGTATTGCAGATAGAATGAGCAAGGAAATCACTGCATTGGCCCCGAGCAGCATGAAAATTAAGGTGGTGGCTCCACCTGAAAGGAAATACAGTGTCTGGATTGGAGGCTCTATCTTAGCATCCCTCAGTACTTTCCAGCAGGTATTTTATCTACTTTTTTCACAATTCCATTCTCATCACAGACTCCATGCATTTACCATTCATATTAAAAGTGCTTTATGTTTTAGGAAGCTATGTTACTTAGACTCAGATTTAAATATCGAATATGTTTAATCTTTATTTTTTTTTAAAAGATTTTTGTGTATTTGGGGTTCTTTATGGGATCATATTCTATATTCATGTCTAGATAAGTGTCGGATATGGGTGCTTCAACTAAAATGGAGAGTTAAAGCAACATAGTGCTGGCTATGTTGCTCTTATTCTTTATTTTAATTAAATTACTTGTGGTAGACTCTTATCTAGACAATGGTATGGAGATATATTACAGCTAAAGATGATCCAAATACATGAAAAAAATTGAACATACTAATACCCACATTGGAACCGAATACTATTAGTATATTTTCCGCTTGTTCTCTCTAGTAAGCTTCATGCATAGACCTGTCAATCTGGTCTTGATCTGAACCAGAAACAACCCGTATCCTAAATGATCTAGATTTGAAGTGATCAAAACTCATAATAACCCTACTTGGAAAGTCAAATTTCAAACCCAAAATAATCCGAAAATGTTAAAACTCAAATTGACTCGTTCCAAAATGACCCGACTCAAAACCAACCTGAGAGTATTCATGCATATACTAAAGGCATTTTATTCATTTGGGATTGTAACGCAGATGTGGATTGCTAAGGCAGAGTATGATGAATCTGGCCCATCTATTGTGCACAGGAAGTGCTTCTAGTTCTTCACAACGCATGAGGTCCTACAAGTAATGTCGTTTAATTTAATTTAATTTAATTTATTTATTTAAAAAAAAACAAATTCAGCTCTCAAGGTTTTTTTTTTTATCTATGCTGTTTCACTTTTTTTTAATATTTATTCTCGAAAAAAAATAAACTATAAAGCTTTGCTCTATAAAAAAAGAAAAATATATAAAAAATTGCTAATATAATAATTCGTATTAATGCAAATCTTTCATCGTTGTTATCAGGCAAAGCTTAAGAAAGAATGGAGATGATGATAAGAGCTTCAACATTCATTCGTTTTTATTTTTATTTCTTCCAATTTAGCAGATGTTTTAACGATTTTCATTCAATGAAACGGCAACGGATTTGTGATTTATTATTTCTCTAGCTTTTCTCCGTTTTGTTATGTACTCCTCAGGGACATTTTGAACTCTCCTATCAATGTTATTCTTTTGTTTTCTTTTTAAAGAATTTATTTATATATAAGAGGGGTTGTTCATGTTTTTAACACACGATTAGTATTAATTGAAAATTTGAATGTAAATTATTTTTCACTTCACTTAGGGTTGAGTTTGAAACATTAAAAACTTTTTGAATTAAATTTTAGCTACTAAACGAGTAGAATTTGAATATTTAAGTTTTTCAAATGCCTAATTGAGTATTTTTATTAATGAAAATTTTCACTTTAAATGAATTAAATTTATTTTTAAAATTTTAATAATTTTATTCAATTAATCAAAATAATAATTTAGTTAATTTAATTGTCGATTTGATTTTAAAAATATTATTTTTAATTAAATTTAAATTAAAATAATCAAATTTGATGCTTCAGTTGGATCTTTGCTTTATAATTATTTGAATATAAAAATTTAATTGATTGTATTAAAGAAAATTTTTGTATTAAAAATAAATCTAATGAAATGAGTTTGAACTATTTAAATTTAAATCATAAGTCTTATAATATGTGACCTCTTTTCCAAATTGGTTAAGTATAGATATATGTCAATTTTCTCTCAATAATTAAACACAAATTCTTTTCTCTCTCTCCAATCAAGTTAAACGAAAAAGTCAAGCCCCCCAACCCATAAGGAAAAAATGGAGAATCTTTTAACTCCGCCTAGAAAATTAAGAAAACCAAATAGAAAATCTCACTTTGTTCATCCCAGCCACGAAAACATAGTCAAATCAAAAGACTCCATTGAGTGAGAAGGAAAAAAAAAAAAAAAGGTAAAAAATTCTCCAATCTAAATGGAGCTTCACAACCCAGCTCACCGAGACTCAATTCCGGGGCCTTGTTTCAGGCCACGAGTTGACCGTCCGGCGAATACCCAGTTCCCGGAATCAGCTGAGGAAACCGGAGGCTTTAACGCCGGTGAAAAAGACAAAGTGTTTATAGCGGTGGGAAAATCGGTTGAGAGAGCGGTTAATTTATTACAATGGACGTTGAAGCGATTTGGCGGTAAACATATTTGTTTGCTTCATGTTCATCAGCCTTCTCCATTAATCCCCACTTTATGTAAAGACCTTCTCCCTTTCACAGTTTCCCTTTTTGTTGTTGTGTTTTTTTTTTATGGTAGAATTTTGATTTATACTATGAATTTGTTGGCCATTGTTAGCTAATATGTGTTCTTGCTTGTTTCTGTGTGTGTGTGGGTGATGTAATTGTGAAATGTTTTTAGGCAATTAAGAAATTTAGGTAAAATTGTGTAAAATGTACTTGATTTGAGGTGAATTTAGTAAATTGGTGTCATAAAGCAACATTTGGTACGTGAATTTGACAATTTTTTTTTTAATTTGGTCCCTGAAGTTCTAGTACATATTAGTTCTAGAGTTTGGTAACTTTTCCCAATTTGTTCATAGAACTTGGGTTCAGTTAAGGAATAATTAAGAAATTTGATCATAAAATCAAAAATTATTAAAATACTAAAAACTTGAAATTGGATTTAAGTTTAGGGACCAAATTAGGGAAAACTGTCGAGTTTCGAGCCTAAAGTGGATAGAAAAATTCAATGACTGAAGTCAGAAAAGTTGCGAAGTTAAGGGACTGAATGTTATTTTATCCCTTTAGTAAACTTATTGTTTTTGTCCAAACCAGAGACTAACGTCAATTAAAAACTTGAACACAACACCTATGGTTTGGGAGAAGTCTGTGAATTGTTGTCCGTCTCTTCAAACGCTCAGGCCCTTTGCAGAGTTGGGCCATAAACTCTCAACAAAGACAACACCGACCCATTGAGGGGTCTGTCTGCTCTTGATGACCGACACTTCACTGGACTTCCCTGATGGAGGTATTTGTCGTGGTTTAATAATATGTAATTGATGTTTATAATTTGGCAGTGGGGAAACTTCCAGCAAGTCAAGCCAATAGTCGAGTCCTTTCTGCATATAGAAAGGACGAGAAGGAACAATTGAAGAAACTTTTGGAAAATTACTCAAAATTTCCCCGGAAATTTAAGGTCCGGGTCAGCATGTTTTCTTTTTTGTTCTTGGACTCGAGCTTTTAGCATTCTTAGAGGGTCATATCCCCATTATACGATTTAATGGCATTTTCATCTTCAAAGCACTCGTTTTTGCAGGTTCATATAAGCATTGTCACCATTGAGGCTAACCAAGTTCATAAAGGAATTGTCCAACTAGTCAAGAGACACGGGATTAGGAACCTTGTTATGGGAGCCATACCTGAAAAGTAAGTACTCCTTTTGAAAAATCGAAGGCCCGAGACTCGTGCTTTTTTGTCATTTCATATTTTATCAAATGTTAGCATCTGTGTTACTTGGACTTACGTGGGGCACAAACATATTCATTTTGTGTGTGTGTGTGGTGCAGTTGCATGAGTATGAAAAAGAGCTCCAGCAAATCTAGTTATGCTGCAAAGTATGTTCCCTGCTTTTGCGATATATGGTTTGTCGATAAAGGGAAACTTGTTTGGACGAGGGAAGCCTCTGAAGAACCGTGTTTGTCTACACCAGCCAGTCAAGCGGCTGTTACTGCAAAATCTTCGAGGTCTAACTCACTGCCCCATCGTAACAGTGATTCATTAGTCCACCCTGACAATCTTCGTTCTAACTCTTGTTTGACCATAACGTTTGCTGCAAGTAGTACCCAATTGACCGAGAGTATAGTGGCACAAACGGACGTGTCTCTTTCACCGAGGTTATCTAGCTTCAGCAATTTGTCTAGCCCAAGATTTACTAATGGCTCCAAATGTGCTTCTTCTGAAATGAGATTGTCTTTAGATTCTTATTCAAAGGATGAGGATGAAAATCTGTACCGTCAGCTTGGAGAAGCGAGTATGGAAGCTAAGGCATCAAAGAATGAAGCATTAGCGGAGTCGTTAAAACGCCAAAAACTGGAGTTGGAAGCTATGGAAGCTATCAACAAGGTAGATATCCGAACTTCGTCATAGGGACTACGGTTTTTGTATCTTGCTGTTTATCATTACAATTGATTCAATGAATTTATGCATCGTTTTGAGTTCATATTGCTTGATACGTTGCAGTTTCATATTGTTGATATGACGGTAATATGAGCTGGTTATTTTTTCAGATCAAAGATCTCGAATCTGCCCGTGTTCATGAAGTCAAGCTTAGAGAGAAAGCCGAGGAAGCCCTTAGAGCTACCGTGCAAGAACGAGAAAAGCTCATAAAAGAGAAAGAAGAAGCAATGGAAGAGCTACAGAGGACCACAAGAAACGTCACCCTACTAAACGGTTGTGTACAAGAAGCGAATTGTAAACATGATGAAGTTGCTGGCAAATTGAAACTAATCCAAGCATCTATCATGACTTTGCGAGAGGAAAAGCAGAGAATCAGACGACAAAAACTAGAAGCCGTTCGTTGGTTAGAACGTTGGAGAAGTCGCGGGCAAGCTGGAGCCACTACTTGTAATGGTTTCATCGGGATAGTCGAAGATTTGCCCGAGTTAGCTGAATTTTCATTGGCAGATGTCCAAACCGCAACGTGCAATTTCTCTGAAAGCTTCAAAATTGGAAAGGGAGGACACGGTTGTGTTTACAAGGGGGAAATGCTGGGTCGAACTGTGGCTATAAAGAAGTTGTATCCGCACAACATGCAAGGGCAATCTGAGTTTCAACAGGAGGTTTCATTGTTTTCCTTCTCTATCAGAACCCGAATTTATTGAAATTTGTCCTCCTTTGAGAATACCCTTTATTAGTTTTACTGCTCGAAAAAAACTGAAATTTTTTTTTTGTTTTCTTGTTTACATTTGTGGTGCAGGCTCAAGTTCTCAGCAAATTACAACATCCTCATTTGGTAACTTTGCTCGGTGTATGCCCCGAAGCCTGGTCCCTGGTTTATGAGTATGTGCCCAATGGAAGTCTCCAAGACCGGCTTTTCCGGAAAACAAGTGTTTCTCCCTTGACTTGGAAGATTCGAGCACGGATAGTAGCCGAAATCTCCAGTGCTCTTTGCTTTCTGCACTCTGCCAAACCGGAAAAGATAGTCCATGGTGATTTGAAACCCGAAAACATTCTTCTTGATTCAGAACTAAGTTGCAAGATTTGCGATTTTGGTATCTCGAGGTTGGTCACGGAGGATAATCTATATTGCCCGAGTTTCCGTTGTAGTACAGAGCCAAAGGGTGCTTTCCCATATTCGGATCCAGAATTTCAGAGGATAGGTGTCCCGACTCCTAAGTCCGACATTTATGCCTTTGGGTTGATCATTCTACAGATGCTCACTAGAAGGCCACCAGTTGGGTTAGCCGGTGAGGTTCGAAAAGCCATATCGAGCGGTAAATTAGCTTTGATACTTGATAAATCAGCTGGAGAATGGCCTATGTTCGTGGCAAGACGTTTGGTTGATCTGGGGCTACAATGCTGTGAATCGTACGGTAGGGATCGGCCTGATCTAAAACCATCTGTGGTGAGGGAACTAGGGCAGTTGCATGTCACAGAGGAACGACCAGTGCCGTCTTTCTTTTTATGCCCCATTCTTCAGGTAAGTGTCTTATTAAGTTCATATATGTCACTTAAATGAAGTGATTTCCCGATCCATTAATCCATGTTGATTGAACCGCATTTGGCCGTTATGATATAATGTCTAGGCTGCTTTTGTGGTTCTGGACTATTTGATCCGGCGTGTTCAACCAATGTCTAATACATGCTTTTTTTTTTTTTTTTAATAAAGGAAATAATGCACGACCCTCAAGTGGCGGCCGATGGATTCACATACGAAGGAGAAGCCTTGCGTGGCTGGTTGGAAAATGGCCGTGAAACTTCACCGATGACTAATTTGAAGTTGAGTCATTTGCATCTTACTCCGAACCACGCCATACGTCAAGCCATTCAAAACTGGCTTTGCAAAGCTTGAATTCTCTCTATTCGATAACGTACGTATATATATATATATAGTGATTAGATAATTGCAAGATATCAAGATAGTAATAAAATGATTCATAAGTGAAATACTTGCGTGTTATTCACGCACTGGTATGATATCGGGATTTGTCTTTTCCGATTTCTCTATCAATTCCTTAACGGTCAAGTTAGGTTTAATGTATCATAGTTATGGACCCTAAGTAACCCAACCAAAAACGGAGGGCATTGATCAAATTAGAACTTGGAGCATTTTATACCATGTTACATTTCCAATACGTGTGTACTCATGCACTAGTGCGAAAATATAGTTCGAAGTAACACAAGTGAATTTTAATAGAATTTAAAACCAAATAAATATATCTAAATTGACTCATTAACATCCCTGCTCCAAGTAACTATCAAAAATATGATATATTAATTTAGGGATATAAATGAGACATTGGTGTATGCAAGTTACTTGAATTTGACTTAAAAAAATTCGAACTTGATTCAGTATTTATCGAGCTAAGCTTGTGTTGCTCGAGCCATCAGTTGAGTCGATTTCAAGCTTAGTAATACTTGACTCGAATGGCTCGTAAGCCTTATCAATCTTTTCATATTTTTTATATTATTAAATTATATTATTTCTTTAATATATATTATTAACACTAAGCTTAATTATCGAGTTGAGCTCAATCATAAGTACAAAAATTGATAAACAAGCTTAAACAAATTAGAATTGATGTAGCTCAATTATATTTTGAACCGAGCCCAAATTTTAAAAAAAAATACTTAATCAAACTCAGTTTGGCTCAATTACACCCTCGTATAATTCCAAAACAAATTACAGCACTAGGCATAACCTATTTATACCTGCTTATAAAACTCATTTCACTTTTCAAAAAATAAAACTAATATTTATTTAAAATTAATTATAGAAATATATAAATATTAATATAAAATTATTTTTATAACTTTATGATGTATAAACAGCAAAACGAGCCGGGCCAAGCCAGATCAGGTTGAAAAATACAAGCCCAACACCTTTAGGTAAAACGGCGCCGTATGGTTTGAAGATATTAGATTCCTAGGGTTTTTTTCATTACTTGAAACGAATGGAAAGTTAAAAGCCCCTTCACGTAAACCCTTATAGTCACCTCGTAAAAGAAAGAAAATATCAAAATCCTAAAAAGAAATTCAATTGTAAAAAAAAAAGAGAGGTAGGATCTATTATGGACAAGAACATGTTAGCAGCACTCGAGGGTCTCCCTGAAGAAGATAAGGCCCGAATGTCCGCCATGATCGACCACCTTCAGCTTCGTGACAGGTGACTCACTCTCTTTATTGTCCTTTTTTTTTTCTTTATTTTGTTAAGGAAGACAGTTTTATGATGATTATTTAGGGTTTATAATCCTTATAGCTTCTTCAGATTGAGAACGATGCAGATTCCCGATTTCAAAATCTGGGTATTTTGATCTAATAAGAAGCTTAAAGATTCGTTCTCCTTTAAAACCACTGCAGCATTTTTTGGTGTTGCTTCTGGACGTTTTGGGAACTACATTTATGTATTTTTAAGCCATTTTTTATGATGCTTTTAGCTAGTATTTTGCCTACATTTCATTGGATTCGATTTCATATAGACCTGTTAGGGTTGGATTGATTTTGGGTCGGGTCAATCTGGTTAATTCGGATTTTGAAGTTGGGTTTGGATTGGGTTTTACGGGCTGGGTTATTACGGGTTCGATTCATTTCAGCGTTGAGTTATTTCGGATTCACTCTCTTTAATGTCAATTTTTTCTTAATTTGTTAAGGAATACAGTTTTAGGATGATTATTTAGGGATAGCTTCTTCAGATTGTGAACGATGCAGATTTCCAATTTCAAAATCTGGGTATTTTGATCTAATGAGAAGCTAAAAGATCTGTTCTCCTTTAAAACCAGTGCAACATTTTTTGATGTTGCCTCTGGACGTTTTGGGAACTACATTTATGTATTTTTAAAGCCATATTTTATAATGCTTTTAGCTAGTATTTTGCCCACATTTCATTGTATTTGCTTTCGGATAGACCTGTTAGGGTTGGATAGATTTTGGGTCGGGTCAATCTGGTCAATTCAGATTGTGAAATTGGATTTTGATTGGTTCAGGATCGGGTTACTTGGATTTGAAGCTTGGTTTTTACGTGCTGGGTATTCACGGTTCAAATTATTTGAGTTATTTTAGATTACTTGTTTAGGTCTTTTTATGTCTTGGTTGTTTTGGGTTTCAGTCAGTCATGGTTCTGAGTCAATTTGAGTTTAGGTTTCAAAGGATGGAGTTGTAGACGATTCCTGATCATGACGGCTTGGATTAGGATTGGGTTTTGGGTTTTGGGTTTTGGGTCAAAATTGATAGGTTTACTTGTGTTCAAATATGGTATTTAAGAAAATTCTTGGAGTTTGAATAACGTTGATCATAGCGACCACCGTTATCTATCTCTGGATGCTTAAGTCGATACTAGCTTTTCCCTTTCATAAAGATAAACTTGTTCCAATTTTATTCCATTTCCTTTTTTAGATCTTGTTTCTATAGCTTATGGTTATGCCATTGTTATATTTATAGACTTATCTCAATATTGTTAACGTGGAGACAGACATATCTTTTTTATGGCGTTGGGGAAGAACTAGGGTTCGAAGGGATTTTGATACAATCTACATAATTTCCATGGTACTTGAAACCCTTTTTGTTTAGATTGGGAACCATTGATGGTTATGCCATTGTTATATTTACAGATTCATCAGCATTGTTAACACGGAGATGGACGGATATCTTTTATACTATAGAAGAGATAGAAACTGGGCCAGGGTTGGGACAGAATAGGGTTTGAAGGAGTTTCGAACTTCCAATACACTCTCCATATCTGTTAATCGGTGCTTTTTGATTTTACAGTTTGAGAATGTACAATTCACTCGTCGAGAGATGCTTCACCGACTGCATCGACAACTTCACTCGCAAGACGTTGCAGAAGCAAGAGGAAACCTGTGTGACACGATGCGCTGAGAAGTTCTTGAAGCACTCGATGCGCGTAGGCATGAGGTTCGCGGAGCTTAATTCGCAAGCACCAACGCAAGATTGAAGGGTAATAATAAGAACTGCGAGAAGGGGCTCGGAATTTCTTATTTCGTAACAATTTTCTTTTTGGATTAATCGAGTTCTTCGCAAATCTTGTTTCTTGGAAGAATTTGTTGATTTTCACTATTGAATCAATTGCTTGTTATGGTAAGAGTGAAGATTGTTCAATTCACCTTGATTGATTAATGAGCTAAGAAGTGGAAAAAAAAACACTTTGTTTCCTATTCTAAGTCCATTTCTAATTATTTAATAATATTTTAGTAACTTTTTTTATTTAGACACATAATTTTGATAATTTTTTTACCTTGAACTTTGAATCTTGTCGTCAAATAATTAAAAATGAACTATAGATGACGTGGTAAATAATGGGGTGAGAAAGATTTATAAAATTAATTTATTTTTGATGTTACATGGTTCACTCTTTATCGAATTTAAACCGAAATAAATATGAGAAGATTCACGTGTTTTACGAGATAATATTTGAACTTGTTTCATAATCTCACCCTTGTCAACAACCGAAGGTTTCACTGGTTATATTGATACGAAATTAAAATCAAAGTACTAGTTTAAATTAGGTCTAATTATGATTTTAGATCGGTTACCGATGAATTTAAATTCACTAAGCATTCACCATCGGCATTAAAGCCTCCTCCGACAGAAATCAAATCGCGATAAGGCTTTAAAAGACGACGCCAAGCCACCATGGATGCCCTATGGGATTCGACGGGATCTAGTGCGTTGACTCCAAAAAATCATCATTGCCCATCCAACCGACGATTAAATCATGCTAGAAACCAAGATTCTTACCTGCTCCCCTCGAGAACCCTAACTAAAAACAAAAAAGAAATTGTCCATTAACTCTAGCATAAGCGTGGAGTCCGCATCCCGATTCCCGAGTCACAGAATACTTTTATGAGTTGCAGAACCCTACTGACCATAATTCAATGGTCGTAAGTCGAAAGAAAAAATGAACGAGACTAGATTTTATTTATCCACAAGCAATTCACATATACATAACTATATATTTTTATATCATAATCATATTTAAAATATTTTTATATTTTATTAATTAATAATTTATGTTATATTACTCGTTAAATAGAAAGTCTAGTACAACCTTAGCCCCCCAAAAAGTAAAAATATTAATTCCAATAAAATTTAGCTTCTGACCAAAAAATCTAACTAGGCCACTTACATCACAATGTCAATTTAATAAAATCTAATAAAAATCATACAGTACGACAAGGTAGCCAAAGAAATCACGTGCCAAACGGCGCTAAATCTCATTGTATTTGCGGCCACTGAACTTTCCAATTTTAACCCTGACCCTTGATTCACTGAATAGTTACAAGCTGCATGACCTGCCACCATTACAAAATTTTGTCAGTCCAAATTATATTTATGTATTTCATTTTTTAAAATCATAATTGTTTTTTTTTTTCAAGAGATTCCGTGGTCTAATTTTGGTTTTAGTCCAATTATCATTTTGAAATTTGATGTTTAATCCTTGTTATTAATAAGTTTAATCAATAAGACCATTAGTTGTCTCCATTAAGGTATTGTTATAAAATTTAAATTGGTGGCCAAACCCATCATATTATTAATTCAACCATTATAAAATGAATTTTGTTTCAAAAAATTAAAAAATTTCAAAGCAAATTAAGAAAAAAAAAAGTGCAATCAAACAATAAAAACAACATAAACATTACTTTATAAATTGAGAAAACAAAATTGAATATTCTAACTAGCTTAAATTTGATTCAATTTTCTTTTATCATTTCAATTGATTTTCGTATCGGTTAAATCTTTCTCCGATCAATTGAATTGATTAAACTAGTGATTCTTGATTCAACTGATACAATTAGTCAATCCAGTTTAATTCTAATATCATGTGTTAAAGTGATTAAGTAAAATTTTCAATTAATCCATCCGCTTACACAATCAAGGTCGTAAGAAGCTTCAGCTTCAACTGATAATAAAATTATATGCTACTTAATTATGAAAAGTTACAAAATGGTCATCCAACTATTAGTAAATTTATTTATTGGTAACACAATTATGAAAAATTTACAAAATGATCAGTCAACTATTTAATTTTTTTTCTTTTTTAGTCATTAACTAGTTAACGTAAAAATAGGAACACCAAAAATTCTAGTTAGGTAACCACAAAAGATAAAATTAATAATTGAATGACTATTTTGTAACTTTTTATAATTAGATGACCAAAAGTTTTACTAATTAATTGAATGACCATTTTATAAATTTTCATAATTAAATAATAAAAATTAACTCAACACTACTAATATAATTTTCCTTAATAATTCTTTCAACTTAAACTTACTAATACCATTATAAAAACATAAAATCAAATTTATGCCAAATATTATCGATGTGAAGGGAAACTTACTTGGATCGGTAGAGGTGATGACACCCGTACGATTGAAATCGCAGTTGAAATCATGACGACCATTGGCTTGATAGTACACATTCATTGCGTACGATGCATGTGACCTCACATTATTGGGGTTAAAGCAGGCCCCACCCGATTGGATCGGCTTACAATCCACTCCGCTGCTGCAAACGTAATCTATGTTCGCTTGCAACGCCGCATCGCTGGCGTTTGATTTAGCCACGCACCACTTCCCCGAACCACTTGATGGCGCCTTTCCCGCCGACGGAGCCGTGGCCGCCGATGGAGCTGTGGCCGTCGTTGGAGCTGATGTCGGACCCATCCCCTACATCACAAAAAATTCAAATTACTCTAATCAGCTCGTCTCATTATATAATTAAATTTTAATCCTCATTTTTATTCTTTAATCTAATATAATTATTTATTTATCGTAAAAGAATAAAATAAAATTCAACTAAATAAATAAAAAGGTAAAATAAAATCCAACTAAATAGATAAAAAAATAAAATCCAACTAGGTGCCTTGATGAGGCTAAATTGTGCATATATATATATATATATATATTTAATTGGTTATATAAATTTTTTTCAATATTTAAAAATATAAGTCAATTTTAAAAAGATAATGTGAAAATACGTTCAATTGGACAAGCTTTTACTGATATGTCAGTAAAAATTCATCAAGTTGAATGTATTTTCCTGTGCAAAAAATTCGCTTAACTGAACGAGCTTTTCTAACAATTGTGCGAAAAGTTTACCCAAATAGTTAAACTTTTCTACCAATTATGTAAAAAACACGTCCAGCTGAACGTCTCTCTAAAATTAGTCTATTTCTCTATCTCTTAAAAAACCCGACATATTTAACTAATTAAAGAAAAATAAGGGTATATATTGTTAATTTAGTCCCTTGATGATATTTTTTATGGGATGATATTTTTTATGGGTCAATAATAAAGATTGAAGCTAAATTCTTGAATCAAAATTACTTTTTCAAACAGACATACCGAATAAAACAAATAAAGCAACTTTTTCAGACAAATAAGAAAAGAGTGAGAGCTTTATTTCAGCAGGTAATAAAATGTAAAAATGACTAAAAAAAACTGGAAAGCATGACTAAAACAGCTAAGCCACGTACGGCCTGTCGCCAACATCAATCAAAGTCGGCTACGCAGTTACATAAACAAAGCTGGCATGTGTCAGAAACCAAGAACATGAAAGGTTTAATTTTGCCACCAATCACTGTAGTTTTAGCACTTTTAAAATTAGCACCTCAATTAACCTTACATCATTAATGAGCTTCAATTTTTAGGGATTAATTTCATAAAGTATAAGTTGAGTGCATGACTAGTAAAAGTATCACGAAGACTATTACACTGTAAACTAGGTTATATTTCATCCCTTTTATTCAAAAAATTAATAAATTAATTCATGTATATTATATCAAAGAATAAATTAATTTTTTTGTTAAAGATTTCATTATTTTTACTATTAAAACTGACGAGATAATTGCACATGATACGCCAAACATATCTTATTTTAACATATAATAAAAAAATTTAACAATAAAAATAAATAAAAATTTTATTTCTAGTATAAAACCTCTATAATACGTCTAACATAATTAGACACTAGTACTTGCAAACTATTACAATTCAACTCGATAAAATTTTAATTCAATTCAATTATTATCGAGTTGAACTTAAACTATCGATTGAGCCAAATTCAGTATTTATAGTACTTTTAACATAATCAGACACTAATGCTTATAAACTTGAATTGTTAATCCAACTTACTTAAGCCCGAATTAAATTACTCAATTAAATCTTCAATTAAACTCAAATTTAAAATTTATATTCAATTGAATATATTCAAATTTTGAATTTAACTCAAGCATATAAGTATTGCAAAACATTAAGGATTAACGCAATCATCAAGAAAATTTACCTGTTCACTGCGGAGGATGCCCACGTCGTAAACCGGATTCAAGTCGGGTTTAAACAACCCGAAGTTCCGCTCCGGAACCGATTCCTTCAAGTTCTCGTTGAACAAAGCGAAAATATACGTTTCAAAGGTCCTATTGGGCATCAATGGAGTCCCTTTACCAGAGTCCACGTGCTTAATGAGGTTCCCATTGTACGACAACGCATTCTCCAAGCTCACACCGGGTTGACCCGGATCACCAACAGAAGGCCATCCAGTTTCAGCCACAACGATATCCACATCCTCATACCCGACCCGTTTCATAGCTGTATAAACCGCGTCCAGTTGAGCGTCGAACATGTTGGTGTAGTTTATCCCCGTACCGGCGTCGAAAACGCCGCCGTTTGGTTTAAACAAAGCGTAATCCAACGTTTGTGGCTTGAACCCGAAATACGGGTATGGGTTCACCATGAAAGGAGATTTTGTTTGCTTATGGAACTCCAAAATCGGCGCGAAAATGAGCTTATCGTAACCTTTCCGGAACTTCCCCGCACTCGGCGGCTCCGACGTAGACAATATCCCGAGTGAATGCGGCGTCGAGACTTTAACACTTGTAGCGTTAGCCGAGTCTAGAGCCGATCTGAGTGCTTTCATGGCAGGCAAAAGGTAAGCTATGAGAGTTTTATCCGACGTGGCGAGGATTTCATTCCCGACGGCGATGTATCTGATGATTGTTTTCGGATGATAGGGCAAGATGTTCTTCTCGATCCAAGCTTTAGCTCCGGGAAGCTTAGCCAGAGACGGTATGTCGCCGTTTCCGACCGTAACGGTAACGGAAATCCCCGTTCCGGCGAAGGCTTTAAGGATATCGGGATTCGTGTCGAATATCTTAATCCGGTCGATGTTTGTTTTGCTTTTGAGGAATTTTGCTACTTGTGTCGGAGTTGGGAGATTGTCGGCGACGGTTCCGTAGTTGACGCCGATGGTATAGACGGCGGTGGCAGTGGAGGAGAAAATAGAAAGGTGGCAACTAAAGAAGAAGAAGATTAAGAGCTTAGTTGCAGAGAGAACCGCCATTTTATTACCTCTGAGAGAAACAAAAAGTGAAACAGTATTGATGGAGTTTAAACTGGAACCTCTGGTTTTGTCTATGAACACGGTGCCGACTATGGAGTGTTTGAAAATGGAAGAGAGAGATATTGTGTGCGGCAGTATCTTATATGAAATCCACACACAAACACTATAAAATAAAAAAGGTTAAAATCTATTAAAAGTACCCGTACTATTTGTAAATTTATTATTTAGTCCCTGTGCTTTTATTTTTAAAATTTTAATCCTCTACTTTTCAAATTTCCAAATGTTAATACTATTAAAATTATTTTGTTAAATTTAATTTTATTATAATATCATTTTTAGTTACATTGCTACCTAATGAGTATTTTTTCAATATGTCACGCCTAAAATTAATAATATTTACAATTAGACTTAAATTTTAAATTCAAAAAGTATAATAATTAAAATCTAAATCTTTGAAAAGTACAGACAACTATATATTTTAACCAAGTAAAAATGGAGTAACTTCACCAAAACTCCCCAACCTTTGTATATTTTCTAAATTGATTAATAAATCATGAAATATTCTAATTGAATCCTTTATATACTATGAATAGCTTGGATAATGGATGCAACCTGTTAATATATCATATCTAAGTTGCTTTATTCTCAGAACTACATGTTTTAAACATGTACATCTAAGTTCTGTACACTTTGAATTAATTGTACATGTAAAATTTAAATTACATGTTTTAAATATGTTTGAAGTTAAAATTGAGTTGATATTTAATATCTATACTGTCAATTAGGCAGATGAAAAATTGACATATGTGACACATTAGTACAAGTATTTTGAGGATTCAATAAAAGATATTGAAATTTAGAGCCAAATTAGAATTTTTATTATTGTTTGAGGCCTATGGTGAAATTAACCTAATTCATATAACAAATATGATTTGCTAAATGCCTTCTTTTATGTATATATAGTAATATTACGAGTCGATATTAACTCAGTAAATAATTAAAATTTTATATATTCCTTGGATTCGTTGATATAGTGGTCCATACGCGTTTAATGTGGTCAATATTGGATACAATCTGTCAACTAAAAAAACGACACGTGCTTTTTCTTTAATTATATCAATTTTCAGTTATTTCTGCAAGCACCCAATCCTTGCCTGGTTTGATTGTGTAGATTTTTTTTTGCTTTAGCTTAGGGTTTATTGGGGATTAGGCTTTAGAAGACGTATCTAAGTTTTATTTTGGCTAAGGGTCAATAAAAAAGTTTTATTTTGACTAGACCCTACCATTAATCTAATGGATAATGGGAAATTTAAATTTCCAATTTTTCTTTATTTAACCCTTATTTTTAGCTAAATTTAATTTTCAAAAGACTATAACTTAAATTTTGAATATTTTAATTTACATGGCAATTCACATTCGTAGTTTTTTATTGTATTTTTAAAATATTTTTATAATTTTTAAATTATTTGTTGGTATAGTAAATAAGACAAATATTGTCATATCAACATGAATTATTCGTAAACTGTCATGTGGGTTGCCATAGCAATATTGTTAACAATTATATGTTTTTGTCAACATTTTCGTTAGATAAAATGATTTGAGACTCTTTTTGAAAGAATGATGACCAAATTTAGCTTAAAAAAAAGAACAACAATCAAATTGACAAAATATGTAAATATTAACAGTAAAATTTGGCATTATGCCTGATCTGATTAATTGAAAATTTGAATTTTGTTTTGTTATATTTTATTAACTATATATACAGGGGCGAAACTAGGGAGCTAGCAAGGCCCGACCCCCCTAAAACTAAAATTTTTTTATTTAGACCCTTTAAAAATTTAAAAATTTTGAATTAATAAAGGTAAAATTACACTTTGCCCCTAAAAATGATAAAATTTGATTTAATCATTTAAAATTATAAATATAGAGTCTATTAAAATGGTGAAATTGTAATTTTACTATTGTAAAAATTATAATTTAATTTTGACCCCCCTAAAAAAAATTCCTGACTTTGCCCCTGGTCACATTTAATGAATTTGAATATATATATATATACTGTTTTGGTATAACCGCCTGTCTCGTCATCTGTTTTATGGTTTGAACAAAGTTCTAATAGGATCAGATATAGTATTCAGGTAAAATTCCTCTTAACAATGACGACTCCAAAATTCTAACTTATTTTTATTTTAAATATATTATTATCTATTTGATAAATGAATTATTATTTAATACAACTTCCTTTTTTTAATAACAATCAATGACATACTGAATAACTTTTCGACCTTTCTTATTAAGTTTAAAAACTCTACCATGAACGTATCAAATTATTATTTTAAAGGAGCTTAAATGAAAATTTCCCATTTAATTATGAGTTTAGGCTTACTTACATATTTTTATAATTTTATTTTGATTTAAGTTTAGATATATTTTAATTTTATTTTGATTTAAGTTTAGATATATTTCAATTTTAATTCAAGTTTATAATCGTGACTCAAATCTATTCATGTATTGTAATATTTTGATTATGATTTTGATTAAAATCATTAGCACGTGTATTATTTATGATTATTCTTAAAAAATTGAACTTTCAATGATTTAAAATTCATAATTAATATATTATCCATATTTATTTTACTCTAAAGTTAAATATATTTCAAATTTCAATTGTTAATGCATCCCTTTGATTCTGATTTATTTGAGATTATTTTTGAAAAGTTTAGACTTTGGGAGCCTTGATTTTAAAAATCATATTTAATTAAAGTATTTATTTAGATTTTTTAATAATTTAACTTTTTAAATAAATTTATATTTTTATTATATTTAAAATCCCATTTAAGTGTGAATTGGAGATGAATTGCAATTTATTTTACAAAATATAAATACAAAAATTGATTTGAGTGTGATACATGTATAATAATAACTCATTCAAATATAATGATAATTTTTTCATTTCTAAGGGTTAATACACTATTTGGTATTTGAGTATTTTTTTTTAATTCTAAATTTACACTTAAGTTTACTTCCAATGTTCAATTTGGTACTCGAACTAATCAACATCATGTGGTCTAATAAATATTTGACACCAAATCTAAAATACATGATAATTTACATATAAAATTCAAAAATCTGCAAATTTCAAAGGGGCGGTAGCCCTCTGTGTCCCCTGAATCCATCCTTGTACCTATCACATCGATAGCTTGTATTTGACATGTTAAAAATTAAATAACCATATGAAATTTTATTGACTTATGTTATTTTTTAACGTATCAAATTCAAGTCATCAATGCAATAAATATGCACTTGTTACAATTTGATCCTTGTAGTTTGAAAGTACTCCATGTCATATCTGAATTGACATTTCATGGCTAGGTTGGCAAAGAATCTAACTAATAGAATATTGATATTATATTATGAGGACTAAATTAAAACTTTTTAAAGTTTAGTGACTAATTTAGAATCTGAGCGATAATCTAAGGACTATTGATAAAGTACCCCATTTTGTTGCTAAAAACGCATGCGTTTCGTTAATATTAACCGCGTTTTTACTGAATGCTATGCTAAACGGTTGACACGTCATCGAAATTAACGGCAACAATCTTACGGCGTTATTTGGAGAATCGAATTGGTTGTACTTACCCTTTTTCTTTCCTTTTCCGTAGCACGCACACTTTTCAGCTCGTTTCTTTTAGCGCAATGTCTGACCCGGTTCAAACCTCCCCGGCCGATTTACCTTCCGATCCGCTTCTCAAACCCGGAGCTTTCATCGACGTCAACGGTGAACGAAAACCGGCCGAGCTAACCAAAGCTCGCAACGGTTCGATCCCGAACGGTTCCCAACCGGAGACACCTTCGCGGGGCTCGGTCAACTCTTCATCGTCGGCAGATTCTAAGGTCAAACGGCGCGTAGTGGCCCCGGAAACTTGGTTGCCGCCTGGATGGTTGATCGAAGATAGGGTTCGGACCTCCGGCGCCACTGCTGGACTAGTTGATAAGGTCACTCTCATCTCTTATTGAAATTTCTCTGTTTTTTTGAATATTAGTTGATTATCTAATTGTGTACTGTTTGTGTTTTAAATTTGATTGATTAAACCCTTGTTTTTGCTGCTAGAGTCGTTGATACTTGCTAGTGTTATTTGCCATTAAGCAGCATTGTATCTTTTGATCTTAGCCGTCAGATTGGTACCTAGAGCTAGATCAAATTCTAGGGTTCATAGATTTACCACTTTGATTAGGATTATTGATCTTTTGAACTCTTATCTATGGGGCATGGAAGCATTTGTTTTTGAAAGAAATTTATCGAAACACAATTGATTGGCGTAGATTTTAATCCTGGCCGTATATTGAGAAGCTAAAACTCGGGTTTGCGTAGACACACGACCGAGCTTTCATCTCCGTTCTATTTCTGATACGAGATGCATTGCGAAAGTCCAGTCAATGAATGTCTCGGTACAAGTTGCTCCATAAAATCGGATTTGACTCGAGAGAAAGTTTTGTTGTCCGGTGACTAGTATTTTGCTTTAGAGAGTTGTAGAAACATTGCTGCATATTGAGAAGCTAAAACTCGGGTTTGCATAAACACAAGACCTAGCTTTCATCTCTGTTCTATCATGGAAACAAGATGCATTGCGAAAGTATAGTGAATGAATGTCTCGGTCGAAGTTGGTCCATAAAATCGAATTGACTTAAGAGAATGTTTTGTTGTCCGGCGACTAGTATTTTCCTTTAGAGAGTTATAGAAACATTGCTGCATATTGAGAAGCTAAAACTTGGTTTTCATAAACACATGTACGAGCTTTCATCTTTGTTCTATCACGGAAACGAGATGCATTGCGAAAGTCCGGGATATGAATGTCTCGGTTGAAGCTGGTCCATAAAATTGGATTTGACTCTTGAGAATGTTTTGTAGTCCGGCAACTAGTATCTTGCTTTAGAGAGTTATAGAAACATCGCTGCACCTTGAGAAGCTAAAACTCAGTTTGCATAAACACATGTATGAGCTTTCATCTTCGTTCTGTCGTGGAAACGAGATGTATTGCGAAAGTCTGGTGAATGAATGTCTTAGTACAAGTTGGTCCATAAGATTGGATTTGACTCGAGAGAATGTTTCATTGTCCGGTGACCAGTATTTTACTTTAGAGAGTTATAGGAACCTATGAAACATTGGAAATTTCGTTTCGGTTAGGGTTTGTTTTAGTCAAGATATGGTTATTCTCTTGCATCAATAATATGTTTCTTGTGTACTTGGATTTATGTTGCTCGTGTTTTTGAGAGGATTGGCTCTGCGGTGATAATATAAACATACATGATAACCTTTTTCGTGCAGTATTACGTTGATCCAACGTCAGGCCGAAAATTTAGATCCAAGAAAGAAGTGCTTTACTTTTTAGAAAACGGATCTCCCCCACCTAAACGGAAGAAGGGAACTGAGCTTCCTGGCAGTGAAGTACCTGTAAGTCAGAAACTAAAAGCCATGTTAGTTGAAAAGCTGATTATTTAAAACCCGATGCTTCACTTCTTAATCCCCTGGCATTCGGTGAATGCTTGAATTGTGTCTTTTGCAGTCTACAGGAAACTCTCCCGGCCAAAAACAGAAGAAGTCTGCTAAAAAACAGAAGCCGTTGAACTTTGATTTCATTAACGTTCCGGAGAAAGTCGATTGGATTTTAACTGATGCCTGTTCGGACTCCTGGACTCCCTTCCTCGGGAACGATTTAGTGCCTGAATCTACTAAACAAGATTGGGCCACTGCATTTACGTCCCTAACAGTCAAGAAAAGTAGTCAAGCAATGTTTTGAAGACATTTTCTATGTCGTTTTAGATTTGACTACATCGATTAAACGCCTGGTTTCATACTGACCAGCAATATCTATATTCCTGTTTCCATCTCTAATTGTTTTCGTTTTTCAGCTGTAATCGCTCATGTCTTGTTATCTTTTGATCAGACATTTCACACACCGGCCAGGCTCGACAAAGGTTAGGACTTTTTTCTAGTTATAAAAAAGTTCAATACACACTCATGTATTCATTTTTTTTGGTCCCCCTTTCCTCTGTTCATATGTAGCCTGTAGCTAGAAAGTTTACTTTTAAATGGCTTTGTTGTTTAAAAAAAACTCTGAAAACTTATGGTTTTGTTTTTATTTTTAGAGAATGAAATGCAGAGAGCCCTTTTGTTTATTTTAGTTAATGGATTTGTGTTTTTTGTTTAAGCAATTCGTTTCTTATTACAATTAGGGTTAATATATTATTTAGTAATTGACTTTGGTTTCAATGTTCAATTTAGTATCTGAGTTTTTTCAATTTAATTCTCGAGTTTGATTTTAATGTTCAATTTGATGTAAGACAGTTTTTTTATCTCAATTAAGTGATTATAATTTTTTTACTAAGGTCAATGTGTCAAATATTCATTGGCTTACATGATGCTTTTTAGTTTGGGTGTCAAATTAAACATTAATCCCAGTGATTGAAATCAAATTTTTTGAATAATTCAATAACTATAAGAACATAAATTTACTATTACTAAAGGGTGTAGTTTACTCAAAATATATATAAATGTTCCATCGGCAGCTCTTCAATGTTATTACAATGACCCCTTTTTAGCTCTGGGTTTCTGGTTCACAGCCCAAAACGCACTGAAACGAAAATTTATGGCTCGCAAATTAAAAAAAATTATGTAAGAAGGATATTTGTTGAGGCCAACTTGACTGTTTTTGGAGAAGTTTCGATACTGTTTTTCATTCAAAATTGGATGGCTCTTTAATAAATTCGGTATTAGACTTAGGATCTCTACAATTGATTTTATCTTCGGATTTTGTCTTCAGCATCCATCAAGAGCTTTACCGAGTTCATGAAGGGAGAATGCCTTCATCCATTAGCAAATTCATGTTTTATGTTTGATGGAGTTTGAACCCATATCTTATAGTTATCGTATAGGAGTTGAATAAGCAATTTGGATACCACTTGAGTTGCCCACAAGTGCCTTGTATGCTATTGGTATGGGCTCGAATTTTATCAAGTGCAAACATTCACATTTTTCTTGATAAGTAGTTATGTGCTATTCATAGTCCATGTCGATAAGGTGTCCAGTGGAAAATACTTTGATTACTTCTTTTAATAGAGTTGACCTTTCATCTGTCATCACCAATATTTACTATAAAAAGTTTGTTTAATGAATCTTTCGTTACAAAGAGAAATTTGAAATTTTGAGATCTTGGTGGTATAGACTTAAATTTTACCATTTTTGGATTTATTTTGGATTTTGATTATTGATTTTATATAAAAGACAATACCTTAGTAGAAAATATTTTATTACTTTTTAAATATAAATTTTATTACTCAATTTTATAATCGTATTTGTATCGTAATTACAATTGCATTATATTTGTAACTATGAACTCTAAAAATAATAAAATTTAATTTTTATTTTTCAAAAGAAATTCTAGCATTAATAATTGAAAAGTTGATTTATGTGCCTCGTTTCAATTTGTTTATACTCTTTTGACAAATCTCTCTATGGTGCTTTCATTTCATAAATTTTTAGGAATCGACTTTTAATTTTTTTTTCGAATTTTCTAAATTTTGTTTGAACATTTTAATCATATTTATTTTTTTATACCATATTTATATTTACTTTTATCTCTTCTTAAATCATTAATAAAAGAATAAAATATTTCAGTACATTTCAACCTTTTAATAATAATGATGATTATGATAGATGCTATCATTTGGTTGACTTTAAACAAATAACTTTTAATTTCTTTGACAAATATGAAGCAAAAATACAAACAAGTACTTCCATTCCGTACAACCAATTAAAGAAAAAAGATTCTCTGCATGTAAATAAGTATAAAAAAATCATATATTGTACTCATTTTCTTATCAAATGCTACTAAAAATTCCTTCGATTTTGACATTCATTTATCATAATTATTATTTTTTTGTAGTTTTTCCCAATGAAATTAGGCTTTTTGGACTTTTACCCCTCCAACCTCTTTTTTTTGCTTTAACACCTAATATTTTTTTTGGTTTTAGACTGACTAAATTGTTCTCTGAATCGTGGGTTTTTTTTTTATTGAATCACCCCTAAAAAAACTTGAATTCAACGAGTTTCAACCTATCAATTTAATACGATTGATTTTTTTAAAAATCGGGTTTCAAAATGAGTCTAAATCTTCAATTTGTTGGGCTAAGTAAATTAAATTTAATTCGGATTGAATCAAGTTATATTAAAGATATATTAGATAAGGGTCGAGACAAACTAAATTGCCATTCCCTACCCTTGTTACCGTCTTTGCTGGTGCTTGTGGAAGAATAGCAATAATATTCTTTTTAATGGCTCCCATTTGAATGTTGAAGACTGGTCACAAGTTATCTGGTGGTGTTATTAGGGACAATCATGGAAGATGGAATATGAGATTTGCCTAAAAGATTGGAATTGTTCAACTATTGAAGCCGAGATATGAGGAGTATATGATGTTATTTGAAAATATATATGACAAAATGGAATAATTTAATAAATTAGTTTTTATTAGTTTTTATTAAAGTCGTTGAAAATTGGGTAGAATTGTTTTTTTAGGAAAAATTCATTAAGTTATTTCATGAATGAGATCTTACAATTCGGGCAAAAGAAAAAAAAAAACAAACACTCGTTGTTGGCAGTGAAGGCAAGCTCCATCAACACGACAAAGGCTTCAACCTTAACATCAATAGAACATTTGGCTTTGTCACAACTCACACACAACATATTTGGAGTGATTGCAAGCTACTAACATATCAGAAAATCAACCTCGGATGGTTTAAAGCAATGGGTGGAATCAAAAAAAGAATTGAGCATCCATCAAACTAGAAAGGCCGACGAGAAAATTCCCTAAAATCACACAAAAGTAATACTACATGTATAAGCAAGATTGAAAAACTTTTAAAAGTTAAGACTTATTAAACAATAAAAAATAAATAAGAAAACATATAAAACCTAAAGATGATACATGTCCAAATTGACTCACGAATTCATTTATTATTTCAAAACAAAAACATATTAGGAAGTTGATGAAGAGCCACTGTTTGAATATCTACAACCAACTCACTTTCCAAAAGAAACCATTGATGAGCGGTGAAGGTTCAACAACGACATCATTATTTGTCCATTACAACTTGGGAAGATATTGAAGATACCCACAAAATAGATTTGCAATTAAAAAAAAAAAAAGATAAAGCATTTGGAGTGAATAGAGAGCTCACAAAATAGATCTATAAACTAAAAAGAGAGACACATAAAGTAAACGAGGCGAACGGTAGCCAGCCCGAAAGCTGACACCGCCGCTAGGCAAAATAAAAGAAAAGAAGAAAACGGCTTCAAAAAAAAGAAGGAGAAATATTTTTAGGGTTTTTCAAATTGGGTAGAATTGTTAAAAATGCCATATTAATAAGAGAAATATATAATGTTACCTAAAGTAGAGGTATCCATAGGTTAAATCCGATTTACACCGATATAAAAATTTCAAGCCCACCTCAATTTGCCCCCAAAACTCATATTATTGTAGGCCTATAATATTATTTAAAAAATAACAAAACAATTAAATTTATAATTTTATATTAATATTAATATTTTATAATTAAATCCAAAAATAAAAATATTTTGAAAACTCGTATCATTTAAATTCAAATTATGTACTATCCCGTAATCCAAACATGAAAAACATATATTAAACTAAAACTATCCCAAAACTATTACATTTCTCGAACCAAACTTACCATAAAAACAGTCGACGTTGCTTTCATGGTTTTACTTTATTTATTCAGTTATTTAAAAGTCACATGGAAGTACCAATTTATAAAATCACGGTGGAGACATGACACTATAAATGCCCGTCAATCTCGTTTCATAGCCAACAGAACCGTCACTTTGATCTTCACTATTGTTTTATTCATTTCCCATATTTAACACTTAATAATTATCCATTAATTATGGATTAAGATTGTCTGTGCTAAAACGCATTATCTTCTATTTATGAATTAGAAAATGCCTATGGATAGTTTTATGCAAAAAGAAGATATAATCAGAACTTATAATTAGATTATTAAAAAAAAAATCATTTAATTGTTTCAATAAAAATACGAGACTCGAGAAAAGAGATTAGGCAAAAAAAATTAAGTTTGTTTCAAATATGGACCGAATTTGAATTCTAGTATTCAAGGTTCAAGCTCAAACCGTCCTAACTCGTTTTTACTTTGTAAAAGATTTATAAATTTTATTTTATTTTTATGTATTATGTGATTTATATAAAATATAGTTAAATATATAATATTATAATTTAAACATAAGAAATATGTTAAGATGTGAATGTTTAAATTTTTATTAAAGGAAATTATATTAAATTAACGATATTAAAATAATATATATACGATTTAAAAGTATTAAAAATAATAATATGATCAGACCTAAAACGAGTTTATATTAGTTATTTAAGACTCATTTTCGAGTTAAGTTGAACTTGGACAAATACGAAATGTGCTAATATTATTTGGGATAGCACGAGGGGGGTTAGCAGGACCCAATCCCCTTAAAATGTAAATTTTCACTTTCAACCTTTTAAATTTTACAATATTTTAATTTAATAAATGATAAAATTACACTTTAATTCTTAAAATAATAAATTTTAATTTAATTTTTAAAATTATAAAAATACGAGCCGTTAAACTTTACTCTCATAAAAATATAAAACTTAATTAAATCAAAATTATATCTAAAATAAACAACACGTGAAACAAATTTAATATTTAATTAAAAATATTTTAATTTATTAAATGGTACCGTAGTTTGTGATTTCTAATTAAAAACAATATGTAATTTGATATAGTAAATTAATTATTTCAATTAACATTTCATTTTAAAAATCATAAAATTGAATAAGATTTATTAAATAAATAAAAAAAACCTCATTTCTTACTATATGCTTCAACATGCATCACATGTAAAATTTTATATTTATTAATTTAAGAGAAAATTTTTACTTTGTTTCGTCGTTATATACTAGATTTAGGATTTGCTTTCTATATTTTAATGGGATATAATTTAATAATTATATTATTAATAATATTATGTCTCAATCCAAATCCCTAATTAAAAATCATGATTTAATATAATATTTAGTATCTCAATTTGACATTTTTCTTAATTTAGTACTTAAACTTTACTGAGACTCAATTTGGTATTTGACCTTGGCATTTTTTTTCTTAAATTGATACCTAAGCTTTTTTAGGTTCAATTTAGTACCTAAATTTATTAAATGTTATACAAATTACATAAAATAATAATTGTGTTTGTTATGCTATAAAAATATTGTCAATATTAGAGGAAATTCATATTAAAAAATAAGTATTGAGCTATGCTTAACTAATTAATATTAAATAAAAAAGATTTAAAAACTCAAATTAAAAGAAGTTAATTATTTTCATTAATAAAATAATTTAATAAACAAATAAAACTAAAAGTAATTGAACATATAAAATACAAATAAAAAGTATATAATCATCACATGTCACTCATATATTGATCATTTTGCTACCTCGTAAAAAAATAACATTATTGGTATATTAGAGTAATTTGTAAAATGTTTGATAAGTTCATGAACCAAATCGAACAAAAAAGATTAGATACCAAATTAGGAAAAAGTGTCAAATTTAAGTAACAAATTATCAAATGGGAGAAATATATCAAGTTTAGATACTGAATATTATATTAAGTTAAAATTTAACTAATGTAATTTAAAAAAACTAATACTTAAAATATAAAATTCTTATTTTTTAAACTTAATTTTCAAGTGGAAAATAATTATTTTGATAAGCATGATTGTCATGTTTTAAATGATACCAAGAATCTCATTTTTTTAAATATTTAAAAAAAGAACCAATTAATAATTTTTTTAATTTGTTGTTTGTGATTCGGATTGAAGTATAATTATAATAATATTAATAAAATTATTGAATTATTTTTAATTAAAATATAGAGAGTAAAATTTTAAATTGAGTGAAATATTGAGGTTAAAATCACAATTTAAACAAATAACATTTATAAAATATGCATATGAAAAATACTTTAATATTTTTAAAAATAACATACATATGAAAAATACTTTTAATATTTTAATATTTTAAATTAATAAAAACGTAAATAAAGTTTTTAACGTTAAAATATTTATATTGTTAATGAATTCGAAAATATTGGGAATCGATAATTTATAAAAATAAATATTTTAAAAAATGTATTTTAATCCACCGAACAGAATAAATGCTTGACGGCAGGAATCCCTACCAGCTTGGCTCACGGCTCAGCGGCTAACCGGTAAAAGCCGCTTAAAAGCCGAGCCTCGTTTAAACATTGGGCCCACCAAGCCATCACGTGGACCGATCCATTGAAGGACTTCGGTGACAGAAATGTCTTTAAATCCGACGGTTGTGATCTGTTTATATTTATATGCTGACGAAAGCAATGAAGAAAATCATACGTCACTCTTAGGTGTAAATTGGATGAAATTGGAAGAAAGTTAAAACTAATGGCTAGTATTTTTTTTATTTTTTCCAAATATTTTGCTAAAATCACACGCATGAAGCCAAAAGCTTACTTTTCTTCTTTCGTGTTTTAATTGAAAAGGAAATAGTGAAGAAGATAATTACTTAAATATGACAAATATTTTTAATTATGAATTTTAAAATAATTTTTAAACCTAACTTAAAATTAATTAAAATATATAAAATTACAAATTTTAGCATTTACGTTTATACATAGAGGTGCATCTAGGGCTAGCAAAAACCCTCTTTTTAAAATAATTTTTTATTTAGACTCTTTATAATTTATAAAATTTTAAATTAATAATAATAAAATTATATTTTAACCTCCTAAAATGATAAAATAGATTGAATCATCTAAAATTATAAATATATAGGTTATTAAATGATAAAATTATATTTTCACTATCATAAAAATATATAATTTAATTTCAACCCAAAAAAATTCTAACTTCGACCTATTTACACCTCAAGATTATAAATTTAATTTAATACAAAAAATAGATTTTAATCTCATTTTATTCAACCATCACATAATTCTCATTATAGGTTCTGATCATATTTGCTCTTTTTGATATAATGTTTAGAACTATTCATAGCCCCTCCCTAACCCATAAATAAGAGGATAATGTGCTTTAACATACTCAAAACTACATCTTCTTGTATTGAGAACAATATCTATACCAATTAAACTAAAACTCAATATGTTTTAAATTTTTGTCCTATTAAAAAAGTGTTCAAATCTCTTAAGTTTCTAGGAAAATGAAGCTAGAAATATATCATCATTGTTTGTAAAAAAAAAAAAAAAAGGGGGGGGGGAAATAAAAGTTAAAAATGATTGCTGGAAAAAGATTCATCGACAAAAATAAAGGCTTCCATGGAATTTCCTCAATTCAATGGGGACCATAATAATGTGTTTTCCCTCTCTATTTCCATAAGAGACAAAAGGGATGAACCATAAAAATTAAAAGAATAATATACCATTTGGTACATGAATTTACTTTCAATGTTTTGTTTGGTATTTATTTAATTTTTTTTCTTCAAATTGATACTTACAATTAGTTCCAATGCTTAATTTGGCATCCAAATAATACATCATTATGCGGTCTAATGAATATCTGATACGCAAATCCAAATACTAAATTAAGCATTAAAGCTAAAATCAAGTGCTTAATTGGAAAACAAAAAACTTAATTATCAAATTGAAAAAAATATATACCAATTTAAATATTGAATCCAATCGTAGGTACCAAATATAGATGAAGGCAAAGGGGTAAACATTGGTCCTTGTCCCTTCAAAAATGGTCCCTTTAATTATTATTTTTAAATTATGTGTACCTTTCCCTCTAATAATTTATAAATCATCATTGACCCCTATAAAATAATTTGTTGGTTTCGTCCGAATACTAAATAGTATATTAATCCGTAAAATTATTTGACACAAACATTATTTTTGCTGCCAAATATAAAAGACTCCCTACAATATAATGTGATTTAATGAATATCTGATACGTGAGTTTTAATTAAAAAAAAAGGTATTCAATAGGAAGAAAAAAATTAAGTACCAAATTAAACATTGAAGCAAAATTTAGAAATTTATTTGAGACAAAAAAATCAAATTGAAAAAAAAGACAAACTTAAAAGCTAAACTTAACTGCTTAATTGAGGGAAAAAGAATTGAAGAAAACTCAAACAAAATGCAAGTATCAGATTGAATATTTGAATCAAAATTAGGTACTAAATAGTATATTAACCCATAAAACCACCACTTGACAGTGACACAGACACTGTTCTTAAACAAGTAGCCAGCTACGGAAACACAGCCAAGAGAAAAAAAAGAAAGAAAGAAAAAAAGCTTATCTTTCTTAAAGAGAAGTATATAAAAAAGCTAAGCTTAAAAATAAAAATGGGACCAGCCCACCATTAATGCAATTCTTCCCACCTTCCTCTAAAAAAAAAAACCCTCTTTTTTTTTTTTTCCTCTTCTAAATTTGCAACTATCATCATTTATTCATATTCACTCACTACTGCTCTCTCAGGAAAAAAAAAATTCAAGCTTTTTTGCTTCAATTTTCTAAAAAAAACCCCAAATTTTCTTAAGGTTTTTTACTTTGATTCAGTGTTGGGTTTGGTTTGCAGCTAGAAAAAAGGTTTGTTTATATGTGTGTGTGTGTATCATTTTTCTCCCTTCGGGGGGGTTTAGCTTATTGGGTATTCAGTAGTTTTTAAACTTTTAAATATGACAATATATGATGCTTTTTTATATAGAAATGGCTGGTTTTTATTTTTTGCTTATTCAAAAACCCAGATCTGCTTCTTTTTCCTTGTTGAATTCTGGGTTTTTTTTTAAATAAATTAAAAGGCTCATATTTGTGCATTTTGTTGTTGTTGTTTTTTATGACCCTTATAGGAAGAGTTGAAGAGATAGTGGGGGTTTGATGGGGATTTGCTTAAGTGCTAGAATCAAAGCTGAGAGCCCAAATAACACAGGTATTTCTGAAATTTCCCGGAAAATCCTTAAACTTTTCCTTTTATGGCATTTTATCTATGTATTTATGTTTAAGTTGCTTTGATCTTTTATTACTTGCTTTTAATTAAGTGTACTTGTTGTTTGTTCCCTTTTTTAGGTTTTTAGCTATGGTGGTAGGTAAATTGTTGTTTGAATTTTCAAGCTTGCAATTTAGGAATTTTTGAGGTCCCTTGACATTTACTTTTTTAACCAACTTTTGTATTAATTTTGCTTGAAAAATCTTATATTCCAAGGTTTAGTTTGTGAGGTTAAAGTTTAATTTTATCTTGTAGTAACTTATGATTTCATCACTTTTGAAAGGACTAAATAGAAACCTTTTTATTCTTTGAGAGGCCAAAGTATGATTTTACCACATAGTAACTTTTAATTCTGTCATTTATTAGGGGACTAAAAGATAAGTTTTCCATTTGAGGGGTAAGGCCCCTGCCTGCCCCCTCTTAATTTGCCCCTAATTATACAGATAAGTGCCCGACACGGTAAGATAATTGCTCGAATATAGTAATGTGAATATTATGTCACTTTAACTAATGTGTTGGACCGGACTCTGTGTTTACAGGGTTGAGTTCGAACTATGTTAGTGGTGATACGAGCAGCAAGGTCTCGTCGGTTTCGGTGCCATTGACGCCTCGGAGCGAGGGTGAGATCTTACAGTGCACCAATTTGAAAAGCTTCAGTTTTGCTAATCTCAAAACGGCCACCAGGAATTTCCGGCCCGACAGTGTGCTCGGGGAAGGTGGTTTTGGGTCCGTGTTTAAGGGGTGGATCGATGAAAATTCGTTTAATGCTTCGAAACCTGGAACCGGCATTGTTATTGCTGTGAAAAGGCTTAACCAGGAAGGGTTCCAAGGTCACAAGGAGTGGTTGGTGAGTCCATTTTCACACGATCAGTTTCATATTTGTTCATTGACTGCTGATTGTATTATTTCGGGATCTAATTAACTTGCTTGCCTAAGATGATGAGATTAACCTGTGATCTATCTTTTATCTTGTAGGCTGAAGTGAATTATCTCGGACAGCTTTATCATCCAAATCTTGTGAAATTGATCGGATATTGCTCGGAAGATGAACATCGTATGTTGGTGTACGAGTTCATGCCTCGTGGCAGCTTGGAGAATCATTTGTTCCGGAGTAAGTTTCTTTCTTTCTTTGCCGCCCTCTCGGTTTTATCAAACAAAATTTGGCTTAACCGGGATTTCGTTGTCTGTACCAGGAGGCTCTTATTTCCAGCCACTTTCTTGGGATCTTCGGATGAAGGTCGCTCTCGGTGCTGCTAAAGGACTTGCTTTTCTCCATAGTGCTGAAATAAAAGTTATATATCGAGACTTCAAGACTTCTAATGTCTTGCTTGATTCGGTACCTGAGTCTCCATTCTTTTACACTTCCCCTTATATGGTTTCATTCGATAATTTCCCATAAAGTTCACCTTTTATCGACATTGCAGAATTACAATGCAAAGCTTTCAGATTTTGGATTGGCCAAAGACGGACCAACAGGTGACAAGAGCCATGTTTCGACCAGGGTAATGGGGACTTACGGATATGCTGCTCCCGAGTATTTAGCCACAGGTACTTTACTAACATATTCTCGAAGTGCTTGATTTAGTGTGGCTCAATCTTCTTTTCTCTGCTTCGATAAACCTTCGGAGCAGGGACGAAGACAAAGGGGTCAGGCAGTGGCCTTCCCCCCCACTCCACCCCCCAAAATGGTATATTTGCCATATAGTCCTTTAAATTTTTATTAAATTACATGTTAGTATAATGGTAAAATTGCACATGGCCCCCCAATAATTTATGATTCATCTCTGGCCCCCTAAAGCAATTTTTTTGGCTTCGTCCTTGTTATATTTCTTTTATTTACTTATTTCTCGAACTGTAGGTCATTTGACTGCCAAGAGTGATGTTTATAGTTTCGGAGTTGTGTTACTAGAGATGTTATCCGGTCGCCGAGCAGTTGATAAAAATCGACCTTCTGGAGAGCATAGTCTAGTGGATTGGGCCAAACCTTACCTAGCCAACAAAAGAAAAATGTTCCGTGTGTTAGATTCCCGTCTCGAAGGCCAGTACTCGATGGAAGGAGCCTTCAAGGTTGCTACCCTTGCTTTACGATGCATTTCTATTGAACCCAAATTCCGACCGAGAATGAACGAAGTCGTAATAGTATTGGAACAACTCCAAAATTCCAATGAATCTGGAAGTAGTCTGAGCAACAACACTAGCAGTACACCCCGGATACGTAGGCGAAGTTCAGACTATCCTAGTGGTGGAAGGAGTACCACTACTACGGCGTACCCTCGGCCATCGGCTTCGCCTCTTTATGACTGAAAATGAAAACTGAAGTTCATCTCTGGCGGTTCCGGAATGATCTCTGCAACCCGAGGCATTCGCCATTTTATAACCTGTTAGTGTACAGTTTTGTTTAAAAATGGATGTAAAAAAAAAAAAAATCTCTACAATTGCAAGTGCAAACCCTAGAAACATGGGTGTGTGTGTGCAATTTTGTATTTATTTTTGAAAAGGTCTTGCTTTTTTTTCTAGCCATGCTTGGGACTCCATTTTATAATCAAATATTATTTTATTTTATTATTATGGGTAAACTACATTCAAGGTTATTAAACTATTAGTATGTTTACATTTTAATTTTAAAAAATTAAAATAACTATTATATGATATTTTTTTTCGTATTATCTACATTTATCGAAAGTTCTTTTTTTTCTTTGTAATATAAGGGTGCCGTTAGATCTATTTAGAGCCATTCTCGAAGGGTTTTATAATGATAGATCATTGTGATTGTTAAACTCGAGATGAGGAGAAAGACTATTTGAAACTTAATCTTTTGTACATCACTAATGTGGTGGGTTTTAAGTTTTTTTGTTAGTAATTTTTGGTTGATCAGCGTTCATTTTGATGATAGTAAGGACATGATTTAGTTTTCAACTATTTAATTAAGTTGGTGCATCTCTGGATTGTTTTTGAATTATTCTAGTATAACAATTATTTTCTGTTTATCTTTCTCTTTTCTTTTAAATTACTTTTCAGACATGATATTTATGCATTAATTTGTAATGATCTATTTATCGCTTGTACTATATACCATGACTTTGTAATTTTTGTTAGCCATGATTCCTATTAATAATAATATTTTGAAGGATAATACCATACGAGTTCGAGTTTTGGACCATTTGAAGAAATAAATGTAGCTTTTCTTTGAAAATAAACGATCTTTACAACAAAGTTTCAACAAAAGAAGAGTAGGAAGACACATAAGTTATCCTCCGAACGTTCGAAGAACTACTCGTTCGAAGTACATGTATCTTTTGCGGCTGGGGAGTTGGACACGGAAAGGTCATCGTTACCAAGTTCTCACTAGCCCCGGCGTCCAATTTCTCCAATCTAACTTCCCGACCGATCGGTTTCTTAAACTAATTATTTCTTTGATTTCGAAAACCTTCTTCAAGTAATTGTGTCCTTGCTTTGTGGACTCGACCTCGGTCTGCACTTCGCTTTCTTCCTTTTCATCTTCGTTCTCGCCGATTGGTTGAGAGATCAATTCGTATTGAGATGAAGTCTCACTAATGATGTTGCCTAGCATCTCAACCACTTCACTCATTTTGGGACGGGATTTAGAGTTTTTCATTAGACATTTGTTTGCTAGGGATGCTAGTTTCCGAGCCGATTTCAGGCAATACTGTCCTTCGAGGCGAGGGTCTACAATAAGGTGAAATTTCTTCGAATCTGATATGTAAGGTCTCACCCATTCTAGGAGCTTTTGTTCGCTTCGAGGTAGGTTTCTTTCTAAAACTCGCCTTCCGGTGATGAGCTCGTATAGAACAACCCCGAAGCTCCAAACATCGCTTTTGGCAGTTAGCCTGCCGGTTTGCATGTACTCAGGGGCAGTGTAACCCACTGTGCCGACAACCTTAACAAACATTTTCCGAAACATCGTAAGACAAATGCAAGAACTAAGTTTCTTAAGACACAAGGCATCAAAATCTAAAACTTTCTAGATTAACTTACTGCTGTCGAAACATGCCCAAATCCTTCGGGGGGTCCTTGCCGAGCCAGTCCGAAATCTGAAAGCTTCGCATTGAAGTCGTCGTCTAGTAGAATATTCGATGTTTTGAAGTCTCTAAATATTAGCTGCAACCGTAAAACACGATAAACTCACAAAGACAGGAACAAGATTCGCGTACGAATCGGAACAATCCCAAGATTTCGAGTTAAAAATGGGCATTATCGAGACGGTATATACCTGGAAATCCATTTCTTCATGCAGGTAAGCCAAACCCCGGGCAGCGTCTTGTGCGATACTCAACCTTGTCACCCAAGGCAATGGCGGCAACGGCAATGGAGTCCGAGCCAAAAGTCGATCCTCTAAGCTTTTGTTACGCATAAGCTCGTAGACCAGAAGTCTCTGAATCCCTCGCTCATCATCCTCGGCACAGTAGCCGATTAATCGTACAAGATTCGGGTGGTTAACTACGCCTAAAAAGTTCACTTCATTTATCCATTCCTTATGCCCCTGCATACTAGGAAATAAAAAACATGCCAAATCCCTCAAGATGTTAATAACAAACACAATAATGCTTAATACATTCAATATTTAAAAATGTCAAAATTTACCATTAATCCCTATACTTGAATAAGTTTACAATTTAATCCTTACTTTTCAATTTAAAAATTGTAATCTAGGTCAAAATTAACTTCATAAACAAATAATTATAAACTTAATAAGCATACTTGATAGAAAACAACTTTTTACTTGAATTAAAAAATTAAATTGAAAAGTATGAAATTTAATTTTTTTTTCAAATTTTTGGAAGTATCTCGAAAGAAATTTATGTGATTGATGTAGATAGATTTATGATTTAATAAAAGAACAAACATTTTCTAACATTATTACAAATTTTAATAGTTTTGACATTTCCTTAACTTGTAATAAATTACGAAGTTCGAAAAGCAAGATTCAGGTACAAATAATTATAACTGCGATTAAATTAAAGACATAAAGAAAGTGGAATCTTTTAAAACAGATAGGAAAAAAAGAACGTAAAATGGAAAACAATGAGGGGCAAAAAGGGAATATGCCTGGAAACCGTGACGATTAAGCTGTTTAATGGCGACGTCCAACTTTGAATAACGACCGCCGTTAACTTCATCGGAAACGTCAACGGTGCCTCTATAAACGCAGCCGAAGCCTCCTTCGCCTATCAAAAGGGCTCTGCTGAACCCGCGAGTAGCTGATTTCAGCTCCGCGAATGTAAAGACACGTAGATCGTTAGCTCGGCGCTGAGTCAGGAACTCACAGAAACTCGCCGCCGAGGCGAAGTCCCGAGTCGACTCGGAGTCGAACTCGGAACGGCGCGTGTCGGCGCTGCTTGACGCCACGCTTAAAGACCTAGTCCACGTCACCTTCGACGACATCCTCGAAACAACGCCTCCGCCGCCGCTGACATCTTCTCCTTCGTCACGACCCTCGCCGTTAGTGAAATGAAAACACTTCATAACCATACGAAATGCAGAGAGCTTCAAAACGGAGAAAACAAAAGGAGGATGGAAACTCTTTTTTGAGGTCAAATGGGAGATGGCGAAGAGATCAACGAACTAAGATTGGTTAATAATAAAATACAAAACATAATATAATTTGTTTTGTGGTTTTACTATATTTTTTCTAGGTTAAATATTTATAATTTAATGCTTTTTTTCGTTTTAATGATTCGAATATATTTACTAATACAATATCGGTAAAACTATTATTGGAATTAAATTTATTTGTCGGATTAATTGGATCGAAAATTAAATTGTACATCACTTTAAATAAAAAATTAAACTAGTTTTTAAGTAAATCATTCAGAATATGGCTAAAAATTAATTGAATTGATTATTGAATCGATTTTTTCTTCTTTTTTGGGTAAAATAAAACAGTATTAAGCGAAACTAATGAATCGATTTTTTCTATTTATCAATATATTTGTTTTATTTTTATTTTTATGAATTATTAATAATTGGTTTAATTAAAATTAGATAAATCAGTTGATCAGGTTGAATTGAGACAATTTAATCAATTCAATCTATTATCCAATTTTAAAAAGTTTATCCAAAACCCTTAAATTGAGGATAAAAAACTCTTAATGACGTTTGAATTTACATTCTCTTAGTTGTTGCAACAATAATAACTAGCAACAAATCTTAGGACTAAGTTATTTTTTTAGGGAGTTTAGTGATATTTCTTTAAAAAAAATTGGGGTCTAATTAAAATTTTTAAATTTTTTGTGAGATTAATAAGAATTTTTAAAATTTTAAGGGATAATTTCTCATAGATCTTTTAAATGGTCTGCTTCTGATAATAATAACATGTCAGCTAAATCAAGATTTAATTTACAATAAATATCAAACTTAATATCCCTCTAATTTTATAATTTTTTGTATGAAAGAGAAAAACATAAAGGAATGAGTGAGTGGAGGTCCCATTGATCATTTCACTTCCATTTTTAGATAAGTTTGTTGAATGGCTTTGGTGGGGTTGGAATTTGATGTGGGTGTTGTTTGGAATTTAGGATTTGGAATTTGTGGGGACCTTTTTGCTTTGTTATGTAAAAATTATTTATATTTTGGTAGGTAGTTTGGATTTGGATTAAATTGAATTTTATAGTTTCAAATTATTTTGAGTTTGACTGCATTTAAATTGTTTTAAATTTTGATCATTTAAAATTATCAGTTAGATTTTCAAAACGAATCGTTTTAAGTGTTTTATTTGAACATAATATTCGAGTTAAGGGCATTTTATAGTAGTACTATTAGTAGTAATTGTTCTTGTTTCAATTGTTTGTAGAAGTGTTCACGGATTAAGTTGGTTAAGTAAAAAAGTTTAAACTCAGTTCGACCTGCTAAATAATCTGTTTCATTATTAAAAGAGAAGAAAAAAATAATGTTTTTATTTAAATTCCAATATAAAATATATTAATACTAATATATATTTTTATTTTGAACAATAAAAGCGCGATAGGCCAACCACATCGGACCTTAAACACTACTGTTAAAATCATATTATTGACTCAAGGTAATCTTTTTCGTCCAACGAAATTGATTTCAACATGTAATTTAATTTTAAATCCCATAAACCAACTATTTTCCATTATTATTTCCCATAATGAATCATAATTTTTTTATGAATTTATACTTGATGCATTATTAAAATATTAAAATAAATAAGTAAACATATTTATATGTAACCTAAAAAAAAGAAAATAAGAGGTCAATTCCGGCAACATCGGTGAACCAAAAGCATGTGTAAAAATAAACATATATTGGCAAATTGCTTGAAAAGGACAATTTTTTGGCTGCCCAAATTTGATAATTTCGATTTCTGTTTTAAACATTGTGGATTTTTGGTCCCCACTTTGCTACTTTAATATAAATTAAAGTTTGTACTAATATATATATATAAAATTAAAGAGTTGATTGCATAAAACATTTCTAAATTATGACTCTTATTTTAAATTGGTCCCTAAGCTTAAAATCATTTTAATGATATCCTAAATTATTGTATATATCAATTAAGTCCCTTTGTTACTAAATATGTTGATTTTAATGATTTAAAATGAAAATTGCAAAATTGAATGTTTTAAAAATATTAATTTTGAAGTTTTAAAACTTTAATGGAAGCTTTACCGTTCACTCTTTATTTTTAATTTTTATTTTTAAAAGTTACGTGACAACGTTTTATTTTTCTTTGAAATTTTATTTTAAATTTAGTTACATAAAGTTTGATGTGGCTTTTATTGATTAATTTAATAGATTTAACAATGAAAGACGCGATTTATATAATTTTGATAGTTTTGATATATAATTAGAATATTTTGAAGTTTGATGACCAGTTTAGAACAAGGGTCGTAATTTGAAGATGTCTAGTGCAATTAATTCTAAATTAAATCATGATACACTCGTCGAGTGAAAAATTTAGATAACAAATATATTTATAAAAATAATTAATATAATAAATATATGATGTTTTAGTTGAAATAATAAAACTAAGATATTAAAACCTATGATGTTTCAACTTCAAATTCCATCACGTGTATTTCTTTGCATTTTGCATAGTATCCATAATGACAAAATGCCCTTATAGTAATGTTTCTTATTTTATAAAACAAATAAGTTTTTTTAATAATTTATTAATTGAATTGAAACCCAATAGATGAGTCGATTTGATAAAATTATTATATTAAAAAATGTAAAAATTAAATTTCTTTCATTCCTTAAAAGAATATATATTTTTGAAAACTAAATTTTACTTCAACAACTTTTGTATAATAATGTAATTTTCTTTTATTTTTAAATTTAGTGGTCTTTATTACGAGGCTTAATATAATATTTGATTCCTGAACTTGACACTTTTTTTAAATTTGGTACTTAAACTTTTTTTTGGCTCAATTTGGTATCTGAACTTGACACTTCTTTCTAACTTGATACCTAAACTTTTTTGGGCCCAATTTGGTATTCCTAATTTGGTACCGAAGTTCTTTCTTAGGTTCAAATTAGTACCTAAATTTATTAAATGTTATACAAATTACACAAAACACTATCTGTGTTTTTTTTTGTTATGCTACAAAAATATTGTTTGTATTAGAAGAAATTCATGTTAAAAAATAGGTATTGAACTACACTTAACTAATTAATATTTAAAACCCAAATTAAAAGAATTTCATTATTTTAATTAATAAAACAATTATTTAAACAAATAAAGCTAAAAGTAATTTAACATATTAAATACAAAAAATTCATATTATTTATCACATATCGGTCATATATTGATTATTTTTGTTACCTCATAAAAATAATATTATTAGTATATTAGAGTAATTTGTAAAAGTTTGACAAGTTCAAGTACCAAATCAAACAAAAAGGATTTGGTACCAAATTAGGAAAAAAATTAAGTTTAGGTACTAAATTGGACCCCAAAAAGATTAAGTACCAACTTAAGAAAAAGTGTCAAGTTTAGGTACTAAATTAAGAAAAGTGTTAAATTCAAGTACCAAATATTATATTAAACCTTTTGACATTCAACATATTATATTAATTGCAATAATTGAAAGTGTTTTTTTTTTTTGAAATTTGAAATTCTAATTTAAATGGGTTTAGTTGTTTTAGATTTTATTATGGTTTATGTCATTGGATTCTGTCTAAACTTACTATAATTTATATTTTGATTTTAATTATTTTGTGTATTATAATTTCTAACATGTAACGTCCCCCCTACCCGAGACCGTTGCCGGAGTCAAGCAGGAGACATTACAAAACTTATCTTAGCACTTAAACAGTTTTCGTAGTAAACTATCCATCTGCGTCACAGTCGCTAAAAAAATCATATCTCGAGTTACGAAACTCGAAATCCAATTTCGTAAATTTTCCTGAAACTAGACTCATATATCTACTTACTAATTTTTTCTAGAATTTTGGTCAGGCCAATTAGTACAGTTTATTATAAAAGTCTCCCTGTTTCAGGGTTCAGCTACTCTGACCCTTGTGCACTTCGAATCAAATTTCTTCCTGTACAGAAATCCAATGACTATGTCATTTGTTTCAATTAAAAATAGACTCAATAATGAATCCATACACATAAAGTTTGAGTCCTAATTCTTAATACACAATTTATGGTGAATTTCTAAAGTCAGAACAGGGAATCCAGAAATTGTTCTAACCCTGTTTCACCAAAACGTAAATATCTCATAAAATACAACTCTTTTACCAATTTTGTTTCTTCCATATAAAAATAGATTCATTAAGCTTCAATTACATATTTTATTCATCATCTAATTCACTTTATACTATTTTTGGTATATTTTCAAAGTTGGACTATTGTTACTGTCCAAATCTGTTTTAGTATAAAATGTTGATAACTAAGTTTATAACATCTTCATTTCTTCTTTCTACAACATTTACCAACAATTCCTCTTATTACTCTTCACTAACATATCAAAACATACCATTCTTAAGGTTTTGGTAACATTTACAAAACATACCAAAATATCATTTAACAACTTAGATACTTTCAATATAACCAAAAGACATCCTAGGTACAATGCCATTTTCCAAAAGATAGAAACTTCACCAATTTGAGTTTGGGGATCGGCTTGTATCTTTGAGTCCTTATACTTTCGTACCTAGCTGCATGCGACGAAACAAACCGTGCGCTGAGAATACTCTCAGTGGTATTTCCATAAACAATAGCTTAATCAACTTTAAAACATGGTAATTCAAACACATTATTGCTATTATTCAATATCAATCAATACTTTAATAACCTTTACTTTATTTACCCTTATTAACATAACTCGGACACTAACGGATACACGGATCCAACCCACACTCCGGGATAAGCACATAGTGCTTCATCGAACAAATCCGAACTTTAACATTATAGTACACAAAGTACTTCATCGGAACAAATCCGAACTTTAACAGTAGTCGACACATAGTGTCTCATCGACTCAATGTCGGAATATCCCAATACTTCCAATTCCTATGACATGTCAACTATATCCGACTAGCCCGACACTGTTAATAGGGTATTCAAAATCACATTCATTTCAATATGGTAAAAATACTTACCTCATTCACATTTTCATACAATATAAATATCAAATATAGCAATAACGATTAAGCTCGGTTTATAGGAATACAAACCACTATTTATCGAATTTAATCGATATCTTCGTTCACTTTCTCTTTTCCCTTCTTTGATGACGTATCCGGTGCTACGTTTGCTACTAACAATCATACAATTAAAATTCATCAATATACTAATTCATAAAACACATTTTCACTTTCTATCAAACTTTTACAAAAATTCCAATTTCGTCATTTTTCCATTACTAATCTTTTTTCTTTAACTTAAGCTTCATATTCTCTTTTAATCAACTCATTAACAATTTTTAACTCATAAAATTCATTATAAAACATAAATTTTGAGCTCTATTCAACTTAATCCCTATTTAAACCTAACTTAGAATTCTTTTAATAAATCACTCAATTTTCACTTCTAACTTCAATTCCTATCAATTTAACCCATAAAACCTCAATTTACTCAACTAAATCAATATCTAAAATTTTCTATTTTCTTCATTTTAACCTCATACATGTAGAACTTTGAATTAGGCATCCATAAACATAAAAATCATAAGAAAATGAGCTAAAACAACTTACCAATTAAACTTTAGGGCCTTAATCCTCAAATTTCCCTTTTCTTTTCTTTCTTTCTTTCCTTCTTTCTTTCTCACGTTTGCTCTCTGTAACTCTTTCTATGTTTCTTTACTCATTATTATTTATTCATTATACTATATTATATTATTATTAACCTATAAAAATATAAATTAACATGTGTAATAGCTATAACATAAAATATCTTATAGCTATTACACATATATACCAACTATTACACATGTTATATCATACATTCACACACATGGCACTTAGGGTCTAATTGCTAGATTAGTCCCTTTTACTTCTTTAATCTATAATTAAACTTTTATTCCTTATGCAATTTAATCCTTTAAACTAAATTCAAGCTACTTCACTTAATTAAACACTAAATAACCATTCAACTATAATTCATAAATATTTCTAATAAATATTCATGAATAAATTTCACTGAAATTGAGACTCAAGACTCAATTTCCGATACCGTAACTTTCGGTTCATTACAATTCTCTCCCCCTTAATAAATTTCGTCCTCGAAATTTACCTGAAAAGAGATGGGGGTATTGAGATCTCATCGTTTCTTCTGGTTCCCATGTAGCTTCTTCAACACTGTGACTTCGCCATAGCACTTTTACTAAAGGAATACGTTTATTACGTAATTCTTTTACCTCTCGTGCTAGAATCTCAACTGGTTCTTCTTCATACGATAAGTCAGGTCGAATCTCTACATTCTCGATCGTAATAACATGTGAAGGATCCGATCGATATCTTCTTAGCATAGAAACATGGAAGACATCGTGCATTTTCTGTAGTTCAGGAGGTAAGGCCAATCGATACGCTACTGGTCCAATTCTCTCAATAACTTCGTAAGGCCCAATAAAACGAGGACTTAATTTTCCTTTTTGACCAAATCTTAGAATTTTCTTCCAAGGTGAAACCTTTAAAAATACTTTATCCCCGACTGAGTATTCAATATCCCGTCGTTTCAAATCTGCATACGATTTCTGTCTATCAAAAGCAGTTTTCAATCTTTCCCGAATTTTCTTAACTGTACTTTCCGTTTCTTGAACCAATTTAGGTCCAATCATCTTCTTCTCATTCAGTTCTGTCCAACATACGGGTGATCGGCATCTTCGTCCATACAAAGCCTCATACGGTGCCATCTGTATACTTGACTGGAAATTATTATTATACACAAATTCGGCTAATGACAAATAATATTCCCAGTTAGACTCAAAATCAATCATACAGGCTCGAAGCATATCTTCTAAAATTTGTATTACCTGTTCAGATTGACCATCAGTCTGTGGATGAAAAGCTGTACTAAAATGAAGTCGAGTACCGAAAGATTCATGTAATTGCTTCCAAAACCTTGACGTAAACCTTGGATCTCTGCGAAATTATTGATTTTTGAATACCATGTAATCTAATGATTTCCGAACATAAACCTCAAGAAGTTTCTTTAACGACCAATCGGTTCTCACAGCTAAGAAATGAGCTGACTTCGTAAGTCGATCAACTATTACCCAAATAGCATTCTTTTTACTTGTAGACATCGGTAATCCCGTCACAAAGTCCATCGTTATTCGGTCCCATTTCCATTCAGGAATATTGATGGGTTGAAGTAATCCCGATGGAACTTGATGTTCTGCCTTCACTCGTTGACAAGTCAAACACTTTGCCACATATTCAGTTATATCCTTTTTCATTCCCGACCACCAATACAATTCACGCAAATCACGATACATTTTCATACCTTCAGGATGAAATGCAAATGGGCTATTATGAGCTTCTCGAAGAATTAACTCTTTAAACTCAGAATTATTCGGAATGCAAAGTCGATTCTGAAATCTTAAGCAGCCATTTCCATCAATGCTAAAATTTTCTGTTGTACCATTCCGAATCATCTCTCTTTTCTTTAACAACTTATCATCTTCTAACTGTGCTGATCTGATTCGATCAAACATTACTGGCTTTATTCTTAATTCAGTCAAAAGGCTTCCATCTTCAGTGATACTAAGTTGTGCAAACATTGCTCGTAATTCAATCGCAGCTTTTCTACTCAGTGCGTCGGCTACTACATTAGCCTTCCCTGGATGATAGTCTATGACACAATCATAGTCTTTTAGAAGCTCTATCCAACGTCTTTGTCTCAGATTCAAATCTTTTTGTGAAAGTAGATACTTCAAACTTTTATGATCCGTATAAACATAGCACTTTTCACCATAAAGATAGTGCCTCCAAATTTTCAAGGCAAAATTACAATTGCTAATTCTAAATCATGAGTTGGATAGTTGCGTTCATGCGGTTTCAGTTGCCGTGAAGCATAAGCAATGACTTTCCCGTTCTGCATCAGTACACATCCCAGTCCACTCAATGAAGCATCACTGTACACTACAAAATCTCTTTCTGATTCTGGTAAAGTCAACACCGGTGCCTCTGTTAACATTCGTTTTAATGCTTCAAAACTTTTCTGACATTGCTCATTCCAAACAAATGGAATATTTTTCTGTAGTAGCTTGGTCATCGGTAAGGCTATCTTTGAAAATCCGTTGACGAATCTTCGATAGTAACCAGCCAATCCGAGAAAACTTCGTACCTCTGATACATTCTTAGGAACTTTCCACTGAATAACTGCTTCAATCTTCTTTGGATCCACTCTAATTCCATCCGCTGATACGACATGACCAAGAAACACAACTTCTGATAACTAGAATTCACACTTGCTCAATTTTCCGTACAATTGCTTTTCTCGTAGTATTTACAAAACAATCTGGAGATGTTGCTCATGATCTTTTTCTGACTTGGAATACACCAAAATATCGTCGATAAAAACTACTACGAACTGATCCAAGATGGTTGAAAAATCCGATTCATAAGATCCATAAAAGCAGCAGGGGCATTTGTCAGTCCAAATGGCATCACTAAAAATTCATAATGCCCATACCTCGTACGGAATGCCGTCTTCAATATGTCGCACTCTTTTACTTTCAACTGATAGTATCCCGACCTTAGATCAATCTTTGAAAATACGGAAGCTCCTTTCAGTTGATCAAACAAATCATCTATTCGGGGAAGTGGATACTTGTTCTTGACAGTCAATTTGTTGAGTTGTCGATAATCAATGCACAACCGCATCGACCCATCTTTCTTCTTAACAAATAACATTGGAGCTCCCCATGGTGATGTACTAGGTCGTATAAAACTTCTGTCCAATAAGTCTTGCAACTGTACTTTTAATTCCTTTAGCTCAAGGGTGCCATACTGAGTGCGGAGGTATCGATACCGGATCTGTACCTGGGTAGACTTCAATCACAAATTCTACCTCTCGATCAGGGGGTAATCCAGGTAATTCCTCAGGGAATACATCAGAAAATTCACATACAGTCCGAATTTTACTACACTGACTTTCAACTGAATCCGAATTAATCACATATGCTAAGAAAGCATTACAACCTCGATGAAGAAGCTTGCTAGCTTTAATGGCCGAAACAATACGAATTGATCCACTAGTCCGAATACCATTTACTTCAATTCTATCTTCACTTTCATTCTGAACAATAAACTTCTTCTTATAACAGTCTAAAATCACTCCATGTTCTGATAACCAGTCCATTCCCAAAATAACATCAAAGTCGCCAAATGGCATAATCAACAGATCAACAGGGAATATTCTATCTTGAATCATTAACGAACATCTTCGACATATATGGTTCACTAAAGTAGTTTGTCCCAGTGGACTAGACACTTCTATTATAACTTTAGACAATTCAAACTCTAATTTTTTTGTCTCAACTACTTTCGTATTAACATATGAATGTGATGACCGTGGTCTATTAAAGCATAAACGGTCTGAATTCAATAAGAATATACTGTCACCACATCGTGAGCATCTTTCTCTTCTCGAGTCCTCACAACATACGCCGAGCTGGAGCTCTAGCTTCAGATTGTTGTGTAGCACTCTCACTAGTTCTTCTAGTACCACCTCTAGCAAACGAACTACTTGGCTGATCCCGACCTCTGGAAGCAAATTCAGATCTTTGCACTCATCGCGGTGTTGTTCCGATATCTTTGGGCAATCTTTAATAAAGTGATCGGTAGCTCCACAACGGAAACAACCTCCAGTCAATTTTCTACACTCCTCTTTGTGTCGGTTTCCACAATGCTCACATATTGGAATTTCAGATTCGAATCGGACTTGGATCGCCAGTGAACACGAGAGTCTGTCTTTTCCGACCTCGATCACTCCTTTCTGATCGAGAACTAAATCTCCAGTTACCTCGTGATTCCTTTGACCGCTTAGGCTGCGAACTTGAACTAACCATTCCGGGACTTTTTTCAGTCGAATGAGCAACTTCAGACTTTTTATCCCTTCCAAGAATTTGTTCAATCATCTTAGCTCTTTCCATTAAATCCACAAACTCAGTGATTCTAAGAGGCATCAACTGTAGTCTAAATTCATCACGTAATCCTCTTAAAAATCTTTTACATCGGTCGGCTTCAGTCGGTACAAACTCAGTGGCATATCTGCTCAATCTCAGAAATTCTCGTTCATAATCCACTATAAGCATCTCACCTTGTTTCAGTGTTAAGAACTCTTGTCTTTTGTCTTCTATGTACATTTCTCCCAAATACTTATTTTGAAACTCTTTTGAAAGAAGTCCCAACTTATCTGTTCCTCAAGTACATTCGAATCACCGATTCCCACCATACTAAAGCTTCCTCTTGCAGTAATGAGACAACACACACTAAGCTTTCTTGTGGTGTACATTCAAGTTGCTTCGAACTCTCTTTGTAGTCTTTAACCAATTTTCAGCGAGAGTCGAATCAATTCCTTGGCACCCAAAAATTCTGTAGCTCCATATTTTCTCAATTCTTTAATTGGAGCTCTTCGGGTAGTAGGGATAGAGGACGTAGCAAGCATAGTTCCTACCGCTTTTTGAAGGGCATCGGCGATTATTCTAAAGACTTCAGTATTGTCACTTCCAACATTCGGTTGATTTCCTCTGGATTCACACTTGGAGTTGCAGACTCGATTCATTCACATTATACGGTTCATCATCTTCACTATACATCTCTTGATCAGTATCCTCAATGCTTTTATCGACATTCTTAATGCTATAAAACAAAAATATTCAACAAACATATCAAAGATCCAATCCCAACTCAAATTTGACTCAAGAATGGCATGTACCTCTAGATTCCCATTGACATTCGATTTAGTCCTAGAACCGACTAAACCTAAATAGCTCTGATACCAATCAATATTGTAACGTCCCCCTACCGAGACCGTTGCGGAGTCAAGCGGAGACATTACAAAACTTATCTTAGCACTTAAACAGTTTTCGTAGTAAACTATCCATCTGTGTCACAGTCGCTAAAAAATCATATCTCGAGTTACGAAACTCGAAATCCAATTCCGTAAATTTTCCTGAAACTAGACTCATATATCTACTTACTAATTTTTTCTAGAATTTTGGTCAGGCCAATTAGTACAGTTTATTATAAAAGTCTCCCCTGTTTCAGGATTCAGCTACTCTGACCCTTGTGCACTTCGAATCAAATTTCTTCCTGTACAGAAATCCAATGACTATGTCATTTGTTTCAATTAAAAATAGACTCAATAATGAATCCATACACATAAAGTTTGAGTCCTAATTCTTAATACACAATTTATGGTGAATTTCTAAAGTCAGAACAGGGAATCCAGAAATTGTTCTAACCCTGTTTCACCAAAACGTAAATATCTCATAAAATACAACTCTTTTACCAATTTTGTTTCTTCCATATAAAAATAGATTCATTAAGCTTCAATTACATATTTTATTCATCATCTAATTCACTTTATACTATTTTTGGTATATTTTCAAAGTTGGACTACTGTTACTGTCCAAATCTGTTTTAGTATAAAATGTTGATAACTAAGTTTATAACATCTTCATTTCTTCTTTCTACAACATTTACCAACAATTCCTCTTATTACTCTTCACTAACATATCAAAACATACCATTCTTAAGGTTTTGGTAACATTTACAAAACATACCAAAATATCATTTAACAACTTAGATACTTTCAATATAACCAAAAGACATCCTAGGTACAATGCCATTTTCCAAAAGATAGAAACTTCACCAATTTGAGTTTGGGGATCGGCTTGTATCTTTGAGTCCTTATACTTTCGTACCTAGCTGCAAGACGAAACAAACCGTCGCTGAGAATACTCTCATGGTATTTCCATAAACAATAGCTTAATCAACTTTAAAACATGGTAATTCAAACACATTATTGCTATTATTCAATATCAATCAAGACTTTAATAACCTTTACTTTATTTACCCTTATTAACATAACTCGGACACTAACGGATACACGGATCCAACCCACACTCCGGGATAAGCACATAGTGCTTCATCGAACAAATCCGAACTTTAACATTATAGTACACAAAGTACTTCATCGGAACAAATCCGAACTTTAACGATGAGTCGACACATAGTGTCTCATCGACTCAATGTCGGAATATCCCAATACTTCCAATTCCTATGACATGTCAACTATATCCGACTAGCCCGACACTGTTAATAGGGTATTCAAAATCACATTCATTTCAATATGGTAAAAATACTTACCTCATTCACATTTTCATACAATATAAATATCAAATATAGCAATAACGATTAAGCTCGGTTTATAGGAATACAAACCACTATTTATCGAATTTAATCGATATCTTCGTTCACTTTCTCTTTTCCTTCTTTGATGACGTATCCGTGCTACGTTTGCTACTAACAATCATACAATTAAAATTCATCAATATACTAATTCATAAAACACATTTTCACTTTCTATCAAACTTTTACAAAAATTCCAATTTCGTCATTTTTCCATTACTAATCTTTTTCTTTAACTTAAGCTTCATATTCTCTTTAATCAACTCATTAACAATTTCTAACTCATAAAATTCATTATAAAACATAAATTTTGAGCTCTATTCAACTTAATCCCTATTTAAACCTAACTTAGAATTCTTTTAATAAATCACTCAATTTTCACTTCTAACTTCAATTCCTATCAATTTAACCCATAAAACCTCAATTTACTCAACTAAATCAATATCTAAAAATTTTCTATTTTTCTTCATTTTAACCTCATACATGTAGAACTTTGAATTAGGCATCCATAAACATAAAAATCATAAGAAAATGAGCTAAAACAACTTACCAATTAAACTTTAGGGCCTTAATCCTCAAATTTCCTTTTCTTTTCTTTCTTTCTTTCCTTCTTTCTTTCTCACGTTTGCTCTCTGTAACTCTTTCTATGTTTCTTTACTCATTATTATTTATTCATTATACTATATTATATTATTATTAACCTATAAAAAATATAAATTAACATGTGTAATAGCTATAACATAAAATATCTTATAGCTATTACACATATATACCAACTATTACACATGTTATATCATACATTCACACACATGGCACTTAGGGTCTAATTGCTAGATTAGTCCCTTTTACTTCTTTAATCTATAATTAAACTTTTATTCCTTATGCAATTTAATCCTTTAAACTAAATTCAAGCTACTTCACTTAATTAAACACTAAATAACCATTCAACTATAATTCATAAATATTTCTAATAAATATTCATGAATAAATTTCACGGAAACAGTACTCAAGACTCAATTTCCGATACCGTAACTTTCGGTTCATTACATAACATGTATTATTTATAATTATATAATTTTAAAAATAATAATTTTGAAGTCACATTTTTTATTTTTATATTTCAAGGCTGCCAAGAGATCCTCATATATTAAAACAACTTACACTAAATAATTTAGAATAGAAAACAACATCACAAGCAATAAATTTATGTAGAAAAAAATGGAAGACCAAAATGAAATTTAAAACAAAAATTATATTTGAAGCAAATTAAAATATTTTTATAATCTATATTAATAGTAGTATTACATAACGGTAAAAGGGTTTATGGGTCGAGCCAAGGCTAGATTAAAAAAAAAAAAACTATAATTTCAGGCTCAAACATGACTTAATTCAATCTTAGAATTTTAAACTGAAACCCGATTTTTATATTTCAATTTAAATCATTTTCCTTCTATTTGACCGGGCGGAAAAGTGGAGGGATGGAAATAAAAAGTGAAAAGTAGAAATAAAATAAAAATTAAGTGTAAAAAATATATAGAAGAGATGATAAAAACAATATTTTTAATCGAATTGATGAGAAGAGATAAAATGTCAAAGGGGGATAGGAGTATCTGTTGACAAAAGTATCGCCTTAAGATGATCGTCTCATGGCTATCTAGAACGAATCAAATCAGATGGTTCTATTTCTTAATTTTTCTAACTTACTTTTACAGAACCATGGTCGAAAAGATTGAGAAAAATCAGCCATTCACAATCATTGATGAAAGAGTCCATGAAAAGTTAAAGATTAGTAATCCGTTTTAGAAATCGAATGAGTTCGATCTTATATATACGCGAGGAAGGTAGTAAAGAAAAAGAAAGCATATAAATTATTCTTTATTTTTATCATCTAGGACTCGTGCAGGATGAAAGTTTCATGCACAACTTTGAATGAAAGAAATAAGTGATAATCAAAGACCAATCCTCAGTAGGGCTTAGAGGGCTTGGCCTCCTAAATTTTTTTGAAAATTTTAGTTATACTGTTAAAATTTTCTAAATATTTTAATTAGCCCCCCTAAATTTTTGAAAATTATTATTAAACCTTTAAATTTTTTTAAATATTTCAATTAGGCTCTTCATTTCTTTTTGTAAATATTCACAAAACCTCTAAAAAATTGAAAGTTTTAATTAGACTTGCCAAACTTTTTGAAAAATCTCATCAAAACCCTCAAAATTTTCCAATCTTTTAGTTAACCCCCAAAACTCAATGCTAAATTTTACCAATAGTCATAGTTATAACCTTAAGAAACATCTGATAAAATATTATAACTCGTGATATTTGATCAACATGTTTCGATTTACTTATTTTAAGTTTATAAAATTGTACAATGATATTAATGATAAAATTTTAGAGAAAAATTCTAAATGTGCCAACAAATGGATAAATAAATTTTAATCTTCAAAAAAAATCTAAACTAAGTCCTCGTAAGCTTAGAATAAAACAAAAAAGTAATCTTTTAGTCCCTCATTTTCTTTAGTTTTGCTTTTTTAGCACCTTTTAATGTTTACCATTTCCAAAATACTCTAAAAATCAACTCACCTTTTTTAAAAAATAAAATAAAATCTTCTGCATTCAATCAACATAGTAAAAAATGAAAATCGTTAATAAAAAGATTTAATTAATTTTTTTAATACCGAGATAACTCAATTGAGTTCGGATTTAATATAAGAGTCAACTAATTCTTTTGGTTTTTATATGGAAACAAAGAATCCTCCATATTGATGATTTCACGAAATACCCAATCTCCATATTCCACGTTTTCGTACGGATCCCATCGTACCATCCCAACCGCATTACACTAGCCCTAAAACCAGCCGCTTTACACTCGCCCTTAAAGCCACTTGATTAAAAATCAAAGCCATTATTTGTATCTAAAAGCGCGATTACATGGTTTTAGCATACTCTCGAAAAGCCGTCTGACCCAGGAGAAATTGAAACGACCAATTTGTTGCCAACATCATGTATATACAAGCGCGTATTGGCATTTTAAAGTCGTACTGTTCTTCACTTTTTCTTTTAAGCAAAGTGCATACAATATTTTTCTCAATTTTTTTAAAAAAATTGGTTTTCATTGCTTTGTTTTTTTGTTGTAACCCTAGGTTTTTCAAGGTTTTCAGTGTTCCACGGCGGTAATTTTGCGACGACGGTGATCTGTTTTCAAGCTTCCTGCCAAAGTTTCCTCAACGAATCTTAGTCTTTGTAAGGTAAGTCATTCTGTTTGTTGCGTTTTTTTTTGAATAGTGCCCTTTTTGCTTAACGTATTATGTGTGTGTGTGTGTGTGTGTGTGTGTGTGTTTACTCTGTTTGGCTTTAACCAGAGAGTGAAGGAAAAGGAGAAGGAGAATGTCGATACATGATATATATGTGCTTGCTCTGTTTGGCTTCAACGAGAGAGTGAAGTAAAAAATGGAAAACGTCAATGCAACAATTTAATCATTGAGTTTATCAATTATAATGTTATTTATCATATATGTGAAGTTTCCAATGGATGCAATATTTCTCTTATATTAATGGACAATCGAAAATCACATATTCACCGAATGAAAGATTTTTTATATCAAACCAATAATCAGACATTTTTACTTTATTTAAAATTCTACATGTGTAATCCACTTTAGGAAGATGAAGTTTGACACTAGTGTAAGTTTACCCTCTTGTGTATATTTGCTCTGTTAATTGAAAAGTCCTCTAGTTTACTTAATTTGGCTGTTGAATGCTTGTTAGAAATGAAATGATAATTGAATTTAAGTTTGTAGCTGCTTCATATGTTTCAATTTTTGCATTTTCTTTACTATGCTCTGCATGTATATGATTTTATTTGCTGAAGATGTGGCCTTTTGTCATGTATATATATAGTTTTTAAGAAGCTGTGGCCTAGTAATTGTTTCAAAAGTTTCTTTTATGCTCTGCTTTTATTATAATCAGACACTTCACTTTCTTCAGAAGGGTAACCTTTTGAAATCTGTTAATGCTTTTAAGGAATTTTCAAAAGTTTACTAAAGATATGTAATGCTTTAATTTTGAATATAGGATTTCATGGAATTATTAGACTTTGAGCTAGGTACTTGAGTTTGAGTAAGGACTATCTTTAGTGAGTGGTCATTGGTTCGTGCACTTATGGGTGGCAAATTTTGAGATGCTATAGAATCCACTCGTCACATTTAGTCATTAAACTGCATCATATCTGCATATACTTTCTAGTTGTTTACAAACTTAAAGATTTGTCTATTTTTATTTCGTGATGAGCAGATGTTTGTTTATCCATGGAAGGGCATCATTGCCAATATTCCAACAACATTGCAAGATGGAAAACATGTAGGGGAAAGTGGAAGGAAACTGAGGGAGGATTTGGCAAAAAAGGGATTCAATCCATTGAAGGTTCAACCTCTTTGGAACCGACACGGTCACTCAGGATACGCCATAGTAGAGTTCAATAAAGAATGGGATGGTTTTAACAATGCCATCATGTTTGAAAAGAGTTTTGAATTGGACCATTATGGAAAGAAGGATTACTACTCATCTCGGAGGAAAAAAGACAAATTGTATGCATGGGTTGCTCGTGAAGACGACTACTACTCTGGTGGACTGATTGGTGAATATCTTCGTAGGAACGGAGACTTGAAGACCGTTTCGAGCAAAGAAGCTGAAGATCTAAGGAAGACCTCAAAGCTATTGACAACACTAAACAATACCTTGGAGACCAAGAATCAACGCCTTCAGGAAATGCAGAACAAATTCAATGAAGTGAGTAGCTCAATGAGTACATTGATGTGGCAAAAAGATGACATGATCAGAGCTTATAATGAAGGTATGCTACAATCCTAGTTTCTAAAAGGGATTTAAATTCAATTTCTACTATTCTAATTGTTAACGGGTTATAGTTTATAATGTGTAGAGTGTAAAAAGATGCAGGAGAATGCTCATAATCATTTCAAGCAGATTTCTTTAGAACATGAGAGGAATGCAAAATGTATTCTAGACCAGAAAAGGGAATTAGAGCAGCGTGAGAAGGAATTGTTGCAACGGGAGGCTCAAAATGACAATGAGACCAAAAAACTTCAGCACGAGAAGATGATGGTATGTTGAACCTATTTAAAATAGTGTATCAAAATTTTAAGCACATGTACGGATATTTTTTGATACCTTAGATACAAGTTGTCCAATATAGTAGGTATAGCAATCAGCCCTTTTATCCGAACCATAATAACAAAAATTGATTTAGTGAACAGATCATATCACTTCCTATCTATACAAATCAAAATATTCATAAATTGTTTTGGCAGAACGAGAGAGCAGCCTTGGAACAAAAGAAGGCTGATGAAACTATGTTCAAACTGGCTGAAGAGCACAAGGTATATCTTTGGTCTTCATATTGTGTGCTATTTTCAATTTCTAGAATCTCTTCATTTACCATTTATTTATTTTCCTATGTCAGAGAGATAAAGAGAAACTTCACAGGGAAATCATTAAGCTAGAAAAGCAACTTGATACTAGACAAGGATTAGAACTTGAGATACAGCGTTTGAGAGGTGCTTTACTAGTGATGGAGCACATGAATGGTGATGGGGATGCAGACACAAAGAAAAGGATGGGGGTAATTCAAGATGAACTGAAAGAGAAGGAAGAAGAACTGGAAGACTTGGAAGATCTTAATCAAGCTCTTATTATCAAGGAACGCAAAAGCAATGATGAATTACAAGATGCCCGAAAAGAGCTAATCACTGTAAGTATATGTTATATTCCCCTTTTTTCTTTTCTTAGAAAACGTGTATAAGAGCTAATCACTGGTATGTTATATTGCTTGGAACCTACATTATTTAGAGAGAGGCATAGAGATACGACCTTTCACATACATGAGTTAAAAATAATAAAGTGAACATGTCTGTGTCTAACAGTGACATTCAAGCCTCTCGTAATATAACTTGCATGCAATACTTAATTTCAAAAATAATAGTAATGTTGAACATCAAAAAATTTCTGAGTTTTTTGTTTTGAAGCGATGGAAAAAGGGTTAGCTATTTAATATTTATTGTCTTTTAAAAAATTCTGAATTTAAAACACGACAAGTTAATCTTTAACGTTCAATCTCACTATAGTTTAAAATTTTACCCTTTTTTGCTTCAAAATCACTTTTATAGTAATGGAATTAGTTTACTTTTATAGTAATGGAATTAGTTTACTTTTCACTATGGTTAGATGAAGAACTTACATGCATCAACTTGCCTTTGCATATTTTGAAGAAAGATAGGAGCTTAACAAGTGCTTTCTATATATATATATATACACGGTGTCCATGAATTTTGCAAGAGATTTATGTGTTACTTGATTTTTGTTCCACAGGCATTTAAAGATGTTTCCACCAGAGCTCATATTGGTGTCAAGAAAATGGGAGAAGTGGACATTAGACCCTTCTTAGTTGCAGCCAAAAGAAAATACTCAGCTAAAGAAGCTGATGTGAAATCAGCAGAGCTATGTTCACTGTGGCAAGACTATCTTAGAGATCCTAGCTGGCATCCTTTTAAAATCCTCACAGACAAGGAAGGAAATTGCAAGGTATTTTTTCTTTCTCTATATTTTACACCCATTCAATTTCCCCCTCTTTAATAACTGTTGTTGCTAGACTATCTTTATCCTTATTTGTCCTTAAGGTGTAACAATAGGGAAATGATCAGTTTATCCTATCTTTCTTACTCGGATTCAGATAAGTGTCAAGACGGGCAAAGTTAGAAATTTTATTTTGTGCGTGTGAGATAAAATTATAAAATTTTGGAGGAGCCAACTTTTATGTTAAAATGTTTAAATTACATTATTAATTTTTTTGAGGGGCTAAAAGTGCAAAAAATTCATTTATTCAAAAACAAAAGGACTTAATTTGCATAATTTATATTATGGGAGGGGCTAAATGAATATTTTCCCAATTAACTTAAGGGTGTCAGATGCGAATATGCTTATTTTTCAAATAAATTCTAATACATTCGAAGGATAATACCTTTATACTTGTATCTAAGTAACATACTAAATTTGTTGCTGTATGACGTTGGCTTGTCTTTAGACTTGTTTAGTGGCCGGATTACTTTCTTGAGAGGTCTAACTTGCTTGGACCGTGTTTGGACAAGGTTTGGGCAATTCCCTACTCATACTGCCCCGAATATTAATATAAAAATAGATCTAAAATTTTTTCAGGCTAAAAAATAGGGCTTTTTCTTTTACAGGAAATACTTGATGAGGAAGATGAAAAATTGGTCGAACTCAAGACAGAGCTCGGTGACGAAGCATACGATGCTGTGACGACGGCATTGAAACAGATGAACGAGTACAATCCGAGCGGCAGATACATAGTACCGGAACTTTGGAATTTCAATGAAGGAAGGAAGGCAACATTAACCGAGGTAGTGCAACATTTACTGAACAAATGGAAACTGCATAAGCGTAGGAGATAATAAAATTTCTTCATCAATTTTCTTTCACTGAAGGATCATTTTGCGAATCTTCAAAAAAAGGTATACTTATAATGTAAGACAGAGTAAATTAGGGTGTATTCGAGTTGAACTTACTTTTTTGTTTTAAGAAGTTTGATTAGGTTTTTACCAGTTCGAGCTCGAACTTAGTATACTTGAATTAGTCAATGATTGAGCTTGGATTGAATTTCAAGCTCTTTTTTCGAGTGGAACTGTATTTAGCTTATTTGAATTTTTTTTCGGCGTTGAATGGTATTAGCTTGCAAGTACTTCTGTTACTAATTTACATTTTTACTTAAAATGTATTAGAGGTAAAAGTTAGGAGTGTAAATGAATTGTCCTCAAGCAAACAAAGCATTCGTATGTTTATTTTTAAAGTTGTTCATGATTCGTATTCTTTTAAAATTTTAATATTATGTTTGAACTCAGTTTATTATTTAGCATATTCAAACTTAAATTTATTTGACGTTTGTAAACATATAAATTATTTAAACTCAAAATAATTTAATTTTATATTTAAATGATTATAACCCAAAACATTTAAAATGATAAACACTCATCTAAATAACACTGAATCTAAAATTTATCTAACTCAAAATGAATCAAAATTTTTTAAAATTTAAATTAACACTCATCTAAATCAGTTTAATTGAAAACCAATTCAACGGTCCCATTGACTAGACTCATTGCTTTCTAACCAATTAAAAAGATTAAGATAGGAAATGGCAAGTGGCAACCGTTATTTGCCTGTCTCGACCTTGGTCCTGATATATCCTTAATCTTTTTAATTGGTTTTTAGATCAAATTAGGTCCGAATTATGTCAAGGTTGGAAATAGCAAGTGGCAGCGAGGCGTGGTGGTTCTTTGCCAGCCTTGGCCTCGATATATCATTAACATAATTCGAACTTGAATTGATTTGAAAATAAATTTGGTTCATTTAATGCTCGCAAACATATAAATTATTTGAACTCCAAATAAATTAGTCTTAAACTTAAATGATTAGAATCCAAACAATTCAAATCGGAAATGACAAATTGGAAATGGCCTTAAATCCAAAATTTATCTAAATCGAAATGATTCAAAAAATTTAAAATCTGAATTAACACCATCTAAATCAGTCTAACCAATTCAACATGTCCAATTCACTTGACTCATTGCTTTCCAACCAATTAAAAAGATTAAGATTGGAAATGGCAAGCCGCAACAAGGCGGTGGCGGTTCTTTGTCTGTTTCAAGCCTGACTTGATATACTCTTTAATATAATTCTAACTTGATTCGATTTGGAATAAAATATTAATTCAACGGCTTTAAATCTAACTTGAAAATTCAAAATTATACTCAACTCTAATACGATATTCCACAAGTTTTTATTTTTTATTGAAATGGAATAATAATTTTATTTTTATTTTTAATGAAGTTATTAATTGTTTTCTAGGTATAATTATATGATATTCCACTGAAATTGCTTGTGTCCCAATTTATTATATATTTATTTAAAAATATTTTATTATATTCTATAGGATATTTTCATTACCTCAATTCTATTTGTGGAATTTAAAAATTCCAATGAAAGCGTATCAAATATTTTTCATAATTATATTACAAATATAAATATAAATTTCATTCTCATATATTTTAAACTAATATATATATATATATGTATATATATAAGATTATTTTGATAATTATCTCAAGATAGATCAAGATAAATTTTTCGACCTCAATCTTACTTGACTAATTGAAGAATTAGATATGTTCCAAAATCAATTTTTTTTAAAAAAAATCCAATCTTATCAAATTGTAAAGGTGAGCAAAACTTGATTCGATTAGAAAAATCGAAAAAAATTTAAATTTTGAGTTAATTGAATTGAGTTATTCGAACTATTCGAGTCAACTTGAATAAGTAATTCAAGTTTCGAGTTCAAATCGAATTGAATTTTACAGGTCAAATAATTTAAATAATTCGAATAATAGATTGGTGTAAATACTTTTTTGGTCACCGTCTAGTTTGAAAATAAGTAAATTGGTCTCCTTCACAACAAAAATTACAAAAAATAAATTCAAAATAATTTTAAAATTCAAAATATTTATAAAAATTCTAAAATTTTATTTTTAAAAAATTCTAAAATTTAAAAAATCTAAAAATATATAAAGAAAATTAAAAATTAAAATTATCTAAAGTATTTATTATTATTTTGCTTTGAAAAGTTTATATATATATATATATATATGGTTTCAAAATTATTAACTCTAACATGATAACAAGATTTTAAGTTGACATGTTTAATTTTTTAATTTAACTCGAATAATTTCACTTGATTCTACTCGATTCGAAAAGATTTCAAATCGAGTTAGGAGAATAAAATAATATTCATCAACTCGATTAATTCGAAATTTTTCACTCAAACATTCGCCCTTATCAAATTGGACGGGATTCAAGCCATCAAATCTATTTTATTTCCATTAAATATTAAAATTTACGAATTTTTATAGTACAAAATCAGCCAAAGCCTATAGATAATAGCTATAGCTTGTAGTTTTTTTCTTTTCCCTCAGTTTTTTCTTTCTTCCCGTGATTATCTTTTCTTCAATTTGACCTTTTTGTTGTCCTTTTTTATTAATTATTTGCCACAAAAAAAATTGGTTGATTTATAGGTTTCATGGTTACGTTTCTTCTTCAGCATTAATTTTTTTTTTTTTTTTGTTGAAGATCGGATTGGGTCGGACTTCCAATATATCAGGTATTGTTTTTAATAAAAATTTTGTTTTCCAATTCTGTCGAGGGATTAAAGAGGTGTCGAGTGTTTGAGAAAACCAACTATGTACAAAAAATTTTCGCTTCCGTGAACAATATCTGACGAGTTGAAGGTCCCATCCTTGATAATTTACGGTTAATTTTTCTTCTTTATATAAGGTTTTTAATCCATTTATATAATACAGTCAGTGTTTGCAAATGCGGCATCGTCAAGATTCATAGAAAATTTTCCTAAGAGCCTGTTTGGATGCCTTGAAAGTTTTCTTGAATCTTGATGATGCTGCATCTGCAATTATATTGGCTAACTATCTTTCCCTTTTTTCATTTTCCACCGTTTTAATCGAGGAGATGCCACAAGGTAATATTATAATTTCATTATTCCTTGTTCAATCATGTTTTTATATATATATATATATATATATATATATATATATATGATTATGAAGATATTTTAATATTCAACAGATTATGGTACACTTGAAAAATTATATTACATATTTAGACATTCTAAAAGAATTGTATGATAAAGTTGGATTATGGTACACTCGATTTGATCATGGTTATATATATATTTGATCATCGTACATATTCTAAAAAAGTTTTTAATTATTTTTAATTGATTTGTTTAGTTATTTCGTGATACTAACTTAAATAAATATGTACTTAGATATTTATATTAATGTATTTGATTTATTTAGGTTTAAGTCTCATCCCGTGTGAGTTCAATTTGGATTTATTTATCAACTTGATTGCATCCTGTAAATAAGTACGTGTGATTGATTAGGTCATTTCAGTTTTTTAATATATCAAGAACCAGAGTTAAACTGATTAAACCATTAAAACTGGATAAATCAAACCAAATTTAGACCCAAAATCTATTAAACAACCCAAAATTTCGATTCGGTTCAGTTCAGTTCAGTCAATTTTTTGTTTTTCAAGAGATAAATATCAAAGCTATAAATTTTGGTCAAATGTGTAATGTTATGCATGAACTATCATTTTGTGCAATTTTATATATGATATTTTGATTTGATTCGGTTTTCACAAATCACTAAAGCATTTATCGATATAGCACCATTTTACATTTACATATTGCATATACAAATAATTATATTTATCTAATAAGAAAAGAAAGTTATGTATTTATTTCTTTAAATTTGTATAATTGAAACCCTATGTGTTGGCATGATGACTAGAGTATTCATCACCCTAGGTGTGGGTTGTGTTCGAGTCGCGCTAGACGCGTTGCTATTAGGGTTTTGCTCTCCTTTTGTAATTTATCAAAAAAAAAATCTGTATAGTTGAATCACAATGAAATTTTCATGTGTATATTTGAACCACAATCAAAGTTTCTTTTCTCAATTAAACTCTAATTACTTTAGGGATATCTTAGTATGATTAGACCTCTAATCTTAGCCTATTTAAAAGGGCCTGTTTTGAGGAAGTCAATTAAGAGATAATTAAAGATGTAGTACTACAGGATTTTTCTTTTAGGGGCGACAAGATATATTCTCAGATGAGTTTTTTAGTGAGAGTTTTCGTGGTAATTGTAAAGAGAATTTTGTGCCCTTTTTGAGAAAACTCTATGAGAGTTAGGGTTTTATTTTTTGGGGTTTAAGTTTGTATGTCTAGAACATTTAAGTTTATTTTTTCTATATTGTACTCTTGTTTGTTTACTTATTTAGTAAAAAGCCAAAGTCTTCTTTACAAAGAAGTTTCCACGTAAAATATTTGTATTCGATCTTATTTACCTTTTCTTTTTCGTTGTTTATACGGATTGATCCTAACATTTATAGTAAATACATAATTCATATCCAATATGAATAAATTAAGATTTTTTTAATTTTTTAAATAATATTAAAATTTTAATCTTATTTTGATAATGGATCAAATTTGTACCCAAAACTTGGTGTACTATTAGAACATTTTGGGCCTAAATTATCAAAACAATTAATTGGGAGCAATGTTAGGTCTAAATATCAAAATCAAAATGAAACAACTGAGTGTACGGATTTAATTGAGATAACCGATCGAATCGATATGTTCAATTAATTTGATTAGTTTACTTATAATATTGTGATTGGTAGGTTATTGGATATTTTTCATTAAAATTAATCCTCAACCCATAAATGGAAAGACAATGTATTTCAACGCACTCAAATCCACGTATTTCTACATTGACAACAATACTTATACTAATCGAGCTATGATTCAATCGGGATATTTAAATATTTTTTATGTAATGAAAACAAGGTGAACATGGAACAAACAATGTGAAAATGTGAAAGTTTTTTTTTCTTTATTTTACATTGAGTTAGGTTTCCCACATAAATTTATGACATCTTTGACCTATTTCTCAAGCGTACTTTAAATAAATTTACTAAAATTTATTTATTTGTAATATTTAAAATATTATATATTCACATAAATATTAGAATATTCATGTATTTTAATTATTTTTATTTCAAAATAAAATAAAATAAAATTTGAAGGGTGCCCATGCTTGTGCACCTCACATGTTTCCATGTGGAAATCCTAAGTGTTTGATAATTAAATAGATTAATTTTTGAGCATCATATTAAAATTTTAATATGAATTAATAAAAATATTAAATTAATATGATAAACAGTGTAACAAATTAAAATATGATACACTTATATTTATTGTAATTTAAAATTTAAATAATTTTTACAATATGTACATATATTCAATTAATAAAAATATAAACATTGTATAAGTAGTGAAAGTCACAGCACACCATGTGATTTCATTTTGACCCATCCTTACACTATGTTTGACCAATATTGAAGTTTATATAATTTGTAAAATAAAAGGAAAGAAAATAAGGACAAAGTTAAAAAAAGGAAAAAAAAAATTGGTCACATAACTATTAATTTTTTTGATTTAGTCGCTCATCCTTTTGAATTTTTGAATCACTCTTGCTATTAACTCAGTATCGAAAGTCTAATCTGGGTTTGAAATCAAATTTCTCCTTAAGAGGATAGATGGGACGATTCAGGTGAGATTCAATGTAGATCTAACTTTCTATTCACTCGTGGGATCTGGGCGGTCCAGGGGGGACCACCATAGCTCATCTCTTCTCGATAATCCATACATCCCTTATCAGTGTATGGATAGCTATCTCTCGAGCACAGGTTTAGGTTTGACCTCAATGAGAAAATAAAATGGAGTACCAAACAATGTATCTTCACAGACCAAGAACTACGAGATCGCCCCTCTCGTTTTGGGGTGACGGATGGATAGTACCATTCAAGCCTTTTTTTTTCATGTTTTTCTCGGAGGTTTGGAGAAAGTTGCAATCAATAGGATTTTCCCAATCCTCCCTTCATGAAAGGAAGAAACATTCTACAAAAATTATCATTTTAGTTTTAATTTTAAAAAATATTAATATATTAATTGGGGTTGGTTAACATTTTATTTTATTTTCAATAAATACAATAAAATTACTTACAAATTAAACTTAACCTAAACAAAGGAAAAAAGTAAAATATTCCGATGCTTAGTTCGATTATTTATTGTAATGATCGATTATAATTATAGCTATTCAGATTATATTAATTACATTTGTAGTTGAAAGTTTAATTTATTTTCAAAAGAAAAAAAGTTCCACCCAATCAAACAAACTCGAAAAATTATTACTTTATTTAAATTTTATTAAACATACAAATTTTTTACTCTTTTACAATTAAATTTTGGAATAAAGTGTTATGCCTTTGTGATTTAGATTCGAGCCGCGCTAATCGCATTATTATTAGGATTTTATCCTCCTCTTATAATAAAAAAATATATATAAATCCTTAAAAAACCAAACATTGGTTTGAAAACATGTGAAAGCAAGGTTTAAAGTACATGCATATATATATTTATATATATATATATATATGTATATATTTGCATTGTTAAAAGCATTGACCAGTCAAATTGTCTCATTTAACAATAAAAATTATATGTTGATTAATGTTTCTTCAGATTCCCCATTTTTTCTTTCTTGTTTTTAGTAATTGTTTAATGGAAAAGAATAGAAAATTAATGCAATTTGCAATATATATATATATATATGTTTGGTTATTAGACTAAAATCAATGAAACAAATAGGGTGGGTTTAAAAAATTGAAAACTCGAAAATTGATTCAATTAAGATATTTGACAGTTTATGAAATATATATTAAAAATTATAGTTATTTAAATCGACTTTTTAATAAGATGTTAAAATAAATATTTTTATATTTAATATAGTGAAAATAATTAAAGTTATATATATATCTAAAAATAATATATTAGAGATTGAATTTTTAGTGAAAATCAATTTAGAAATATTTATGAAATGGTTTTGAAACTTTATTAAATAATATTTGAAATTAATATTAAAATTGAAAACCGAATCGAATTAAACCAAATCATCATGAAAGGTTTGAAAAAATTTAAAAATATCGATCGAACCAAATCAAATTCACACAAAAAACAAAACCCTAAATAATAAAATCAAGTTCAAATTAAACCTAAAAAAAATTTAATTCGGGTCGGTCTAATTCTATTCAAATTATTAATTTGCTAGGAAGAAACTATGTGGGTTGACAATTCTATGGGAAAAAATACAGTGCTTAAAACTACTCATAGTTTCTTCTCAACCCATAAATAGGAGAATAATATGCTTCAGCACATTTAAATTCACGTCCTCATACATTAATAACAATGCTCATACTAATTGAATTAAGACTTAATCGACTATTATAAATATATTCGAATATAGATATAAATTAAAAATACATCTAAATTAAATATTCACTCAAAATTGGATATTTCGTAAGGTGTGCCATACCAGAAGAAGCATCATCGAACAAATAAATTTTCATCACATGGTGAGTCAGCAAATCACCTTGATGAAATATTTTAAAATTTTTATATAGGAGGGGCTGTATATGCAATATTTGAAAAAAAAAAAGAAAGAAAGACAATTATTTAAAAAAATTAAATTTATTTTAAAATTTCAAGCTTCTGTTTTGCTGATCCAAATGTTTGAATGGGCATGTGGCTCCTAATTCCAATATATATATAATTTTATACTTTTTATTTTTAACTATTATATTACTAAAATTACTGTGTTTTTTTTCTTCTGAACAAGATTTCAAGTTAATTGAAAAATAAAAAATAAAATTAATATAAATTTACATAAAAGAATCCTATGAAAGGGACCGGTTAGTTGAATAACTCAGGTGAGGTCAGCAACTTTTTTAAGCTATCGAAATTAAATAGTTTTATGATAATAAAAATATAATTTTATTATTTTAACAATTTATATTCCCATAATTTTTAAAAATTTAAATTAAATTTTTATTAAATATAATTTTTCCTTTATTAAGGGTGGCCGTATTGAGCCTAGTTTATCTCAATGAACATAAAAATAATAAAAAAAATTTAAATTTAATCATAAAAATATAAAATTATTTTTACATTTTTATTATTTGTGTTGGACAAAATCTAATTTATATCTGCAACAATTTAAGACATCCAAAAGTCTTGAAGAACTAACTGACCAATGGTATCGTGCCACGTTAACAAAACAAGGTACGTATGAACATGCAAAACTCCCCCATACAAAAATCAGACGTAAGGGCTAAGTAAACTATAGAATTCACACTTTTAAATGTTAAAAATAAATAAACATTTATGAATTCAAGCACAAATTCATACTTTAAATATTAAACGAAGTAAAATTTTGGGAAATTTCTACTTTTCTTTGAAAATTTTTAAAAATTTAATTAGGTCTCTTAAAATTTTAAAAATTCAATTAAGCCTTGAAATTTTGAAAATTTTATTAACCTCATAAAAAATTTAAAAATTTTAATTAGATCCCAATTTAAAAAAAAAATCATTAAAATTTTAAAATTTTTGAAAATTTTACTAACCTCAAAATTTAGTTTCAAGATGGACCTCGATTAAGATAAGAGGAGAAATAAATACATGAATATTATAATAGATAAATTTGTAATATGCATAATAGTATTATTTCCTTGTCAACTTTATAATATATATGATACGTGAGAACATATAGCCCCACTACTGTCAGCTGCTCTGAAAATCGTTTCACAATCACATATATATCTCCTTCCTCACGTTCTCATTCATTTCCACCGTACGTTCATCATTATTCAAACTCTGCCATTGGTGCTCCCCATTGAAGCTTATTTATATATATATATTCTCCATGGACGACAAGTACCGTAAAACATCAAAGAAAGAAGCTTCGTCATCAGTTAATAATAGTTCTTCAAAGCGCTCATCATCACTGCCGAGGAGTTTTTCAGCCAAAACAACCACCGCCGCTGCCACCACTGCCGAATGCCTTCTTAGAAGCTCTTCACAAAAGAACCCTTGTTCTTCTTCATCTTCATCATCGTTGCCTCGAAGTTGTTCGCAAAAGAGCTCTTCCATTTCGCGTAAATGCAGTAACTTAGCTAAAAAACAAAAGGCTAGATTCTATATTATGAGGCGTTGTGTCGCCATGCTTGTTTGCTGGCATAAACATGGAGATTCTTGATATATATATATATATATAGGTCTGTAGGGAAGGTTTTTTTTTTTTTTTGGTTTTGTGTTGAACTAATGGATGATTTCATATCCATTGGATCAAAAGGAACAAATCAAGCTTTTTTTGTAATTAAAAACCAGAAAGTTAGCTAAAAGTTTTTCTTAGTTTGTAAGAAAATGATTATATGAACAAATAGATTTATGAATCTTCAAACAAGTAAGTTTCTTTTTTCTGATCCTTTTTTCTTGTTTTGAGTCATTACAGAGCAGATCTCAGAATCATGAGGTTTTCTTTGTTTTTCTTTTTTGTGTTTGTGCATTGTTGACCGAGATTCCTTTCATGCTGTTGCATATATATATATATATATATACACACACAACATATATATATATATACATTTATATATGTACATATCATCTATATATAGACATCAGTGGCTAACATTGGAAATACTCTATACCTAGTTCTAAATATGTTTGCTGTGAAGATATTAGAAAGCTTGAAGGACTGATTTAAGAACAAAGTGTTGAACTTTTAATCTCAATTAATATAGTTTGTGAAGTATGCTTTTTTATTGGGTTAATTATTTTTTGGGACAAATTATAGAGTAAAAATTTGCTCCAAGTACTTATACTATTAATAATTTAGAATTTAATCTATTTAGATTAATTAATATAAAATTATAAAAATTGAAATACACGTAGATATTTTTATGAAAATAAAGTATTTATTATTGGCCGCAACAACTGCATTGAAACTCATACAAAGTATACAAAACCTTCACCATTTGTGTTGGTGATAGATTCTCCAAACAGCAAAGAACCATGTTCAATGCCAATGTTGGCTTTATAAGACAACAACAAAACAATTATATGTGTATATATTATATGTATATATATATGGCAAGATTGATATATTTTCAAGTCCCCATCAAAGAGACAAAAAAGTTTTAACACTTGGGAAGATCCGACGGCGGCGGCGGTAGTTTCTGGTTAGGAAGTTTTCCGTCCAACACTATCCATGCCATTCTTAAACCCCAGCTCAAGTGAACATCAAAGTGACAGTGCATCAGCCAAACACCTGAATCATTATATATATATATATATATATATATATATAAACACATATGTGAGATGTTTCTTAAGTTTATTGGTTAAACATGATGGTTGAATGAAATAAAACAAAATCCATATCGTCTTTTCAATGGCAGCCAACTAATATGTTTTTTTTAGTCTAGAACTACTAATAACATTATAAACCGGATTAAATTATATCAAATTAAAAAAAAGTGATTAAACCTTAAATTTCAACATGGGATTAAAACCGAAATTAAACCTATTATTACTTATAATATGTTCCAAGTTGAGAATTTAATTCCAATGCTTTAATTCGGCATAATTTCCTCTTACTCTTAAAAGATCATTTAGAATATTATTAATTAATCCTAATAGTTAACATCATTTACTATTACGATTAAAATATTGATGTGAATTTTTGTGTTTAAAAGGGAGTTTTAAGAAAAGCTAAATTCTTACTGTGACTCGAATAGTTAATGATATTAATTATTTTGATTAACTAAAATATTAGTAAAAAATTAAATCATGTCTAAGTAAAGTATAAGCACTAAAGAGACTAAAATTAACCATAATTCAACTATGAACTATATGAAGAATCGTTACCGGGATTGTCTGCTTGAAACCGAATCGCAACCCAACCACCGGAGGGGACACCAACGGTGTTTCTTTCAACCGGATCTACGAGGTTGAACTTTGAAGGGTCATTTTTAGGATTAAAGTTACCAAAACCTTGACCAACAACATAGAAATTATAGCCATGGAGATGGAGAGGGTGGCTCTCAGCCCCTAATATACTAGTGTCCTGCATGATCACTTCGACGCTCGCATTGAACGGTAACACTTCAACTTTAGTGGTACCGTTAATAACGTGTGTGTTGTTCGGCGGTGTGCCGGTGTAATTAAACGGATGAAGAGGGAAATCCGGGAAATCGGCGGTGAAAACCCCGTTTTTAGAAAAGAAATAAGATTGTAACAAAGCTGTTGTAGGGAGTGCAAAGGAGATATTGTTCATTGAAGCTGCAAATTTTGTACCATTTGGTCCTTGACATGTTTGGTTTTTAGGACAAGGGTTGGTTCCAAGTCCAATAGTAAAAAAGAACCTTTTGTCCACTTTTTGTGGGACATTGATAGGGAACTTGTTGGTGGCTAAACTTTTGAACATGTTTGAAAAATTGGCTACAACATTTGTGGCATTGATGGCAGGTAAGCTTGGTTTAAACAATGGAGCATTTTCCGGGTTTTTCGGGTTTTCATATTCGAGGATGCCGGCAACGGTCGTGTTGTCGAATGTGCCCATGCCGGTGAAATAGGGTCTAGCCAACATATAGAAAGCGGCATCAGGGGCTGGCGATTTGGTCTTTAGGAGCACATTGATGGTTTGTCCCGGTGCTATCACTAATGTGTCGGTCACGAACGGTTTCACGTACGATGCGTCGGCTTCCACGACAGTGACACTGTGGTTTGCAATGCTGAAGAATAGTTCATCATTGAGTGCAGCATTGATTAACCTCAGTAGATATGTTTTTCCGGGCTTTACCTTCAATTTATATGTATCTGACAAGGAAAAAAAAATAAAAAACTCAATACAAAACACAATTTATTCGGAAAAAAAACACGAACACAATTACGAAAAGAGGTATTTTTGGACCGAGTCCATGTATAATATTTATATCGTAAATAGTTGCCCAAGCTTAGCTAAACTCTAGATATGAGCTCAAATTTTGCCTATTGCTTAAAAATTAACTCAAGCCCATTAAGATTAAATATGTTCATGGGCTAAATTGCCCATCTGCTTTATGCTTGGGCTTAGATTTTTCAACGTTGAGTTGACTCAGTCCGGCATATTTTTCTATTTAAAATAATATAAATATAAAAAAGTTTATATTAATATAAAATGTTTTATAATTAAATTTAAATAAAAATTATTTTTTAAACAGTGAAATAAGTTATTTGAATGGCTTGATCTTAAGCTTCGGTCCGATCCAACCCATGAACATTTCTAATAAGAACTATCCACTATATATTTTTAGAAAATGTCATTTCTATTTAATATTTTATTAAATTTCTTAACATAAATTTAAAATATTTATTTATATTTATAGTTATATTCATATTATTGTATAATATAGTTAATTTTTATATAATATAAATTGTATAATATATAAAAATAAAAAGAAATAACATAGTATAAACTTGAAAAATGAGCCCGATTGAGGTACCCTAGTGCCTCAATCATATTCTAAAGGTGTTTAAATTTATTTTTTAGTTAAGCTCCTTTTTTAAATATTTTTGTTCAAATACTCTAAATATCGACAAATATCTAAGCTTAAATTAATAACTCGATCTTAAACGATGGTAATTCCGAATACAATATACCTTTGCCAGAACAATTATACAATGGGCCTGGAAGACCATTGAGAGTGTAGGCATCGGAAACATTAGGGCCAGCACCAGTTTGAAGTGACTGATTGATAACAGCTTCAGGATCAGCATTAAACCATTCACCTATAGTTCAACAAGCCAAAAAGAACTCATTCGGTCAAATCGTCGAACACCGTGTACACAAAAATAAAATGGTGATTTTCTGGCAGTATAGCTTACCAAACAAGATAGGGACTTCTTTGTGAGGTTTAATGAAAGGATAAGATTCATTGCGCCTTGGGAGGATGATGAGTGGGCCATAAACAGAAGCTCTCATCCATGAAAAGTGAGCATGCCAGAACAAAGTTCCTCTTTGTCCGGTTATAGTGAAGTTGTAAACGTAAGACTGGCCTGTTTGAATGGGGCATTGTGTGATATATGCAGGCCCATCTGCCCATCCGCTTCGAAGCTGCCTAATTCCATGCCTATGAAAAAGTTTGTTCAATTTTAATTAAATGAATTATTAAAAATTTATAATAAAATTTTAAAAAATAAAATTCGGGTCTATTGTGGCACAACCGGTTCATACCCATTCGCACCGGTTCATACCCATTCGCAGGTCAACCGATTTTCTCCCTTATTCCAGATCAATGTATTGGACAATTTTTGATCTGATCAACTAATCCGGTTTGATTTCAACATCTATGATGCATTCGTTATAAAAATCTAACTTATCGATATAACATATTTTAACAGCCTACAAAATTTCTTTTATTATTATAATCGACTTAATCGAATTAACTCGAGCAAACTCAATTAAGTTAGTTTAAACTGATTTTTGCCAATCCTTTTAACTTGCCCTAACTACAATTAAATTTAAAGGCTTTTCATATTTACCAATGAATGGAGATATTGTTAGGAACATGATTAACTACTTTAACGACCAAGCGATCTCCTTCTCTGGCAACAACACGAGGCCCTGGGAACTTGCCGTTAACTGTAACAATGCTCTTACTACGGCACAATCGTGTAATATTCTTCATCCTTATCTGCAACCAAAAATATATATGTAATGTCTTGTCCTCTGTCAAAATTGTCTTTCAATTCTGCGAAAATCCTCATGGCAAACCAAAGAATTTGTGTATGGCATTATAACAAATAGGTCATTTATGGGAAGCATGCTTTATATGTCATAGTTCATGGGGTCGAATCAAACCATGAGTAAACTCTTCGGTTTGCATGTTTTTTGTCTATTGAGATATTGCAAGGCTTTTCTCACTCTATGAATCTATCAGGACTCTTGATAAAGTTGAGAAACAAAATCCCAATGAAAACAAAATCGAACTTGTTGAAAGTGTATTGCTTGAACAATGTCATTAATGTATTAGGGTAAACTAAATTAGTTGCTGCTCGACTATGTCTTTTTTTCTTTTCTGGTCACTTAATTATTTAATTTTGTCTTTTTTGTCACTCAACTATCTTGAATTTTCGGGTGTTTTAGCCAACTGGTGACCAGATTAAAACAATATTGAATAGTTAGGTGACTATTTTATAATTTTTCATAGTTCAGTGACAAAAAAAGAATAGTTAGATGACTAATAATGTAGTTTAACCTAATATATTTGACTTCACAAATAATAGTAAACAATGCAAAAATATTATATACACACGCATTATACATATACATATATAGCAATGGAAGCATACGCTGAACTTGTAGTGTCTGGTTACCCCGCCGCCATGTTTTGCAGTGACAACCTCAGGAACCGCCATGAAACAACCAACAAACAAGATAACCATAACTGCCGATGACAAAAAACCTGAAAACCTCATGTTGGAAAAACAAAGCTCTCGTTATGTTTTTGCCCCCTGAAGCTATTAGGGTTTAAATTTTGGAGTGTATATATATATATATGTGTGTGTTTGTTCATGACAAAACGTTGGAGAAAAATGTATGTATATATAGGGAGACATAAGAAAGAATGTATGTAGTGTGTGTGTGTGTGTGTGTTTGGTTGATTAGGTAATAAGAATGGGAACATTATATTTTTTTGGAACCGAAAACAACAAGATTACCAAACATTGGACCCAGTTTTATTCACTGTCGAGTATCATTAAAGTATGTTAATCATTGTTTGTTTTTAGTTCTTGTTATACCCGTCGATCTATCTTATCTTTCTACACAATATTTCACCATTTTTTAAAGCCTTAAAACAGCTAGTGCAATTGATTAAATGTACCTTTTTTTTTCCATAGCTTTCTAGTTTTGTTCAAATCATTTCGGTTTTCAATCCCTTTTTGTTTTGTATTGATATGATTTTAGTTTGTAGTTACTCGAATATGTATTTATGATTATATTGTGCTCGCAAATATATTATGATTACATTATATTTATACTTGTAAACTCTCTGAAAAAAACATATACGCCAATTGAACTATAGTGAAATGATAAAGAAATTATGTTTAAATCTTCAATTAACATCCCAAATTAAATATTCACCGGATAATATATATATACCAGTATATTTTAATATGGATATAGAAATATCAACATATATATATACATACATAAAAAACGGAATAGTAGATGGAGTTTTGGTGGATTTGAATATGCTTAAACACATTTTTTATTTAATTTAAAGGGTATTATATATATATATATATATAGCGAACACTCAAATGAAAATTACAATATTTCCATTTTTCTAACCTGATCTCAAAATCCCAAAGTTTGCTTCTGAGATTAATAAAATAATTTTTATTTTTACTTATAAAGATTAATGGAGCCCATGAAAGAGATATCATCATACTTCATATCTTCTATATTGCCACCCAAGAAAACAGTGAAACAAACATCCCAACCAATGTGCATTTCAATATCTGTTTGACCCAACATATATAATCATCACAATTATATATATATAAATGGATATTTTATTTTTTACTTTTATATAAAATTTATAAAAATTAATTTAAACTCAAATAAATCATCTAAAACAATAATAACCCTATGAAATTTGCTACTCGAAGCATTAAATTTATTATACCAATCAAAGTCACATTTGAGTATAACGTAATTTAGTGTGTATATATTCATAGACATTTTTATCGTAACGTGTTTATCGTAATTTTTAATGAATATATTACAAGATCTAATTCTATAGTTAACTCTTGGTGATCAAAATAGATAAGAAATAGAGCTACGATATTCTCCCTCAACAATTGGCAATGAACTTAAAATAAATGTAGATTTTGCATTAAAAAAATATTTGTTTATCTTTTAATCAATTCATCTCGTTTCAACACGGAAGGAGAGAAACTAATTTCTAGAGAAAAAATAACGTATTCAGTAATTGATTTAACAAGTTCCAAGTCATTAGTACAATTTCTTAATTTCTGACGTGACTTGATCAAACAGTTACAATTTTCTTATTTCTATCTATAAACTATAATCGTTGATTTAAAAATGATCCCACAAGATTCCATATAATAAAATATCATATTATACGTTACTTAATAAAGATTGTATCGTATTTATCATAAATACTAATTTTTAATACATGTTATATCTATTTTTGACTAACTAGAAAGCAGTAAATTATTATATTCAATAATTAAATATCATTTTCATCAAACCCTAACTGGGAAATAATGCATATATGGATTTTGGTTGGTGAATTGGGACTCAAAAGAGGCTAAGGCGAAGACGACTTTTGACCCACCTTTCTTTTAAGCAACAAATGAAATGATTACTCATTTCTTTCATAGGTCTTACTATAAATGAACTGACCCATTAAACCCAATCTTACACATTAAGTATAAACCAAATTTAGCTTCAAATCTATGGCTAAAATGGGTTTTTTTTTTTATTATGGAATAATGGTTGAATGACCAAACTTTATTTTGGATAATAATTTTTGTTAAATTTTGTTATTAATCCTTGTATTATATATAAGCGGTAAATTTAGTCTATATTTTTAATTTAATCAATTTTAATCGTTTTACTTTTAAAATTGATCAATTTAATTTTATTCTTTTTCATCTAGACCGAAACATAGTAATTAAGTTGGTTAGGTCAAATTCCATTATTTAGTATCCATTCGGTCATTTTTAGTTCATATAACATAGTCTTTTTTATAAGTATTATGTGAAAATAACAAGTTGGTATGTCGTTGTATATGTAGTAATATATTTACTGTATAAAATTTTAAAAATAGTAAAATTTGACTTAACAAATTTAACCTTTTAAGTGACGACTAAAATTTTAAAATTCAAAAATACAAAGATTAAAAATGAAAAATTATAATACAGAGCTTAAATTACATATAATACAGGGTCAAACATATATTTGTGGTTGCACCAACTGCGATTCTTCTATTATACTATTTGTAGTTGTAGAACTCTACTTTACTTGCTTCAGAGTATGCGTATAGTAAAATAATAATGGCGATTTCTTCATGCTTATGTTCCTTTTCCTAGTAAATGTGCGTGTATATTTTACAGTGTTGATAATAACAGTGAAACTCACACCGGCAACTGTGAAGCACTAAACCTTTCAGCATTGACATGTGTTTAAATACGATACGATAATATATGTTGGATACGATACAATAGAAAAATAGCAAAGTCATATTTATGTTAAGGATTTTGATATTAGTGTTGAAGAAAAGTTATAAATTTTGATATTAAAAAGTAATTATATCAACTTTTTGCTTCTTAAATTTAGTAATATTTTTTCTCTAATTGTATTTGACAATTTTTTTTTTTGTTTTGATCTTTAAATTAGATTCCATAAAAGATACGATGAAATAATATTTTAATATTATACCACATCATAATCACTGCTCTCTCGTGTTGTTTGTGATTAAACTAATCTACATAGCTCGTGTAGATTGTGCGTAAGGCATAAAATCTAATTTATTTATTTTTAACTTTTATATTTTTAAAATTTTAAATTTCTATTAAAGATTATTATTTTAAATCTCATTAACAAACATATATGACAATTTACGAACGTGTCATGTCAACAGTCTATTTTCATGTAATACTCACAAAATATCATCTCATTCTATTCAATGAATTTAACAACTTTTATTTGGAGTCAAAGTTCCCATTAAAATTTCAAAATTCGAAATTCAAAAATATAAAGATGAAAATATCAACTTAAACAAAATCCACAACTTACACTCATTGGAACATATTTAACTGCTATCATTTGAGTTAGTAAAACTAAATTTTCAAAATTCAAGGACTAATAGTAAAATACTATCTTCTAAATTTACGAAACAAACTCCTTTTAAAAATTAACAGATTCGACACTAGTTCCAAAATCCGGATTGTTTTTCCATTTAAGATACGATAAAATGCTAACAAAATACAGGGAGTTTTCAGAAATGCTCCAAAATTAATATGCAAAAAAGTTCCATTATAGTCCAAGATCATAAAAACTGCTATTCCAAGAAGCCCTTGACAATAAGATGATTGATGGTAATCAGCAATAAATGAAAAGTCTCATTGAGATTGCATAAATTCCAGTCAACTACATGCTCGGATGTCAGGATTGCTGATCCCGATAATCCCTAACACAGATGGGGCTAGAAACAGCATAAGTTAAAGAGAAGTTAAATGTACAAGGCTAAGCATGATGAAACTCTAACCTCAGTTTCTTCCATGGAGCCGAAGATGGATAAGATTCCAATCCTAAAGGAGATATGAAGATGGATCTCCGGAAAAATTAATGTTTAATGTAAATATATACTTCCGATTGTATTACCAGGGGAGTTGAGTGAAACCATGTCCGAATCATCTGATTCACTCTCCCTGTTTTCCTGCCATCCCGACCCCATTCTAAACTTACATACTGGACATGTGCCTTGCTGCCGCAGCCATGGATCAATACAGGTGGTATGGAACTGTAAGAAGGAAATGTTAATTGATGCATCAAGTTTCATAAAATCAAAAGGGCGTGGAGATAACCTCCATTTACAGCTAGGAAAGATTTGGACTTAGGATTTATCTTCAAGCATCATAACCGAGGACTAAGCATAAAAGAACTAAAGAAGCACGAGGAGACTAAAGAATCATCAAGAATTCAAAATGATATGCAAAATTATATGTCAAGGACAGACTTCTAATCATGACAGTAGGTCATCCATTTGAGATACGAAGGAAGAATGTGATATTGAAACATTTGATAATGGTAAAAGTATCATGGAAGCCCTTGTACTAGAAGTCAGATTGCATTTTGCCTCCTCTACTAAAAAATGAACAAATTAATCATTCTACAGTAACTCAAAGAGCAAATTGGTCATTTTTTGTTAAAAACTTCATCCATTTTTATTATTAAAACCCGGTGTGGTTGATGAAATAACGAGACAATGATATGTGGCATACGACATGTACATCATGCTAATGTACATGAATCAGTTTTTAATAGTAGAAATAGATAGAAATTTTTAATAGAAAGACCAATTTGTTCTTTGATCTAATGTACAAACACTAACTTACCCATTATTTTAGTAAAGTAGGCAAACTGCAATCTGAAGGGCCTCCATAGTACTTTTACCATTTGATAACATGAAATATTGCACTGATTCTGTAATACTTTTGTAGTTCATAGGCTCTACTCTCTAAAAAACTCGATATTGCACTCTTGACGTGGCATATTGGTTGCCATAATTCATTTTCTTTTCACATAAGAGACGATGACCGAAGATATTGGGAGAAACAGTATACCATAAAATCATTAGATGACAAAAGAAAAAATGAGTAGACTGTAAAAATAGAACCTGATGCAAACATGGCAAGCTCCGAACAAGCTCCCCCTCGTTGACTTGATCCAAGCAAATAGAGCAAGTTAGTTCATCATCTGAAGCCTTCATGTTCCCATCACCTTTCCAGGAATCTTGCTTTTGCTGCAACACATATTTGGGACTTTAGACGATAAAAACGATCCATGAAACAGAACATATAAAATGGTTCAGAAAGAATCTTCAACACTTTAATTTCTCTCCAATTATGTCAATTTTGTATAGGAGATGTTCCTGATAACTTGTTATGTTACCGAGATCTTCTTTGAAACATATAAAACCTTCATGAAAAAGCAACTGAAAAATAGAATGAGCAACTGCAGAAGGGATTTATATAAAAAATAGAACTAATTATTGATACCTCAATTGTGACTGACGAAGAAGATGCCTGTTGCAATGATGATCCTGCACTGTAAAAATAACAAGGAAGATCAGTTGATGGAAATATGAATTTGATCACACGAAAAATAAAGTAAGCCGCAGATGCTAGTTCACAACCAAAGCAAGCTATAGGTAGTAAAATTTCGAGTACCTTTCCAGGCCATGGACCTTGTACTTGTGCACAGGTAAAGCATTTATATCTTCCTCGCTCATTGAATGACTTGTGGAAGTATTATCATCCAACGCTCTCAGGGTGTCATAATCTGTAGAAGAAAGGAAGTATTAATCTTCATAGAACCAAACTAGTAACAACCAAAACCCTTTTGCATATCATTCAGTGCATGTTAAAAACTAAACCACAGAATCACATAGGTGAATTTTGAAAAAGAAAACAGCATACCTAGGTCATCAAATTCACGATCGAGAAGGGCAAGTTGGAGTCTTAGTCCTTGTAAGCGTCCTCTTGTAGCAAAAGCTATTGATGGTGGCATGTGCAAACGCAACTCGGTATGACCAAGCAAACCACTAGCTGCAGCAGCGTGAGCTCGAGCCTGAGCTTGAAGTTGCTGACAAGTTGCATACATCCTAAGGCTAGTAGCCATTAAAAAGATGCCTACTACTAGCCAAAGCTGCACGCACAGACAGAGAGAATACATTCATAACAGCTAGCATGCTCCTAGTGATTCAGTGAATGTGTATTGTGTACGTACCAGAAAATTTGGAGACATTTGGTGAGAGTTTAAAATCATGAATAACAACAGAACTGCCAGAAAACAAACGGGTAACAACAGGTTAGAAATAAAAGTTAGAAAGACAATAAGGAATGATTCAGCGACAAAAAAAGAAAAAAAAAACAAACAGATGCAATGGAGAACATAACATTACCTGTAACAAAGAAGGCCAGTGAATTGGAGTTAACAGGCCGAGATGCATGTATACGCTGGAAAAGGAATAGCACAATGACAGATAAGAGTCCCATTATACAGTATTAGATGATTGTGCAACCAAACAAGTATACAGGTATGGACAAAGCTAACATACCACGGCAGGACGTTCATGAATAAATCCTGAAAACCCGCTCTCAATATCTCCTCTACTACCTCGGAAAACAAAGCTCATTGTCACAAAGACTCTGAAACTTCACTTGTCTAAAAGGTGGGAGATGCTAGACAAATAGCCTCTTCTCTTGCAACCTTTAAATCCTATGACGTTTCAAACATATAAGTCATCAAATAAAGCAGAGACAAACGAAATAAATGCTTTACTAAATTGAAATCGACTCAAAATTTAAGGATTAATAGCTAAAAACACTTTCTACATGTGATAACTAAATATACTCGTTTATCAAAACACAGTAAGCTCTGAAACGGCCATCACAAGTCCAAAGATAACAATCTTGTTAACGAAAATTATGACTAAAATAGTGTTAAAAACTTCTCCAAGCTCCAAAGATAAAGTACCATAACAGTTGGAATATATATATATATATATAAATTTCAGTGGAAACAGAATCATAGTAATCCCATTACACATGAAAACGATCTAGACCTAACCAACCAATTTAATGATTCAATTGGCTTTCAAATGCCATTAAAGCTTAACTAATCCAATAGAAAGTTTGTTTATAGCTTAGAACCACCATATTTATCTATTTCTCAGTTCCTAAAAAAATTACTTTAAAAAATAAAACAATGAATCAAATTGTTCGATAATTGCAATTTACATTATCAATTATCATTATTTTACTAATGTAACATCGGCTTTAAAGCTACACTGTTTTATGCTAATTAAGCCATAGTTTACACATTCTCATAAGCAGAGATTCAAGCTTTACGATTTAAAAACCTCATGTTGTTAATACGATCAAATACAAATATAGAAGCAACCGCGAAATCAAGCAAAACGAATGAATTTAAAATAAGACAATTATACATATTAGCACAGTAACCTAAATTGCCCTGTATGAATTAAAATCTCATGAGGCTACAAATTGAGGAGAAATCGCAATGGAAAAGCAAAACAAGAATATCAATTTTTCCTCCGTTTTTTTTCTCAGCAAACAGACAGAATTCAATACCCAAAAAAAAAAACAAAGGGGAAAAGTTTTACTTACACGACACACGAAGATCAGTCGATCAAACGGCCGTCCATTTAATTGAATAAAATGAGCAATTTTCAGAGAAAATTACAGAAAAAAAGGGAAAAGAAGAGAAAATGCAAGAAAATTCTCTCTCCCTTTCGATTTACGCTCTCTTTTTCTTTCTGTCCGAAATTGAACTGTTCATAGCGATTTATTTTTTATCTTTTTTCTAATTTCAGTTTTAAGGTTGAAGAGAGAAAGCTCTAGATAGTGCCACGTGGACCTACTTCTAAATCTAACCGCTGCCATGTTACTTGTCGACGTGGGTGAATTAATATGAACCGTTGGATTTTGCATCTTCGCCCATTGTGAGTATTTATTAACCGAGGAGACCCGGCATAGGAAAAATAAAATAAAATAACTATAGGGTTAATTTCATCAAATGTCCCAAACTATGACTTAAATTTTAAATTGATCCCTAAACTTTAAAATATTCTAAAATGAACCCTCAAAATATTTAACACTTGCATTGATGGTTTGAATTTGGAAAACCTAATAAATTGTACCAAAAAGAACATTAATGTGAGTAAAATTTCGGGTTCGTTTAAGAAGAATTCGAATTCGGCTCAATATTTTTGAGTCAAGCAGCTTAAACTATTATTCGAGTAAAATCGAGTATCTTAATGTTTAACTCGTGTAGATCACAAGCTTGGGCTTTTTTTCAGTTTTAGTTCACATTGAAAATCTTTTTATAACCAGAAGTTCGAGTTTAAGCACAAAAATTGAGCTTTTTACCAAGTAAACTAGCTATGGCAAGTAGGCTCGAGCAATTCAATCTTTATGTTCAATTGAGCTCGAGCTTTGAACTTCAAATTTCGAATCAAGCTTAAGTTACCTTCCAATAGAAACGAAATACTCGAAGAAACTGGTAGAAAGCTTACCTTTTTGGCTTTGCTTGTAGCTTTCAACACACCCGAGAAGCCCTTTGGTTTCAGACCTCTGTTCATGCAGGCAGATAGTTATGGCAGCTATACAGCCAGTAGAGCAACGGAATAACCCAAGCCAAAGAAATTACGAGCCTTCTATCCAACTACATCCTAGAAACTTTCTCAACCTCTTTTTCTTCATCATCGTCTTTAACTTTTCAACATTTCCCCAACTACCAATATCAGCATATAAATTCGCCAACAACAGATTGTTTCCTTTGCTACCAGGCTCAAGCTCCCGTAGATGCTTAGCTGCTAGTTCAGCAAGATCGATATTCTCATGGTTCCTACATGCTCCTAATAATGCACCCCATACAAATAAATCCGGTTCCATAGGCATTGTTTTAATAACATCATAAGCCTCATTGAGTTTCCCGGCTCGACCTAAAAGATCTACTAGGCAAGCATAATGTTCTACCCTTGGGGAAATCTCATACTTCTCTTGTATCGAGTTGAATAAACTCTTTCCGAGCTCGACTAATCCGGCATGGCTACAAGCACTAAGGACAGCAATGAAAGTCATGTAGTCTGGCTTCTTTCCTTCCTTCTCCATTTGTTCGAAAAGCTGTATTGCTTCCTCACAATATCCGTGATTTGAGTACCCAAAAATCATCGAATTCCAGGTAACAATGCTCGTTTCAGACATTTTGTAAAACAAAGTTCGAGCTTCGGATATAAAGCCACCCTTGGCATACATATCAACAAGAGCACTCTTCACGTAAACATCATCTACAACTCCAATCACTGTTGCATATCCATGAACCTCTTTCCCGTGTTTCAAATTAACTGTAGTCATACAAGCAGGAAAAAGACTACTAATTGTAGCCGAGCTCGGATATAACCCTTGTTTCATCATCTTCTTAAAAGTATCGAAAGCTTCATCATATCGAAAATTCTGTACAAGCCCCGATATAACAGAAGTCCATGATACAACATCAGGCTCGATCCCATTATCCAACATCAATTCAAAAACTTTAGACACTGACAAATAATCACCTTTCTTTGAAAACCCGGCAATCAAAGTGTTCCAAGTAACCACATCGGGCTTAACTCCTATCAATTTCATTTCCTCCACTAAACGTAACCCTTTTTCTACAATCCCCATTCGAGCATACCCCGAAACAACAGCATTCAAAGCTACCAACTCTTTCACAAACATCCCATCGAACACTTTTTTCGCCTTCTCAACTTGTCCGCATTTCGAATACATATCGATAAGGGAACTTGTAATAAAAGCATCACTTTCTAAAGATTTCTTGACGCACAAGCAATGTATTTTCTTCCCCGTTTCTTGATCCAAAACATGTCCACAAGCTTTCAAAACACTGGGGATAAGGTATTTGTCGATTCCCAAACCTTCTGTTTGCATTTCGGTGAAAACACCAATCGCCTCCTGATAATACCCGCGTCGAGTATATGCCCTTATGATTGAAATCCAACGATGGATATTTCTTTTGGGAATTTTATCGAACAGTTTACGAGCATTTGATAGTTGGCCGCACTCCGTGTAAAAAGCTATCAACTTGGTAGCCAAATATGTCAAATGAGCCAACCCTTTGACGATCAGGTGCGCATGAAGTAGTTTTCCTGGTTTCAATGCTCGATCATGAGCGTACGTTTCTATCAGATTGGCGTAGTTATCAGTGGATGATTGAAATGAACGGTGCATGATGGGCAAAATCGAAGAAAAGCTTTGCCCTGATGATTGGGCAATATCATATATAAACTGTTAAGGGTTAATATAACCATTTTGGTTTTTTTTTTTTAATCTATTTTGGTGTATGAACTTGATAATTAAGTTCATCTTCGTCTCTACATCCATTATTTGAATTGACATTGCTTATTCGAATAATAGTTGCAGGTTTAAATTCAAATATCCGAACCGGCTAGTTAAAATTTTAGCAAATTAGAATTCAAATTTTATGAATTTAAATATCTGAAAAGTTTCCGACTCACCACCATTCCAAGAGACTTAGATACCTTAAAAAAATTTACACTCAAAATTACTACACGATTAATAAGTTCACATCTTAATCACTTAATTTTAAAAGCTACAAAACAGAAGTATTCAAAAATTTTCATGTAGGAGGAAATAGGGTATTATTTCGAGTTAGAAAAACCCGAAAATCAATTCGGTTCTGTTTTTATTCTTTGAGAACATAAAAAAGTATGTAATCCAACACCAACAATTCCCTTATAAATCCTTGGTTTTACAGATCAAGATAAAATTATATAGCACAAAATTGAAACAAAATTTATTTGACACAAGAATATGCCTAGTTCCATACTTCTCAACAAGATTTTCTAAGATCAAGAACTGCTCAACCATAACCGGAACCTGTAAAGGCCCACCTTGGCAGAATTAGACCCAAAATCACATTTTAATATCTTTCTCCAAATCGGAAGAAGACTGCACCAGTTCCGTTGTTATGGTCAACAGCATACTCAGCTCTTACTAGTCCTAGTTTGACGCCAACACCGTATGACGAACCGTGTCCCATTCGCCTGTAGACTTCTGTTGGATTCCCCTTTACATCCTTTGAACTTCCAAGATCGTTACCATGCTCTGCAAATGCATACACATGTGTATTCCTCACGGGTATCCGGATCTCAGCTCCGAGCTGCAGGTAACATCAGAAAATGATTTTCAGATAAATTTTAGTAATTTCAAATAATGTAACACTTATTCTGATCTTGGTTCCAAAGGCTTTTTTATCATTAGCTTCCGGTTCCGTGCGAAATATAAGTAATGACATTGAAAAACAAACAAAAGATTAGGAAAAGAAATAGGTATCTCAAATCCTTCTTACCTCAAGAATGTTTCGAGCAGCACCTAACTCACCCATGTTATAACCCCTCACCGAATAGGGGCCCCCAAGTGTAAAAGCATCGTAACTTGGAAGGTCACCCACGCAACCTCCATAATGTCCATGAAGGACTAGAACTGGTGGTGGGGATTTACCGGCACCTTCTTCCACTTGCTTTAGTTGGAGGAATCGTGTAATTGTGAGTTGGTGGCGGTTAAAGAACGGGAACTTGGTGCCTATGCCAAGTCCTTGGTCCACCTACATTGAATAAATATATGTCCGCAATTAGCTTTGAAACGAATTTTAGGCAGACTAAAATGTATATTTATGCATAAACTACTGATGTTACTCGGACTCAGGGATGAGTGCTGGATAAGGGTATGTATTTGATACATGCATGCTCGATTCTTTTCCTATATTCATATATTTTGAGGATTAGACCCCCATGTCCCTTTTTGAATATATTTTTGAATATATTAAGGCCCATTTACAAGAATGCTTTCACCTCATTCCCGATATTAATCGGTATTAGAAAAGACAGACTATCCTAATACAATCAAAAGATTCACAACATAAATATACAGGCAGGCTAACCTGGAACACATTTCTCTCGCCAACAATGGCTCCATTTACAAACTTGGTATTATCGCGTGTGATATTCGCTTGTAGAAATGCCATTCGATCAACACCGGTACCACTGAGTGTGGTCGGGGGTCCATCAGCACTGATGCCTCCACTTGGAAGCACTCTTTGACCGTTTGGAGATATATGACTGCTTTCATCACGAGTTGTTATCTCTTCCATCACAAGTCCGTAAGTGAATTTGCTTTGACGGGTAAAATTCTGGCATAATCATATCAATCATAAATGATTCCGGAGACACAGATAATCCAAAAATCACTTCAAAAACTTCTTTAAACATAGCAGATTACCTCTGTAATGTTAAATTTAACACCAGCTCGATCAACCCATATTGGTGGGACTTCATCAACTCCTGGCCCACCGGTGAAAACCGGACTCAGTTTCCGGCTGTTGAAGCAGTTTGCACGAAGAGTTCTGTTGCGTGGATTATAAACACCATCCAAATATGGATGCACATATTCTAGCTTGAAAGCAAGATCATCCTGAAGAAAAGAATAATGGGAACATTGTAAGATGAAATTTTACACTAAACACTGATGAAAATAGTCATTACAAGAACCACGAGAGAGGGAGATACACTGACATGATTATTTGGGGAAAAAGATACCTGAGGATTAAAAAAGTTACTGGTGGTCAATGAACCGAGAATGGACCTGTTAAGCCCTTTGAGATTTCGGTGCTCAAAAGATACAGTTCCACCAGGTTGAAGTGAAGCCTAGAAAGAAAACACAGTGCGGTACGCACACAATATAAGAAACTATAAGTTCAATCAAAATCTCCTATTACCTACATGTCGAATTGCAGAGCAAAAATATATAACTAGATTTACATACCAATGTGGGACGGCCCCCACGTCCGGGTACAATACTCCACTCCGTACTGACTTCAGCTGATTTTTGATCCAGCTCTTTGAGCTTTATTTCAACAATGATACCCCCTTCGTTCTTCTCATCAGGTTGTGGGTTCACTTCAATATTTGAAAATAAAGCCAGTGAGTTTATGTTCCTCAGGGCTTGTTTCCCTGCTTCAATATTAAAAACATTGCCTTGTCGAAGCTGTAAATCAAAAGCACATACATAAATCAACAATTATTCACCATAAAGACTGAAACTAGTTACTTCAAATCGGCAACCAAAACACAACATTTGTGAAAATGAATAAATAGGAATTGATTGCAACATCGTAACTCAAGGTATAAACTATCTATCAATCATGCATAGGAGTATACAATCAAACATTTCAATCAACAAAAGATCACTCATTACCTGTTTAATTGAAGAGGTATATCTTATTAGCAATGCTTCACAAGATCTTATCCAAAAGCAGTGAAGTCAGTGCTCAATATTCGTAATAGTTTTTCTTTCCTATACACTTGTATGCTATTTCATGTTCTGGTAACTATCAATTTAACTTATCTAATCAATTATAGCAATTTCTGAACGAAGAAAACAATCAAATATTTACTTCATGAATTTTATGATTGAACCAAAGATCAAATCCTACCATAACTAGCTATATTGCTCGGATTCCTCATTTTTCTTGAAGTACCTACGCCTAAAATCCATGAATGATGCATCGGGGATATGACCCTCAATGGACCCTCCTAATACATGGAAAAACTTAAACGGAGTATACTCGTATCCAGTACTCACACCTATGTACATATGTGTAACACAGCTAACTAGCATTGAATGTCATTCAAATAGCAGAATGCAAAATGTGGTTATTCATTAATTTCCCATAGCTTAGAAATTACCAACTTGCTATTATATTTGGACACCTCATTTTTCTTGAAGTACAAACATCTAATGCATATTGGACATATGGGCTATCCAACGTCACACCCAAGTCCCGGTAACATGACTAAATAGCAATGAAGGTCAAAAACTATAAATTCAAATACCAAAATGCACAATGTGGTTCTTCATTAGTTTTTCATAGCTTAGAGATTACCGACTAGCTATATTGTGCAAACTCCTCATTTTTCTTTAAGTACCCATATCTGATGCATATTAGACATATAGGCTATCCAATGCTAACACCCAAGTCCCGGTAACACAGTTAACTAGCACTAAAGACTGAAAACTATAGATTCAAATATCAAAATGCACAATGTGGTTCATTAGTTTCTCATAGCTTCGAAATTACCGACTAGCTATATTGCTCAAACTCCTCATTTTTCTTTACGTACCCTTATCTAACACCCATATCTAATGCATATTGGACATGTAGGCTATGCAACACTCACACCCAAGTCCCGGTAACACAGCTAACTAGCATTGAAGGTCAAAACCTATAAAGTCAAAAAGGTCAAAACCTATAAAGTCAAGCATCAAAATGCACAATGTGGTTTTCAGTACTTTCTCATAGCTTAGAAATCACTGACTAGCTATACTGCTTGAACTCCTATTTTTCTTGAAGTACTCATATCTGCACCCATATCTAATGTACATCAGAGATATAGGCTATCCAAAGCTCACACCCAAGTCCCGGTAACACCACTAACTAGCAATGAAGGCCAAGAAGTATAAATTCAAAGGTCAAAATGCACAATGTGGTTTTCCATTAGATTCCCATAGATTAGAAATTACCAACTAGCTATATTGCTTAGACTCCTCATTTTTCTTTAAGTACCCATATCTAATGCATATCGGACATATAGGCTATTCAACGCTCACACCCAAGTCCCTGTACACAGCTAACTAGCAATGAAGGTCAAAAACTATAAAGTCAAATATCAAATGCACAATGTGGTTCTACATTAGCTTCTCATAGCTTAAAAACTACCCATAAACATTCAAAACAGAAAGTTAGAACATAAAAACCAAGAATCACAAGCTGTCTAGGCATCAATCATCTACCTGTCTAGGCAATTCTCTCCTCACAACAGGGAGCTGGGTATTCCCTTCAATAACATTCCCAAGCTTATCTTGGAACTGAATCACAAGCTGTGTAATATCCCCTTCCACAACTTCACACACCACTTCCTTAGTATTCAAGTTCCCAAAGTTAACAACTTGAGCACAAGCATACCCTTCATCATGGTACCATTTTTGAACCCTATCTCTTATCTTCTGCAACAACCTAGCACTCACTTTCCCTTGGTCCCTCAACATTTGTAACACTTCCCTATGCACTTGCATTGGCAACAAACAAGGCCTAGCTCTTTCAATCCTCCTTTTATAATCCTTCTCCTGGCTTTTGTAATACTCCAGTTTCTCCTTATCTGTCATATCAGGGTCCATTTCAATAGGCTTGGATTGAGCCATTAACCCCACGTTTATACACCTAAACCTATCAGCTGATTGCCAAGTGCTTTCAGCGAAAGAAATGGTTAACCCCAAAGTTCCATCTGGGTTTGTTTTGCCTTCCATATCAACTTTCTCGAACATACCACAAGTGGCTAAAGTTTCAAGCTCTTTTTGTAATTGGGTTTTTGTGTAGATCCCTCCTGGCCTTAATGAAACCATTTCGAAGAACGAATCTTCGGTTCCTACGGTGGTCCATCGCCGTCGATCGAAGAATAAAATCTCCGAAAGCTTGTATTTTTTGAACCCACTTAGCTTGTTGAGTTGAACAACGATGTTGGCTGGTAATCCATGAGAATCCCATTCCTGGTTTTGGTTGTTATCGTCTGCAATAGCCGGCGATGGAGAAAAGAGCTTTTCCCAGAAGTTTCCATCGCCACCGTTGTTTCCACCTCCACCACCGGAAAAACCACCACCTCCGCTACCGCCACAGTTATTTCCGCCGCCTCCTGGTAGAAGGGTGAAAATGGGGGTGATGCGGATGAGGAGAGTGGCTGCGGAAGCGGAGGCAAGCGCGACGGGTTTGGAGAGGGAGCGGAGGAAGGAAGTGGGATTCCGGGGTTCATCGTTGCGGGAAGCGAACCGGCATTTAATGGTGGTGGCGCGTGAAGAAGCACGCGAGGAAGAAGGAGGAGACGGCGGCAATTGCCGGCGGGTGGATGATGGGAGAAGGTGAGATGCAGCGACCAAAGAATGCATCTTTTTCCGGTGGGTTTTGGGGAAGGGGATAAGGGGACAAGCGACACTAAAATCTGTTACTGAGGAATTGGGTTTTACGAGAATGGCCGAAGTGAAGAGGGTTTTGTCAGACCGGACACAAGGGGTTAGATAGTATGTTCCTTGGATTAATTTGGATTTTAAAATTTTAAATTAAATTAATTTTAATCATATTATTTTGATTATTTTAAAAGTAAATTATATCATAAAGGAATTTAAAATTTTTATTGAATTATTGGAAAAAAAAATTCACTTTATTGTTAAAATTACTATTATAGATTTTTTTTTCTATTAACTACATCAACCGAAAGTTCTCTTTTCTATTTTTTATAGTAAATTAGACATACTAAACTAAAACACACACAATAATTTGCACATGATCAGGCTCAAAGATTCACACATATAATTTTACCTCATGTAATTGAAGGTATATTGTACATAAAGAAATTAGTATACCCATACTTGAAACTTGTACTAGTCTTGAATATTATTGGATCTAGTTATTGTGATTGAACACATAACAAAATATATTTGTATTGGACATGCATCTATATTTAACACTCACTTGAATCTCAAATAACGTCGGATTCACCTACCATAGCAGAGAATAGATTCGGTTGAACTAGACAAAGAAATGATGGAAATATTATCACATGATGCTTGAAATGAAGTACCATTGAGAGATTTTTGGTTATGAGATGTGATCAAACTATTTGTGGCAGCATCAAAAAAAATATTTGACAACGAGGCATTACCATCCAAATATTGCATTACTTTTCTCATGCTAGGCCTTATTTCTTGTGCGGGATTTGCACAAAGCAAACCCAAGTTTAATATCAACTCCATTTCTTCCACCACATAGTTGCCTTCTAATCTCGGGTCACTTGTTTGAAGAATCAAGCCGATTTTCCGGTACTCAAGGACCCAATCATACAAGATAACCTCTTCTGGTGATCTTTCAGGTTCGAAAGGTCTCCTCCCACAAGCAATTTCCAACATCAAGTTACCAAAAGCAAACACATCTGACCCGGTTGTTGGTTTCCCAGTTCTAGCCAGCTCGGGTGCAATGTATCCAATTGTACCAACGAGACGAGTGGTTCGAGGATTGGATCCATGATCATTAAACTTCGCTAGTCCGAAATCGCCTAATCTTCCATTAAGTTGTGCATCTAATAGAACATTGCTAGCTTTTATATCTCTATGAATCACAACTTGTTCCCAATCTTCATGGAGGTAAACAAGTGATGAAGCCACTCCTTTTTAAGGATTTTAACTCTTTGAGACCAATTAAGGTTCATTTTTTCATTGGTAAACAAGAAAGTGTCAAGGCTACCATTGGCCATGAAATCATAGACCAAAAGAAGCTCTCCTTTTCTCCTACAATACCCAAAGAGTTGCACCAAATTTCTGTGCCTCAACCTCCCCATAGTAGCAATTTCAGCTATGAACTCTTTCATCCCTTGTTTGGAACTACGAGAGACCCTTTTGATTGCAACTTGTTCATTGGAAGATGGCAATACACCTTTATAAACCTCCCCAAACCCACCAATTCCTAATAGTTCCCTTTCTTTGAAACCTTTAGTGGCTTTATACAGATCCTTATAAGAGAATCTATGAGGCCCATATTCATGTTCCCAATCTTCTCTTATTTCTTCATATCTCTTTATCCACATCTTGTAAGCAGTTCCAATGAATGTTATAACCAGAAGACACGAGATCACCGATGGGACCGCAACCCGAAAATCGGGTTTCACCCGAGGTCGGCTCCGGAGCTGTGGCGGAGGCGGAGGCGGAAGTTTGGCATAGTCGAAGCTTTGTGATTGCCCACTTTTGTTGAAGCTCCACCCAAGAATGTACTGATCACTTGCCACTGAACCAGTTGATGCAGAGAAACCAACATGCATAGATCCCGACATGGAAAGATTAAGGTTTGTTGATAAAAGAGGCAACCATGGTTTTTGAGTTCCAAGAGGAGCCATTGTTACATTAAGTAACATATCCCTTTCATCATAATCAATCCACAACTGAATTGGCTTTCCACTTATGAGTCTCAATGTCTTGTTTTCCTTTTCCTTCTCCGAATAATAACTTGCCGGAGCTGATACATAGGACTGTAAGTTGTTGATATCAATCCCGACATGGTTATCATCGATATCTCCGAACTCGGGGTTCTTAATCGTATCCAATTCAATCGCCAAAACGCGGTTAGTCGGGTGACCATTGCTTGTAATATTAAACAGGCCGAGGTATTGATTTGCAACAGCTCTGTTGAAGAACTCAATTGATGGTGAGATAGTGAAGGTAATGCCATGGCCACCGAGTTCTGGGAGCTTGGGGACTATGGCAAACACAAAGGTCGTTGAAAACGACGACGTATTGAATTTGATCGGAAACGGAAAGAAAGCACGGCCGATTTGTTGATAGGAAGTGTTTGTTAACTCCAAAAGGCCATTTGGGTGGATTTTGGCTATTCCATTGAGATGAAGATTGGATCCATGGAAGCCATTGTAGACAAACTGGTTTTGGTTTCAGCTATGGCTATGGAACTAATTATTACCATATAAACTAGAATACTCATGCTAACCGCCATTGATGACCAAACAAGATTGAAGAACATGAAAAAACAATGGGCTGAAAGAAATCAGTAAAAAAAATCTCTGCAAGTTTTCAAAGATAAGGTCTGGTCATTAGTCAAGAACTCAAGACAATGTATTATAAATGACAAGAAGAAAAGGTTAAAATATGCTATAAGTCCCTATACTTTTATGTTTATTTTTTAGATACATGGTTTCTAAGTGATGTTTTTTTTTTTAATATTTCAAAATGTCCCACAACAAATTTAATTCAAAAAACTAAAAATGTTAATTGTTGAACCTAAATTTTAAAATTTAAAAAGTGGAGAGACTAAATTTCTAAAAATAAAAATACAGGGACTAAATTTTAAATTTATGAAGAGTATAGGGACAACATATTTTAACCGAAAGGGGTTAAACTCTAGTGGTAGCCATTGTATTTTATGAAAACTGTGTATTTAGTCTTTATATTTTAATCTGATCAATTTTAGTCAATGTATTTTTCGAATTTTAAAATTTTAGTCTTTAACCTAAACAACAACATTTAAATTGGTTTAGTTAAATTCAATTACTAGTTATGTACTAGTGTATATTTGTTGATGTCATTCGTATTCTTCAATTGGTTCATTCTAAGTCCCTGTACTTTTCAAATTTTGAAATTTCAGTCTCAACGTAAATGACAGTCCATTAACTTAATTTTTAGTAAGTAACATGTGTAATCAGATTTTGGAAATAACATAACTTAATGACATTAAAAATTATCATTCGGTAGTGACTGAAATTTTAAAATTTCAAAAGTATAATGACTAGAATCGATCAAATTAAAGATTATAGACTAAATCCATAATTTTTGTAAAGTACAAACACTGATAACATAGTTTAACCAATAGACATCAATTTCCCCAAGCATGACTTGTTTTGTTCTTTTAGGAGACTTCAACAACGACAAAGACTTGTTGGTCTACCATATTGACTCCTAGAAGTTTCCTTGGCCGTGTTCGGCGGATTAATTGGTGGTTTAGGGAGGAAAACGACTTGTAAGCATGTAGAAGGGATTTGCTAGAAGATAACATAGCATTTAATAAATAATTGGACTTTTATTTGTTTATCAAGTTATATAAATTAGTACTTGATTATAACACATGATTTAGATCTATTCATGAGATAAGTCATCCACTTAAACTCGAATATTCGTTTGAAATTTGAAAAGATTTGAATAAAAGTATTAAACTTGAAAAATGAAATCAGACAAAAAAATTAGATCCGTTTAAAGTTAGATTTTGATAAAAAAATAAAAAAATGTGGTTTTTGTTGAAATGGTAAAGTCGAGTTCGTAAAAATTTTGATGCATTAGGTTTAAATCTCATTACGTGTATGTATTTTTTTAAATATTATATAAAGGCTAATATTTGGTATACTAGTGTACTTTTTTTATTCCACAAGCGATCTTAAAAAATTCCCACGGGTCTCATTTTTCTAAAATATTTTATTATACTTAACCTCCTACTTGTGGAGTCTAAAAACTTCATTGATAGTGTATGAGGGGCCCATTTCATGAAGATGGAGAAGACCCAAATCGAAGCAAGTCCGAACGAGCACCAATGCGGGTAAAAGTTGCCTATGATCGAGAGGTTGAAAACATCAAGGCGGATCGTGTGGTCAGACGGAAGTACTATCGACCGCGGCATGGATACCTAGTCCAATGGAAGGGATTTCCGAATAGTGTACTGGATATTTTTTCATTCATATAAAAATACAAAAATAACTTCAAAATAATATTTGTTGCTTTATAAGAATAACGTTAAAATATACATAGGTCCCTATATTATTCACAGGTTTGATTTTAGTCCCTCCACTTTCTAGATTTCAAAATTTAGGTCTAATTATTAATACTATTAAATATATTAGGGTGACATTTTGAAATAATAAAAAAAAAACGTCATTTGGTAGCAATGTAACTAAAAAATAAGGTTATAATCAACCTAAATTTAACGGTATTAACAGTTGGACCTAATTTTTGAAACTTGAAAAGTAGAGAGACTAAATTCTAGAAATAAAAGTAAAAAGACTAAAATTTAAATTTACAAAGAGTATAGGGACCTATTTGCATATCTAAACCCTAATATAATGTATTTTGAGCCCAAATTCACAAGAAATCCAATCTAAGCCACCGCAAACCAACCCAATCCAATAAACCCCGAAACGAATCCAGAAAACTAATGGTAACATTGTAATTATACTGAAACCCAGACCTAAATTCACAACCAAAATCAAATTTCAATTTCACCGATTTAGGGTACACCATATATCCCATTATGAAAACCAAATCTCAAAGCCTAAAACAGTAAAAAACCAAACAAAGATTTTTTTTTTTTTTGGTTTCCGGATCGAGCTTCCCCCTTTTGGATTCGATTAAATCTCTCCCCAAACCCTACCATTTTTCATTCTCATGGCGTAAAATTCAAGTACGAATCTCTCGCCGTCTACAAGAAATACTCACTTCACACGCCGTTTCAACTGAAGAATCACTCCTCAAAACCCTAGAAAATGTCGGGCGGATTTTTCCGGGTAATTTTTAAAAATTTTAATTTAATTTAATTTATTGCGTTTCTCGTGTTTGTTGTTCAGATCTTTGCGACTGATTGTTTTCCGAGTAATTTTATTATTAATTTTTGATTTAGGGTACTTCGGCCGATCAAGATACTCGGTTCTCTAATAAGCAGGCGAAGCTACTGAAATCGCAGAAATTTGCTCCCGAATTGGAGCATCTGGTTCGCTTTTGAACGCGTTTATTTATTTATTTTTACCCAGCGGATTTTGATGCAATTAATGGTATTTAATTTAATTTTTCGGAAAATAAACATTGTTGTTTTTTTTAGGTTGATATGACAAAGGTTAAGATGGATGTTATTAGACCTTGGATTGCTACTAGGGTAACTGAGCTTCTTGGTTTTGAAGATGAAGTTCTTATTAACTTCATTTACGGTCTTCTTGATGGGAAGGTATTATAGTGTTTTCCCCTCTGTTTTCGCTTAGTTAAGTGGTTTGTTACCAAGTTAATTACTGTTTGAAGATGTTTGCTCACTATATATTTTATTTGGTCTGTGGGCTGTTTATTTTATTCTTTCAGCTTCATACTAAGTGTTTGTTGGTGCTTGTTTTTGATAATTGTGTAATGTTGTTGACTTCGATGCAGGAAGTTAATGGCAAGCAAGTTCAGATATCCCTCACTGGATTCATGGAGAAGAATACTGGGAAGTTTATGAAAGAGCTTTGGTCTCTTCTACTTAGTGCACAAAGGAATGCAAGTGGTGTTCCCCAACAGTTCTTGGATGCCAAAGAAGAAGAAACTAGGAAGAAAAAGGTAAATATTTATAGGAGTGTGGTTTACTATTGTGTTAGTACTCTTGTTTCTTGTTTGACAATGTTGTCATATGGGTGGTTGCAGGCAGAGTCGGATCGGATTGCGAACGAGATTCAGAAGAAAAAAGACAAGGAAATTAGAGAAAATGAACAAGATAGATTGAGGAAAATGGTAATACTATGTTTTTCATGATGGAGTTGCAATGTATCGAGTTGGGTTTTTGGTTTTAACTTTCGTTTGTGTTTCTTATGGCATTCAGCTACCTTCTGCAATTATTTGGGTTCATGTCCTTTACCTCAAACTACTGTAGGACGATGGGGATGAAATCAAGGCTGGTGATACAGAGTTGGATCTTTCCTCAAAGAATATGCTGCCAACAAAGGGTTCACGGGCACGCCCCGAGGAGGAGAGAGATGCTGACCAAAGGAATGGTGTTGGAAGGAATAGGTAAGGAGTTTACCTTATTTTTTATCAGCTTTCTTTGGAGCACTTTTTTCCTGTCTATAGGTTATCATTGGTGGCTTTTCAACAAGTAAAATACTACTGATATCTACTGAACATTTTCCTGCTATTTTTTGGTTTGGGGCTTCTTTCTAGGAGGTGCTGGAATTAAGCATTTTTTTTCTTTTCAATACTTGTAGATGCCCAATGACTTTTGGGGTATGCAACCTTAGTTATGGCTTTTTATCATACTATAGGGCTGTTTACCCTCACTTGCAAGTTGGAAGTCCAAGCTTGTTACCTATTTCACGTTTGTGGAATTTTGCGATTGTGCATTAAAATTGTTTGGATGGTTAGCCTTTTCTTACCAAATGGGTAAGTTCAGGGATCATTGGGAAGTGGTTTTTGAATGCAAAATGTGTATTTGAAATTTGAAGTAAATGGAAACATTTTCTTCAAAACTGGTAATTTTTAGTTTATAGAACACTTATGATGTATTAATAGCATTTTCTTTTAAATGTGTTTTTGAATGCTTATTAAATATATCGGGCTTCTTATGCAGATCACGTTCTCAATCAGTCAGCAGATCGTTTTCTAATTCGAGAAGCTATTCAGAGTATGTTTTTCTCAATCTATAACAAATAGCATAAACACATTTGGTTGTTAACCTTTCTAAATTTGAAATGGGGGATTACATGTTCAATTTGTGTTTTTGATAGTTCTCGAGTGTTCTACTAGTATAAAATTTTTGAGATTTTACCATCTGAATTTACATGCAGTGGCAAACAGAAGTTTAGGAGTGTATCTAGATCACCTGAATCACGGCAACGCTCTGTTTCCTCTGATAGGATGCATCCATCTCCTAGAAGGCGATCTTCAACTCCTCGATCCAGGCATTCACCTTCTTTTTCACGCTCTCCTGTAAGACGAAGACCATCTTATTACAGGCGAAGGTCTCCTGAAAGACGAAGACCGTCTTACTCCAGGCGTAGATCTCAGTCTCGTTCTCCTTATCGGCGCGGGTCACCTACACCTGTGCGCCGTAGATCTCGTTCTCCTTATCGGCGCAGGTCACCTACACCTGTGCACCGTAGATCTCGTTCACCCATCCGACGTTATAGATCACCATCACCTATTACACGTCGTAGATCACCATTGTCCATTCGACGTCGCAGATCACCATCTCTTGTACGGCGTCGTAGGTCTCCCTCACCTATGCTTCATGGATCTCGTTCCCCTGTGCGTCGCAGATCTCCTTCACCTATACGTCGTAAATCCCCATTGCCTGTGCGCCGTAGGTCTCCATCACCTCTACGACGAAGATCACCACCTCCCATGCGACGTAGATCACCTTCTCCTGTGCAACAGCGACACCGCAGATCTTCATCCCCATGGCAACGTAGATCACCCCCTTCCAGCCGTAGGTCAGTAACTCCTTCCCGTGGTAAGTCTCCGTCACCTTATCAATCAAGTTCTATGTCTCCTGTGCAACGTAGATCTTCTTCACCAGTTAGGAGGTCTCCAAAGGGACAAAGATCATCTTCGCTTTCTCCAGGAGGACAGCGGTATGATGGCATCTGTTCCTACAGTTTTGATTTACTTGTTCCTTAGACTGAAAACGTGGAGCAGTCTAATATGTATTGCCAAATTCTATGGTGCAGAATGCGTCGGAAGTTGTCTCCTGTGGGACATAACCACTCTAGTATGAGGTCCACACGCTCAGATCGTATGGATCAGAGTGATACAGATGATAAAGTGCCTGGTTTATCACCACCCCCAAATAAGTCTCCTCTCTCCAAATCCCCATCACATGTGAGGAACCGATCTGGAAGTGAAGATAGGAGGTGCATTTTTAAATCTTAATCTGTTACCTTTTTTTTTTTAAAATGAGTGTCCATGCCTATACAGCTTATTTATTTCACATTGTTTATTCTGAAGGTCGTCAAGTCCATATGGAAGTCCCCCGAGGCAGAGGAAGGCCCGAATTGCTCGTGATGATAGCTTTAGTCCTGAACGGAAATCAAGAGAACTGAAAGGTCATCGGGACGGTCAAGGAACGGGGAGAAGAAATGAAACCAGTGAAAGCAGGTTAATTCCATATTAAATAAATGTTCTTACAATTTTAGTGCTTCTGTTGGCTCTTATTAGATGATGAATGTTCAATTTAGTTTGGTTTATTTTTTCGTCCGAAGGCATTCACCGCCTATCAGTAGGCAAAGGGTTTCTCCTAGGAAGGTTCATACTCCTGAACGATTGGCAGGCAGTCGGTCTACAGACTCTCGGAGTCGGCTTGATAATGTTGAATCAAGAAAGAAAGACCTTGAAACAAAAAGGTACTATTTTGTTGCAATCATGAGATTATATGCTTCTGTTTAAGTACAGGTTCATTGAGGTCTTACTATTTGCATATTCTTCATAGCAGAAGGTCTTCCGGAGAAGTGGTTCATTCAGGAACTCCTGACCGACAGCGATCACCAGCAATATCGGAGGATTCATTTCAAGGTGAGAAGCAAAGTAGATCACGCTTGAGAGAAGGAAAAAGATCAGACGAAAGAAGTCGTTCCCATAAAAACACAAAGGACAGTGATGAACACCACAAAGTAGAAACTTCACCTATGTTGCTTGAAAAGGTTGATTATAATAACCGTGGTTCTGATTCAGATTCCAAGGGAAGCGATAAGCGCAGAACTAAGCACAAGGATGGTAAGAGAAAGCATAAACGGTCCGAGAGGCGTAAAGTCACTTCAGACGACGATGATTCTAGTTATGATTCCGAAATCGATGACAGGAAAGAAGCTAAGAGGAGGAAAAAGGAAGAAAAGAGATTAAGAAAGGAAGAAAAACGTAAACGTAGCGAGGAACGGCGTCGCAAAAGAGAAGCACGGCGTGCAGAGAAGCTCAAAACAAAACGTCACGATGATGATTCTAGTTCAGATGGTGAGCATGCAGGAACTGGAAAGTTTCGTCCAGATGATGACGAGGAGGAGGCAGAAACTGAACAGAAGAAGCTTGAGATCGAGTTGAGGAAGAAGGCTCTTGAATCGCTCAAAGCAAAGAAGGGTATCAGTCACTGAATCTTTTCATGTTTTGGACAGTAATATGTCATTTTATTGTTGTTAAGCAGACACCATTGGAGTTTCATACGAGTTTTTATGTTTCAATTTGGAGTGAACTTTACATTTATGCAGAATGTGGCTCAAGATTAATGGTGATTTGACATTTTGTTTATTTGATTTGCTCGTAAACAGTGAATAATTTGAACTAAATAATTTAAATTGATCCTCAGTATAATCGTAAGCCTAAAGTTACTAGATGACGTAAAATATTTTGTTTTTTGTGTTACATTTTGTGGTTATCATTATTTCATATATGTTTTCGCATATAATTTATATTTTAAATCCTACTTCGTTAATAAAATATTAGATATACATGCAAATGCACTTTATTATATACATATAAATATGTTATGCAAATATAAATTTAAAATTCTGAATTTGTTTTAAAATAGTGAATAAAAAAGTTAGTACCAAATGTTGTGACAAAATAAAATAATAATATTGAGCCTGAGGTTGACTCTTTATAAAAATATCTAGGCTCATGGATTTCTTAATAGGTCAATATTATCCCTGAATTGAGTTGAAATTTTATCTCTCAATTCTGCGGAGAGCTTCAGTACTTGAGGTAGCGGGTTCAACAAAGTGGGAATACCTTTTTGTTTTTCTTTTAGAGTAGTTTTGAAATGTTGTTCATCTATAGTAAATATGCTTTGAGTAGATTTGTATTATCTTCAAGGAGCTTGAGTCTTGTCTCTTGATTTTAGGACAACCAGAGTGTTGAAGACAATGGGTTCAAAAATGACCGGCCATTGGATGGTCAAAAAAATTGCTTTTTGAAAAGAAAAATACAAAATAGTAGTGCTTTTTTGTTCTTTTAAAAAAACCTTTATATCATTCATTTTAAATTTTTGTTTTTTCTTTGTTTTTCTAATATTCCTAGTATTCATTCAACTTATGAAACACACTCAATTAGGCATTTTATGGTAGTAAACATATATTATCTATACATATTTATGCAAATATGCTTCAGTTATGTACATAAAAATATTATGCAAATATAAAATTTCTTATTATTTATTAGCTTTAATAACTTAATATAATGATTATATATATATATATATATATATTACTTTTTAGTGTAATTGTAAAAATAAAATAAAAATTAAGAAATAATTTTTATTCGATAATTCAAAATTAGAAAATTAGTTTAATATATTAAATACACACCATACAAATGAATACATCACAATGATTGAAATTTTAATTGAAATAAAACTTAAATTATTTAATATCGATTTCTTTTATTTATTTATTTACAATATTTATTTTATGATACATATTTAGAATTTGTGATTATCCCTCTTAATAGAGTTTTCTTCATAATTTGAACTTATATATTTAATTAAAAGTATAATATATCTTAATATTGCACTCAAATTCCATCGATAATAATGTTTTAATATCGAAATAATATGTACCAAACCCTAGGGTCCTTGCATTAGGACTTGATGGTTGGCTGAAAGGGACAATAATTTCCTAACGTATAATATGCAGTAACGTATATAATAAAACACTCTACCATGTGGATCGCTGACCCTAAAATCAGAAATTTCTGTTTTAAACTTCATCCTTTTTTAAAATTTCGATTTACTCCTTTTAAAAACCATAAAAAAATATAACTACATTTTGTTCTCATAAAAATATGATCAAATCTCCGGCACCCTAAAAAAAAGTTTCTTGCTTCGCCTTGGAATAATACTATACATGATCAATAAAAATTCATTTTCAATTTAGTCCATCCACTTCAAAACTATATTTAAAAATTTACTAGTTTCATCTTAAAATTTTCAATATAGTCCTTAATTTTATCAAAATTTCAACATGTTCCTTCGATTTAGAATTATATTTTAAAACCGTTATTTTTAAATTAAAATTAAAGTATTGAAATCCGATTATTTATAAAATATGAAAAGTTTAAGATTTACTTGTTAACGAAGTACAATTTTAAGATGAACGTTATATTCACTTTTGAACTTGCAAAATGGATGGACTATATTGATCAAATTTAATGAGCTTGTAAGGACTATTTATGACATTATACCATCTTAAAATTGAAAAGACAAAAGGATATAAATAACATCTAATTTACTAAATAAAATTTTAAACTAATATACATAAAAATAAGCCTCTGAAAAAGACATATATATATTTATTGGAGTAAAAATAAATAAAACATTTATTATTTGTTGACTTCAAAATCGATGGCTGGAAAAAATGATAATATCCAACACAAACGTATATAATAAAACATTGACTATGTGGACCGTTGAAAAAATATATATAAAAATATTTTTAAAATAAAGTTGGTTATATTAATTTAAATTAAGAATTTTATAATAGTAGAGTACATTTAGGGTGAAGGGACCTCACCCTTAAAATGGGAAATTTCTGTTTTAAACCTCTCAAAATTCATAAAATTATAAGTTAATATATGGTAAAATTATAATTTAACTTCTTCTAATCATTTATTGTTGTCATACAAAATATGACTTAATCACTGGCCACTAAAAGAAATTTTTAGTTTCACCCATGGATATATATGTATATATATATGGTTAAACTACACTGAGTAAATTTTCTTATATGATTTTTGACACTGATTATTCATTCAACTTGGATCTAAAGTATGTTCATTTATTTGTTGATGAGTATTGATTTACTGTACCAATCATCGAATTGTCGCTTGGAACTCATTAGCAAGAATTAAATGAAAATTTTCGAATAATTCTGTGACTATTTTATAACTTTCTAAAGTTGATTGATCAAAACATAAACTTATTAATATTTTTTTGGCAAAAAAACTTAATAATAGTTTAGTGAACTTTTATATATATATATATATATATATGAATGTAAGCAAAATGGGTGAAGCAGGGGTTTTTAGCAAAATGGAGTCTTCAAGATGGAGTCTTCAAGGCATGACTGCACTTGTTACTGGTGGAACCAAAGGGCTCGGGTAATTTCCTCTCGTTCTTTCATAAAAATTTCAGAATAACAACTAACACACGACACGACACGAAGAGGCTTATCTCATTTTCATGATTTGACATGAATTTAGTGGAAATGTATGTAAAAGATGATTGTTTTTCATATTGTTTTCAACATGTTTGATTTTATGTCAATGTGAAAAACCAAGTACTGCAATTGATGATCAGGCATGCAATTGTGGAGGAATTAGCTGGATTCGGAGCGGTTGTGCATACATGCTCTCGAACTGAAACCGAGCTCAACAATTGCTTACTCGAATGGAAAGCAAAGGGTTTTCGGGTTACAGGTTCGGTGTGTGATGTTTCAGATCAAACTCAAAGGGAGAATCTGTTAAACACTGTTTCCTCTGAATTCAACGGGAAGCTTAACATCCTGGTAAATTACTATAAATGTTCAAACTCCTTTTACTCTTTATATATTTAAAATATTTAACCCATCTTTTTTTCTAGTATATAAAAATACAAGTTCAATTATTAATATCGTTAACATTATTCTGTTAAATTTAGGTTCATGACAACGTTAATTTTTTGTTATATAGCTACCAAATAAGTATATATATATATTTATTTCAAAATATTACACAATGAATTCAACAGAAGAATTTTAACGGGATTAATAATTAAATCTAAATTTTAAAATCTAAAACATAGAGTGATTAGCAAAATAAATAAGAGAATTTTTCTTTTCAGCGATGATCTCAAATATAATATAAATCATTTTAGGTTTAAATTAGACTTATTAATGGCTGGGTTACCCGTTTAGGTCTGAAAAATCATATGAAATTTGGAAGGGTTTGAATAAAAATTTTAGGCTTTAAAAAAGGTTTGAGCCAAAAAACAGGCCCGTTTAAAATATGGTTGAGCTCAGGCTGGAATATTCAAAGCTCGAGCCCGGTCTAGTCCTTTTTTTTTTTAGTTCTCAAAGGTATTCATTAGAGTGAGTCCAATGACTAATCCTTTGCGTTCGGTAGGCCCATTAAGAGAGAAGACACTGGCCACGAGTTTTAAAGTTTGTCATGTTTTTATTATATTATTTTTATATATTATATAATTTATACCACATAAAATTTAAATTTATAATAATAGATAATACTACTATAATGTAAACATTAACAAATGTTAAGATGACTATATATAATTTTAATAAATAAAAAATATATAAAATTATTATATATTAAAATAAATATATTTTTTAAAATTAAAAAAATAATATGGGTGGACCTAAAATAGACTTCAGTTAGCCATTTATAAATATGGGCAGGGCAGACTTGAGCAAAATTTTAAGCTCATATTTGGGCATGGCCAGGTTTAGGCTCGCCTTGAATCTGACTTGGCCCATGATCAACTCTAATTTAAATCATTAGAATTTTTTAGGCTGAATTATTTTGAGTTCGTATAGTTTAAAATTCGGATTACTTTGAATTTGGACTATTAACCTTTTATAATTAAATCGAATCGAGTTTTCGAAAACAGATAAAATCGACAAATCTAATTAAGAGTTAGACAAGCGATGGATCTGAAATTATGATGATGGATAAAATTTGTAGATAAATAATGTGGGAGTGAGTACATCGAAATCGGTGACGGATTACACGGCGGAAGATGTTTCGTTTCTGACGAGCACCAACTTCGAATCGGCTTATAACATTAGTGTGTTGGCATATCCCCTTTTAAAAGCTTCAGGTGCTGGAAGCATTGTGTTTATGTCTTCAATGGCTAGTCTATTACCCGCATACTTTGGGGCTATATATGCTTCCAACAAAGGTAATTTTTTCTTCTAAACTTATTATTTGAGTTAATTGCAGCAAACATCTTAAACTATGTCTTTTATTCTAAATTGGTCCCTAAACTTCAAATCATTCTAATCACATCTCCAAACTATCAATGTTATATCAATTAAGTCTTTCTGTTATTGAAATAATTAATTTAACTGATAAATGACACATTAGATCATATGTGACATAATTTGAAATGAAAAAATTAAGAAAATAAATATTGTTAAAATGGATGTTTTAAAATCTTAATTTTTATTCTAAAAAATCTTAATTTTGGGGTTTTCTTTCTCTCGTTAAGATTTGACGTGTTATTGAAAGTTTTGAAATTCAGAGACCAATTTAGAATGAAGATCAAATCTGAGCTGACACTTAATGCTAGACTGATGAAATAACTTGATTGATAAAATATTATTACTTTGAAAACTCATTCGGAGCATTGTAAAATTGATGGAGCAATTTAAATTCTAGATTAAGTGATAATTTGACGATGTTTGACGTAATTAACTTTATATTATGTATATCTTGTTATATATAAGAGTGTAAAATTATGTGTTTTTGTTGTAGCTGCCATGAACCAGCTTGCGAAATACTTGTCATGTGATTGGGCAAGAGATAATATTAGGGTTAATGCTATTGTACCTTCGGTCGTCAAAACAGCCCTCCTTGAAAAGGTAAGAAGCTCTTCCTTATGCTTTATATTTTGAGTAAATTATACCTAAGGTCACTATAAGATTTGTAAGTTAACGTTTTGATCAGATCATTCAACTTCAAAAAGTTACAAAATGATCACTGGATCATTCAAAAGTTTTCATTTAAGTCACTGAGATGCTAAAATCACTGCTATATGACCTTTTCTGTTCACACCAATCGAAAGCTTTTCTTCCCCTTTTCTCCTACAATTCAGTTTTTTTTTTTAATGAACATCTTTGAATATCATAAATTTCTGAACCAAAATTCAAGCAACTTTCTTCTTTAATATTCGACTCTAATCATCAAATGAAAACTTTCGAATAGCTCAGTGGCTTAAATGAAAAATTCCGAATAGTTCAGGGACCATGTTGTAACTTTTTTAAGTTGAGTGATCAAAACAAAAACTTACTAATAATTTAGTAATCTCGGGTATAGTTTAACCTTATGTTTTATACTTTTGTTTCAAGAAACTTATAATTGAACTCAAATGAACATACGTGGTAAGAAGCTACCACAAGCTTGAGTTTGACTCAAATTCAAAATTCAAAATTCAATTCAAGCTTGATCAAACTTCATTTTTAAAGTCGATATTTTATTGTATTCTTTTTCTAGTATTTCGAAGTTAATAAAGAAGGATTAGAGGTTACCCTAAACCGAACACCATTAGGACGGCTTGGACAGCCGAAGGAAGTGTCAGCTATGGTGGCTTTCCTGTGCCTACCGGCGGCTTCATATATAACAGGGCAGGTTATTTGTGTTGATGGTGGGATGAGCGTGAATGGCCTCTTCTTTCCTAAGTAAATCATGAAACAAACAAGGAGCCATGAACTCAAGTATGTAGGATGAAAATTGAGATGAATAAGACATGTCTAAGCTATGAGCTATGAATAAGAGGACATGTTTGTCAACTGTGAATGTTAAAGACTTTTATCATAATTTAAATATGTTTTTAATGGTCTAATTGTGCTTTTAGTATCTCAACTATGTTAAAATTTAAAATTTAACCTCTTTACTTTAATTTGATGTAACTTGATTCATGTTATCAGTAATTTTATAAGGAACAAAGCCAAAAAATTACTTCATAAATTATTGGAGAGGCAATATGCAATTTTACCATTATACTAACATTTTGGGTTATTATCTGCCCTTTGCCTTTGTCCTTAAATTATAAATATTTATAATTTAAGTACTTCTTTATTTTCAAAGGCTTAAATATGCATTTAATTTTTGAACTTGAAATATTCTTTCAATTTAGTATTTATGAATTTTTATTCCATCTTGATGTTTAATTTTTTAAATAAAATTTCATTTTTTAAATTTTATAAAATTTAAACATCTTTTCATATTATAATACCACGTGTCACAATTTCTAGATTATCACGTGACATATAACAAATCAAAAACTGCCAAAATAGTGAATAAAAAAGTTCGGGTACCAAATATTGTGACAAAAAAAAAAAAGTTTGCTGGTTTCCATTTGTACTTTGCTTTGGACTTTTCTTTTAAAGGTAAATTGTACAAATAGTCACTCAACTATGTTCGTGTTCTTGTTTTGATCATCTAACTTTAAAACTTTTTAATTTAGGCACCAATATTTGAATTCGTTCCCGTTTCAGTCACCCGTTGTTAAATTGGTAACGAAAAGCCTTTTTCTAACTGGAATAATAACATACTTAGTCTTCAATACTTATACTTTCTATCAATTTTATCTTAATTCTAAATAATTTAATAAATTTAACCCTTCACGTTTACAAATTCTATCAATTTGATCATCAAATTTCCTAATCAAACTTCCAACTTTTAAAATAGAGGCATTCCACATCTATAAATTTGTAACCCCCCCAAATTTTTTTCTCTCAACTAATTAACCGTTTTTTGAGCCAATTCACGATACTAATGAGTTTATCTTACAATATAAGAGAAAATTATGAACATTTAATTTTTCATAAGAAAAAAATGTGAAATAATTAATTGAAGTTCCTTTTGTTAATTGGTAATGATTTTTGTAATTTTATAAATTGAAAGAGATTATTATGTGTTCTATTTATTTTAATTATTTGTATTTTACTTTTAAATCCGCAATAAGCAATACATATCACTAAAAATCCGGTTTAGTGTTAAATCATTTACCAAATTAATTAAAAACTACAATTATGCTAGCAGTGGAATATTATTTTTAAAAATATTAAATTATTTATATAGATTTATTGTATATTATATTTTTCAAATTATATTTTCTATTATTTTTAATGGTATTTAGTTAATTTCTAGCACTAAATAAAAAATATAAAAAGGATTATTTACCTAATTGAATAATTTCAACCATAAATAAAACAATTAATAGATGTAGAGTGCCTCTGTTTTAAAACCTGAAAGCTTTAGTTAGGAAGTTTGAGGATCAAATGGATAGAATTTGTAAATATGAAGGGTTATATTTGTTGAATTATTTAGAATTGAGACCAAATTGATAGAATAAGTAAGTATTGATGATCAAATGTGATATTTTAAAAATTACAAAAAGACTTTCCGTTATCAATTTAATGGTGGGTGACCAAAAAAGGAAAGGATTCAAACGTTAGTGCCTAAATTGAAAATATTAAAGTTAGGTGACCAAAACAACAATGCGGGCATAGTTGGGTGACCATTTGTATAAGTTACTCTTTCTTTAATAATATCTTTGATTGAGAAATAATAAAATTAAGAAATAGTTTTAATTGGATAAATTAAAAATAAAAATTAAAAATTACACTTAAAGTATCAAAATTATGTATCAACTTATTCAAGCTTGATTGCATCATACAAATCAACATCGACGGAAAATACACCAAAATGATTAAAATTTAAATCAAAATGAAACTTAAATGGCTCAAGATTGATTTTTTTTTTTTATTTTACGATTCATGTTCGAGGTTTGTGATTATCCTTTTTAAGAGAGTCATATCCAATATTCGAATTTGTATCTTTACTACTACACCCAACTCTTAATAATACTGAATGCGAATTTATCTCGACAATAATATGTACCAAACACTAGCCATTTATGGTGAGTAGGTTGGCTTCAATTTCAATGGCTGAAAACAACATATCATATAATAAAACACCTACAATATGGACCGTTGCATATCATCCATACACTTATATATGGACAAGGGAGAGGCTTTAACCCCTTAAAACGAGAATTTTGTTTTGCTTATTATACACTATATTTTCTTTCCCAAAAATGTTAGAATTTTGATTTAGTCTTTTTGAAAATAGTGTCAATTTAGTCTTAATTTTAAATATTAATATATGTCATATTTTAGAACGATATAATAGATATATTAGACCGCATTGGCTCCCAAAAATGATAAATTTATACTCTGAAAATTTATGATTATCTTTGACTCTAAAGTAATTTTCTGGTTTCATCCCTGTGTGAATATATATGTCTATATATATCAGTTGCCATACGGACAAGACAAAAGATGGAGTCTTCAAGGCATGACTTCACTTGTCACCGGTGGTACCAAAGGCATCGGGTAATTTCCTCTCTTTATTTGATAAAAATTGGTGAAAAATAATTAAAACACGACGCGACATGAAATGAGTTGTATCATTTACGTGATTTGATATGAATTTAGTGGAAATGCACGTGAAAGGTTGTTGTTTTTCATATTGTCTTCAACGTGTTTGTTTTTATGTCAATATGATCAGGCATGCAATTGTGGAGGAATTAGCTGGACTTGGAGCAATTGTACATACATGCTCTCGAACTGAAACCGAGCTCAACGATTGCTTACTCGAATGGAAAGCAAAGGGTTTTCGAGTTACAGGTTCGGTGTGTGATGTTTCGAATCAAGCTCAAAGGGAGAATCTATTAAACACTGTTTCTTCTCAGTTCAATGGGAAGCTTAACATCCTGGTAAATTACTATTAATATTTAACAAATGAAAGATCAAGTTATGTTTTAGATATATATTGCAAATTAATCCTCGAGATAGGCTTTCAACTTCGAAATCGAAAATCCGATCTGTTCAACCTAAACCAATCCAATTTAACCATTAAAAAAATATCAAAAATCCAAATCCAAATTAATCGGAGATCAAAGCGACACAATAAATAACCCAAAATGGTCTACACCTAGAGTGATTAGAACCCAAAATGATCCGATTCTCTCAAACGACTTCAATCCAGAATAAATCGAAGTCGAAACGATCTTAACTTGAAAAATATCAAATTAATCTGATCGATATTGACCCGATGTAAAACTAACCCAATACATTCAATTAAGAGATCTACCACAAGAGTAAGATGTTTAAGGCTTAAATTAAATCAAATTCAACCAGGTTTCTATACATAAAAATCCCAATTCGAATCAGCACAAGTCTGCTCGAATCGGTTTTCGACACTATTACGAATCGGTTAAAAACTAGATGTACCTTGATAAATCCAAAGTTTGGTAGTGAGATGTGATACATGATGTGAGCACTGCTTAATCTCAGAGTTGTGCAATTATACGTTTGCAAGAGTCTTGCCTAGAGAAAAATGTCACTACTAAATCTCAACTATCCTAACTTTCGGATAATTACAACCTAACCTAAGTACATTTAATATGAACTCTATCTAATGAAACTTTCTTACTGAAAGCTCTTCCTACTCTCATTAAATGAATATACATATATATACAATTGTAGTTTTGCTGCTTCAAAGTGTGAAAAGAGATGTGTCGAACACCTGAAACCGCACTGCAATACACACTGTAAGCTATGCATCAACATATCTGAATTGTGACGGTGAGTAAAATTTGCAGATAAATAATGTGGGGACGAATATAGCGAAAACGGTGATGGATTACACGACGGAAGATGTTTCGTTTTTGACGAGCACCAACTTCGAATCGGCTTATAACATCAGTGTATTGGCACATCCCCTTTTGATAGCTTCAGGTGCTGGAAGCATTGTCTTTATTTCTTCAATTGCTGGTATAACACCTGCATATCTTATGCCTATATATGGAGCCAACAAAGGTAACATTTCCTAGGTTCTATTCATATTATATATATTTGTGAGATTTATTAATCTGGTATTCCTTCAATTTCGCCATTAACTTGAGCATCAAATGCTAGTTCAAATCAAACACGAAATTTATTTAAAACACATTAATGAAATTGTAAACAGATATATACCCACTACGTAGATAACTAGAATCTGAAGTACTAATTCGAGGATTAAGCTAAAACATTTCGAAGTTTAGAAATCAATTTAAAATAAAGGTGATAATTTGAATATGTTTGATGCGATTAACCCTATTATTTTTGTATAAATACATGTATATGTGTATATATAAGTATAAAATTGTGTGATTTTGTTGTAGGGGCCATGAACCAAATTGCAAAATTCTTGGCATGTGATTGGGCAAGAGATAATATTAGGGTTAATATTGTCACCCCGGGGGTGATCAAAACTCCCCACACTTTACCTTGAATGCTCTTCCTTATGTCTACCTTTTATATTTTTTACTAGTATGAAGCGTGAGTTTGATTTAAAATTTAAAATTTGATTTGATTTGGATTGAATTTTGTTTTTAAAGTTTAAACTTAAATTCGAGATAAATATCCGAATTTGCTTGATTAGACTTTGTTCATTTTGTTAGAAATTTGTTTGATTCCTATACTTGAATTCAAATTCAAGTATTTATGCTCAAGCTCGAGTTCGAGTTCGAATTAAGATTTATCGGTTGCTAGCTAAAATATAAAACAAATGAAGAGCTTATTAAACTTGTATACTTGAGTCGAGCATTAATACATTCAAGGATGGAGCCGGGGGCACACTCCCCTAAAATGAAAATTACAGTTTTAGGTTGTTTATAATTTATAAAATTTTAAATTAGTAGTGATAAAATTGCACTTTGACCTCTAAAAATAATAAAAAATTGATTTGATCTTTTAAAAATTATAAAGATATATGCTATTAAAATGATGAAATTGTATTTTTACTATCGTAAAAATTACAATATAATTTCGACACCCCTAAAAAAGTTTTCTAACTTCGCCCCCGAACTTAATTCCTCCCCCTCCCCCCTCCCACCCTTGAGGATATTCAAATCAGCTCGACTCGACAATAATTGAAAAGAATTAATTTTCTTTTCGAGTTGAAATGGACATAATATGTACACTGATAAAATTTTATTGTACTTTTTTCCCTTTCCTTTTTCTTTTGCAGTATTTTGAAGGTAATAAAGAATTATTAGAGACAACCATGAGCCGAACACCATTAGCTCGGTTCGGAAAGCCAGGGGAAGTGTCGGCGATGGTGGCTTTCCTGTGCCTACCGGCAGCTACCTATGTAACAGGGCAACTTATTTGTGTTGATGGTGGGATGACAGTGAATGGCATCTACTTTCCAAAGCAAATTAGGAAACACCATGAGCCATGAGGCAACTCAAATGTACTTTCCAAGTTATTGGATCAAATAATGTTATATTATAATAGAGTTAATATTTATTGTTTAACAAATAATACAACTTTTACCATTCAATTCCAAAATAACCATAATCAAAAAAATTTGAATCAACCTTTTTAGATTATCAAAATTGACCTAACTGAACTGACTTAATGTCAGTCGATTAATCGACTTAACCATTTTTTTTTCCTTTGAAGCATTGCTTGTTGCAATTAGATTAGAATTAGAAAAGAAAAATAAGAAACAAATGAGATTGAATTCATATAATGTTTGATATTTTTTTTAGAATAATATTTAATATTTTTAAAAATGAGTAAATTAGTCCTAAACATTAAATCAAAGAGTAATTTCTGTTAAAATTCCGTCTATTTATATTGTTAAAAACTAGTGTTCAACTTAAGACACGTATTTTCTCCAAACCTCAAATTTATCATTTCAACCAATATCTCATTGAATTTTTTATGAATTTTTTTATTAATACATTTTATATAATTTTTTTTACCAACATCGTGAGTATTTACCATAATCTAGTGTAACTGGGAGAATGACATGCTTTAGCGCACTTGATTTCACATCCTCCAAGTTATTGCAACAATAACAACCACGTCAATTGAGCTAAATCTTTCAAAATTATTGAAACATCCAACCAACTTGCAAAATCCACAATGAGTAAAAGCATCATAGATGCCCCTATATCAGAAGTTGGATTGCATTTTGCCTCCTCTACTCAATAAATAGATAGATTAATCCCTATGCATTAGATCAAACTTGTCATTTTGTTAAAAATTTCATCTATTTCTATTGTTAAAAACATATCCCTATATGTCAACATGAGGTACACATAGCATGCCACATGTTATTGTCTAGTTATTTTGTCAGCTATGTTAGTTTTTAATAGTACAAATAGACAAAAATTTTAACAGAAAGGACTTGTTCTTTGATCAACGCACAAATATTAATTTATCCATTTTTGAATAAAAAGAAAAAATGTAATTTAATTCCTAATACTGAAGCACCCATGATACTTTTACCTCTATAATACATTTTTTTATTGGACAAAATCCACAAATTATTTCATACACCCACTATGTGAGTGGTTAAAAATATAGCTTTAAAAATAGTAGCTTTTAATATATATATATATATATATATATATATATATTGATAAAAGGAAAAAAATTACTGTGAATTATGGAAATAAATATTAATCAAAATGGATTGAGAAAATAGGGTGAAATTAAATTATATATTTTTATGATAGTAAAAATAATTTATTATTTTAATAGTTTATATCTTTATATTTTTAAAGGATTAAATTAATTTTCTTTATATTTTTAAGAAGACTAAGATATAATTTTTACCATTATTAATTTTAAATTTTATCAATTACAAATTAACCCTAATGGAAAATTTTCTACTTTAGGAATATATGGGGCCACCCTACCGACCATTAATTTCTTTAAAATGAAAAATGATATTCAGCATATCATCCACACACACGTACACTATCACTATGTGCATGCATGGTTGTATATCATCCACACACATAGAGTAAATTTCAAATTAGTTTAAAACATTAATTTTGAATTTTAATTTTGTTTTTGGATTCTTTTGTTGATTCAATTTATATTTTTTTTAACTCATGATATCAAATTCATTTAGAAGTTTTATAATATTAAAGATACACAAAATAATATTTAATACATCGTTATTGAATAATAATACGACAAATCATTATTGAATAAAATAAAAAAATAGTAGAAGATTTATAATTATTTAATCGATTTTTCTCCCTCTAAGCACGCTTTGCTGCAAATCAGGCTTATAAGATCCAACGGTAACAACTCTTTTATGGATAAGAAAGGCTTAATCTATCATTTGGTATTCAAGATCGGTATTCTTTTTTTAATATAATATTTGTGTTATATTTTTTTATTTAATCTGGTACTTGTATTTGACAAAATTATATATTTTGATACCCAAAGATAATGCTGTTAATTTTTAGTGTTTAATTCGGATTTTAGAATTGATTTAAGGAAAGTTAAGTGCTTATATTATTAGTTTTTCTTCATGATTTTGTTAGAGTAAATTTAGTTTTAGTTGTAAATTTATTTAATTTTGCATATATTTTGTCAAATACAGTCCGATGACTGTGGTTTAATTAAAGTTTTAGGATTGATTTACGAAAGTTAATTGTTGATATTATTAGCTAATTATGAATTTTAGTCAAATCAATTCTAAAACCTGAATTAAACACTAAAAAAAATTAACATTGTTACCTTCAGGTACCAAAATGTATAACTTTTGTTAAATTTATGTACCAAATTAAACAAAAAAACAACACAGGTACCACATTAGAAAAAAATATCAAACTTAAGTACCAAATTATGTATTAAGCGATTAATGCAATTTTTTTGTGACATTGAGTATTAATTTTAAAAGAATGAAAATTACTATTGGATTTTTGGGTGTTTCCATTTTTTTTTGTAAATTTTCAATCAAATTTAACTGTTAAATTTTTTTAGCTTTTCAAGTAAAAGGGTCACAAAAAACAAAAAAATAAAACTTGTAAAAAAGACCAAATTACATAATGTGTAAATGTTGAGAGTTAGATTTTTTAAAATCAAGACTAAATTAACTCAATGTATAAATATTAAGGGTTAAAATAGTTACTATGCCAATTTTAAAAGCCACCACCATTAGCTAGTTGGTGACAAAAAAAAATGAATGGTTAGGTGATCATTTTGTATATTTTCATGGTTGGGTAACAAAAAATGAAATTTACTAAGTAATAATTTTGTAACTTTTCATAATTAAATGATAGAAAAAAATACTAATAATTATGTAATTTACCCTTAATTTATCGATGTTAAAGCTACTTACCACTGTTAATGAAACTTTGAAACGTGTACGACAAGAACTTTGATACTTTACTTATTAATCATTACCAGTGGACACCATTATTAACAATTTGAAAAACCAAGGGTGGTGAGTAGCCTTTCTTATCTATAAAACAATTTAGTCCCTGCATTTCGAATGGATCAATTTTAGTTTTAAATTTGTTTGATTAAATTCAATTGCTGGTTATGCACTATGCGTACAGTCATAGATTTAGTCTATTTTCTTTAATTGGGTCTTTCTAAGCCCTTATTCTTTTCATATTTTAAAATTTCAATCTTGACACAAATGAGAGTCGTTAATACACTAACTAGATTTTTATGTAGATATAATAAACTAACATGACATTACACATATGATAATATATTTTGGGGCATCGAATTTTAGAAATAACATAACTTTACTTGATGAATATAATAGTTACTATTTGGTAAGGACTGAAAAAATATTAAAATTTGGAGAGTACAATAGCTAAAAATGATCATATAAAAGTATAGGGATTAAATTCATAACTTTTGTAAAATAATGACAGCATTTAACCTTGATATCTCGTTTGATTTGATTGCTGTGGCTGAAAACAATTCTGATTTAACGCATATTATCCATCCAGCCATATGTACATATATACACATTTATATGAAGCACCATAAAAAAGGAAGGTGAGAAAGGTAAGCAAAATGGGAGAAGCAGAGGGGTGTAGCAAAGACAAAAGATGGAGTCTTCAAGGCATGACTGCACTTGTCACCGGTGGTACCAAAGGCATCGGGTACTTTCCTTTCCTATTAGATAAAAATAGGGTAAATTATACCTAATGTGACAAAACTATTAATAAATTTACATTTTGATTATTTAATTTTAAAAAGTTAAAAGTTGGTTATTATTTTTGGGTTATTAGGTTTTTTTTTAAAGTTCGACTAACGAGTTTTAAGTGACAATTTGTCGATTGGTATGTGGATCAGTATCTATTGATGAGGAGAAAAACATACATTGAATCCAAGTCGATTTAAAATTCGTGACATTTAAAGTTGTTTTATATAAAAAAAATTGAACTGTAGAATAAAAGGGGAAAAAAAGTTTTCGAATGATATAGGCAATGCGAAAAGAGAATGTCATACAACAACGATTTTAATAGCTCAGTAACTTAAAATGAAAACTTTCGAATAATTTATTAACCATTTTGTAACTTTTGAAATTCAGTTTTAAGTGACAATTTGTCGATTGGTATGTGGATCAGTATCTATTGATGAGGAGAAAAACATACATTGAATCCAAGTCGATTTAAAATTCGTGACATTTAAAGTTGTTTTATATAAAAAAAATTGAACTGTAGAATAAAAGGGGAAAAAAAGTTTTCGAATGATATAGGCAATGCGAAAAGAGAATGTCATACAACAACGATTTTAATAGCTCAGTAACTTAAAATGAAAACTTTCGAATAATTCATTAACCATTTTGTAACTTTTGAAATTCAGTAATCAAAATGTAAATTTACTAATGATTTAATCACGTTAAATATAATTTACTCATAAAAATAAGAGAAAAATAACTAAAACACAACAACACACTTAAAAGGGATAATCTTATTTTCTGGTTGAGACACAGATTTGATGAGAATCTAGTGGAAATCCACACGAAATGATTACTCTTTTTTTTTTTCGTTATTATTATTGTCTTCAACGTGTTTGTTTTTATGTGAATGTGACAAACCAAGTATAGTGCAATTAATACGATGATGATCAGGCATGCAATCGTAGAGGAATTAGCTGCATTCGGAGCGATTGTGCATACATGTTCTCGAACTGAAACTGAGCTCAATGATTGCTTACTCGAATGGAAGGCAAAGGGTTTACGAGTTACTGGTTCAGTGTGTGATGTTTCGAATCAAGCTCAAAGGGAAAATCTACTAAACACGGTTTCTTCTAAGTTGAATGGGAAGCTTAACATCCTGGTAAATTACTGCAAATATTTATGTGCATGGATATATTGCAAATTCATCCTCGAGATAGGCTTGTTTAAATCTTTTGATTACTTGTGCTCTAATATTCAAGCTAGATCTTGTCATTTAATCTTAATTGGGGTTAATAAAGTAATTTTAATCCATTTCATCAAAAAGTTAAGGGTAAATTACAATTGACTTCACCCAACTATGATTTTTTTTTCGTTCACTCAATTATAGAAAGTTACAAAATGACCATCCAACTATTAGTAAATTGTTTTTGGTCACTCAACAATGAAAAATTACAAAATGGTCACCTAACTATTTAATTTTGTGATTATTTGTCACTAGCTAGCTAACGTAAAAGTAAAAACACTCGAAAATTCAAAATAGTTTGGTGACCAAAAAAGAAAAAAAATAATAGTTGAGTGGCTACAGTATAGTTTACCCAAAAATTAATGATAATTGTAACCTTATAGAATCAATTTTTTTTTTCAAGGGAGATCAAATATAATATACACCAAGTAAATTGTGGGTAAGGTTAGAGGTGTTGATGGCTGGGAGGGTCGGGTTGAGTTTGGGCTGGGCTGGGCTTAAACATGATATTGATATATTTTATACTTGTTCAAATCGAACCTAGCAAAAAAATATGGGCCTAAAATTTTACCCTAGCATGCTCATATTATATTTTAATCATTTTGAAAAATATTTATATTATTTTTATTTAATATTTAATAGTTTTATTTTTTTTGCATTTAATAAAATTTTATATATAAACATATTAATATTTTTAATGTTTTTAGTATTATATATTACTATAGATTTATTTTTTTTGTGTTGTAAATTTCATAATATAATAAATAATACAAACATAGATAATGAGTTGAGTTGAGCACGGGTCTTGAATGCTTGAGCCTGAGCAAGGCCCATATTTTAAATAGGTCTATTTTTTTTGTCTAGACCCATTTTTTGGTCATAATATTTTGGGTTGGGTTTTGCAATTATAGTCCCATCAAATTTTACTTAAATATGAAAACTCGATCCATTCTACTTGAATATGTTCAATTTAACAATAAAAAAATTCAACACTTTGAAGCCAAATTGACCTCAAGCTAAAATAACCTAAAAGGACCCAAATCCATAATGATTCAACACACAAAACCCGAGCTTTTTCCTTAAATGACACAAACCCAAAATAAATCAAAATTGAAATAACTCTAATATGAAATAATGTACAACTAAAATTCACACAAAACCAAAATAACTCAAAAATTTAAAGCTTGTACTAACCCAATCCAATCAATTAACAAAACTATCTTGAAAGTGAGATGTTTTCAATATTATTCTTTTACGAAGTTATGTTATTAGGAGGATTTTTATTTTTAATATGTTTATAGTTGAATGTATCTAAGAGGTCCCACTATTATAAAAACTTGATTAAATTAGTCCTTCTACTATTAAATGGATCAATTTAGATCCTATATTATTAAAAAGAATCAATTAAGGCCTAATTGAAATAGATATAACATCTACTGTTTTAAAAAATATAATTTACAATTTAACAGATTTAATATTTTTAATTTTTTATGGTTTTGTAAATGAAACATTTTGTTTGGAATTGAAGTGCAAATGAATTCTTTTTGTACTAAAGGGACTAAATTGATTCATTTAATAATAGGACTAAATTAATCTAGTCACAATTATGCAGGGACCTCCCATGGAATTTAACCTATGTTTATATAAAATTAATAAAAATTTGGATTTGAATTGAACTCGTAAAATTTGCAGATAAATAACGTGGGAACGAATATAGGGAAAATGGTGACAGATTACACGGCGGAAGATGTTTCATTTTTGACGAGCACCAACTTCGAATCTGCTTATAACATTAGTGTATTGGCACATCCCCTTCTGAAAGCTTCCGCCGCTGCAAGCGTTGTGTTTATTTCTTCTATTGCTGGTACATTACCTGTATTTAATATGTCTATATATGGAGTCAACAAAGGTAATATTCTACACGTTTTATATTTATGAAATTATTTTTTTACATATTGTGTATTATTTATTTTTTTGGGATAAAACAATATTTAGTCTTTGAACTTGGTATTTTTCAATTTGGTCCTTGAAACTTTTTTGGTCCACATTAGTCCCAAAACTTAGTAATCTTTTTTTCTTATTTGGTCCATGAACTTAGTTCAATTAAGGTGTGATAATGTACGACTTTAAGATTGTGTCATGTCATCACCTAAGAAAATTAAAAAATTGTATAAATTCTTAAAGCTACAAGTTTAGGGACCAATATTAGAGTTCCACACCATCATGCCCTAACAGAATCCAAGTTTGAGGACTAGATTGAGGAAAGATGTCATGTTCAGGGACTAATATGGACCAAAAAAAAGTTTAGAGACCAAAGTTGGAGTGTTATCAAGTTCAAGGTGTACTCAAATTGTACTCTAGATTTTAAATTGGCCCTAGAACTTCAAAACTTTCTTTTCGAGTCTTTAAAATATCACTATCATATCAATAAGATCCTTCTGACAACCTAACTAGTAGCTTAGGTGTTAATTGCCAGCTCAAATATAGTGTAGAGCATATTTAAAACGTATGGTTCAATTTTAATTATGTGCAAACAACTTGAATCTAATGTGTTTCCAATTTGATTCATATGTTTTAAATATGCACCATGTCAGATCTGAGCTATTATTTAATGCCTAAATTGATAGCCAAACTGACGAAAAGACTTGATTAATATAATACTAATACTTTGAAAACTCAATTAAAATATTTTTTTTGTTCAAAGACCAATTTAAAATCTTAGTGATAATTTGAGAATGTTCAATACAATTAACCACAGATATAAGCAGGTGGTAAGTAAAGCCTTGGCCCTTTCAAATGGAAAATTTGTACTTTAGCCCCTCTAAAATTGTCTGATTTTGTTGCAGTGGCCATGGATCATCTTTCGAAATTCTTAGCTTGTGACTGGGCAGGAGATAATATTAGGGTTAATACCATTGCACCAGCACTCATCAAAACTCCCCTCTCTCAACGTGTAAGAAACTCTTCCTTATGCTTATCTTTTACACTCCCTCCGTCCCAATAAACTTGTAATCGGTCTTGAACGAACTCGTGCCGTAAGGAGCTTGAGTTCAACTGAAATTTCAAAACCCGGTTCGAGCTTGATTGAATTTCATTTTTAAAGTTTACTCGAACTTACTTGATTAGACTTGTTCACCTAATATGAAATGGACTCGATTCTTATTCTTGAATTCAAACTATGTAATTCTCTTTTTTTTCTAAGTCATTGAAATATTATTGAAACAAAATCTATAATTAATGTTAGAAGCTCAAGATTGGATTGAGATTTTTTAATTACTAATAATTAAAAAAAAAGGGTAAACTACACCCAAGGTCATTAAAAAATTAGTAAATTTACGTTTTGGTCACTCAACTTCAAAGAGTTACAAAATGGTCATTAAACTATTTGAAAGTTTTCATTTAAGTTACTAAACTATTAAAAAATTTGATATAAGTCAAGAGGTTGTTAAGTTTTTTTTTTACAAAAAAAAATCGGCTAAGAAGCTCCAAGCGACGATTTGATGATTGGTACAGTGGGTCAGTACCCATTGATGAGTAGAAGAACATACCTTGGATCCAAGTCGATCTAGCGGTCAGTGTCGGAGATCGGAGAAGAAAGTTGTTTGGATTTTGGTTTGTAGATTCGTGATTTTCAAAGCTGTTTCATGGCAAAAAAAAAAAGTTGAATTGTAGAAAAGAAGGGGAAGGAGAACTTTCGATTGGTGCAAGCGGCGCAAACAGAGAAACCTATACAACAACTATTTTAACAGCCCAGTGACTAAAATAAAAACTTTTGAATAGTTTAGTGATCATTTTGTAACTTTTTTAAGTTGGGTGACTAAAACGTAAACTTACTATAGTTTAGTGACTTTGGGTGCAATTTACCCTAAAAACTTGATTAAACTTTTAAATAATTAAGATATTCAAATTAGTGGGCTCGATAGTTTGACTCGATAATGATAAAAAAGATTTTGAACTTATTTCTAATCAAATCCAAATAACTTTGTGTTACATTTATTAGGACTCAACATTTAGTTTTGATCATAACTAGACAACTATAGACATAATAGATACATTGATATATTATTTTTGCAGTTTTCTGAAGATAAAGAAGGAATAAATGCAATCATAAGTCGAACACCATTAGGACGGGCTGGCGAGCCGAAGGAAGTGTCGGTTATGGTTGCTTTCTTGTGCCTACCGGCGACTTCATATGTAACAGGGCAGCTTATTTTTGTTGATGGTGGGATCACCGTGAATGGCCTCTGTTTTCCAAATCAAATTACAAAACACCACGAGCTATGAGCCACGAGCCAACTCAAATGTGTACGTAGTTTGTAAATTGTGATGTATAAGACCTGTTTGGGCAATGAGCAAGAGGATGTTGGAAATAAGTTATTGCAAAACAAATCTGTTAGCACTTACTGGAAAATAAATAACGAAATATGAAATCAAAAATTATTGCATCGTGGTAAATCTATCGTCTTAGAAACGAATTCACCCTGATCGGTGTAATCATGTAACGGATCTCATCCTCCAAGGTTAACACAGTCCTTCGATATTCGTACACTCGAATATGGAAGATGGAACTTGATTAGTGTTGCTCTTATCAGGAAATTATGGTAGGAACAATTCGTAGGAAAGTTTGGAGGGGTCATAGTCGATCCCGCTTAAAACCCAAACTTGTAGACATAATTTTCTCTAAAGTGATTAAGGAAAAAAAAGGACAATTTATAAAGAAATCGCAAACAGAAAGCGGAGGAGAGGAATGTTAACATAAGGGGAAAATAATAAAAAGGCAGGGGCAAAGAAGTAAAAAAAAGCACTGAAAATACCCCCACTATTTTTGTCCGAACAACCAAAAATTCCTAGATTTTTCGGACAGTAACTATGTGGAAAAAATAAGACTCTTGAAAAAAAATGTGATAAGCCTATGGCCCAATTGCTCAATAAGAGTAAGAAGTACAATTATATAAAAACTCTTAATAGCTTGTATTTAACCAATATGGGATATACCCACTAACACCAACTGTAACACCCCTAACCCGTATCCGTCGCCGGATTAGGATTATGAGGCATTACTGAATAAAAACATAATCCCAAACATTCACATATTCATGCAAGTCATATTCATACATATTAAGCACATGGCTAATTAAATATAATACATGCACTATTAATCACATTGTCATTACGAATCATACCTCAAATTTAAACCATATCCATGGCATTCAAACAAACATAATTCCAACCCAATAATCATACGCATATCTTCAATTGAATAATATTTATCACAAATCATTTATTCATTAGCAAAAATATTCAAACGCAAATACTTTCATTATAAACCAAACCATTATGTCAAGCTTCATTGAATACACAACATGTACATGTATATAAATATATATAATTAACATCTTATTAAAAATTCATATAACTCCCATAGTACATTATTACTCGAATCACTATTCATTTGGTAGATATCTTTTTCTCACTTACAATCTATATTAAACAATTAATCACTTTAAATACATATACACTTACATGCAAACCGAACTAAATTCTATTCATTAACACAAAACATATCCTATATCATGTCATTCAAAATATGCGTTAAACAAGCTTAGTATACGAATTCACATTTATAATTAACCAAACATGTACCATAACCGAATTGACTAACCACATTTATACATACCATGACCAATTTATTAAGTACAACCAAATCCAATAATCATTTTCAAGCTATTTCTAAATCATAAAACACTAATCACATATACTTTTCATTCATTTCACATAACATTAAAATCAAAATGAGATAAACCATTGCCAAACATAATTCAAACTTTAAAGATAAGCCATATTCGCATGGCTCAATATATATACACATTCAAAGTTGAACAAAATACATATTAGCCTATACATGCCATAAGTTTCAAAATAAACTTTTAATAATACCGAAAGTTGACGATAGTGTGGATGACTTCGATCACGATCTCCGAGCTTGAAACTTACAACCAAAATCTATAAAACAGAGTAACAAAAACACACATAGAGTAAGCCAACTTAGCTTAGTAAGCCTTAAGCAATTTAAACAACTCAAGTAAATAATCAAATCATTTCATACAAGTCGAATCGTACCATTAAAGTTATACTTTAACTCAAATAAGTTAACTTGGCCGAATGTTCAAGGTCAATAATAACACCACATAAATACTTACCTATATAATCGAAAATATATAAGATCCAATATATCATCTCACAAAACTTACCTATATAGCCAAATACACAAGGTTCATTATATTATCTCATATGGCCGAATATATAAGTTCAAATTGTCATCACATGTAACCTATGTTCAAGTTCAATAAAATATCTCACATGGCCGAATATACAAATTCAATATAACCTCATATGAAATTGAATATACAAGTTCAATATAACTTCACAAGCAGCCGAATATACAAACTCAATATGACCTCACATGTACATACTTATGTGGCCAAATATAAAAGTCATTTAGATCAACTTACTTGCTCACTTTCCACATCAATGTGAAGTCTTATAGACATAGACTTAAAATAAATCACCGGTATAAAACCTGCTAGGCATAAGCCTGAATCACACACCGGCACAAAGCCTGCTAGACCCAAGGTCTGATATTTATTCACCAGCACTAAGCCTGCTAGGCACAAAGCCCGATCAAAGTCACCAGCACAAGGCTTGCTAGGCTCAAAGCCCGAATATCACAAACATAAACTCATTCCACAACATTTCATATATCGAATCGTACAATAACCCATGTAACACATACACACTTCCAGATATTTTGATGTCATTCAAATACAACTCAATCACATTGATTCATCAATATTTCTCATTCGGCTAACATACTAATACATTAAAAAATTTTGAATCATCATAGTAAATCATTCTATGTTCAAAATAAACCATGTTTAATTGCTTAAAGACTTACCTCGGATATCGACGGACGTTACAAATCGGCTATTCGACTATTTTTGTTTTTCCCCCATCCAAGTCTGATTTCCTTTGTTCTTGATCTTGAATTTAGCTTGCAAAATGGCCGAACCCTAGTTCGTTTTCTTTTTCTTTCTTATTTATGGTTTCGGTGGATGTTGATATATGAACATAACTTAATATATTTTTATGTTATATGATATATAATAACTTAACATTATTTTACCTTTTTAACCTTAGTTTTAAACATTTTATTTTCACTTATTATTGTCCATTAACGTTCACCCATTTTAATAATGGCCTATTTACAACTTAAAGTCTCCCACTCAATAAGCCAACATCAATTTGACCCTTATACTTAAAACCATCAAATTTTGAATTTACGCGATTAAGTCCTTTTATTTAATCAGACACCTAAACGACAAAATTAAATCACGAAAATTTCACAAATATAAATTCACTCAAAATAAACACAGAAAATAATTTTAAAATATTTTTCTGACTTGGATTTTTGGTCCTAAAACCACAGTTCCGATTAGGGTCTAAATTGGGCGGTTACACCAACCCTTTGCATTACCAACAGAGGATTCATAGCCACCCTTTAACCCAAACTTTAATATTATTTTTGGAATGAATATCAAGTAGTTTATATATGAGCTTTGGTCTAATGTGCAATTTAATACATAAATTTTGACTTGGTGTAATTATTCACGTGAAACTTGAATTGTGATTCATATGTATACAAGAAACTTTGATTTTGATTCAATTGTCACATCTAAAGTAATGAATACTTACATTTATTTTCAAATTGTATTAACATAATTGTTTGTAGATGCAATATATCATTATAAAAAAGTGCTAATTTGATGATGTTGTTAGTGCTTTAGCTAAGCAAGCCCTATGAAAAACGGATTCACTCCGGACCTCATGTCACTATTGCTATAGAACTCCATTTTTGCTGGCATATAATAAGCTGAGCCTACCAAAAATCTACCAGAAGTCTCCAACCCCCAACAACAAGAGTCTTTAACAACCTCTCTATTCATGCAAGGGATTGGCACCACCACGAACCCTCATTTGAGATATAATCGGAGACCATTTTCTGATTGGTTCATGTTTTGTTTATCCTTCAACGGTCATTGTCCCACCCACAAATCGAACTTGAACCGAATATTTGAACCATCCCCTCCTTCCCATTTAAAACCCTTGGCCACTATCTCATAAACCTCTCCAAGTAGAGGAAACATTTGGCTCAACTTCATCACTCAAGAAAACACTAATTTTGAATTTTAATTTTCCTTTTGGATTTTTGTTGATTTGATTTTTATGTTTTTAACTCATGATATCAAATTCATTTAGGAGTTTTATAATAATAAAGATACACAAAATAATATTTAATAGATCATTAGTGAAATAATAATATGACACATCATCGTTGAATAAAACAAAAAAAAGTAGAAGATTTATAATTATTTAATCGATTTTCTCCCTCTAAAGCACTCTTTGTGCAAATCAAACTTATAAGATCCAACGATTACCATTCTTTTATGAATAAGAAAAGCTTAATATATTATTTGGTGTTTGAGATCAATATTCTTTTCTAATGTAATATTTGAGTGATTAATTCGGTTTTAGAATTGATTTGAGGAAAGTAAAGTGCTTATATTATTAGTTTTTCTTCATGATTTTGTTAATAGAGTAAATTTAGTTTTAGTTGTAAATTTATTTAATTTGTTAAATATAGTCCGATGATTGAGGTTTAATTAAAGTTATAGGATTGATTTTGTGAAAGTTAATTGTTAATATTATTAGCTAATTATGAATTTTAATCAAATCAATTCTAAAACTTGAATTAAACACTAAAAAATTAGCATTCTTACCTTTAGGTACCGAATGTATAACTTTTATCAAATACATGTACCAAATTAGACCAAAAACAACACATGTACCACATTAGAAAAAGTGTCAAACTTAAGTGCCAAATTATGTATTAAGTTTTTTTTTTTTCTGATTTCAGTGATTAAATTATCTTTTTTGAAAGGTTAAGTGATTAATGTAAAATTTTTTGTGACATTAAGTATTAATTTTAAAAGAATGAAAATTATCTTGGATTTTTGAGTGTTTCCATTTTTTTTTTGTAAATTTTCAATCAAATTTAGCTAATAAATTTTTTTAGGTTTTTAGGTAAAAGGGTCACAAAAAAAATCGAACTTGTAAAAAAGACCCAATTACATAATGTGTAAATGTTGAGGGGTAGATTTTTTAGAATCAAGACTAAATTGACACAATGTTTAAATATTAAGGGTTAAAATAGTTACCATGCCAATTTTAAAAGCCGCCACTATCAGCTAGTTGGCGACAAACAAAAACAAAATTGAATGGTTGGGAGACCATTTTGTATCTTTTCATGGTTGGGTAACAAAAAATGAAATATATTAAGTAACAATTTTATAACTTTTCATAATTAGATGATAGAAAAAATACTAATAATTAAATGACTACTGATGTAATTTACCCTTAAATTATGAATGTTGAAGCTACTTACCACCGTTAATGGCTAATGAGTAAATTCAATTACTAGTTATGTATTATGCGTACAATTATAGATTTAGTCTATTTTTTCCAATTGGGTCTTTCTAAGTCCTTACACTTTTCGTATTTTGCAATTTTAATCTTGACACAAATAAGAGTCGTTAATCTACTAACTGAATTTTTATGTAGATAAATTGACATGACATTACACATATAATAATATATATTGGCACATCGAATTTTAGAAATAGCATAACTTTACTTAATGAATTTAATAGTTATTATTTGGTAATGACTGAAATATTAAAATTTGGAGAGTGCAAGAGCTAAAAATGATCATATAAAAGTATAGGGATTAAATTCATAACTTTTGCAAAATATAGGGACTAATGACAGAATATAACCTTGATTTGAAGATAAATGGTACATGATGAATCTCGTTCTGTGGTTGAAAACAATTCTGATTTACAGGATATTATCCATCCATCCATATATATATATGTACACATATATATGAAGCACCATAAAAAAGGAAGGTGAGAAAGTAAGCAAAATGGGAGAAGCAGAGGGGTGTAGCAAAGACAAAAGATGGAGTCTTCACGGCATGACTGCACTTGTCACCGGTGGTACCAAAGGCATCGGGTACTTTCCTCTTCCTATTCGATAAAAATAGGGTAAACTATACCTAATGTGACTAAAGTATTAATAACTTTACATTTTGATTATTTAATTTTAAAAAGGTAAAAAATGGTTATTGTTATTGGGTTATTAAGTTTTTTTTTTAAAAGATTGACTAACGAGCTTTAAGCGACAATTCGTCGACTGGTATGTGAATTAGTACCCATTGATGAGTAGAAAAACATACATTAGATCTAAATCGATCTAAAATTCGTGAGGTTTAAAGTTGTTTTATAAAAAAAAAAAACTGAAGTGTAGAATAAAAGGGAAAAAAAAGCTTTCGAACAAAGAAAATCATATAACAATGATTTTAATAGCCTAGTGATTTAAAATGAAAATTTTCGAATAATTCATTAACTATTTTGTAACTTTCAAAATTCAATAATCAAAATGTAAATTTATTAATTGTTTAATGACCTTAAATATAATTTACCCATAAAAATAACACGAGAAAAATAACTAAAACACAACACCACACTTAAAGGGATAATCTTATTTTCGTGTTGAGACACAGATTTGATGTGAATCTAGTGGAAATCCACACGAAATGGTTACTTTTTTTTCCCTTTATTATTATTGTCTTCAACGTGTTTGTTTTTATGTCAATGTGACAAACCAAGTATTGTGCAATTAATACGATGATGATCAGGCATGCAATCGTAGAGGAATTAGCTGCATTCGGAGCGATTGTGCATACATGTTCTCGAACTGAAACTGAGCTCAATGATTGCTTACTCCAATGGAAGGCAAAGGGTTTACGAGTTACCGGTTCAGTGTGTGATGTTTCGAATCAAGCTCAAAGAGAAAATCTACTAAACACGGTTTCTTCTGAGTTTAATGGGAAGCTTAACATCCTGGTAAATTACTGCAAATATTTATGTGTATGTATATATTGCAAATTCATCCTCGAAATAGGCTTGTTTAAATCTTTTGATTACTTGTGCTCTAATATTCAAGCTAGATCTTGTCATTTAATCTTAATTGGGGTTAAAAAAGTAATTTTAATCCATTTCATCAAAAAGTTAAGGGTAAATTACAATTGACTTCACCCAACTCTGGTTTCTTTTTCGGTCACTCAATTATCGAAAGTTACAAAATGACCACTCAACTATTAGTAAATTGTTTTTGGTCACTCAACTATGAAAATTTACAAAGTGGCCGCCTAACTATTTAATTTTGTAATTATTTGTCACCAGCTGGCTAATGTAAAAATAAAAACACTCGAAAATCCAAGATAGTTTGGTGACCAAAAAAGAAAAAAAAATAATAGTTGAGTGGCTACAATGTGGTTTACCCAAAAATTAATGATAATTGTAACCTTATAGAATCAAAAAAATTTTTCAAGGGAGATCAAATATGATATAAACTATCTAGTAAATTTTAGGTGGGGTTAGAGGTGTTGATGGCTAGGAGGGTCGGGCTGAGTTTGGGCTGGGTTTAAACATGATATTGATATATTTTATACTTGTTCAAATTGAACCTAGCAAAAAATATGAGCCTAATATTTTACTCTAGCCTACCCATCTTATATTTTAATTATTTTGAAAAATATTTATATTATTTTTATTTAATATTTAATATTTAATAGCTTTATATATTTTTTTGCATTTACTAAAATTTTATATATAGACATCTTAATATTTTTAATGTTATTAGTATCATATATTACTATAGATTTAATTTTTTTTTGTGTTGTAAATTTCATAATATAATAAATATTACAAACATAGAGAACGAGTTGAGTCGAGCATGGGTCTTGAATGCTTGAGCCTGAGCAAGGCCCATATTTTAAATTGGTCTAATTTTTTTGTCTAGACCCATTTTTTGAGCCTAATATTTTGAGTTGGGTTTTGCAATTGTTCTCCTATTAAATTTTACTTAAATATGAAAATTCGATCCATTCTACTTGAATATGTTCAATTTAACAATAAAAAAGTTCAATATTTTGAACCCAAATTGACCTGAAGCTGAAATAACCTGAAAGGACCCAAATCCATAAATAACTCAACACGCAAAACCTGAGCTTTATCCTAAATGACACAAACCCAAAATAAATCGAAGCTGAAATAACTCTAATATGAAATAATGTACACCTAAAATTCACACAAACCAAAATAACTCAAAAATTTAAAACTTGTACTAACCCAATCCAATCCATTAACAAAACTATCTTCAAAGTGAGATGTTTTCAATATTATATTTTTTTACAAAGTTATGTTATTACGAGGATTTTTTATCTTTTAATGTGTTTATAGTTGAATGTATCTAAGAGGTCTCGCTATTATAGGAACATGATTAAATTAGTCCCTCTATTATTAAAAAGAATCAATTAAGGCCTCATTGAAATAGATATAACATCTACTGCTTTAAAAAATATAATTTACAATTTAACAGAGTTAATATTTTTAATTTTTTATGGCTTTGTAAATGAAACATTTTGTTTGGAATTGAAGTGCAATTGAATTCTTTTTGTACTAATGGGACTAAACTGATCCATTTAATAATAGGACTAAACTAATCTAGTCACTATTATACAGGGATCTCCCATGGAATTTAACCTATGTTTATATAAAATTAATAAAAATTTGGATTTGAATTGAACTCGTAAAATTTGCAGATAAATAACGTGGGAACGAATATATGGAAAATGGTGACAGATTACACGGCGGAAGATGTTTCATTTTTGACGAGCACCAACTTCGAATCTGCTTATAACATTAGTGTATTGGCACATCCCCTTCTGAAAGCTTCCGCCGCTGCAAGCGTTGTGTTTATCTCTTCTATTGCTGGTACATTACCTGTATTTAATACGGCTATATATGGAGCCAACAAAGGTAATATTCTACACTTTTTATATTTATAAAATTATTTTTTTACATATTGTATTTTATTTTATTTTTGGGATAAAGCAATATTTAGTCTTTGAACTTGGTATTTTTCAATTTGGTCATTGAACCTTTTTTGGTCCACATTAATCCCAAAACTTAGTAATCTTTTTTTCTTATTTGGTCCATGAACTTAGTTCAATTAAGGCGTGATAATGTACGACTTTAAGATTGTGACTTTAAGATTGTGTCATGTCATCACCTAAGAAATTAAAAAAAATTGTATAAAATCTTAAAGCTACAAGTTTAGGGACCAATATCAGAGTTCCACACCATCATCCCTAACAAAATCCAAGTTTGAGGACTAGATTGAGAAAAGATGTCATGTTCAGGGACTAATATGGACCAAAAAAAAGTTTAGAGACCAAAGTTGGAGTGTTGTCAAGTTCAAGGCGTACTAAAATTGTAGTCTAGATTTTAAATTAGCATTAGAACTTCAAAACTTTCTTTTCGAGTCTTTAAAATATCACTATCATATCAATAAGGTCCTTCTGACAACCTAACTAGTAGCTTAGGTGTTAATTGCCAGCTCAAATATAGTGTAGAGTATATTTAAAACATATGGTTCAATTTTAATTACGTGCAAACAACATGAATGTAATGTGTTCCCAATTTGATTCATGTATTTTAAATATATACCATGTCAGATCTGAACTATCATTTAATGCCTAAATTGATAGCCAAACTGATGAAAAGACTTGATTAATATAATACTAATACTTTGAAAACTCAATTAAAATATTTTTTTTGTTCAAGGACCAATTTAAAATCTTAGTGATAATTTGAGAATGTTCAATACAATTAACCACATATATAAGCAGGTGGTAGGTAAAGCCTTGGCCCCTTCAAATGGAAAATTTGTGCTTTAGTCCCTCTAAAATTGTCTGATTTTGTTGCAGGGGCCATGGATCATCTTTCGAAATTCTTAGCTTGTGACTGGGCAGGAGATAATATTAGGGTTAATGCCATTGCACCAGCACTCATCAAAACTCCCCTCTCTCAACGTGTAAGAAACTCTTCCTTATGCTTATCTTTTATACTCCCTCCGTCCCAATAAACTTTTAATCGGTCTTGAACAAACTCGTGCTGTAAGGAGCTTGAGTTCAACTGAAATTTCAAAACCCGGTTCGAGCTTGATTGAATTTCATTTTTAAAGTTTCAGTTCTATTCGAGAATTAAAAAAAAACGAGTTACTCAAACTTACTTGATTAGACTTGTTCACCTAATATGAAATGGACTCGATTCTTATTCTTGAATTCAAACTATGTAATTCTTTTTTTTTCTAAGTCATTGAAATTTTATTGAAACAAAATCTATATGTAACGACCCAAAATCTGTGGGCACCAGAAAAGTGTGTTATCGGGCCTCCGTCTTAGTGAAATAAGTTCGAAAATAATTATTAAAAAATATTTATGAGTTTTAATTAGGTTTTAATTAAGTAAATTTAGCTTAATTTAGAGTAATTAGTAAAAGGATTAAATTGAATAAAGGATGAAAGTTAAATTGTAGATTAAAAGAAAATGAAGAGGACCAAAATGGAAAATAGACCATTTAGTATAGTTGAGGCGGCAAAGAAAAAAATCTAAAGATTTCTCTAGATTATTATTGAATTATAAATTATAAATTATTATTAACTATTATTATTAAATAATATTATATATATATATATAAAACAAATGAAGAAAAAGAATAAAAAGAAACAAAGAAGAATAAGAAACAGAGAGCATTCGAAAAACAGGGAAGAAAAGGAAAGAAAAGAAAAAGGAAAATTGAGATTTTGAAGCTTCAAACTTATTTGGTAAGCTAAATTTAGTCCTTTTCTCTTAATTTTGATGTTTTAAAAGCTTTAGAACAAAGTTTTGATGAAATTAAGTTGATATTTTGAAAGTTATTAGATTTCTAAATATTGTTCATGTTGAATAAAAAGATGAATTAGGGGTTAAATTGATAGGAATTCAAGTTAGAAATGAAATAAGGATTGAATTGCAAAGTAAACTATAAGTTTTGTGTTTTAGGGACTAAATTGAGAAAAATTCGGAATTAAGAAAATATGTTGAAAATTTAATAGTTGAATTTGAGTTTAAATGAAATTTGAATAGGAATAAGGTGTGAATTGGTGTTATAAATTTGGTTATTAACATTTTACATCAAAACAGTTTTAGGAAGTAGCAATGGTCTGACTTTGAAAATTCACTAAAAATTGTATAAATTGAACTAGAGGATGAAAAAAATATGTAAATAAAACTTATTGAGTCTAGTTTCTTATAGTATCAATATTGTAAGCAATGAATTGATGAATCAAGAGATATTTGAAATTTTGTAAGACTGGTTCGGGGTGATTTCGAGATGCCCTGTTTTAAATTTGGAAAATCATTAAAATTGTAAAAAATTATTATGGAGTGTAATTTATATATGTGAACTCCTTAATGAATCTAGTTTCAAAATAAATAAACAAGAACCTTGTTAGAGTTCTGTACAATGAGATAATTTATTTTTAGTAGAGAGAGTCAGAACTGTCAAATGAAATAACAGGGAGTATTTAACGAATAAACTGTACTAAATGACTAGACCAAAAATTCTGGAAATTTTATGGTTAGAAGATATATGAGTCTAGTTTTAAGGAAAATTTACGGATATTAATTTTGAGTTTAGTAGCTCAAGATATAAATAATTTAGTAATAATGACTCAAGTAGACAACTTAATGGTGAAATTATATATATACATTAAAATGGTTAAATTTGCATGTTTAGGCCCATGAATTAAATTGAATCATGTTGTATTGATGATTATAAATTATTATTTTAAGTAGCCAACAAATAACTTGAAGCATCGACATCGAAAGGAAAGGAGAAAGTCATCGAGGACTAAAGCGGGAGAATTACGGTGTGTATTACTATAATTTGAATTTTAATTATTATTGATTGCTGAATTTTTATTGTTATGTATGGTAAGTAAGATTTGAGGTAAGTATGTGAAATTGATATGAATATTGAGTGAAAATGAAAGTGATGCAAATTGAATCAAATTGAATTGAATAAGTGAATTATGGAATATGTAATTATTTGAAAAGTGTATTGATTGAAAAATGATTGGTGATTTGAATTGTGAATTGAAAGTGATATAGGATTGAGAAAGTGAATTGAATACCCTATTAACTAGTCGGTTTGAGTCGGATATAGTTGGCATGCCATAGGATTGGAAGTGTTAGGGATACTTGACCTCGAGTCGATGAGACCTTTGGGTGTCACTATATTTCTTCGGATAGATTCGATGAAGTCTTGGGTACCAACTTTACTTGACTAGGCCGATGAGACCTTTGGGTGTCAATTATTACTTGAACTATCCGATGAGGCCTTTGGGTGCCATATTGGTGTGTTTGGTTGAATCAGTGTATCCGCCAAAGTCAGGAGTTACGTTAATAGGGTGAAAAATTGAAATGTGAATTTGAGGCATTGAGATGAGAAGAATTACAATTGAAATTGGAATTGTGATAATAAGAGAAAAGTATGAAATGTATATTCATAAGTGATATAAATTTAAGTTTGAGAAAATACATTGATTTATGAATTAGTACATATGACATTAATTGTTAGGTATTTTAATATTTATGTTTTCTTGTTGTTGATATGACTCGATTTATAGTAATACCATTGAGTATATCCATACTCGTCACAGTTGTTTCGTCTGCGAGTTAGTAGAAGTCAAGTGTCTCGCTCGACATCCAAAACAATCCCGACTCAACACAAATTTGGTGATGTATATTTTTCTTTTGGATAAAAGTGGCATGTACATAGGTGTTGTTTAGTCACTTGAATATGTATATTACTTTGGGTAGTGAAGGATGATTTATAAAATTTAGATGGTTAAATGAAATAGTAAGGAAAGTACATGATATTTTGATACATGAACATTAAGTTGTTAAATGAATGAAGTTTTAATCAATTTTGAATGATGCTATGATAGTTATTAAGTTAAAATTTTGTTAATGATATAAATAATAGTTATATGAATGTGAAATATTGGTGTTGGTTGTTTTGGTTTGAATTTGCGGGAGGTTTAGGTAAAAATAAGCGAAATGTTGCGAAATTTTTATAAAAAAATTTTGGAATACTCGAACAAGTCCGTTCTACTTTTAATACGTGTTTGAACTTCGAGAGTTCAAGATAGGGACTTATAATAACACCTCTTAACCCCAAACCGTTACCTGAACGAGGTTATGAGGCATTACTGGACATATCGGACAACTTGCGAATAATTTACAATTAATATAACTTTTATGGTATAATATAATAATTAAGTCCTATCTTGAACTCTCAAGTTCAAACACGTATTAAAAGTAGAACGGGACTTGTTCGAGTATTCCAAAATTTTTTTTTATAAAAATTTAGTGACATTTCGCTTATTTTACCTAAACCTCCTGCAAATTCAAACCAAAACAACCAACACCAATATTTCACATTCATATAACTATTATTTATATCATTAACAAAATTTTAACTTAATAACTATCATAGCATCATTCAAAATTGATTAAAAACTTCATTCATTTAACAACTTAATGTTCATGTATCAAAATATCATGTACTTTCCTTACTATTTCATTCAACCATCTAAATTTTATAAATCATCCTTCACTACCCAAAGTAATATACATATTCAAGTGAATAAACAACACCTATGTACATGCCACTTTTATCCAAAAGAAAAATATACATCACCAAATTTGTGTTGGAGTCGGGATTGTTTTGAATCTTGAGCCGAGACACTTGACTTCTACTAACTGCACGCGAAACAACCAATCTGACACGAGTATGGATATACTCAATGGTATTACTATAAATCGAGTCATATCAACAACAAGAAAAACATAAATATTAAAATACCTAACAATTAATGTCATATGTACTAATTCATAAATCAATGTATTTTCTCAAACTTAAATTTATATCACTTATGAATATACATTTCATACTTTTCTCTTATTATCACAATTCCAATTTCAATTGTAATTCTTCTCATTTCAATGCCTCAAATTCACATTTCAATTTTTCACCCTATTAACGTAACTTTCGGACTTTGGCGGATATACTGGATCCAACCAAACACACCAATATGGCACCCAAAGCCTCATCGGATAGTTCAAGTAATAATTGACACCAGTGTCTCATCGGCCTAGCCAAGTAAAGTTGGTACCCGATACCTCATCGAATCTATCCGAAGAAATATAGTGACACCCAGTGTCTCATCGACTCGAGGTCAAGTATCCTGAACACTTCCAATCCTATGGCATGCCAACTATATCCGACTCAAATTTCGACTAGTTAATAGGGTATTCAATTCACTTTCTCAATCCTATATCACTTTCAATTCACAATTCAAATCACCAATCATTTTTCAATCAATACACTTTTCAAATAATTACATATTCCATAATTCACTTATTCAATTCAATTTGATTCAATTTGCATCACTTTCATTTTCACTCAATATTCATATCAATTTCACATACTTACCTCAAATCTTACTTACCATACATAACAATAAAAATTCAGCAATCAATAATAATTAAAATTCAAATTATAGTAATACACACCGTAATTCTCCGTTTTAGTCCTCGATGACTTTCTCCTTTCCTTTCGATCTTGATGCTTGAGTTCTTTGTTGGCTACGAAAATAATAATTTATAATCATCAATACAACATGATTCAATTTAATTCATGGGCCTAAACATGCAAATTTAACCATTTTAATGTATATATATAATTTCACCATTAAGCTATCTACTTGAGTCATTATTACTAAATTATTTATATCTTGAGCTACGAAACTCCAAATTAATATCCGTAAATTTTCCTTAAAACTAGACTCATATATCTTCTAACCATAAAATTTTCAGAATTTTGGTCTAGTCATTTAGTACAGTTTATTCGTTAAATACTCCCTGTTATTTCATTTGACAGTTCTGACCTCTCTACTAAAAATAAATTATCTCATTGTACAGAACTCGAACAAGGTTCTTGTTTATTTATTTTGAAACTAGATTCATTAAGGAGTTCACATATATAAATTACACTCCATAATAATTTTTTTACAATTTTTAATGATTTTCCAAATTTAAAACAGGGCATCTCGAAATCACCCCGAACCAGTCTTACAAAATTTCAAATATCTCTTGATTCATCAATTCATTGCTTACAATATTGATACTATAAGAAACTAGACTCAATAAGTTTTAATTATATATTTTTTTCATCCTCTAGTTCAATTTATACAATTTTTAGTGAATTTTCAAAGTCAGACCATTGCTACTTCCTAAAACTGTTTTGATGTAAAATGTTAATAACCAAATTTATAACACCAATTCACACCTTATTCCTATTCAAATTTCATTTAAACTCAAATTCAACTATTAAATTTTCAACATATTTTCTTAATTCCGAATTTTTCTCAATTTAGTCCCTAAAACACAAAACTTATAGTTTACTTTGCAATTCAATCCTTATTTCATTTCTAACTTGAATTCCTATCAATTTAACCCCTAATTCATCTTTTTATTCAACATGAACAATATTTAGAAATCTAATAACTTTTAAAATATCAACTTAATTTCATCAAAACTTTGTTCTAAAGCTTTTAAAACATCAAAATTAAGAGAAAAGGACTAAATTTAGCTTACCAAATAAGTTTGAAGCTTCAAAATCTCAATTTTCCCTTTTTCTTTTCTTTCCCTTTTCTTCCCCTGTTTTTCGAATGCTCTCTGTTTCTTATTCTTCTTTGTTTCTTTTATTCTTTTTCTTCATTTGTTTTATATACATATATATATAATATTATTTAATAATAATAGTTAATAATAATTTATAATTTATAATTCAATAATAATCTAGAGAAATCTTTAGATTTTTTCTTTGTTTGCCGCCTCAACTATACTAAATGGTCTATTTTCCATTTTGGTCCTCTTCATTTTCTTTTAATCTACAATTTAACTTTCATCCTTTATTCAATTTAATCCTTTTACTAATTACTCTAAATTAAGCTAAATTTACTTAATTAAAACCTAATTAAACACACTACTAGACTCATAAATATTTTTTTAATAATTATTTTCGAACTTATTTCACTAAGACGGAGGCCCGATAACACACTTTTCTGGTGCCCACGGATTTTGGGTCGTTACACTATAATTTATGTTAGAAGCTCAAGATTGGATTGAGATTTTTCAATTACTAATAAAAATATATAATCTTAAAAAAAGGATAAACTACACCCAAGGTCATTAAACAATTAGTAAATACACGTTTTGGTCACTCAACTTCAAAAGGTTACAAAATGGTTATTAAACTATTTGAAAGTTTTCATTTAAGTTTCTAAGCTATTAAAAAATTTGATATAAGTCACTAGGTTGTTAAGTTTTTTTTAAAAAAAAAATAAATAAATCAGATAGGAAGCTCCAAGCGACGATTTGATGATTGGTACAGTGGGTCAGTACCCATTGATGAGTAGAAGAACATACCTTGGATCCAAGTCGATCTGGTGGTCAGTGTTGGATATCGGAGAAGAAAGTTGTTTGGATTTTGGTTTGTAGATTCGTGATTTTCAAAGCTGTTTCATGGCAAAAAAAAAAAGGGTTGAATTGTAGAAAAGAAGGGGAAGGAGAACTTTTGATTGGTGCAAGTGGCGTAAACAAAGAAACCTATACCACAACGATTTTAACAGTCCAGTGACTAAAATCAAAACTTTTGAATAGTTTAGTGATCATTTTGTAACTTTTTTAAGTTGAGTGACTAAAACATAAACTTACTATAGTTTAGTGACTTTGGGTGCAATTTACCTTAAAAACTTGATTAAACTTTTAAATAATTAAGATATTCAAATCAGCGGGCTCGATAGTTTGACTCGATAATGATAAAAAATATTTTGAACCTATTTCTAATCAAATCCAAATAACTTTGTGTTACATTTATTAGGACTCGACATTTAGTTGTCATCATAATTAGACAACTATAGACATAATAGATACATTGATATATTATTTTTGCAGTTTACTGAAGATAATGAAGAAGGAAAAAATGCAATCATAAGCCGAACACCATTAGGACGGGCCGGTGAGCCAAAGGAAGTGTCGGCTATGGTTGCTTTCTTGTGCCTACCGGCGGCTTCATATGTAACAGGGCAGCTTATTTTTGTTGATGGTGGGATCACTGTGAATGGCCTCTGTTTTCCAAATCAAATTACAAAACAACATGAGCCATGAGCCACGAGCCAACTCAAATGTGTACGTTGTTTGTAAGTTGTGATGTATAAGACCTGTTTGGGAAATGAGCAAGAGGATGTTGGAAATAAGTTATTGCAAAAAAAATCTGTTAGCACTTACTGGAAAATAAATAACGAAATATGAAATAAAAAATTATTGCGTCTGGGTAAATCCATCGTCTTAAAAACGAATTCACCGTGATCGGTGTAATCATGTAATGGATCTCATCCTCCAAGGTTAACACAGTCCTTCGATATTTGTACACCCGATTATGGAAGATGGAACTAGATTGGTGTTGCTCTTCTCAGGAAATTATAGTAGGAACAATTTGTAAGAAAGTTTAGAGGGGTCATAGTTGATCCCGCTTAAAACCCAAACTCGTAGACATAATTTTCTCTAAAGTGATTAAGGAAAAGAAGACAATTTATAAAGAAATCACAGACAGAAAGCGGAGGAGAGGAATGTTAACATAAGGGGAAAACGATAAAAAGGCAGGGGCAAAGGAGTAAAAAAACCCACTGAAACTACCCTCACTATTTTCGTCCAAATAGCCAATAATTCCTAGATTTTTTGGCACAGTAACTATGTGGAAAAAATAAGACTCTTGAAAAAACATGTGATAAGCCTATGGCCCTATTGCTTAATGAGAGTAAGAAGTACAATTATATAAAAACTCTTAATAGCTTGTATTTAACCAATATGGGATATACCCACAACACCAACCCTTTGCATTACCAACAGAGGATTCATAGCCACCATTTAATCCAAACTTTAATAGTATTTTTGGAATGAATATCAAGTTTATATATGAGCTTTGGTCTAATGTGCAATTTGATTCATAAATTTTGATTAAGTGCAATTATTCACGTGAAACTTGAATTGTGATTCATATGTATACATGAAACTTTGATTTTGATTCAATTGCCACATCTAAAGTAATGAATACTTACATTTATTTTCAAATTTTATTAATATAACTGTTTGTAGATACAATATATCATTATAAAAAAGTGCTAATTCGATAATGTTGTTATTGCTTTAGCTAAGAAAGCCCTATGAAAAGCGAATTCACTCCGGGCCTCATGTCACTGTTGTTATAGAACTCCATTTTTGCTGGCATATAATAAGCTGAGCCTACCAAAAATCTACCAGAAGTCTCCAACCCTAACAACAAGAGTCTTTAACAACCTCTCTATTCACGCAAGGGATTGGCACCACCACGAACCCTCATTTGAGATATAATCGGAGACCATTCTCCGGTTGGTTCATGTTTTGATTATCCTTCAATGATCATTGTCCCACCCACCAATCGAACCTGAACCAAATATTTGAACCATCACCTATTTCCCATTTAAAACCCTTGGCCACTATCTCATAAACTACTCCAAGTAGAGGAAACATTTGGCTCAACTTCATCACTCAAGAAAACATTAATTTTGAATTTTAATTTTCCTTTTGGATTTTTGTTAATTCAATTTGTATGTTTTTACTCGTGATATCAAATTCATTTAGGAGTTTTATAATAATAAAGATACACAAAAATAATATTTAATGCATCATTAGTGAAATAATAATATGACACATCATCATTGAATAAAACAAAAAATAGTAGAAGATTTATAATTATTTAATCGATTTTTCTCCTCTAACCCACTCTTTGAGCAAATCAGACCTATAAAATCCAACGATTACCATTCTTTTATGAAGAAGAAAAGCTTAATATATCATTTGGTATTCGAGATCAATATTCTTTTTCTAATGTAATATTTGAGTGTTTAATTCGGGTTTTAGAATTGATTTGAGGAAAGTTAAGTGCTTATATTATTAGTTTTTCTTCATGATTTTGTTAATAGAGTAAATTTAGTCTTAGTTGTAAATTTATTGTAGCGACGTAAAATCTTTAGCTTGGTCGCTAATTTGTGGCGATTTAGTAAAAAATTTGATTTTAAAATAAAGAGGAGTCGCCACCGATCCTTTTTCCTAGGTGTGATCGGACACCTAATAAATCATCTTTTTTTTGAGAAAAAATGAAGACCAAATTTAAGTCTACGTGAAAATCCAGAGAAAAAAATTAGGGTTCGGGAGTCGGTTACGCGCGAGGAAGGTATTAGCACCCTCGCGACGCCCAAAATTGGTATCTTATAAAACACGTGTTGTCTTGATTTTCAAAAATGCGAATTCAATTTAACATTTAGTCGTGATCCGATTGAAAAGACGAGAAATCTTAGTTTTTCGATTTTTCAGAAGGGTGTTCCGTCTTTAACACGAGCCGAAAAATTCCATCCAACATAGCGATGAAATCTACGGCTTAATGTTAAATCGATACATTGCCTTATTTATTAAAAAACAAGAATAAGATTTTGAAATAATGCAAAGCAAATTAATAAATAAAAATAAATAAAAGACAAATCTAGAAATATATTGCAGCAAATATAAGTGTGACAATAATATTATAAACAATAAAGATATATGTAATACTAGAATTAAATATGAAATGGAAACAATGGGTGTATATACGTAATAATGACATTAAGAATATGTACGTAAAATAAGAATGAAAAAGGTTTACATAATAATACTAATATGGGTACATAATATATATATATATATATATATATATATATATATATATATACATAACATATTTAAAATGAACATATATAATATACATATATAATGAGACCTATACTAATAATAATAGTAAAAATAGTAACAATAAAAAGATATATGTACACCAAATAACATATAATAATATTAAGATCATAAGTGACAATATGGAAAATAATAAGTAAATTAATGAGTATAATAACATATGAAAATAATACTATAAAAAAATATATATATATATCATACTAAAATATATGTACTAATAATAAATGTAATAATATATACATGGGAATAGTATATATAAAAATATAACTAATAATATTGAAAATATATATATATAACACATAGATGATATGTACATATACTTTAGAAACGATAACAATAAAATGAATTTATTAATACGATACATAGACATGTACGTATGAGTATAAATAATAAGGATATTAGAAATACTTAATATATAATATTTGAAATATATGCATAATATAAAAATATATATAATGTAGTGTTAAAATATATACACAATATATACATATTAAAAAATAATAATAATAAATAAACTATTGATAATATTTCACAAATATATATATACTAAAAATATACATAATAATATATAAAATGTAATATTAAAAGCATATATAACGATAAATATCTATATAATATAATACATAAGTATATTAAATACACATACATATATAAAAGATTATACACTAATACATAATGATAATAATAATATTGAAATATATAAAAGGAAAATATGATAAAAATATTAAAATAAAGTATAAAGGAACACCATCAATAAATATACATATACGTATATCGTACATAACAAGTATACACTACTACTTGCAAATAATACAATATAATAAGTATATAGATTATAATTAATAATAATAAATAACAGAAAATAATAACAAGATAATTTGAAAATAAACAAGAAACTAACAAAAGGACTAAATCGAGCATAAAACAAAATTTTGGGGCGAAATTTGAAATAAAATAGGACACGGGGCCGAACTGTAACGCGCGCGTGACTTAGAGGGACCAAAAGGGAAATTTACCCAAAGCATTTAAGACGATGCGCATGGCCAGGGGCTAAATTGTAAAACTCAACAGAATTCAGGGCCAAATTAAAAGCGAAAAACCTTATTGTAAATGCATGAAAAAGCGGAAGGGCTAAATGCGCAAATAGCCCTTCCGTTTAAAAAACACGCAGATCCTGATCGGAGCGGGTCGGGTGGACCCGACCTGGGGCCAAAACGACGTCGTTTTTCATTAAACGGGGGGGACCAAAACGCACCGTTTTGGTCCCTATAAAAGATAAAATTTTTTTAAAAAAAATCAGTTGAAAGGGGAAAGGAAAAAAAAAAAGGGAGAGAAGGGGAGAGGAGAGGATCTCCGGCCAAAGAGGGCGGTCACCGGACCTTCGCCGGTGCCGGCGCCGGCCACCGTTTTTCCCCCTTTTTTATTTATTTTTGTGTTATATTTTTCATGTGTTTTAGTAGGTATAGATGAGAAAATAGGTTTAAAAAAAACGAAATTAAAATAAGAAAAAAAAAAGAAATTACCTTAGGTTTTAAACTTTCGATTTCGGTATCTTGGGGCTTCTGATTTGGTATTATGCTTGATTTAGTATCATTGGAATTGATATTCTATTTTTGTGTTTTTTAAAATTGAATGCTTTTTCTTTTTTATCAAAAATTTGCCGAATCCCTATTTTATGGTTTACATTCGGTTTTTATACACTTTTTGTTTCTCTGTTTTGCTGTTGCGTGTTCTGCTTTGTCTTTGCAGGGTGGTTGAACGGTGGAGGTGACAGTGGCATGGGCTGGTATGGTGGTGGCAGAGACTGACAGTCGGGGGCAAGTGGGGAGGGTGGTTGCGGCTAAAGGCTGATTAGGGTTAGGTGTTTTGTTTTTTTTTCTTTTGATTTTGGGTATTGGGCTAATTGGGCTAGGGTTAGTTGGGCTAAAGGGCATTGTAATGTAAATGGGCCATTCGGGTTTAGTAACTGGGCTTGGGGTATTTGGTTTAATGTGATTGGGTTTTGGGGTTTGGTGGGTATTGGGTTAAATTTGTAAATGGGTTAAATGGGTGATAGTTATAAATAGGTTAGGGTATTGTAATGGGCCAACCGGGTTTGGGTATTTGTAAACAGCCTGAAACTTATTTAATTTGTTAAATATAGTCCGATGATTGTGGTTTAATTAAAGTTATAGGATTGATTTTGTGAAAGTTAATTGTTAATATTATTAGCTAATTATGAATTTTAATCAAATCAATTCTAAAACCTAAATTAAACACTAAAAAAATTAGCATTCTTACCTTTAGGTACCAGAATGTATAACTTTTATCAAATACATGTACCAAATTAGACCAAAAAACAACACATGTACCACATTAGAAAAAAGTGTCAAACTTAAGTACCAAATTATGTATTAAGTTTTTTTTTTCTGATTTCAGTGATTAAATTATTTTTTTCTGAAAGGTTCAGTGATTTCGATCCCACTTAAAACCCAAACTCCTAGACAGAATTTGCTCTGAAGTGATTAAGGAAAAAAAGACAATTTATAAAGAAATCAAAGACAGAAAGCGGAGGAGAGGAATGTTTTTTAGAGAGGGTTGTGTTTCTGTTCAGTGTAAAAGAAAATGAGGAAATCAGCCCTCTATTTATACTAGTAACATAAGGGAAAACGATAAAAAGGCAGGGGCAAAGAAATAAATAAATAAATAAAAGCACTGAAACTACCCCCACTATTTCCATTCGAACATCCAAAAATTCCTAGATTTTTCGAAATAGTAACTATGTGGAAAAAATAAGTCTTTTGAAAAGAAAAAAAACATGTAATAAGCCTATAGCCCAATTGCTCAATGAGACTAAGAAGTACAATTATATAAAAACACTCTTAACAGTTTGTAGTTAAACAATATGGGATATACCCACTAACACCAACCCTTTGCATTATCAACAGAGGATTCATAGCCACCCTTTAATCCAAACTTTAATATTATTTTTGGAATGAATATCAAGTTCATATATGAGCTTTGGTCTAATGTGCAATTTGATACATAAATTTTGATTTGGTGCAATTATTCATATGAAACTTGAATTGTGATTCATATGTATACATGAAACTTTGATTTTGATTCAACTGTCTCATCTAAAGTAATGAATACTTACATTTATTTTTAAATTAGATTAATATAATTGTTTGTAGATGCAATATATCATTATAAAATAGTACTAATTCGATAATGTCGTTAATGATTTAGCTAAGCAAGCCCTATGAAAAAATGGATTCACTCTGGACCTCATGTCACTATTGCTATAGAACTCCATTTTTGCTGGCATATAATAAGCTGAGCCTACCGAAAATCTACCAGAAGTCTCTAACCTCCAACAAGAAGAGTCTTTAACAACCTCTCTATTCACGCAAGGGATTGGCACGAACCCTCATTCGAGATATAATCCGAGACCATTCTCCGATTGGTTCGTGTTTTGATTATCCTTCAACGGTCATTGTCCCACCCACCAATCGAACCTGAACTGAATATTTGAACATCCCCTACTTCCCATTTACAACCCTTGGCCACTATCTCATAAAGCTCTCCAAGTAGAGGAAACATTTGGCTTAACTTCATCACTCAAGAAAGCAACATTACTCATGTACTTGTTTCTAAAAACCCGACACCAAAGTGAATCAAAATTCAAAGGCCGAAACGCATATTTAAGTCATTCTCAAATTACACATCCCCTAATTCATCAAAGCTTTTCTCTGTATTTATATTATATTCAAGTTTTTTTACCGAATTGACTTCACGAGTCAACCAAACAAACTCAATTATAAATGATTTAAAAATATTTATTTTAAAAATAACAATTATTATTATGAAAATATTTGTCTTTTTTACGAAAACTATAGCTTTAAAGGATTGATATAATGAAAAGTCCCTATAAAATAACTAAATAATCAATTGAACTCCTATCATTAAGGGTTTACATGGAAGTTGTTTTTTTTTTAGAGTTTAATTGATTGCTTATATTTAATTAAGGACTTAATTGCCGAGCAAAAAAGAAAAATTAAAGACTCAATTGAATGTTGTTTTTAATTGAGGCCTTAGTTGATTATTAAATTATTTTACAGGGATTTTTCATTATATTAAACCTTTTAAAATATATATGATAAATTAATTGATAAAAAATTTAAGACACACCCATTATATGGGTGTATATTTATACTTTCACCCTAATAGTTGCATAATTATCTAAGATTTTCTTAGTTGCTAATATTTTGGGAGCACAAGGGTTAGATCCTGAATGGAGGTCTTTGAATTATTTGTTGGAGTTGACCAAGAAAAAATGCAAGAAGGAATTTTCATGGAGGATACAACATATAGTGGAAAATATGGGAGGATCAAAATGCATTTTGGTGATTCAGAAATAACTGTTTTTCTCTTATGTGAACCCTTAAGCGAGTCGATTGTTGATATCAATTTCGAAAGTTGAATGCCATGAGTTCCTGAACGAGTTCAACATTGAGAAAAGTATTTAGTTAGTTGAGTGTTTTGGATGTGGTGATGTAACAATTGTTTTATCCGTAGGTTATGTAAAGGTAATTAGGGGTGAGCGTTTGATCGAATCGAGTGAAAAATTTCGAGTTATTCGAGTTCACAAGCCCTATTTTATCATCCTAAATCAATTTAAATTTTTTTTGAATCGAATCGAGTGAAATGAAATTCGAGTCAAGTCGAATCGAGTGGAATTGTTCGAGTTAAATTAAAAAAATTAAACATGTTAAATAAAAATATTGTTACATTTTAACTAATTTCATGTTAGAGCATATAAATTTGAAACCATATATATTTGGAAATTTTTCAAAGCAAAACAATGAAAATAATAATAAGATACTTGAGTATGACAAATTTGAATCAATAATTAGGTCCCATAATAATTATTTTAGAAATTTTTATATTTTAAACTTTTTATATATTTTTAGAATTTTTAAAATTTTGTATAATTTTTAAAATATAAATTTCGAATTTTATATAAATATTTTAAATTTTAAAATTAATTGAAAAATTACTTTAATTTTTTTGTAATTTTGTTGTGAAAGAGACCGATTTGTTGATTTTCAAAGCTGAGAGGGACCAAAAGTGTATTTATACCAATTCGTTATTCAAATTATTCAAGTTATTCGAATTGAGAAATTCAACTTAGCTCAACTCGAGCTCAAAACTTGAATTGAATAATTCGAATAAATCGAGATTCAAAATATTTTTTGATTTTTTGAAATCGAATCGAATCGAGATTTTAGTGTTACAAATTTATGGTGTTGATAATTGGTTTGAAGGGCATGGAGACAAATTATTGAATTTATTTAGGTTACCGTTGATTTAATTGTAGCTAAAGAGAGAGTAATAAAGTAAAAAAGGCCTTTGGGTCTACATTTTATGCTTCTATATAATAAGCAAATATACATAAGCCCTTTGAAAGAGAGATTTTGTTACCGTTGCTAATATGTCTTCAAGTCAGGCAAAGGGACGAAGACAACATCAGATTTTTACATTGTTTTTTTGGAGGGTTATGTAATAAAATAAATCAATAATTTTGATTCAAGTAATACTAATATTTAACTTAACATAATTGAGTATCATCATAAACTACTTCATAACTTTAATTATACATTTTTCTGGCGTTAAATCAAATCAGAGTTTTTGAAGTACAAAGCATAAAGTTGAGTTGACTCGGAACGACAAGAGTTGAACAACATCTTCAGCTTTGAGTTTGTTGTTCTTTACAATAGAATTCCAAGATGTCGTAACGACATACATTGACTTTTTGCGCATATCCCACCTTTTAAAGTTGATTTCAGTTTCCAACATTGATGGTTCCACCAAGCAAGCTTTAATGGCTTCTTTATTCTTCAAAAGCTCAACCTCGGATTTGTTGAGGAACTCATGGGATTCGACTTGCGAAAACGGTATCAACAATCGACTCGCTTGAGGGTTCACATCGGAGAAAAACAGTTGTTTTTGAATCACCAAAGCGCAATTTGATCCACCCATGTTTTCAACAATATGTTGTTTCAAGCCTTCAGGCATCAGTGGCTTAGGTGGATAAGAGGTAATGGGTCTCTTGTTCTTGTTATTTTCTTCTTGAATTTGGCATTTCCTTTTCAATCGACCATTCTTTTTCTTATTCATGAAGGTTTGCTCTTGCATTTTTTCCTGGTCGACTCTCACAACTTCTAACAAATAATCCATAGCAGTCCATTCAGGTTGAATCCTTGTGTTCTTGAAATCTTCAGAAGTAAGAAGCTCCATTCTTCTTTTAGATAATCATATAGGTATTAGGGTGGAAGTATAAATATATAGACATGAGAGCTGAACAGTTCGTGTGGATTTGGGTTTCTTTTTTTATGAAAAATATGAAATTAATCCAAATCCAAATAGGAATAGGATGACTGAATTTAAATCCAAATCCAAATCCAAATCCAATATGTAAAAAAAATAATTTATATAAATATAAAAGATGTAGAATATTACCTTTGTTGGCTCCATATATAGGCGCAGTAAGTAGAGGTAATGTACCAGCAACAGAAGAAATAAACACAGCGCTTGCAGCGGCGGAAGCTTTCAAAAGGGGATGTGCCAATACACTAATGTTATAAGCAGATTCGAAGTTGGTGCTCGTCAAAAATGAAACATCTTCCGCCGTGTAATCCGTCACCATTTTCCCTATATTCGTTCCCGCGTTATTTATCTGCAAATTTTACGACTTCAATTCAAATCCGAGTTTTTATTAATTTTATATAAACATAGGTTAAATTCCATGGGAGGTCCCTGTATAATAGTGACTAGATTAATTTAGTCTTATTATTAAATAGATCAATTTAATCCTTTAGTACAAAAAGAATTCAATTGCACTTCAATTCTGTAAAAAAAATTAAAATGATTAACTCTGTTAAATTGTAAATTATATTTTTTAAAACAGTAGATGTTAATTCTATTTCAGTTAGGCTTTAATTGATTCTTTTTAATAGTATGGGGACTAAATTGATATATTTAATAGTAGAGGGACTAATTTAATCATGTTCCTATAATAGAAAGACTTCTTAAATACAATCAACTATAAACATATTGAAAGATAAAAAAACTAACATAACTTTGTGAAAGAATAATATTGAAAACATCTCACTTTGAAGATAGTTTTGTTAATTGATTGGATGGGGTTAGCTTTGTGTTGGTTGTATTTGGGTTAGTACAAGTTTTAAGATTTTGAGTTATTTTATTGTGTGAATTTTAGGTGTACATTATTTCATATTAGAGTTATTCCGATTTCGATTTATTTTGGGTTTGTGTCATTTAGGGATAAAGCTCAGATTTTGCGTGTTGAATCATTATGAATTTGGGTCCTTTTAGGTTATTTCAACTTCGGGTCAATTTGGGTTCAAAATGTTGAACTTTTTTATTGTTAAATTGAACATATCCGAGTAGAATGGATCGAGTTTACATATATGAGTAAAATTTGATAAGACTACAATTGCAAGACCCAACCCAAAGTATTAGGCTCAGAAAATGGGTCTAAACAAAAAAATTAGACCTTTTTTAAAATATGGGTCATGCTCAGGCTCAAGCATTCAAGACTCGTGCTCGGCTCAGCTCGTTCTCTATATTTGTAATATATATTATATTATGAAATTTACAACACAAAAAAAAAATTTATAGTAATATATAATACTAAAAACATTAAAAATATTAAGATGTCTATATATAAAATTTTAGTAAATGCAAAAAATATATAAAGCTATTAAATATTAAATAAAAATAATATAAATATTTTTCAAAATGATTAAAATATAATATGGGCAGGTTAGGGTAAAATTTAGACCCAAATCTTTTGCTAGATTCGATTTAATCAAGCATAAAAATATCAATATTATGTTTAAGCCAACCCAAACTAAGCCCGACCCTCCCCGCCATCAACCCCTTACAAAAAAAAAATGATTCTATAAGGTTACAATTATCATTAATTTTTGGGTAAACTACACTGTAGTCACTCAACTTGTAACATTCGAAATAGGGCCTAAACGGATAAAGGTTGCGAAACCACAAATTAGGGTAAAAAAATATATATATATATATATTTTATTATTATTTTGAGGTTCATGGTATTATTACATGATTGTGTGAAAATTTCGTGATAAAATTCTATGCATAAAGTGCTTAAATTGAGGTTAGGGACTAAATCGAATAATTTGCAAAACTTGCATTCTAGAAGTTTTTAGTATGAAATTATTTTGGAATATTAATTAGGAGATCTTAAATGGTAATTTGACCAATTTTAAGTTCATGGACAAAATTAGGACATGGAAGGAATTTTTGAAAGTTTAGTTAGGAGGGGCATTTTGGTCATTTGGTTATTAACATTAATAAAAAGGTAAAAAAGATGATAAAATTGTATCATCTTCTTCAAGTTACCAGCAGAACCTTACCTCTCTCCATAGCTGGGGTTTCTTCAACTTTCAAGCTTCATAGTAAGTGATTCCAAGCCCCGTTTTTAATGATCTTTACGTTTTTGAAGTCCCGGTAGCTCGATAAAGCTTATGCTAGCAATAATTTAAGTTAGGAATCAAATTTGGAAAAATACCCATAGGTGAAATTTGTGTATTTTGATGTTTTATGATGGAATATGAGGTTTTAAATTATGTTAGACAACTTGTGCTACTTGGTTTTAAGCGAAAACGAGTAAAAAGGCTTAATCGGTAAAAATACCTCATAGTCATAAGTACATGTTAGTGTGTGAATTTGATGTTGCCATAGAAGGGAAAAATGATCAGCATGTCATAAAACATAAGAAAATAGGATGAAGTTTAATTTACGAGCCTTGGGGCAAAAGTGCAAATATGTGAAAGTTTAGGGGCAAAAATGTAATTTTTCCAAAGTTTGAGTAAAGGGTTGTTTTGATAAATGTTGATATTAAATAAGCTAAATTTGCTATTATAGATCAAGAAGAGCGAAATTCGAGAGTAGATCGGGGAAAAGAAAAAGTAAAGGACTAAATTGTAAAGTTTAGTCACATTTTGTATCGAGGTAAGTTTACAGTAAATAAATGCAATATTCTTTTATTTTACATTATTATTGTCAATTTCCAGCATTTATATATTTATGTTATGAAAATATTTAAAGTCGAATTTAAGGTGAAGTGACAGAGGAAAAGTGTTAGAAAGCCCCGGTTGAACCCTAGGAATGTTAGGATATTAGGGTTGACAGGACAGAACAGAAATGAGCCATGTAAGTCCATATTAGAAATATGGCTTTGGAGACAGGATTGAGCCATGTAAGTCCATATTATATATGGCATTGGAGACAGGAATAATTCATGTAAGTCCATGTCAAAGACATGGCATTGGCGAGATATTGATAGACAGAACGACCCTAGTATCCTTAGTATTCCGAGTGGTTCAACGGGTCAGGATACGAGTTAAATTACAGTGAATTAACAGCAAAGGAAAAGTAGATTATACTTTTGAAAAGGAAAGGTCGAGTAAGAAAGAAGGTAAGGGAATAAAGAAGAAGATAGAAATTGAGAAGTAAAGAAATTTATGATGTTAGATGATATTATGCATAATTATCCATTATGTTGAATGTTGTGATTTATTTGCTTGTAAGCTTACTAAGCCTAGTGCTTAATCTCTTTATTTTCTTCTTCTTATAGTACTTATCTAGCCACTCGGGGATCGAAGGAAACGTCGGAGGCCGATCACACTATCAAAGAAATAACTCGGTATAATTAGACGTTTTGTTTTGTGTATGGCATGTATAGAAACTTAGCCACTTTTGGTATAATATGAACAATGAATGATGTGTAAATACTTGCTAGTGATTAGCTAATAAAATGGCCGATGATATGCATGTTTATTAATATGTATGATTGAATGGTGATTATCACATGAAAATTTTGAAAAATGTGAAAGTAACCTAAAAACAGACTCAAGTAACAGCAATGACGTAACTTTGAAAAATCACTAAAAATTGTATAAACATAGTTTGAAGATAAATAATATATTAAATTAAATCTTATTATGTCTATTTTCTTATGGAATAAGAAAAATAGGTAAAGGTATTATATTTCATGATATATCTGAGTTTTAGTGAAACAGGGTCAGAGCGATTTCTGGAACCCCTGTTTCAACTTTGGAAATTCACCATAAATTGTACAAAACTAATTAGAAGGTATACTTTATATGGTTATAATCCTTGTTGAGTCTAGTTTTAAGAGAAACAAACGGCTTAGTGATATGAATTTTGTACAGGAAGAAACATGGTTCGTAGTAACAAGAGGTTAGTGCAGTCAAGTTTTGAAATAGGGAAACTTTAACTAATAAACTGTACTAATTGGCCAAGTAAAAATCTATGAAAAAATTAGTAGATAGATATATGAGTCTAGTTTCAGGAAAAATTTACGGATCTTAATTTCGAGTTTCGAACTCAAGATATGAATTTTTAGGCGACTACGACGCAGAATGGCAGTACATTCCGAAATGCTTAAATAAACAATTTAAACCTATTTAAGGGATAGAATAAGTTTAGTAATGCCTCGTGCTCGATTCTGGCAATAGTCTCGGGTAAGGAGTGTTACACAACTATTATGTTTTTTTTCTTTTTTGGTCACCCAATTATATTAGATTTTCGAGTGTTTCTATTTTTACATTAGCCAGCTGGTGACAAAAAATCACAAAATTAAATAGTTAGATGATCATTTTGTAACTTTTTATAGTAAAGTGTCTAAAAAAAATTTACCAATAGTTGGGTGGTCATTTTGTAACTTTCTATAATCGAGTGACCGGAAAAGAAACCATAATTGGGTGAAGTCAATTGTAATTTACCCTTAATTTTTTGGATGAAATGGATTAAAATTACTTTATTAACCCCAATTAAGATTAAATGACAAGATCTAGCTTGAATATTAGAGCACGAGAAATCAAAAGATTTAAACAAGCTTATCTCGAGGACGAATTTGCAATATATACATACACATAAATATTTGCTGTAATTTACCGGGATGTTAAGCTTCCCATTAAACTCAGAAGAAACCGTGTTTAGTAGATTTTCCCTTTGAGCTTGATTCGAAACATCACACACTGAACCGGTAACTCGTAAACCCTTTGCCTTCCATTCGAGTAAGCAATCATTGAGCTCAGTCTCAGTTCGAGAACATGTATGCACAATCGCTCCGAATGCAGCTAATTCCTCTACGATTGCATGCCTGATCATCATCGTATTAATTGCGCAATACTTGGTTTGTCACATTCACATAAAAACAAACACGTTGAAGACAATAATAATAAAGAAAAAAAAAAAGGAACCATTTCGTGTGGATTTCCACTAGTCATATCAAATATGTGTCTCAACACTAATGTAAGATTAACCATTCGTAGGTTATGTAAAGGTAACTAGAGGTGAGCGTTTTATCGAATTAAGTGAAAAAATTTCGAGTTAATCGAATTCATAAGTTTTATTTTATCATCCTAACTTAATCTGAATTTTTTTGAATCGAATCAAGTGAAATTGTAGAAGTTAAATTAAAAAATTAAACATGTTAAATAAAAATATTTTTACATTATAACTAATTTCATGTTAGAACACATAAATTTGAAACCATATATATTTGAATTTTTTCAAAGCAAAACAATAAATAAAATAAAATACTTGAGTTTGAGTATTTGAATCATTAATTAGGTCCCATAATTATTATTTTAGAAAATTTTAAAATTTGAACTTTATATATATATATATATATATATATATATATTAGAAATTTTTAAATCTTTTATAATTTTTAAAAATATTTTGAATTTTTTATTTTTTATTTTGTAATTTTTGTTGTTAAAGAGACCAATTTGCTTATTTTCAAAGCTAACATAGACCAAAATGGTATTTATACCAATCTGTTATTTGAATTATTCGAGTTATTTGAATTATTCGAGTTATTCGAATTGTGAAATTCAACTCGAATCCAACTCAAAACTTGAATCGAGTTATTCGAGTTAAATCGAATTATTTGAATAACTTGAAATCGAAAATTTTTTTGATTTTTTCGAATCAAGATTTTGGTGTTACAAATTAATGGTGTTGACAGTTAGTTTAAACGATATGAAGATAATTTATTGAGTTTATTCACGCTACCATTGATTTAATTTTAGTTAAAGAGAGTAATAAAGTAAAAAGGGCCTTTGGGTCTACATTTTATGCTTCTATATGATAAGCAAATATACATGGTGCCTTTGAAAGAGAAATTCAGTTACTGTTGCTAATATTCGTACAAGTCAGGCAAAGGCACGAAGATAACATAAGATTTTTACATTGTTTCTTTGGGGGTTATGTACGTAATAAAATAAACTAATAGTTTTGATTCAAGTAATATTAATATTTAACCTTAAACATAATTGAGTACAATTATAAACTACTTCATAATTTCAACTATACATTTTTCTGGAGTTAAATCAAGTCAAAATTTTTGAAGTGCAAAGCATAAAGTTGAGTTGACTCGGAACGACCAGAGTTGAACAACATCTTCAGCTTTGAGTTGGTTGTTCTTTACAATAGAATTCCAAGATGTCGTAACGACATACATTGACTTTTTGCGCATATCCCACCTTTTAAAGTTGATTTCAGTTTCCTCCATTGATGGTTCCATCAAGCAAGCTTTAATGGCTTTTTTATTCTTCAAACGCTCAACCTCAGATTCGTTGAGGAACTCATGGGATTCGACTTGCGAAAACGGTATCAACAATCGACTCGCTTGAGGGTTCACATCGGAGAAAAACAGTTGTTTTTGAATCACCAAAACGCAATTTGATCCACCCATGTTTTCAACAATATGTTGTTTCAAGCCTTCAGGCATCAGTGGCTTAGGTGGATAAGAGGTAATGGGTCTCTTGTTCTTGTTATTTTCTTCTTGGATTCGGAGTTTCCTTTTCAATCGACCATTCTTTTTCTTATTCATTAAGGTTTGCTCTTGCATTTTTTCCTGGTCGACTCTCACAACTTCTAACAAATAATCCATAGCAGTCCATTCGGGTTGAATCCTTGTGTTCTTGAAATCTTCAGAAGTAAGAAGCTCCATTTTTCTTTTAGATAATCATATAGGTATTAGGGTGGAAGTATAAATATAGGGACATGAGAGCTGAACAGTTCGTGTAGAATTCGGTTTCCTTTTTTATGAAAAATATGAAATTAATTCAAAAACAAATAGGAATAGGATGATTGAATTTAAATCCAAATCCAATATGTAAAAAAAATAGAAATCCAAATACAATATGTAAGTCATAGGTTTCTGGTTCTGGGATGATTGGATTTAAATAGAAATCCAACTCCAAATTCAGAAATCCAACTCCAAATTCAATATGTAAGTCATAGGTTTCTGGTTCTGGTTCTGTCAATTTTTAGAGCAAAGAAATTTTTTTTTTTTTACATATTGGATTTGGGTTTGGATTTCTATTTAAATTCAATCATCCTATTCCTATTTGGATTTGGATTAATTTCATATTTTTCATAAAAAAAAGAAACCCAATTCTACACGAACTGTTCAGCTCTCATGTCTATATATTTATACTTCCACCCTAATACCTATATGATTATCTAAAAGAAAAATGGAGCTTCTTACTTCTGAAGATTTCAAGAACACAAAGATTCAACCTGAATGGACAGCTATGGATTATTTGTTAGAAGTTGTGAGAGTCGACCAGGAAAAAATGCAAGAGCAAACCTTAATGAATAAGAAAAAGAATGGTGGATTGAAAAGGAAACGCCGAATCCAAGAAGAAAATAACAAGAACAAGAGACCCATTACCTCTTATCCACCTAAGCCAATGATGCCTGAAGGCTTGAAACAACATATTGTTGAAAACATGGGTGGATCAAATTGCGTTTTGGTGATTCAAAAACAACTGTTTTTCTCCGATGTGAACCCTCAAGCGAGTCGATTGTTGATACCATTTTCGCAAGTCGAATCCCATGAGTTCCTTAACGAATCCGAGGTTGAGCGTTTGAAGAATAAAGAAGCCATTAAAGCTTGCTTGGTGGAACCATCAATGGAGGAAACTGAAATCAACTTTAAAATGTGGGATATGCGCAAAAAGTCAATGTATGTCGTTACGACATCTTGGAATTCTATTGTAAAGAACAACCAACTCAAAGCTGAAGATGTTGTTCAACTCTGGTCGTTCCGAGTTAACTCAACTTTATGCTTTGCACTTCAAAAACTTTGACTTAATTTAACTCCAGAAAAATGTATAGTTAAAATTACGAAGTAGTTTATAATGATACTCAATTATGTTTAAGGTTAAATATTAGTATTACGTGAATCAAAACTATTAGTTTATTTTATTATGTACATAACCCCCCAAAAAAACAATGTAAAAATCTTATGTTAGCTTCCTGCCTTTGCCTGACTTATACACATATTAGCAACAGTTGCTAATCTCTCTTTCAAAGGTTTCATGTACATTTGCTTATCATATAGAGAAACATAAAATGTAGACCCAAAGGCCTTTTTTACTTTATTTCTCTCTCTTTAACTAAAATTAAATCAATGGTAGTGTAAATAAACTCAATAATTTATCTCCATGTCGTTCAAACCACCATAAATTTGTAACAAAATCTCGATTTAATTCGATTTGAAAATAATTTTGAGTTTTAAGTTATTTGAATTATTCGATTCAACTCGAATAAATTGATTCGAATTTCGAGTTCGAGTCAAGTTAAATTTCACAATTCGAATAACTCAATAATTTGAATAACAGATTGGTGTAAATACTCTTTCGGTCCCTTTCAACTTTGAAAATAAGCAAATTAATCTCTCTCAAAAAATTACAAAATAAAAATATTTTAAAATAATTTCTAAAAATTCAAAATATTTATAAAAATTTAAAATTTATATTTTAAAAATTATAAAAAATTTTAAAAAATCTAAAATATATATAAAAAGTTAACATCTAAAATTTTCTAAAATAATAATTATGGGACATAATTAATGATTCAAATTTATCATACTTAAACTCAAGTATTTTTTTTATTATTATTAACTTCAACGTGTTTGTTTTTATGTGAATGTGACAAACCAAGTAAAGTGCAATTAATACGATAATGATCAGGCATGCAATCGTAGAGGAATTAGCTGCATTCGGAGCGATTGTGCATACATGTTCGCGAACTGAAACTGAGCTCAATGATTGCTTACTCGAATGGAAGGCAAAGGGTTTACGAGATACCGGTTCAGTTTGTGATGTTTCGAATCAAGCTCAAAGGGAAAATCTACTAAACACAGTTTCTTCTGAGTTTAATGGGAAGCTTAACATCCTGGTAAATTACTGCAAATATTTGTGTGTGTATATATATATTTATTGCAAATTAATCCTTAGGCTTATTTAAATCTTTCGCTTACTCGTGCTCTAATATTCAAGCTAGATCTTGTAATTTAATCTTAATTAGGGTTAATAAAGTAATTTGAATCCATTTTATCCAAAATATTAAGGGTAAATTACAATAGACTTCACCCAATTATGGTTTCTTTTTTGATCACTCAATTATAAAAAGTTACAAAATGACCACTAACTATTAGTATTTTTTTTTTGTCATCAACTATGAAAAGTTACAAAATGGTCACCCAACTATTCAACTTTGTCTTTTTTGGTCATCGGTTGATTAACGTAAAAATGGAAATACTCGAAAATATAAGATAATTAGGTGACCAAAAAAGGAAAAAAGACAATAGTTGAGTGACTACAGTGTAGTTTACCTAAAAATTAATGATAATTGTAACCTTATAGAATCAAATTTTTTTTCAAGGAAGATCAAATATATTATACATCATCAAGTAAATTTTGGGTGGGGTTAGAGGTGTTGATGGTTGGAAGGGTCAAACTGTGTTTAGGCTAGGCTTAAACATAATATTAATATATTTTATGCTTGTTCAAATCGAACCTAGCCAAAAATATAGGTCTAGAATTTTACCCTAGCCTGCCCATTTATATTTTAATCATTTTGAAAAATATTTATATTATTTTTATTTAATATTTAATAGCTTTATATATTTTTGCATTTACTAAAATTTTATATATAGACATCTTAATATTTTTAACGTTTTTAGTATTATATATTACTATAGATTTAATTTTTATGTGTTGTAAATTTCATAATATAATATATATTACAAACATAGAGAACGAGTTGAGCCGAGCACGGGTCTTGAATGCTTGAGCTTGAGCACTTCCCATATTTTAAACATGTCTAATTTTTTTTTGTCTAGACCTATTTTTTGAGCCTAATATTTTAGGTTGGATCTTACAATTGTAGTCTTATCAAATTTTACTCAAATATGAAAACTCGATCCATTCTACTTGAATATGTTCAATTTAACAATAAAAAAGTTCAACATTTTGAACCAAAATTGGCCCAAAGCTGAAATAACCTAAAAGGACCGAAATCCATAATGATTCAACATGCAAAACCCAAGCTTTATCCCTAAATGATTCAAGCCCAAAATAAATCGAAATTGAAATAATGTATAACTCAAAATTTTAAAACTTGTACTAACCCAAATACAACCAATACACAAACTAACCCAATCCGATCAATGAACAAAACTATCCTTAAAGTGGTATGTTTTCAATACTATTCTTTTACAAAGTTATGTTATTACGAGGATGTTTTTATATTTTAATATGTTTATAGTTGAATGTATCTAAGAGGTCCCCCTATTATAGTTAGGAACATGATCAAATTAGTCTCTCTACTATTAAATTAATCCCTCTATTTTTTTACATGTTGTATTCTATTTATTTTTGGGATAAAGCAATATTTAGTCTTTGAACTTGGTATTTTTCAATTTGGTCCTCGAACCTTTTTTGGTCCATATTAGTCCCAAAACTTAGTTTTTTTTTTCTAATTTGGTCCATGAACTTAGTTCAATTAAGGTGTGATAATGTATCACTTTAAGATTGTGTCACGTCTTCACCTACGAATTTAAAAAATTGTATAGAATGTTAAAGTTACAAGTTTATGGACCAATATCAAAGTTCCATGTACACCATCATGCCCTAACAGAATCCAAGTTTGAGGACTAGATTGAGAAAAGATGTCATGTTCATGGACTAATGTGGACCAAAAAAAAGTTTAGAGACCAAAAGTTGGAGATGTTGTCAAGTTCAAGGCGTACTCAAATTGTAGTCTAGATTTTAAATTGGCCCTAGAACTTCAAAACTTTCTTACTGAGTCTTTAAAATATCTCTATCATGTCAAGAAGGTCCTTCTGTCAACTTAACTATTTATCAGGGAGGTATCCACTTACACCGGTGTAAAACTTAATTGGTTTTACACTCTTCCGTAACTTTTATACGATTAATATTTTAATAATACAATCATCATAATTCATTATCTATTCATATAAAATAATAGTTAAGACAAAAATTATTTTTAATAAATTAAAATTAAAATTAATTTAAAATATCGAAATACTTATCAATCAATAAGTAGTACTCGTGTAAAATTATACTTTAGCCCCTAAAAATATAAAAATTTGATTTAATTCTTTAAAAATTATAAAGATATATAAGTTATTAAAATAGTGAAATTATTATTTTACTATCGTAAAAATTATAATTTAATTTCAACCGTAAAAAAATTTAATTTAGTCCTTAATAGTACCTATACATATAGTACAAGCAAATATAATTAAACCAAAACAACCACCACCGACACTGATATGATAATAACAACAGCCAGGCTACCTACCATGGTCGTATAGCTCGGATTTCTATGAAAATGGCAATCATTTTCAGAATATCATCCACACATATATAGTAAAACACACACTATGTGATTGCCATTTTCAGCATATCATCCACACATATATAGTAAAACACATACACTATGTGGATGGTTGTATGCCATCCACAAATACATATAGTAAAACACCTACTATAAATAAACCCTCCTCCATATTTTTTTTTTTTGGAAAGATATGAAACAAATTACAAAAAGAGTTTTTAATTTTTTTAAAAAAATTGGATTTTTTCTCGATTCATTTTGTATCATGTTAATTCGTGATATCAAATTTAATACACTGTTAGTGAATAATATTACAATAAGTTATTATTGAGTAAAACAAAAAATAGTGGAGGACTTATAAATAAAATTAATACATTCTTTCTTTTAAGTTTCGAGTTTAAGATTTAGAGTTCATATTGAGGTTGGGATTTCATGTTTTTTTTATACAATGCATATTTCTATTCATAAGCCCTCCCAATCTTAAATCGAAGAAAAACACATGCGTTCAAACCCACGTCTTCTTGGTTGTTCCAATAATAACAATGTTAACCGTATAAGGCTCAATCCACAAGCACGTTTAGGATTTATTTCTAAATAAATATTATTTATATTTATTTAAAAGTCCTTCCTTATTATTTCACCAATGATGAAGTGTCATATTATTTTATACACGGATAGTGGAAAGTTTTAACTTTACAAGTGAAATTGAAATTTTGTCGTGTAAACTTAAATTATATTTAGAAAGATTAAATAAATAAAATAATTGACAAAATCTTGGAATAAAAATAAATATTTTGGATCGACATTTTAACGATATATGTACAATAAAAGTGTAAAATTAACATTGTTTTACACTACAATTGTTATTTTAATCATCTAACTGTTAAATCTATTAATATAATTGTAGTTATCGTAGATGTAAAATTTTAAACCTGTTTGATATCTTTATCATATAAATTTAAAATACTTTATATATTAATATTAATTGGATGGTTGAAAATTTTTACACAAAACAAATAATTAGAAAATTTTAATTTACGGTACATAATCTATCTTAATGGAATACGAAAATGAAGATTGGAGAGTTAATCTACATATAAAAATATACAAAATGGTGTACCCCTATATAAAGACCAAAGAAAAGAAGAAGAAGCTGAGAAGTAAGCAAAATGGGAGAAGCAGAGGGGTGTAGCAAAGACAAAAGATGGAGTCTTCAAGGCATGACTGCACTTGTCACCGGTGGTACCAAAGGCATCGGGTACTTTCCTCTCCGTACTCCCTAAAAATTCGAGAAAAATAACCAGAACATGAGACAACACGAAAAGGGTTCATCTCCTTTTCGTGATTTGATATGAATTTAGTGGAAATATACGTGAAAAGAGTGTTGTTTTTTTTATGCATTCTATGTGTTTGATTTAATGTCAATGTGAAAACCAAGTATTGTTATGGATGCTACATGAAAAGAGTGTTGTTTTTTATGCATTCTATATGTTTGATTTAATGTCAATGTGAAAACCAAGTATTGTTGTTGATGCGACGATGATCAGGCATGCAATCGTGGAGGAATTAGCTGGACTTGGAGCCATTGTGCATACATGTTCTCGAACTGAAACCGAGCTCAACGATTGCTTACTCGAATGGAAAGCAAAGGGTTTTCGAGTTACAGGTTCAGTGTGTGATGTTTCGAATCAAGCTCAAAGGGAAAATCTATTAAGCACTGTTTCCTCTGTGTTCAATGGAAGGCTTAACATCCTGGTAAATTACTGCTAATATTCAAATATGAAAGATCATTATATACATATGTGGGAAGAGATCCACTTATATTGATATAAAACTTAAATGGTTTTACATCCTTCCGTAACTTTTTATACTATTAGTATTTAACAACGCAACCTTAAATTTATCATTATATTTATACTTATTATGCATGTAAATTTTTAATCGATCCAATATCTCTATCGTATCTATTAAAATATTATTTATATTAATATATATTTAATGGTTGAAAGTTTTTACATAAAATCAATAGTTATAAAATTTCCATTTTTGCCAAACTTGACATGCATGATCTTAAAAAATGGAGCATGAAACATGACTGTTGGATTATTAAAACAGTAATTGTGTAAAAATTCATGGAAATGTGTAAAACCACTTAAGTCTTACACTTATGTAAGTAAATCTCTCTCCATATATATAAATATATATATTACAAATTGACTCAAATAAATATGGGCTAAGCTAGAAATTTTGTTTAAGGGATCAAGATAAAATTATTAATTTTTCATTTAATGAATAGTTAAAAGACTTAAATTGAATCTTTTAATTTTAAGGAGAGGTTTCAAGCTAGATTTTTCATTTATTCTTAATTAGAGTTTGTGAAGTAATTTGAATCCATTTCATAAAAAATTAATAATAATTCTTGCTTTATAGAATCACTTTTTTATTTTTAAGGGACTTGTTTAATTCTTTTTTGTAGTATGGGGATTACAATTGATCTATTTAATAATAGAGGATTAATTTGATGTAACCTCTATAGTACAGGGACCTCCCATGGAATTTAACCTATGATTATATAAAATTAATAAAAATTCACAGTTTAACCCGTAAAATTTGCAGATAAATAACGTTGGAACGAATATAGGGAAAATGGTGACGGATTACACGGCAGAAGATGTTTCGTTTTTGACGAGCACCAACTTCGAATCGGCTTATAAAATTAGTGTATTGGCACATCCCCTTTTGAAAGCTTCCGCCGCTGCAAGCGTTGTGTTTATTTCTTCAATTGTTGGTGCATTACCTATATATACCGCGCCTATATTAGGAGCCACCAAAGGTAATGTTTTACTCTCTTCTTTTGGAAATATATTTTACATGTTTTATATTTATATAACAATTGTTATCTTAAACAGTTGGGAAATCGGGAAACATGTAGCTTCAATACTGAACATCAAAATCGAATTGGGAATAATATCAAATTGAAATTATCTAAACACAACGGATTAATTCGACAAATAATTATTAATTAGTATTAAATGTGATAATAATAAAAAGAAACTAAAACAAATATAATAAATAAACATGACATTTTTTCAATTTGGTCCTTGAAATTTTTTTAGTTTATATTAGTCCCAACACTTGGTATTTTTTTTGATTTGGTCCCTAAACTTATATTCAATTAAGGTAATAATGTAGCACTTTGATATTGTGTCATGTTTAAAAATTGTATAAAATGTAAAAATTACAAGTTTAGGGACCAATATCAGAGTTCCATGTCCTATGCCTTAACATAATCCAAGTTTAGGAACAAAATTGAGAAAAGATGACATGTTCAAGGACTAATGTGGATTATAAAAAGAGTTTAGAGACCAAAGTTGGAAATGTTGTCAAGTTCAAGACGTACTCAAATTGTAATCTAGATATTAAATTGGCCCTAGAACTTTAAAACTTTCTTATCGAGTCTTTAAAATATCACTATCATGTTAATCAGGTCCTTCCACTAATCTAGGCTGTTAACTGCCAACTCAAATATGGTGTAAAGCATATGTAAAATATGTGGTTCAAATTGTAATTACGTGCAAACAACTTGAATCTGACGTGTTTACGATTTGATTCATATGTTTTAAATATGTAGCACGTCTGATTCATACTATCATTTAATGCCTAAATTGATGATTAAACTAACGAAAAGACTTGATTGACATAATACCAATACTTTGAATATTCATTTAAAATATTTTGGAGTTCAAAAACCAATTTAAAATCTAGGTGATAATTTAAGAATGCTTGATACAATTAACCATGTATATAAGCAGGAGGTAGGTAGGGGCCTTGGCCCTTGAAATGAAAAATTTGTGCTTTAATCCCTCTAAAATTGAGTTATTTTGTTGCAGAGGCCATGAACCATCTTGCGAAATTCTTGGCATGTGATTGGGCAGGAGATAATATTAGGGTTAATGTCGTTGCTCCTGCAGTCATCAAAACTCCCCTCTCTCAACGCGTAAGAAACTCATCTTTATGCTTATCTTTTATACTCCCTCAATCCCAATAAACTTGTAATCAATCTCGAATGAATCCACACCATAAGAAGTTTGAGTTCTATTCAAAATTCAAAACTCACTTCGAGCTTGATTGAATTTTTTTTTTAAAGTTTCGATTCTATTTAAGATTTTTTTTTTTAAAAAAAATCGACTTACTTAAACTTGCTTGATTAGGCTTGTTCACCTAATGCGAAATGGACTCGATTCTTTTTCTTGAATTCAAATATTCAATCTCTATAATTTATGTTCAAGCTCGAGTTCAGTTTGAGATTTTTTCAATTACTAATAAATATATATATTTAAAAAAGTATAAACTATACCTAAAGTCACTAAATTATTAGTAAATTTACGTTTCCGTTACTCAATTTTGAAAAACTACAAATGGGTCATTAAATTATTTGAAAGTTTTCATTTAAATCATTAAACTATTCAAAAATTTTCATTTAACTTACTGAGCTGTTAAGCTTTCTTTTTTTTTTATAGTCTTGCTAGCGAGCTCCAAGTGACGTTTCGTTGGTTGGATTTATAAAGTTCAAAGTTGTTTTATGGAAAAAAATTGAACTGTAGAAAAGATGGGGAAGAAAAGTTTTCGACTAGTGCAAGCAATGCGAACTAAGAAAACTATACAACAGCGATTTTAACAATCTAGTGACTTAAATGAATACTTTTGAATAGTTTAGTGATTATTTTATAACTTTTTAAAATTGAGTGACAAACACAAATTTATTAATAATTTAATGATTTTAAGTGTAATTTACCTTAAAAAAAACTAGATTAAACTTGTACATTATTAAGATATTCAAATTCGCCGGCTCAATAGTTTAACCCATTTTTTCGAATTGAATTTGAATTATTTTGTGTTTCATTTATTAGTACTCAGCAATTAGTATGATCATAATTAGGCAATTATAGGTATAATACATTTTTTTTTTTTTACAGTTTTTTAAAGGTAATGAAGAAGGATTAAAGACAGCCATAAGCCGAACACCATTAGGACGGCTTGGCGAGCCGAAGGAAGTGTCGGCCATGGTGGCTTTCTTGTGCCTACCGGCGGCTTCATATGTCACAGGGCAGCTTATTTATGTTGATGGCGGGATGACGGTAAATGGCCTCTGTTTTCCAAATCAAACTACAAAACAACATGAACCATGAGCCATGAGCCAACTCAAATTTGTGCGTAGTTTGTAAGTTGTGATGTATAAGACATGTATGAGCTATGACCTAGTGGATTCATAGCCACCCTTTAATCCAAACTTTAATAACTATTATTATAATAAAAATAGATTTTAAATATATATTTAATTATATTTAAAAATTAATTAGAAATCCTAACACACGTATGCGTGTGAAAATCACGATTTAAAGCAAAAGTATATGTTTAAAATTAACATACAATAAATAATAAAATGTATGTTTTAAAACTAATTAATTATAATAACACGTAAAATTAACAACATAAACACATCAAATTAACCATGCTAAATGCACTACAACTAATTATAATGGAGTTGTCATCAATTGTAGTTAGTGTCGAGTTGACTTATGACACTAACTCAATTAACAACATTATTTATATTTTATATACATATATAAAATTTGTAGAAATAATAAATTATGCATATTAAATAAAAATGTATAAAATATATTAAAATGAAGCTTTGGATTTGTGCTAAATTTAATATTTTACTAGTCTAATTGATGTCAGTTCAAATCTCATTGTATGCATATTTTATTAGTTTTTGTTGAAATAAAATACTAAAATACCCTTGAATAATATAACTATTTTAATTGTGGAAGGGCATTTTCATAATTTCCTTGAGGACGACGCTTACTCAGTAAAATGCTTGACAAATAGTATAGATTAAAAATCCTATCACACGCGTATGCGAGTGGAAACTACGGAATTAAAACATTTATATGTGTTGAAAAATAACATACAATAAATAATAAAACGTATGGTTTGAAACTAATTAATCATAATAACACAAGAAATTAATAATACTAAATGCACTACAATTATTTATCATGGCGTTGTCATTATGTAGACCAACTCTTGGTTTAATATGTAAACCAACTCTTTAAATATATTATGTAAAATTAAATTAAAATAATTATTTAAAGGATACACTATAAAAATAGTCACTTTTGTTTGTCTCAGATTACATTTTAGTCATTTATGTTTGAAATGTTACGTTTTAGTCATGTTATCATTTTGTTACGAAGTGGTCACTTTGTCGTTAAGTTCCATTACCTCCCTAATGGCAATCCTACATGGCAGTCCAAATAGATTTTAAATGTCAACATGGATGTCCAATTGAGTTTTTCTTTTTCAGTTGTAATTAATTTAAACTTTTCAATTAATTAAATTTATTTAATTAAAAATTTATTCTCATCTCAGTTGTACATCCAAGTTGACATTTAAAACCCATCTGGACTGTCACATAGGATTGTCGTCAGGGAGGTAACGAAGCTTAACGTAGAGTGAGCACTTCGTAACAAAACGATAACGTAAGTGAGTAAAACGTAACATTTCAAACATAAGTGACTTATATATAAATTGAGGCAAACAAAAATTACTATTTTTATAGTTTACCCATTAGATTATTATAATAATAATAATTACATAAACATTTTAACTTAAAATCATTATGGATCATGGTCTCTCCCACCCATGCAACTCCTTTTCTAAATTGAATTTTGATAACAAGTCATGGCATAGACCAACAATGTTTCTCTTCTCTTTCTTACCTTTCCCAATCCTACTTTTCTCCATCCAAAAGAAAAACAAACATAAATGTCATTTTTCTATTATGATTGTAGGTTATTTATACTATTTTTTTTACTATTTATAAACAATAAAATTGGGTCGGCTCAAGATTAAAATATATGAACCCAAGCTTGACCCAAAGCGAGCCAAGTTGATTAGGTAAATCGGGCCATGAACACCTCTAATCCCTATCTTAAAAGAAAAACAAATAAAAATGAATATAGGTTCTCTATATATTTAAGCTACTATTTGAGTTTGTGTTATAAGTTAAATGGACACTAACTCAATTGAAAAATGATTAAAATATTGTTTTATAGACAAAGTGAGTTATATTATTACAAGTGATAAGAAAAACTCCCCTCTATCTAAGAAGCTTGAGTTCAAGTTGAAATTCAAAATTAAGTTTGGGTTGAATCGGGTTTTGTTTTTAAAGTTTAAACTCAATTCGAGATAAAAATTTTGAATTCGTTTGATTAGTGTAATGGCCTAAATCTGTCCGGCCCAGACAAAAATAGACAAAAACAAATAAATAAAAATAATAAAAGTCCATTAACAAAAAGTTTATTTACAAGCCTAAAACCCTAAATACTCAATCTGCTAACCTAAAAACCCTAAAAGCCGAAAGCCCAAAACCTAAAAACTAAACAATAAACCCTGGCGACCTCTAAGACTTCACCAGCCGCCACCGCTCCTCTCCACTTCAGCAGGCACGGCACCCAAGGTTTGCCCTTGCCATCGTTTCACCAAAATGGCAAAGGCACGTCTCCATACCATGGTTGATCGGAAAGCCTTTGCCACCGCCATGAAATACCTGCAAAAAAGAAAGCAAAAGACAAAGCAGAGAAACAGAAAAGAAACAAAAAATAAATAAATATTATTATTTGGCTATAAAAGCCACAGCCGTCACATGTAACATTTTTTACAGAAGAAATCGAATACAAAAGAAAAAAAGAACAACAAAGTTAAAAAGAAAATACGAAGGTAGTCCTATTTTGTTTTCTTTTTCTTTTTCTTTTTCTTTCTTATTGTTTTGAAAAATATAAGAAAAATAAAACAAAAAATTTAATTTTTTTACCTGTTCATCTTCCACCATTGTCGACGGTTTCATCGGAGAAGAGGAGCTGAAAAGTTTCCTGATTTCCAGTCGAGTTTTGACTAGATTTCGAAGGATCTAACCCTAGATCCACTATCTACTCAAAAAATGGATCAAAAGGGCCTATTTTGGGGAACTCCGGCCACCGAAGGTGGCGGTGTAATACCCCATACCCGTACCTGAGACCGGGATAGGATACGAGGCATTACCGAAATTTTCAGAATAATTTCAATTAATTTATATTATTTAGTATTCATTTTCATGTTTCATGTAACATCCTTTTCATATATTCAATTCAAAATATCATATAAAATACGATACAATACTTAAATTGTCATATTTACTTGCTCATTCAGGTATCCGAACCTACGACTAAATTGCGAAATACCAAGATTTAGGGGCATATTGGTAATTTACCATTTTCTCAAATTTCACCCAATCTTAAATTGATAATTTCATTTAATTTATTAATTTAGATAATAAAACAATTTATTCCTTCAATTTAGTCATTTTTGACATTTTACAAAATTGCCCCTAAAGTTTTACTTTTATTCAATTTAGTCCATGAGCTTAAAACATGCAAATTAGCCATGCTAACTGAATATTCATATATATTTTTTCCTTCTCCTCCTCTCCATTCCACATCCTTAATGTATATAACATTCTTGTAAGTACGATTTCACAATTTACTTATTAATGCTCACATCAATCTGTTCACACAAGTCATAGTCACTCAATTATTTATAATTCAAGCTACAGAGCTCAAAATTAAGATCCATAAATTTTCCCTAAAACTAGACTCACATATCATTCCACCATAAAATTTTAAGAATTTTTGGTTTAGCCAATTAGTACAGTTTATTCATTTAAGTTTCCCCTGTTTCACTATCCAACAGTTCTGACCTCTCTTCACTAAAAATTAATTATATCACAGTACAAAACTCGGATAATGTTCCCATTGATTTCTATTGAAAATAGACTCATTAAGGATTCTAAGCATATAAATTTGAGACTCTAATTAATTTTCTCCAATTTTTGGTGATTTTCCAAAGTCAAAACAGGGGAACCCGAATTCATTCTAACATTGTCTCACAAAATTCATTATATCTCATAATTTACAAATTCATTGCTTACACCATTTCTTCTATAAAAAACTAGACTCAATAATCTTTAATTTCATATTTTATTCATCTTCTAATTCAATTTCTACAATTTATAGTGATTTTTCAAAGTTAGTCTACTTCTGCTGTCCAATATTGTTTTAGTTCAAGATGTTTATTACCATTTTTCCTCTAAATTTCAAAGGTCATACAATTCAGTCCTTGCTCAATTAGCCCATCTATTAAGCTAATTTTTCTCAATTAAAATTTTATTCCATCATTCTAAACTATTACACAATCTTTAAAAATCATAATTTTAACACTAAACCTTAATTCACAACTTTTTACAATTAGGTCCTAAAATCAATTTCTATTGAAATTACTTAATAAAATCATCAAACAACAAAATAAAAGCTTAAAATTCATTTTATTTCATCATAAACAGCTAACACTTATCAATTATAGCTTTTAATTTTGTTCATAAAATCAAAAACTAATGAATTAAACACTTGGACCTAATTGTAAAAGTCACAAAAACATAAAAATCTCAAAGCAAAGGGTAAGAATTGAACTCACATATGTCAAAGTATGAAAAACCAGCAGCTTTCAGACCTCTCATGGCGTTTTTGCTGAAGAAAAATGATGATATCTCTAGATTTTTCAAATTTGTCTTGTTTTATATGTTTAATTTGTAAAATTTCCCATTTTGCCCTTGTTTCTCCTTGTCTTTTTTGCTGATTTTCTTGCCCAACCGTCCAGCCCATACAATTTGGGTCCAATTGCCTTTTAAATCCCTCCTTTTTAATCACTTAAACTATTTAATCACAATTTAATAAATTTCACACTATTTTCAATTTAGTCCTTTTTAATTAATTGACTAACCAAACGTTAAAATTTTCTAACGAAACTTTAATACTAACTTAACAACACTCCATAAATATTTATAAAAATATTTATGGCTCAGTTTATAAATTCGAGGTCTCGATACCTCATTTTCAACCAAATTTACCTGATTAATTCTTTTAAAATCGCAAAATTCACTAATTAAAAACAATTCTTTTAAGTTTGCACTTGGCCTATAATTATTATTTGTTAAAATTTCTAAACATACTCGTCGGATTTAGTGATCTCGAATCACTATTTCCGACACCACTGAAAAATTTAGCTGTTACAGGCGGTCTCCGTCGTCGATGACCGATGGCCACGAAGGAGACCCACCATCCCATTGTCGGACATAGGGGTGGCATTGAGAGAAAAAAAACAAGAGAAAAGAATTTTTTTTTAAACTGAGTCTAATTTTTTTTTTGTTCTGATTTTTTTTATTTATATAGGGTTGTATACAACGTCGTTTTGGGCTTAACCTTCAAACACCCAAAACGATGTCGTTTTCACACTTAGCCCGACAACTCGACCCGAACTCCTTTAGATCCACATGTTTTTGAAGGAATGGGTTATTTCCCATTTTGGCCCTTCCACTTTTTAGCATGTTTTTAAATTAATCCTGCACATTTTTATTTTATTTTATTTTTACCCTATTATTTTGATTTCTTTGCGATTTGGTCATTTGACCTACTGCCAACCCAAGGGAATGACACAGATTGAATTAATTGCTCTCTGATACCCAAACTTTTATATTCTATTTTAATTTAATCATTTATATTATGTTTCCGTGTAATTTAGGCTCTAAATTTTGTTATATTTTTAATTTAGTCCTTTACTTCCCTTTTTCTTATTTATTTCGCAATTTATGCTTCAAGTTCTGTTTAAATTTCAATTTAATCCCTCATTTATTTAATTTTGCCTCTTTATTTATTGTTTTATTTTTTATCCCTAATATTACACAAGCATGATCATAGCATTATCGTACTCTCTTTTTTCCATTTTTTCATTACTAATGTTCCACTTATTATTTTACTATTATTGTCATTATTAAATAGTATTATTAATTGGCTAAAATTATTTCAACTATCACTTGTTATTATTTCGTTATCTTTTTTGACCACGTAAGCTATTCTATACTATTTTGTCATTTCCATATTATGCAACATGTTTAAATATTCATTTATTTTTGTACCACCATTTGAATAAATTAATCACATATTGCATTAAATGTTATATTTATTTTTACCTGATGCATAAAAAAGGAATTTTTTAAAACCGAGGCAATGTTCTTTGTTTAGGGATTCAAGGAATTGTGCCCTAACTTACAAGGTATGACTTTCTCCTTGAACCAAGATAAACGAGGATCCTTTTAAAATTTAAAATATATAAGACTTAGGCAATAATCAAATAACGAGAATCCTTATTTTCGAGGATTCTAGAGATCATGCCCTAACTTACGGGACATGATCCTTTTCTCGATTGACTCAAAATAATAAGGCTCTTTCCATAAAATTCAATTTAGTTTGCAATCATGCAAGAAGGGGATCGTATCTTAAATTTTCTTTGAATTTTCAATTCTTGACATTAAGATATCAAGTAATCAATTAGGAACCAATTTTGGGTATTACGAGGGTGTTAACCATTCCTCATATGTAACTAACTCCCGAACCCATTTCCTGGATTTTGTAGACCGAAAATTATTATTTTAATAAATCTAACATTTTATCAAAATGACCAAGTTTTGAGTTAATCCAATCACACCTAAATAAAAAATATTAGTGGAGACTCCATTTTCATTTTAAAATAAAAAGTCGATTTCCAAAGAGATTTCGACAATTAGATTTATTCATCTAGTAAGAAATGAGTTTGATTTCTGTTCTTGAATTCAAACTCGATATTTTATCTTCAAGCTCGATTTCCAATTGATATTTTTTTCAATTACTATAAAGAAAAAAATATTAAAAAAATTTAAGCATAATGATATTCTAACTCAATTCGAAATCGAGCTATGGGAGATAACCATTAGCCGAACACAATTAGGAAGGTTTGGGCAGCCGAAAGTAGTGTCGACTATGGTGACTTCCATATTGCCTACTGATGGCTTTAAATTTATAATTTTATAATTTTAAAAAAATAAATAAAGCAATATTTAATCCCTAAAGTCCAACTTAATAATTTCTTTTCAACTTGGTTTTTGATTTTTTTGTTCACATTAGTTTTAGCTTTAAATTTAGATTTTATTTAGGAGTGATGACGTGACATTCGAAAATATGTCACGTCATCATTTGAAAATTTTAAAATATATATAATCTTTAAAAATACAAAACTATAAATAATTCTGTTTTTCAAAATCTAAATTCAAGAACTAAAATATTAAATTCCAGCCGATTGATTCTTAGTTCCACTAGCATAAACATTATTACTAATATAAAACAAATATGATCAGAATTTATAATAAAATTATTCAAAAAATTAAATTCCAAAACAAATGTAAAAAAATTACTAAATTTAGAGATTAAATATTTTTTCAACCCATAATTCTAGTTGCCACCTCCATTGCAAATTTTATGTATTTTTTTTCTTTTTGGAAAAAAGAAGAAAAAGTTGCTCCATTCAAAACTTTCTCTTTTCCATATTTAAGTATTTTAATTTTCAAGTCCCTATTTCTAATTTCTCGTCACCTATTTTCGGTTTTTTTTTTTTCATATCCATTTCATTTGTTTGAAAACTTTCTTTTCAAAGCCCTAAATTTCAAACATTCTCTTTACTATGAATATTGGTTAATTTTCTTTTTAATATTTACTATTATTCTTCTCTATTCATTGGCGAAGACAGAAATTTTTTACAGGGTAGAAATTAAATTTTAATTTTTGCAATAGTAAAATATATTTTAACAGCCTATATCTTTATAATTTTAAAAGATTAAATTAAATTTTATCATTTTAGGAGGGCCAAAGTGTAATTTTACCTTTACTAAATTAAAAGCCTAAATAGAAAATTTTTCATTTTAAGTAGAGTTGGACCCTGCTAGCCCTTTGGCTATACCCTTATCTTTATTATAGACTTTTATTTTCTAAAACTAATTAATAGTAAAAAATCAAAAAATTATTAATTTATATAAGTTATTTTTAAAAAAATTATATAAAAATTACGAATTTATCATACTCGAACAGAATCTAAATTCAAATATTAAATAAAAATTGTTAAATTCCATAATTAACTTTAAAAATTAGAAATCTAAGTTTAAAAATATTATAAACTGCAAAGAGTAAATGCTACATTATTGAAAATTAAAACACTTACTTACCAAATTTTGGGAAAATGTGTCATTTTTTTTACTATTATTTTTTCTTTGAAGGTTTTGAATATAATTTTAAAATTATATATATTGATTAAATTCTTAAACTATCGATGTTATATTAATAAGATTTTTATTACTAAAATCGTTAGTTTAATCGTTAAATGAGATTTCGATCTTATATGACATAATTTAAAATGTAAAATCTTAGTTTTGAGGTTGTTGAAGCTTTAACAAAATTATAAATAATTTTGTTTTTCAAAATCTAAATTCAAGAACTAAAATATCAAATTCCGGCCGATTGATTCTTAGTTCGACTGGCATGCGTATTATTACCAATATAAGACACATAAGATCAGAACTTATAATGAAATTATTAAAAAAAAATCAAATTTCGAAACAAATGTGAAAAAAATTATCAAATTTAGAGATTAAATATTTTTTTCAACCCATAATTCTAGTTGCCGCCTCAATTTTTAAGTATTTTAATTTTCAAGTCCCTATTTCTAAGTTGTTCCATTCAAAACTTTCTCTTTTCCATATTTAAGTATTTTAATTTTCAAGTCCCTATTTCTAATTTCTCGTCACCTTTTTTTCGGTTTTTTCTTTCATATCCATTTCATTTGTTTGAAAACTTTCTTTTCAAAGCCCTAAATTTCAAACACTCTCTTTACTATGAATATCGGTTAATTTTCTTTTTAATATTTACTATTATTGTTCTCTATTCATTGGCGAAGACAGAAATTTCTTTAGGAGTCAAAATTAAATTTTAATTTTTACGATAGTAAAAATATAATTTTATCATTTTAATCGTCTATATATTTATTATAGACTTTTATTTTCTAAAATTAATTAATAATAAAAAATATAAACAAATTATAAATTTATATAAAAGAATTACCAATTTATCACTCTCGAACTGAATCTAAATTCAAATACTAAATAAAAATTGTTAAATTCCATAATTAACTTTAAAATTAGAAATCTAAGTTTAAAAATATTATAAACTGCAAAGAGTAAATGTTACTTTATTGAAAATTAAAACACTTGCTTACCAAGTTTTGGGAAAAAGTGTCATTTTATTTTATTTATTTATTTACATTTTCTAATCTTGACTCTTATTTTTTCTTTGAAGGTTTTGAATATAATTTTAAAATTATATATATATATATATATATATATATATATTAATTTCATTCTCAAACTCTCGATGTTATATTAATAAGATTTTTATTACTAAAATCGTTAATTTAGTCGTTAAATGAGATTTCTGATTTTATATGACATAATTTAAAATGGATGTTGTAAAATCTTGGTTTCGAGGTTGTTGAAGCTTTAATAGAAATTGTTGTTCACTCTCTCTTTTTCGGTCTTATTTTATTTTTAATTTTAAATGTTATACAACAACATTCTACTTTTCTTTAAAATTTTCATCTTAAATTCTATCACATAAGATTTTACATATCATTTTACGGTTAAATTAATAATTTTAATAATAGAAGGACTTGATTGATATAACGTTGATAGTCTAATGATATAATTAAAATATTTTAAAATTTAAAGACCAATTTAAAATGAGTACCATAATTTAAGGATGTTTTGTGCGATTACTTCTAAATGGCACATAATTAATTATTTATCCTTTTGTCTAACATTGACTTGAACTCGTAAACTTTAAATCAAACTCCATAATTATTTCTGTAGCTGTAAACGTGCAAAAGGAAAACGAAAAAAGGTGATCAAAGACAAGTTTGGGGCAAAATTCAAAGAATCAACAAAATCACGGCCGTTCAAAGGTTTAAAAGTAAATAAATAAAGGTTAAAATATGTCATAAGTCCCTGTAATCCTTATAAATTTGGAATCTAATCCCTATACTTTTATTTTTAGGAATTTTGTCCTATTTATCATATTTTAAAATTTAGGTCCAACTATCAACACTGTTAAAATTATTTCGTTTTATTTAGGTTCATTACGATGTTATTTTTGTAGTTACGTTGTTACTAAGTAAGCTTTTTTTTTAATTCAATATGTCACATCAACAATTTTAAAAAAAAAAATTAACAATCTTAACAATTGGACTTGAATTTTCAAATCTAAAATGTAAAAGTACTAAATTCCTAAAAATAAAAGTATATGGAGTAAATTTCAAATTTGTAAATAGTATAGAGACTATGGTATACTTTAATCATAAATAAATAACCCTAAAACTGAAAATTAAGAAATTTTTTAGTTTGGTGTTTATCTGTCCTTGACATTTCACTTGTTTTTGGTTCTACGAGGGTGGATGAATCGTCGGATTTATTGGTTTTTGGTTCAATTGGTCAGTCCGATTTTGTCAACAATGCTTAAATTACATATTTTCATAATTTTTTGTATGATTAATATTTTAACAAGCATATCGTTGAATTTCATCTTTTATTCATATAAATCATGCATATCAAATGTGGAGTAAATTAAAATTTTCTCACTATTTGTTTGTAAAAAAACCTTTCAACCGTTAAATATCTATATTATATTTAAGATTTTGACTGAGTTGTGTCACTCGCCAACCAAATCTCACCTCATCCATCAACCAATCTTTGTTGTAAAGTTACCAAAAATTCCTTATGTCTACAAATCAATAGATATTTCTTTGAGGACAAATTTGTCTTTTCATCTAAAATCTAGAAAAAAAAAAATACATGCACATAATGGGTTTAGAGTTATTCATGGGGCGGGCTAAAGCCTGATTCCAAAAAAGGTTCAAGTTCAGACTCGTTTTCCTGCCTTCTTGGCCAAACCAAAAAGCTCGTTTCACTATTCCAAAATTAATAAAATATTAAAAATATATTTTTAAAATTAAATTTAAATAATAAAATATTACTGTTTAAATTGAATTTAGGTTTGCTCCTGAGGTGCAAAAATCATTGCCCAAACCTAACCCTTTGATAGGTCTAAACTCTACCGTTTTAACAAAAGCTATACTTGATAATTATATCAATTTTTTTAACTTTGTTACATAAAATTTTCATTCGGTGTACCGAAATTTAGTGTATATTAATATAGATAATATTTTAGGTCAATATGATAAAAATATCGAAATTATTTAAAATTTTACATGCATGCTAATTCAACTATTAAATTATTAAAATATTAATTATATAAAAGTTATAAAATGAATCTCATTTCATTAACTATATATACATGCAAATATACTTCCATTATGTACGTATAAATACGGGCGAAGCTAGAGGGGCAAGAAGGAGCCTACCACTTCTTAAAATAAAAAATCGCCCCTTTAATCTCTATAGTATTTATAATGTTTTAAGTTAATTTAATGGTAAATTGTATTTCGACTCTCTTAAAATTTTAAATTAAATTATGCCCTCTAAAAACATAAAGTTTATCATTTAATCACTGGAAAATTGTACAATTTTACATTACTAAAATGAAAAAAATTATATTTTAACTCTCTCAAAAATTTATAATCAAATTTGGACCCTTCAGAAAAATATATATAGGTTCGCCAAGCTCATAAATACTATGCAAATATCAATTTTAAAATTATTTATTAGCTTGAATAAGATTATAATTTACTTTTAAATGTAACTATAAAAAAACCAATTTTAAAATTTAAAATTGGAATTTTTTCGAATAAATTAAAAATAAAAACAAAAATTAATTAAAAATATTAAAATATTATTTCGAATTTTTATCGAAATAAAATCGAAACTACCTGATAGCAAAACAATATCAAAACGACGAATTACAGGTCGGATAGCGACAACGATGGCTAAAACACCTAATAGTTGTGAATAAAACCTGGTCGTATGAAAGTTGGTTTTGATTTCTATAGCTGAATACGACAATAATTTTCAGTATATCATGTGATTATCCCTTACGTAATTATTGAAAGAAAATCATTTTCTTTTTAAAAATAAAATAAATTAGGGTAAATTATAATCAAGGTCATTAAACTATTTTAAAAAGTTACAAAATGGTCACTAGAATATTAGAAAGTTTTTTAATTGAGTCACTAGGCTGTTAAAATCGTTGTTGTATGGCTTTCTCTGTTAGCACTGCCTGCACCAGTCAAAAGCTCTCATTCTCCTTCTCTTTTACAGTTCAATTTTTTCATGAAACAACTTTGAATGTTACGAATCTACGAACTGAAATTTAAATAATATTCTTCTTCGATCTTTAACACTAACCATCAAATCAAGTTGGATCTAAGGTAAGTTGTTCTAGTCGTTGGTGGGTATTGATCCCTGTATTGAATGTCGAATCATCGCTTGAAACTTGCTAACTTAACTTTTTTTCTAAACAAAAACTTAATAGTCTAGTGACTTAAATAAGAACTTTTGAATATTTTAGTGACTTAAATGAAAACTTTCGAATAATTTAATGACCATTTTGTAATTTTTTAAGTTAAATGACTAAAACGTAAACTTATTAATAGTTTAAAGATTTAGATGTAGTTTACCCCTTGGTTTCTTTTTCATTATCTCCATAGATGGTTCTTTCAGAGGAAACAAATAAATTATCTTCCTTCCTAGATAGCGTGAAAGGAAGCTTCTGCTACTATTAGGTGACCAAGTGTTGACTATTTGACTCAAAGATATTAGGTGTCGCTTTATAAAATAAAACAAATAAGGTACAACCGATTGAGGAACGTCGTAGCTGGGGGGGGAGGGGGGTTTCTAAATGGAAATTTTTTTCATTTACGTCCTAAAATTACACTTTGCACTTTTTAAAAATAATAAAATTTTAATTTAATCATTTAAAATTATAAAGATATAGACTATTAAAATAATAAAATTATATTTTACTATCGTAAAATTATAATTTAATTTCGACTTCACCTAAAAAAAAAAATTTGACTTTGGCCCTGCAGTAGAGCCAAAAACAAAAGCTCATTAAGTTGAAGCATCGAATTGGTGGTATGACTAATTTAATCACTAATCTAATTTTAAAATCTTTGAAACTTATATTGGTTCGACTTTTGGTTAGGGTGGTTCTGTTTTTATAAAATTGATTTTAGGTTCGAATCTTAACATAATAAAATTTTATATAAATATTTAAGATGACAAAACATTCTCATATTAATATTTGTTAATTTGTAACAAAATGGGATTAGTAATTTTTGAATTGAATTATTATTCGATTCATTCATAACACCGACTCAATCATGAACACTGATAAATATTTATATGAGGAGGGATCCACTACCACCAATATAAAACTTAAGTGGTTCTATACCATTTCGTAACTTTTTATACTATTAAATATTTTAAATTATCAAAATATTTATTTTTGTCATGCATGTAAATTTTTGAATCGATATAATTTTTTATCATATTGATCTAAAATATTGTCTATATTAGTATATATTTAACGACTGAAAGCTTTTTTCATAAAACGAATTGTAAGCGAAATTTTAATTTATGCCAAGCTCGACATGCATTATCTACATGAATGGAATAATAAATATGAAAGATGGATTATTAAAATATTAATTGTATAAAATGTAACCGTAAGTGTAAAACTTACGCAGGTGCTAGTGGATCCCTCCTTAATACATATACTATTATAATGTGTTTGACTGAATTCGTGTCACCTACTAACCGGATCTCAACTCAATTGTAAAATTACCAAAAAACTTATTCTTTTTACAAAGCAACAAATATTATTCTTAGTGTGTGTTTTATATGTTTTAATAAATCTACAAAAAATATATAAATCATTAGATTTGAACCCAAAACACCGTATTCTTTATTATTTTTAACTTTACCATTTCAACTAAAGTCACGTTTAATTTTTAGGGTAAATTGCACCTAATGTCACTAAATTATTAGAAAATTTACGTTTTGGCCACTCAATTTCAAAAAGTTAAAAAAATGATCACTAAACTATTTAAAAGTTTCCTTTAAGTCATGGACAATTAAAATCGTTATTGTATGGTCTTCTTTGTTTGCACCATCTGGACTGATCAAAAACTCTCCATCCCCTTTTCTTCTACAATTATTCTACTTGTTGATGAGTATTGATTCGTTATATCGATTGTCAAATCGTTGCTTGGAGCTCGCTAACCGACTTTAAAAAAAACTTAAAGACCCAATAACTTAAATAAAAACTTTCAAATAGTTTAGTGACTTAAATGAAAACTTTTAAGTAGTTCGAAGACTATTTGTAACTTTTTGAAGTTAAGTAACCACAATATAAAGTTATTAATAATTTAGTGACCTCTAGTGGAATTTACCCTAATTTTTCTATCATTTATTTAAAAAAAAATTGTTTTGTATATGTCAGTTTCAGTACGGAGGAGGATATCATCCCCTCCCCCACACACTATAAATACATTTAAGTTGCAGCAGGTTCTCTTCAAAATAAAATAAGTTGCAGAACAGACCAGGGAGAGGAAGAAGCTTAGAAACTAAAAGAAGAAGAAGAAAATGGGTGAAGCAGATGGGTTTAGCAAAGATAAGAGATGGAATCTTCAAGGCATGACTGCAATTGTTACCGGTGGAACCAAAGGGATCGGGTAATTGTGCTATGAATTTTATGATTTGTTTTCTTTTTCTTTATTGCCTTCAACTTGTTTGCTTTTATGTCAATATGGAAAAAAAAAAAAAAAACCAAGTATTGTTGTTAATGCGATGATGATTAGGTATGCAATTGTGGAGGAATTAGCTGGACTCGGAGCAAGAGTACATACATGCTCTCGAACTATAACCGAGCTCAACGATTGCTTACTCGAGTGGGAGGCAAAGGGTTTTCGAGTTACAGGTTCAGTCTGTGATGTTTCGAATCAAGCTCAAAGGGAAAAGCTATTAAACGCAGTGTCCTCTGAGTTCAATGGGAAGCTTAACATCCTGGTAAGATTTACCGCTAACATTCAATTTAGGTTGAAATATATCATAGGTCCCTATAATATTCATAAATTTAAAATTTAATCTCTCTACTTTTCGGATTTCAAAATTCAGGTCAAATTGTTAACACTTTTTCTTTTTGTTACATTGGTTGGTGTGACATTTTGAAATTTAATAAAAAAAATTCACTTGGTAGTAATGTAATTAAAAAGATGACGTTGTAATGAATTTGAAGTTAACAAAATAATTTTAACCGTGTTAACAATTGGACTTGAATTTAAAAATTTAAAAATTAGAGTGACTAAATTCCTAAAAATAAAAATATAGAGACTAAAATTTAAATTTATAAAGAATAGACATATTTTAACCTTCAATATATGAGCACAAAAAATATATAATAGATATGGTTATTAAAAGTTTATATAAAAAAATTTTAAACGATGCAATAGTAAAGTTGAAGGTTTGAAATTTATAATGTATTTTAACTAACAATCTAAACTCAAACTAACCTAAACTCGAAATAATTTAACAACTCGAAATGATA